>NW_028136528.1:1200000-1800000 GCF_964662115.1 Mustela nivalis
ATATACATTGGCAATCATCTCCCAAGCATATACCCACTGATACACATCAGAAGAGTCTCTTCCCTGAGTTTTTACTAAATAGTAATAAATGACCTTTCCCTAACAATAGCTAGCCCCCTCAAGGTCCTGGAAACCTTGTTTATAAAATACCTTGGAGGCTTGTGCTATCCCTAACCTCCTCCCAAATTGAAAGTATATAATCAGCCACTCTTCATGACCCTCTCTCTCTACTCCAAATAAATAAATAAATATTTTTAAATAAAATAAAATAAATGACTTTTTTTAAATGAAAGAAGAAAAAGAAAAGAAATATTTGAATATTAATGTACATCTATTTCTCAAGCATAAAATAGTCAAGACACTGGATTAAAACTTACATACAAGAAAAGAAAGAAAATATTCATAACTAGAGTTGACTCTATGAATCCCAAACTAGGGCATACATACCAAAGACACACAAAAAAAATCACAAGTGTTAGAGAGACAAAAAATAATTCATTAATAAAGAAACAAGAATCAGACTGACAGAATTTTTTTAAATAACATCAGATATAAAAAAGAATGAAGTAATAGCTTTATTATCTTGAAAAAAAATCACAAATGGAAACATTTAGATCCTTATAAAATGTCATTGGCATAGGAAGGCATAATAAAAAAATATTTTCAGGAATACAGACCACAGATAATTTGCCTTAATTTGTGTAGGCAGCACTTAAATACTAATATTATTTTAACAGTTAAAATATACTCTATGATCTTTGAGGTTGGGGAAAAGAGGATGACCAAGTCATCTTGAAATAATTCAGTTTTATGAAAAAAGTAAAAAGATCAAAAAAAAGACTTGTAGAAAAGAGAGATAAAACATATGCATAATAAAAATAAATAAATAAATAAACAGCTGGAGTGCCTGGGTGACTTAGTCGGTTCAAGTGTCTGCCTTCAGCTCAGGTGATGATCCCAGGGTCCTGGTATTGAGCCCTGCATCAGGCTCCCTGCTCAGTGGAGAGTCTGCTTCTCCCTCCCATTGAGAAAAAAAATTTGACTTATTTATTTGAGAGAGATAATCTTTAAATTTTACTTATTTATTTGAGAGAGAGTGAGAAAAGAAAAACATGCACACAGCCGAGGGAAAAACAGAGGGAGAGGGAGAAGCACGCCACTGAGCAGGGAACACCCTGCGGGGCTCTATCCCAGGACCCGGGTATTATGACCTGAGCTATAGGTAGACACTTAACTCAGGTACCCCAATAAATACAATCTTTTAAAAAAATAAATAATAATAAAAATAAATAATATTTCAGATAGTATGATTTTTTTAATGTAAGACTTGGTATAAAAACAGGATGACATACTTGTCTAATTATAGCAAAAGACTTTGATAAGTTTAGATGCAGTAGTACATAAAAAATTTAACTTCTTTCATTAACTGATAATTTAATTAGATTAAATTAAGAGACATCAAAATTTAGAGAATCTAATAGTCCTGATCTATTAATAAATGTAGCCATCCTGACCCCAAAACAAGAGTCTTCAGTAAGTATATAAGCATAAGTTGAACATTTACACAAACAGGCCATTATTTAGGCCAGAAGTATATGCCAATAAATTTCTAGAGTTAAATATCAGGCTATATTTTCCAAGAATAAGGCAATAAAATTAGAAAACAATGACCAAAATATTAAATTCATATAATTGGAAGTTAACTTCATACCTAAAAAGAAATAATACAGCTAATTCAGAAATTTTTAGAATTACAGTACTTTGGAAATATCAACTCTCAAAATGAGTAACGGACAGGTGGGGCTAGCAAGAGACTCGTGGGAGGATTAAATCATGGGCCCCTGTATCTCATGTGCAGTAGAAGCAGTGGATTTGGAATTTCAGTTTTTCCACAACGTTCCACCACAAGCTGGTTAGAACTGTGCAAAAGCAGGAAGGGAAGCCCCAGTAAAGTGGACTGGGGATGCCAGAAGGGGAGGCTGGAAGGGGGCGCCTGCTGCTCAGTGCCCATTACAGACTCCACATTGCAATTCCCCACAGGAGAGACTCACCAATTCCAGGCCCCACACGGGAAGCTGGAGGTTCATCTCCTGACTTTTTGTAGGAGCTTTGCAGCTCAGCTGGTGAGAATTCTCCATCACCCTGCCTTTCTCCAAGGGACTTTCCTTCAAGCACCCTTCCCAACTTCTTCCTCCTCCATGAAATAATGTTCCTCTCCTTTGTTTCTCGCACTTGCCTGTGATGGGACCTTAGCTTGCTCAGCCCAGACTGCCATTCTCTGCTCTTCCCAATTAAACCCATGCTGCTGGTCAAATAACTGGCAGATTAAGTTTAAGGCCAATCGAACTAATAAATTCAAGAACTTGCAAGGAACAAAATCAATATGCACAAATTAGTGGCACTCCTAGGTGCTCGGAAGGACCCATCAGAAAGAGACTGCTGAGAACGATCTCATTTACACCTGCATCCAAGATAGCAAGATACCCAGGAGGTCCCTGAACCAAGAAAGTGACAGCCCTGCAACAATGACGACAGACAGGGAGGGGAACACACGGAGATGGGGAGGCACTGTGCTCAGGGTAGAACCCACACTGGGAAAATACCTACTCTCCCCCAAAACCGGCTACAGAGTCCTCACTCTGGCTCCCGAATTTCCGGACTCGGCGCAAGCCTGGAGTGGGTGTGGACACGGGAAGGACCCCGCAGGGCTGAGGTGAGGAGAGCACAAGCACCAAAGAAGGCACATGCTCCCTGACTGCAGACCATCTGAGGAGCCCCAGGAACCAAATCCGCGAGCATACAAACACAGACAAGGACCAAGGATCACCCGAGCCCAGAAAGTGGGGACCCCACAGCCCCGCGCACAGCACAGCAGGAGGCCACGTCTCCTCACACAAAACGACGGAAGCCCCAGTGTCTACACAGGGCGCCCTTTCTCTGTGGGGTCCAGAGACCACGAACCCCTTGACAGTCCACTAAGGGACTTCTCCTCACCTCCTCCAGCGTCTGGTCCTTAGGAGGTTGGACTGCTGCCAGTGTGGGCGCGTCCTCCACAACAGGTCCGGTCAGTGTGGATGCAGAGCCACACCCTCCTCAGCTCGTCCTGTCAGGGTGGGAGGCGCCCCACATTCTCCAGAAGTCTCCACAGTGGGTCCTGAAAAGGCAGGGCTCAGGTCCCAGCTGTGGCTGTGCAGCCTGGGCTCAGGGCGGGAGCTGGGGTCTGGCGCCATCTGCAGGCGGTGGAAGGCAGTGCATGACTGTGGGAGCTCACCCTTCAGTGGAAGGTCCTGCTCCCTCCTGGGGTCCAGCTGACGCCATTTCATTCCGGAAATTCAAAGTGCATGGAGCCCAATACCCCCCAACTTCCCCCCAAATAGCTAAGGAACAATGAATTGGAAACAATGTGGAATTACAACAGTCCTTGACCCAAACAGTGGCACTGAACATGGCCCTGATGCAGACCCACACTCTGACCTCAACTTGGTCTCAAGCCTGGACCCTACCCTAATCCAAGACCCTAACCCTAGCCCCCAACCCAAACAATGTTCACAAGAATCAAGAGGTACAAACTGCAAATATCCATCAATGGCAAGTGCATAAGCAAAGTGTGGTGAAGGGTTTGAATTTGGGTTCAGGTTCAGGTTTTAGTCAGAGTTCTAATCAGGCTTTGGGTTTAGTGTTATGGTGAGGATTTAGAGTGAAGGACAAGGGAACAGAGTTATAGTTTAGGGCTTTAAGTTTATGATTTAGGCTTTAAGACTCAGGGCTTATGGGATAAAGTTCAAGGTCAAATTTGGGGTTTGACTTCATGCTGAGATTTGGGTTCAGGTTTCATGACTTGGAGGTCTGGTTTAGGGTTTGAGTTCGTGGTTCAGGGCTTGGATCCAGGGCTCAGGTACAGGCTTTGGGTTCCATTCCAGGTTTGGGATTCAGGGTTCTAGTTTGGGCTTTAAGGTCAGCTTAGGTTTCAGTGTTGGTAGGGTTTAAGGTTAGGTTTAGGGATGACACATTTTCTTCAGTTGTCATCATGGACAAAAAAATTCTATCTGAAGTTTCTAAGTCAGAAATGTATTTCATCTGGGGGCGCCTGGGTGGCTCCGTGTGTTAAGCCTCTGCCTTGGGCTCAGGTCATGATCTCAGGGTCCTGGGATCGAGCCCTTCATCAGGCTCTCTGCTTTACGGGGAGCCTGCTTCCCCATCTTTCTCTCTGCCTGCCTCTCTGCCTACTTGTGATCTCTGTCTGTCAAATAAATAGAATTAGTAAAAGCTATTATATGATCTTTTACAAACCATTTCCTATCTTTGCCTTCTCATGTGCCAAGACAGACAAGGATTATTTAAAACCCTGAAGAGAGTGCTCTTGCTTTTAAATTGCCTGTAACCTTCGTGTAATAGATTTATGATTGATGATAGATTTAGTTAAAATATAACTATTTAAAATATTTACTCTCAGTAAACGATTTCAACCTATGCTCATTTAAGTAACTTGGTGCATAATCCCTTTTCTATTAAACCATAGTGCAAGGACCAATGCCACGTTTCCGAGAGAACCCCAAGCTATTTTTCTAGAATGGCCATATGCATATATATCAGGCGTCCTGTTTTCACTCCCTTTGTGGAGCACCTACCCTGGAGGTCATGTAATAACCAATGACCAAAAAACAAACAAAAAACCCAAACATCCAGGTCGAAGTGCTATCCCTGCCTGGAGTTGAGGAGACTGCTCAGACAGATCCCAGGCAGGCATCTCAGCCCAGGCCTGTGCCGGGGAAGCTGTTTCCTGGCTTTGGGCGCAATCTGGAAGCCAGCAAACTGACCCAAGAGTGCAGCTGGCCTTTAGGACTGATGATCTTTTCGCAGCCAAGCTGCCCGTGGACACCCGCTGAGGGAGCCAGGCTAGGAGTCTGCCCAGCGCAGGCGCTGGCAATGGGGCAGCATGCTAGGGCATAGCCCTGCACCCCAGCCAGGGCTCAGGCCCCTGGAGTGAGGGGGCAGGGCCGGCGCAGAGAAGGGTCTTTCCTAATTTCCAAAGCTGGAAGTGAGCTCTCAGAGGACTCAGGAGGGAGGGGGGCGGGGGCAGAGTGGGGGCGGCCAGGAGAAGGGGCTTTGCTAATTGCCCAGGCGGGAAGGAGGGGTGCACAGCGCCAGGGTGCTGTGCTGCAGCCCATTCGGGACTGCAGGAACCACCATACTCGCTGCCCCTGCGCTCACACGCTCCAGCTTAGCCCCAGAAGCCGCGGTGTCCCGTTCTCATTCCTGCCGCCTGCTGCCCCTCCCTGACCCATGGCTTCTCTGGAGGACCCTCTGCTCACAGGTAAAGTGACACCTCGACGCGCCCTCACCTGAAGCAGAAAACGCAGGACAGGAGCGGGGAGGGGGGGGGGGTGGTGGAGTGGTCGGGGCCCAGGCAACCGCCAACCCCAGGGCACCAGGACCACCCAGGACGCCGCGCCACACCCCCTCCGCAGGGGGTCGGGCCAGGACATCTCCACAGGAGGTACCACCCCCACCCCGCCAGCGGGCAGGCTAGCCCCCATAGTTCGGCACCCCCACGTGCAGGTCAGAGCCTCCTGCCATTCCCAGGGCACCAAGAACCCAGAGAGTGAGGCCTTGGGTGCTTTCTAGTGACAGATTCAAGGCAATTCTTCGACTTTGGGACTTCAGAGTTAACATAGTTTTCATTTGTGATTATTATTTTTGTGTGGGCCATAGCTTTTCTTTTGACCTATGGTTGTTTTCACTCCCGGTTCTGAAGAAGCCCCTAAATCCTAACCCTGTTGAGGACTCCGAAAGCTCTCAGAGCAGCAGTGCTGGGGGACAGTGTGGACACATGGTTTGGTTTCTCCTCTGGCCTGCTTCTGTGGCAGCCCCGCTCTGTCCTCCTCAGACTTCAGAGCAATATCTGAACAAGTGGAGAAGCGACCAGGGGGTCAGGAAGGTGGCCACCGAAGAGTGACTTCTCTGGAGGGTGGCTGAGCTAGCAAGTGAGCATGTTAGTCCAGCTCTGCCTGCATTCAGTATGGAGCTGAACAGGGGCCAGGGAAGGGGAGGAGGAGCAGAGAGCAGGGACAAAGGGACCAAAGAGGAGATTCAGATGAAGGGAAGTAATGGGGAGGAAAAAGAAGAAACTCTAGAAGACAGGCATGTAGAAAGGAAAAGGGATGAAGTGGGCATTGGGAAAGGGCACCACCAGGGAAGGAGAGAGGGGAAGGAAAGAGGGAGGAAAGAGGAAAGGGGAAAGGGAGAAGGGAGGAGTCAGCATGCCAGGGCTCCCCCTGCATCTGAAGAAGAGGTGGCTGGTCCAGCTTGTCAAACAGGGTGCTCACTCTTTGGCCCCAGTTTCTGCTCCCAGTGCTACTGGGCTTTGCAAGGAAGGCAGGCTGTCCCTTGAGACCTACTGGAGCCGACTGGAGCCCACAGGAGGATGGGAGAATTAAGATGCTACCGGGTCCTGTCCTGAGCTGCTCCCAGCCACCAGCCTCACCACATGGTGCAAGAGGGACCCCAGAACAAAGGAAGGATACAGGCCAGCATGTCTGCTGGTGGCCCTGGGCACTTAGCTCATCGCAGTGAACCACACCGCCTCCTCAACCCACGCTTTTAAAGCCTCCTTTTTCGTTTCTGGCTTTCATATCTGTAGGAACATGAGCCAGATCTAACTCATCTCCGACAGACAATTCTGACTCACCCCGTGTCAGATTTTTATGAGTGGCTGTGATAGAGTAAGATAGCAATGCTCCAACAAACGGACTGTTTCCTCCCACTTGACCTCAACAGTCTTATACATTTTCTTAGCGAAAACATCTTGTCTGCTTCCATTAAGCTCATAACGTGGTCTAATAGTATACATGCGCCTTCGGTAGATGCGAAGCGATACAGAGGTCCTTTTTTTTTTTTTAATTTTACAAGGTAAAGTCAGTGAACACATCCAACTTGACCAATACGTCTCTAAAATGTCAATCCAGGCAAAGCTTTTTCTGCCTACAGTTTGGAGCCTACGTAGTGACATTTTTAAAATGCTTTCAGTCCCTCAGTGAGGCTCTTAGAAGCTAGCCAGGGCTTACTACGTGCCAGGCACTGTGTCAGGTGTTGGAGCTAAAGGGAAGGAGAGCTTGGAGGCTGGCTGGGGAAGGACATCCATGAAACAACCACAGCTAGAAACGGAGGCCAGTGCTAGAAAAGAGAGAGCAGGCTGCATGGAGAGTGTGTACCATGGGGCTTGTGAGCTCACGAATAAGTGGGAGTAACTGGAGTGGGGAGATGGGGGAGAGAAGAGGGTCTTCCCATCAATGGGAATCACCTGTGCTTGGAGGCAGGTGCCATGAGAGGTCTCCACAGGAAGAAGGAGGCAGTGTGGTTGAAGGGCAGAGAGATGGGGCAGAACAGGCATCAGTCAGTTGGAGGGGTATGAATAGACTGATGGGAGGATTATGGGTGCCTTTGGAGGACTGAGAATTTGTTAGAAGATCAGTGCAGATTTCTATGGAGACAAATGCCAGGAACTGATAGGTCTTTGAAAGGTCACTCTGGCTGCCTTTTGGCAAAGGGGTTGGTAAAAGGAACTTGCAGGTGTGAACACACCAGGTGGGAGGTGAGTGCAGAAAATCCGGTGAGGGAGCATGGGAACTTGGTCCGGGGGTATATAAGGGAGAATAGCCTTTAAGGAGTTCCACAAATTGGCACCAGCTGTGGCTTCATTACAGAGCTGGAAGGGGGAGGTGGGTGTGTCCTGGAGGTTACAGAAATTACATGAGAAAGGGAAGTCTTTTTAGATCTCTTTTTCAACTAGAGGAACTCTCACCTTATTGATAGAATTCCAGAGTGAGAACCAATGATATGAGGACATCTTTGAAATGTCTGAATATGTTCTTCGACATCTTTGCAAGTGACGAGGAGACCTTGGCCTTAGGAGGCCTTGGCCCTCTTTGTAGCCAGAAAGATTTCACCTACAGATTTGGGTTATCCCTTTTAAAGTCAAGGAGTCAGTCCTTCCAAAGGACACCTCCTATCATTTTACCCTCTCATCATACCTCACGTGCTGGCATCTCCAAGACCCTCTGTTCCAGGTTGAGAGTATCCACTTTGGCCGGGCTGGTCTTGCCAAGAACACCACCACAGGAAATCTAGAGCCTGTAGTGCTATTAATAACATCATCTAAGACTGTGTTTGCTGCCCTCATGGCTTCTTCCCACCATGACTCACTGAAGCTTTTAACACATTGTATCCATTAAGCTATAGTTCCCAAAGCTCATCTTCTCTAGTGCCATTAATTTTTAGGGGACCAGGCAAACCTTAAACTTGTCCCCCCTAATTGGACCCCTGTTCCCCCACAATCTATTTGAAAGCCTTTCACCATGATTCTTGAATGAGATCTGAGACCACTGCTGGTACCTAACACTTCTTGGCACCTTGTCTGTTAGGTTCTTGGAAGAGGAGATGGCTATGGAGGTGAGTGGGAATGGGAGTGGGAGGATTTCTCCCTTCACTTTGCTTTTTGTGTTTTCAAATAATGGGTTTTGAGGGGGCGGGAAAGTTTAACCAGACCATTTATTTTCCATCTCCCATCGATAAAAAGTTTACCACTCCCCACTGGAAGAATTTATATCTTTCCTTTGAATCTACAGGAAAATCTCCCAAACCCAGACCACCACCATGTGGATTCAGCCATCTTCTGATTCACCTCCAGATTGTCTCCTTTTAACTGCTCAAGCCACAGGTTAAGGGCGAAATGTTCAATGTCCAAGCAATTAAGTGGGGAACACGTTTATCTAAGCAATTGCATGCAGCTCTCTATCTGCATACAGGGGGTCTCTCCCAAGCCTTTCCAACCTCAGCAAAAGAAGACAAAGCCCCAGCAGTCTGGGGTATATATCATTCATTCATTCCTGTGTTCAACACTCATGGCGGATCCCCAGCAAGACAGTGGGAGAGCAAGGACTGGAGAAATCCTGGAAGCTGAAGTCTGAGGAGGATTTCAAATTCAAGTCAGAGATGAAAGAAACATCTGGACTTGGTCCTCAGGTACATGCAGTATTCTGAACTGAGGCTAGAACCAGAGACCATTCTAATGAAAGGCCTCTACAGGTGGGCTCTCACAGGTGGGCCCCAACTCAGTTTCGTGTATATTCATTCATGAAATAGCTCTTTGGGTCAACATGCAGAAGAAAACCATTTCAGACAACTGACAATGAGGAGAGGAAAGGGAAGCCAAAAGGCTTGTGAATGGGGAGAGAGGAGGAGCCAGGACAGAAAACCAAGAATCCCTCCCTGCCCTCCTTGCTGCCAGGGAGGTCTGAGGGACTAGTTTCCACCTGGGATCCCAAGTCCAGAACAAAAGCAGCGGGGCCATGGCGGGGGAGGGAAGGGGGTCCTCAGCACGGGCGCATGGGGCTGCGGAAAGATGGGGGCTAGCGTGCCTGCTGGCGGGGGGCACCTCGCAAGGCGCTGTCCCCAGCCCGACCCCATGAGGACCCGGGTTTGGCGCAGCGTCCGGGGTGGTCCCGGTGCCCTGGGGTTCCGGGAGGCTGGGCCTCCACAACCTCCCTCTCCGCCCCCAGGTCGGGTCCGCGCTTTCTGCTCCAGGTGAGGGCGCGGCGCGGTGTCACTTTACCCCTGTGCAGAGGGTGGTCCGGAGAAGCCTTGGGGCAGGGAGGGGCAGCAGGCAGCAGGAGCGGGACAGCGAGGCCTCACAGGGGAGCGTACGGGCGGCGAGTCCGGTGGGTCCTGCAGTCCCGACTGGGCCGCAGCACAGCACCGCGGCGCTGCCCGCCCCTCCTCCGCCAGCCCCTCCACCTCCTCCCAGACTCTCAGCCACATCCTCTGTGAGCTCACTTCCAGCTTCAGCAATTAGCAAAGCGCCTTCTCCCCGCCGCCCTCCACCCGCCCCCGCCCCCCTCCCTCCTGAGTCCTCCGCGAGCTCCCTTTTCGCTTTGGCAATTAGCAAAGCCCCTTCTCCGCGCCGCCCCGCCCCCCTCCCTCCTGAGGCCCCGCCCTGGCTGTGGCGCGGGCGGAAGCCCCGGGGGCTGCAAGCTTTGCCAGCGCTGGCGCTGGGCAGCCTCCTAGCCTGGCTCCTTGAGCGGGTGTCCACCCGCGGCCTGGCTGCAAAAAGATCATCAGTCCTGTTAACCCTGGCTGCACTCTTCCGTCAGTTTGCTGGCTTCCAGATTGCGCCCAAAGCCAGGAACCAGCTTCCCCAACACAGGCCTGGGCTGAGATGCCTGCCCAGGATCTGTTTGAGCAGTCTACTCATCTCCAGGCAGGGATGGCACTTCCACATGGATGTTTGGGTTTTTTTATTGTTTTTTGGTCATTGGTTATTATTACATGACCTCCAGGGTAGGTGCTCCACAAAGGGAGTGAAAACAGGATGCATGATATACCCCTCACCTCCCATGCTGTCTTTCTCTTAAATAATAAGCACTGCTGAACTATCTTAGATTCTGTACCTTCTCTCCAGCCATGAACCTATCACTGTCTTTAACTCTTGAAAACTTCATTAGACAAATTAATGTGGTGAAGGAAGCAATATGAGAAAGCCTATTAATCTGATGAGCATGGAACTGAACAAACCCTATAGATACTTTCCCTTTGATTTCTAGCCTATCAATACCTACAGTGAGTCACATACACTCAAGATTATTGTTTTTATTGTATACTTCATATATTCATTGATTTTGGACTCGTTATCATTTTGTTGAAGTGTTAAACTATGGTAATAAACAAACTTTTAATTAACTTTTCCTCCTATGATACAAATATAACTTGCACTTGAGCTTTAGCTAATTTTATGTTCTAAAATTGCCAAAACAAAATGATCAAGGTTTCTAGATTATTTACTGTATTTTCTACTATATAATATTGTTCTATCTCTTCTGTATAAAGAAAATGAATGCTTGGGGCTCTTGGGTGGCTCAGTGTGTTAAAGCCTCTGCCTTCTGCTTAGGTCATGATCCCAGAGTCCTGGGATAGAGCCCCACATCAGGCTCTCTGCTCAGCAGGGACCCTGCTTCCCTTCCTTTCTCTCTGCCTGCCTCTCTGTCTACTTGTGATCTCTGTCTGTCAAATAAATAAATAAAATCTTTTAAAAAAGAAAATGAATGCTTGATAACTAAATGAATGCTTTACTGAACAAATTAAATATGGCAATAGCATTTTATTTTATCATGCTTCACATATTAAACAATAATATTATATCACTAGTCTACAAATAATCTACTCGCATAGTCATTTGGAAGCTTTTAGCAAAAGAATTCTTCCTCCTGATTGTAGTATAAAAGCCACAGAAATATACAGAAGACTCCTAGGATAGAAAGTTAAATCCAGTTATCCGTGATGCCTTGAGTAGGACCTGACCTATGTATGTCCTGGGATGCACTAGTAACTGTTACATGTGATAGGATTATATTTAATATATACAGTTTCATTTACTTCACAAAGGACATATAAATTTGAGAATAAAATATTTGATGAATCTATAAAGTCTATATCTATTTGTAACTAATGTGGTAGAATTAAGATGTTAATTTGAAAAAAAATTCATTGAACACATACACATATTCAATTGTTTTTATATATATAAACAGCATTATTTATTTATGTAAATAAATGCATTGTCAGTAAAATCCATTTACTTATCAATCATAAGGGTAATTTTAAGTACTAAGAATAAGAAATATGTGAAAAGATAAGTGTTCAAGAGTGCAGTTTGTGGTAATTAATACAATATGATAGGCTCATGAAAAAGATATATTACTTGAACTTAAAAGCTTCTATAATTAAGCGATGACCACTTGAAATTTGTAATTAGTCTTGCTGCAGTTTTTCCTTGCACTTATTGCCCTTCCCCAGAAGTTCATTAAGAATTTCTGTGAATGTCCTTATGTTTAATCTCATTCATAGATTCCACTGCTGCTCACAAAACAAAGCCAAAAAGAGAGGTAACTCTATGTGGCACTCCATCCACAAGCAATACATTCATAAATAATTAAAAAGCTCTCTACTTCATTTGTTACCCATTCAGCTGATAATTTAAATGAGTAACTGAGGCCATTTTATCAGCACTTTTAATAGAATGCGACTCAGAAACTTCACAGTGTCATTTAAGAAGAAATGCTCACGTGTTAAGGTTTTTATTTTTTTAAATCAACAAAATAATTTTCAAATATTAAAAGCAAATGTCTCCTTTTCCTCCAAGTTTCCTTGCTATGTCAAAGTTACAAATAAATACATTAAAATCGTATTTTGAGTAGTAGATAAAAACAAAAGTTTTGAAACTGTGGGTTGAGTGTCTGGGTTAACTTGTATAAATATCTGAATTCAATGTATTTAGACTTTATTAGATTTTTTTTTAGACTATTTAAAAATACATGCTGAGATAATGACAACATTATTTTATTCATTTTAATAAATAAATTATTTTATTTAATTATGTTTAGATATTTATTTATTAAATTAATGATTTAATATTTAATAATCTAAATTTGAAATATTTTAAATTCTAAAAATATTTATTTAATTAAATTGATATATTTAATATAAATATTTAATAAATTATTTAATCATTATTATAATTATGCAATACATTATGTATTGTGTAATAATTGCATTTTAATAAATAAATAAATGTATTATTTACATTATTTTATTTTATTTTATTTTATTTTATTTACTTGACAAAGAGAGGGAGAACACAAGCAAAGGGAGCTGCAGGCAGAAGGAGAGGGAGAAGTAGGCTCCCAGCTGAGTAGAAAGTTCAACCTGGGGTTCCATCCCACGACCCTGGGATCACTACCTGAGTCGAAGGCAGATGCTTAAGTGACTGAGCCATCCAGATGCCCAAGGCTTTGTATTCTTCGCTTCTAAATATTGATGCTCCTTCATCTCTGGAGTTAGTAAATTGATGTTGAGAATTCATATCAAAGAATTGATAGTAGCTGTTAAACAGAAACATGTAATTTAGGGGGGAAAAAAGAGCAGAAGGAAGAGAAAGGCCAAAAGTAAAAAAGCACATTAATATAAAATTTAATTAGATAAAAAAGCTGATATTCCTGAAGGGGGCTAATAAAAGAGCTGCAAAGAGCTGATAGGATTAGGAAAATTGTCCACTCCTGGTCATTTCATAATTTTAAACTATTCCTTATTAATAAATATACTTAGTTCCAGAAACACAATCACATAAGAACATTTCCACCAAGTTTCCTCTAACAGCATTTACAAATTAGACGTTCAAACAATGCAGTTCATTACATGTTGCATCTGTATCTTAAAGTTTAAACACTTTCTGTGACACATTTTCTAACAATTAAAATTAAAAAAATATATATATATATACATATATATCTATGTATATATACATATGCCTTATCCCTAAATGGAAAAAATATATATAGAGAGAGAGAAACCTTATCCCTAAATGAAACCTTTCTTTGTTTATTAGCATAAGTAGGTAAATTAGCAACAACAACAACAACAAACAGCTAATATTATAGAGGTAGGAACAATTTACCTTTTCATTCATTGCTATTTTCTAAAAATTCCTATTTTATTTTTTTCTCAAGTCTGTCATAATAATTTTCTAAATCTCCTGCCTTTTTCAATTTTTTTCTTTTAGTGGAAATCTCTATTTCATATTTATTTTCTCTTCCTCCACTCTTTGCTCTAATAATTCAATGTATTATTAGATTTTCTGTTTTTCTCTTTATCCAGATATATCTTTTCTTTCTTTCTTTCTTTTTTAAATAATTTGATTTGCTGGCATTTTACATCAGTACATGCTTTCTTAGGGATGTTAGAAATGTCTGTGGAACTCCTAGAAGAATAAACTTTTTTACCTTTAAGAAGTTTACAGTCTAGAGTGCCTGGGTGGCTCAGTTGGTTAAGTGTCTTCCTTCAGCTTAGGTCATGATGCCAGGGTACTAGGATCCAGTCCTGCATCAGCTGCCTGCTCAGCAAGGAGTCTGGTTCTTCCTCTCCCTCTGCCCCTCCCTCTCTCACTCTAATAAATAAATAAAATCTTTAAAA
This sequence comes from Mustela nivalis, assembly GCF_964662115.1. NCBI lineage: Eukaryota > Metazoa > Chordata > Mammalia > Carnivora > Mustelidae > Mustela > Mustela nivalis. Next base: position 1,214,020 of record NW_028136528.1, read on the forward strand.
AAAAAACTTACTGAAATCTGAGACTGAATTACTAAATTCAGTCTTAATAGAAGACAGCTAAACAAAGCAATGATCACAACTGGAAAATTTAGCGAGATCATGGTTTAACATTTTTGGTTGACACAGGACCTCTTTCAGTAACAACTTTCCCTAAATATCAATTTCTTTTTAAGGCAAAAAATTTTGACAAGAAATCCAGATCCTTCTGATCATTTTCATATCAATTTAAGGTGACATCCTCAGAGTATATAATCAAATATGTAATTATTCTATCTGTTGCCTTGTATATTGCCTGTATCTTTTTCAGACTCAAAGTTCCATTGAGGTAGAGTTTTTTTTTTTTAAAGCAGAGATTTTTTTTTAAGTGTTTGATATATACAAGATGCTTAATAAGTGTTTACAAAGCCTATGTATTACAGAAGCCTTAAACAGGCTTTAAAATAATGTAGGTGATATTAGTGGTCATATCAAACAATTTTTAGGTTTCAGTCATGTAAATAACTACATTTCTCAGAGACAGAGAAACATACAAATGGTCTGGGTCCAGTAGGATAATGCTAGCATGTGTTGTAAATTCTTTTATATGACCTTATTCTTGCAAGAATTGGTTATGTGGCAGAAAAAAAGGTATCACTATCTTATACTTTAGTATTTAAAGAGATTTATGGAAGTCTTAATTTCTTACACTACACCTTTGTTTCAGTGGACCCAATTTCCGTGGTAATGGTGAGAGGAAAGTAGGCAATTTAGGCAGCAGCAAAAATCTCCTACAAGGCACTATAAAATAAGGCTTGTTCTAGATCATGGGTCTGTCCAAAGGGGAATGTTAAAGGGTAGAATGGATGATGGATGCATTGTGGACTTATAACTTTAAGATTAATACTGTTATGCCCCAATAATGGGTCTATGATTAAAGGAGCGAGAATGATGTAAAGCAAAGGTCAAGCAAAGCTTTATTTCATGCCATGCATCAAGAATCTAACCAAACGTTCGGGGCCACACCTCTTATGAGAGAAGGCAACCATTCGCTGTTTCACAGTCTAGCTTTTAAGGGCAAAGGCCATGCAGTCAGGCCTGGCCACGCACAGGTGACCAATGAGATTTTAACACACACAGGAAACTCCACAGTGAGGCTAGATGACCAATTGAGGTTCAATTTACCCTAGTATAGACATTTGACCCAGCCTATTACACCTTGATTAGGATTGGTGCAAAAAAGGTTCCCAAAGGGCGGAGGAGTGGGGCATACTCCTTAATATCTAGGGAGACAATATGCAAACACCGCCCCCCTCCCGCTGATTGATGTCTCCACCTGGTCTGACCCACCCTTGTATATGGGCTTTGTTACCTGGAGCTGATTTCCAGGACTTGTTTTTAAGTGAATCCCCTGGGGGAAGGGGAACAAGGACAGTTTAAGGGTTAACCTCAATGAAAGCCTCTTGCTAAAATATAAAAATATAAAATAGGTCCTTACATTACAACAACTCAGTAGGTAAAGTACCAGTGTGGTGATAAAAGAAGTGAGGTAACTTGCATTGCACATTTTTTTTTAAAACGTGTAAGTTGTATTTTTCCGTGCCATGACATCATACTTTATCTGCATCTCTGTCTACTAGTTTAAAACTAGTTAAACAAATTCAACAATTTTTTTAAAAATATTTTATTTATTTATTTAAGAGCAAAAGCCAGAGCGAGAGAGAGAGAGCATGAGCAATATGGGGCTCGATCCCAGGACTCTTGAGATCCTGATCTGAGCCAAAGGCAGACACTTAACTGACTAAGCAAATGAGACTCCCACAAACTCAACAATTTTATAAAATTTTTATTTGTTGGGGTGCCTGGCTGGAACAGTCAGTAAAATATGTAAATCTTGATCTTGGGGTTGTACATTTGAAATCCACCTTGGGTGTAGAGGTTTTATTTAAAAATAAAATCTTTAAAAAAATTTTTTTTCATTTTTTTATTTAAGCCATTGTATGGCAGTGTTGATCACTATATTGTACACCTGAAAGTAATATTAACCTTATTTTAACTAACTACAATTTAAATAAAAACTTTAAAAATAAAATAAAAATAATAATCATAAAAATAAAAAAGAGGAAAAATTATTTGGCAGGCAATTTTCTTAATTGCATTATTATTTATTATTATCATAGTCTGTGTGTGTCGGTGGGAAGTGGCTGGTATTACAGTGAGTTCCATATCTGTGTTACACTGAGGTCCATGTCTGTAGTCAGTCTTTTTTTTCTTTTAGTTTATTTTCAGGGATCCAAAATTCATTGTTTATGCACCACACCCAGTGCTTCATGTAATAAATTCCCTCCTTAATACCCACCACTGGGCTCACCCAACCACCTGCCACCCTCCTCTTCAAGACCCTCAGTTTGTTTCTCAGAGTCCACAGTCTCTCATGGTTTGTCTCTCCCTCCGATTTCCCCCAGCACACTTCTCTCCATCTCCCAGTGTCCTCCACGTTATTCCTTATGTATTGAGTCTTATAAAAACTTTTATTTCTTTCCCTATTCTGCTTTGCATATGCTTACCTTAGATGTTAAAATGTTATAAACCTCTCCTGCCTGGTCCATTTTCTCTCTCTTCTCTCATGATTTCTCATGCTCTCCCTGCCAACCCCACATGCCTTACAATATCTGGATATGACTAATTTCTTCCTGAGCTACTTTATTCTACTCTGCCATATGGTCGCCCTTCCCTCTTCTGTACCATATCTTCTATCCCCTGCATTTGTGCTTTAACAATACCTAATTCTTTTCACTGCATCTGTATCTTTGAGGTCAATACTCAGTAGTGCAATCGCTGGGTCATAGGCTAGCTCTATTTTTCTGTAAAGAAGGGCCATATGCACCCCAGTGTTCATAGCAGCAATGTCCACTATAGCCATTCTGTTGAAAGAGCCAAGATCCCCTACAACAGACAAACGGATAAAGAAGATGTGATCCAAGGATACAATGGAATATCACTCAGCCATCAGAAAGGATGAATACCCAACTTTTGCATCAACATGGATGGGACTGTAGGAGATTATGTTAAGTGAAATAAGTCAAGCAGTGAAAGTCAATCATCATATGGTTTCACTTATTTGTGGAACCTAAGGAATAGCATGGAGGACATTAGGAGAAGGAAAGGAAAAATGAAGTGGGGGTATTGGAGGGGGAAATGAAACATGAAAAACTATGGACTCCAAGAAACAAACTGAGGGTTTTAAAGATGAGAAGGATGTGGGGATGGGTGAGCCTGGTGATGGGTATTAAGGAGGGCACATATTGCATGGGGCACTGGGTGTTTTACACAAACAATGAATCATGGAACACTACTTCAAAAACTAATGATGTATGTATGGTAACTAACATAACATAATTAAAAAAAATAAAGGAGGGGGACAATACCTAACACTCAATATTTGCTAGTTTCTTGTTTACCTCCTTTTAAGAGTAAGCTCATTAGTGGTTTTTTTTTTTTTGGTTTGTTTGTTTTTTTTTTTTTGTCTCAACTAAAAGAAGAAAAATAATACACATTATTTTGAAAACTTTTTGAACAGTGTACAAACGTTAGTCAAGTCCACAATGTCTCATCTCTTCTTCCTCCTAACATGGCTAAGATGAAAAACCCTTTATCTGGGAAAAGATCATTCTCCTGCCACCTTGTGTAAGATTTTGGCTTTAGCTTAGATTATCCTTTCTTTCCTTTTCTGAAAATAAGTTGAAAATATTAATAGCCTCAGTTTCTTCTTCCAAAATATGACTGCTTCTTTACCAAGTGCAAAAGCAACCCATTTTGACCATAGTAAACAGCTTGGACCTACTTTTTTTGGCTCACTGTTTTAGTGAGACAAGTGGAGTGAAGATGACACACCATTTCCAAATGTATTAATAATTGGTAGACCATACTTCTAAATTGAAGATTTGTTGCCATTAAACTACGACCAGACTCGCTATAATTACAGAGGTAAATTCTTTATATTTACTATATTTGAAATTACCATATAATACCAAAATAAAATTATGATTATGTGAAGAGTCTGTAATATTAAGAAGATGACTTTGAAATGATTGATTATCTAAATGAAATTTCCCATTTTATAATCTTGTATAAGCTTCCGTTTTCATTTCCTATTTAAAATCTATTAGAAGACACTCTTATTTTCCCTTAAGTGGTAAGTCAAATGTGGAACAAATTCATCCCAAAGGAACTGATTCTATGTTCCACTGAAGACCAGGTGGCTTCCATGTGGCATTTTGCTTCTTGCATATTGTTCATCTCCTACAACAAATGGGGGTATGCTCTTTATTAAACTAATTCAACTCAATTAGAGACATTGTCTTCAAGGGATAACATCATAGAGACTAGAATCAGCATCATACTTTTGGGAAAATTGGGCCCAGGATTTTTGTTTTGTTTTGTTTTAAGATTTTATTTATTTATTTGACAGACAGAGACCACAAGTAGGCAAATAGCGGGGGGGTGGGGGGGTGGGGAAGCAGGCTCCCTGCTGAACAGAGAGCCCGATGCAGAGCTCGATCCCAGGGCTCTGAGATCATGGCCTGAGCCGAAGGCAGAGGCTTAACCCACTGAGCTACCCAGGTGCCCCTGGGCCCAGGTTTTGATGACTTCTTTCCTCAATCTTATAAAACCTATTTGAACTCTACTGGATGCCAGAACTGCTTAAAAATATTTGGTCCCTTGTAATTTTAACCTTCCAGTATTCAATGCACCTGATCCATGTAATATCCTATAGTATTTTTGTCAAATGAAGACTCTCAAAGTGTGTTTCTTGGGAGACACTTTTCAATTGGTTGCTTACATTTCTGCATTTATTATTTGTTCTAGGCCATCCTTTGAAGATGGTTGTATTGAATAGACTTGGAAGACAGAAATAGTATCTTTTAATTTTAACTTAACCTGTTGTGTTTGCAAATATTTTCTGCCTCTGTTTTGATTCTTCTTGTGGGAACTGAGGCTCAGAACTGATATATAACTCCCATCCCTACACACACACACACACACACACACACACACAAACACAAACACACACACACACACAAATACTGTTAATATTCTGGCTACCTCTATTGCTGTGAATAATAAACTATATTATTTCTGAACCATGAGTCTGCGTCTTCTATCAACACCCAAGAAACTACGGCAGACTCATACACCAGCTTTCAAATAAGGGAAAATAATCTCAGATGCTTTATATTTTTTGATAGTGTTACCTACTTCTGAACATATGACTGAACACATATAAAGCTGGAGCCCTGACCATTTAGAGCTTCTTCTGTGGAAGAACTATGCATTCACTAGTAAACAATAGTAGTTTCATCTTTTTTTTTTTTCCTCCTGGACACCATTTCCTCTCTCACACTGTTGCTCAAATTGGATGGAGTCTAAGGTCCTTTGATACTCATGATACTCATGCAAATAAAATTTAAGCTCAAGGAAACCTGTCTTGTGTGTTACTTAATATCCAGTTTTTAGTCAACATCCAAAAACAAATAATCCAATAAAACCATGGATAGAAGACATAAACAAGTGTTTCCCCAAAGAACACATTCAAATGTTCAGTAGATACATGAAAAGATGTCCATCATCATGTATCATCAGGAAATTGCAAAGCAAAACTAGAAAGAGATACCACCTCACACCTGTCAGAATGGCTAAAATCAACACTACAAGAAACAAAAGGTGTTGGAGAGGATGTGAAAAAGTAACACTTGTGGGGGCTGCCTGGGTGGCTCAGTGGGTTAAGCCTCTGCCTTCAGCTCAGGTCATGATCTCAGGGTCCTGGGATCAAGTCCCACATCGCGCTCTCTGCCAGGCATGGAGCCTGCTCCCTCCTCTCTCTCTCTCTACTTGTGATCTCTCTCTGTCAAATGAATAAAATCTTAAAAAAAAAAAAGAAAAAGTAACAATTGTGAACTGTTGGTGGTGATGCAAACTGATACAGCCATATTTGAAAACAGTATGGAATTTCCATAAAATTTAAAAATAGAAGTCCTTTGTGATCCAACAATCCTGTTGGTGTGTATTTACCCAATGAATATAAGAAAACTTATTCAAAGGGATGCTAGCACCCCTATGTTTATAGCAGCATTATTTATAAAGCTAAGATATGGAAAGCGCCCAAGTATCCATCAATTGATGAATAAATAAAGAATAAGTGGTATGTATATACAATGGAATATTATCCTGCCATAAAAAAGACTGAAATCTTGCCATTTGCAATAACATGGTTGGAACTAGACAGTATAATGCTAAAAGTGAAATAAGTCAGTCAGAGAAAGACAAATACCTTTACTCATATATGGAATAAAAGAAACAAAACAAACAAGCAAAGGGGAAATAATAAGACATAGAAAGAGAAACAAAGCAAGAAACAGACATTTCATTATGGAGAACAAACTGATGGTTACTTGAGGGGATCTGAAAGGAGTGATGGATTAAATAAGTGATGGGGTTAATTAGAGCACTTGTCATGATGAGCACTGAGTGCTATATGTTATATTGTACACATGAAACTAATACAACCATATATGTTAACTAACTGGATTTCAAATGAAAATTTTTTAAAATCCCAGTTTTTAGCTCACATTCTGGCTTACAAAAGGGATTTAGTCAGGAATTTGGAGATTAGTTAATGAACAAATAAGGGGTGAACAGGCAGTTGTTAGATAAAATTACTATCCTTTCCGGCATGATCTTATACCTTTTATCTAGAATTATTTTTAGCACTTTAGACTCTTCCTATTTTATTTTGAGTCATTAAACAAAAATTTCCTCAAAGGACCTTAGACTCCATCCAATTTGAGCAACAGTGTGAGAGAGGAAATGGTGTCCAGGAGGAAAAAAAAAAGATGAAACTACTTTTGCTTACTAGTGAATGCATAGTTCTTCCACAGAAGAAGCTCTAAATGGTCAGGGCTCCAGCTTTATATGTGTTCAGTCATATGTTCAGAAGTAGGTAACACTATCAAAAAATATAAAGCATCTGAGATTATTTTCCCTTATTTGAAAGCTGGTGTATGAGTCTGCCGTAGTTTCTTGGGTGTTGATAGAAGACGCAGACTCATGGTTCAGAAATAATATAGTTTAATATTCACAGCAATAGAGGTAGCCAGAATATTAACAGTATTTGTGTGTGTGTGTGTGTGTGTGTGTGTGTGTGTGTGTGTAGGGGTGGGAGTTATATATCAGTTCTGAGCCTCAGTTCCCACAAGAAGAATCAAAACAGAGGCAGATAATATTTGCAAACACAACAGGTTAAGTTAAAAAAAAGATACTATTTCTGTCTTCCAAGTCTATTCAATACAACCATCTTCAAAGGATGGCCTAGAACAAATAATAAATGCAGAAATGTAAGCAACCAATTGAAAAGTGTCTCCCAAGAAACACACTTTGAGAGTCTTCATTTGACAAAAATACTATAGGATATTACATGGATCAGGTGCATTGAATACTGGAAGGTTAAAATTACAAGGGACCAAATATTTTTAAGCAGTTCTGGCATCCAGTAGAGTTCAAATAGGTTTTATAAGATTGAGGAAAGAAGCCATCAAAACCTGGGCCCAGGGGCAGGTGGATAGCTCAGTGGGTTAAGCCTCTGCCTTCGGCTCAGGCCATGATCTCAGGGTCCTGGGATCGAGCTCTGCATCAGGCTCTCTGTTCAGCAGGGTGCCTGCTTCCCACCCCCGCCCCTGCCTCTTTGCCTACTTGTGGTCTCTGTCTGTCAAATAAATAAATAAAATCTTAAAACAAAACAAAACAAAACAAAAATCTTGGGCCCAGTTTTCCCAAAAGTATGATGCTGATTCTAGTCTCTATGATGTTATCCCTTGAAGACAATGTCTCTAATTGAGTTGAATTAGTTTACTAAAGAGCATACCCTCATTTGTTGTAGGAGATGAACAATATGCAAGAGGCAAAATGCCACATGGAAGCCACCTGGTCTTCAGTGGAACATAGAATCACTTCCTTTGGGATGAATTTGTTCCACATTTGACTTCCCACTTAAGGGAAAATAAGAGTGCCTTCTAATAGATTTTAAATAGAAATGACAATGGAAGCTTATACAAGATAATAAAATGGGAAATTTCATTTAGATAAGCAATCATTTCAAAGTCATCTTAATATTACAGACTCTTCACATAATCATAATTTTATTTTGGTATTATATGGTAATTTCAAATATAGTAAATATAAAGAATTTACCTCTGTAATTATAGCGAGTCTGGTCGTAGTTTAATGGCAACAAAACTTCAATTTATAAGTATGGTCTACCAATTATTAATACATTTGGAAATGGTGTGTCATCTTCACTCCACTTGTCTCACTAAAACAGTGAGCCAAAAAAAGTAGGTCCAAGCTGTTTACTATGGTCAAAATGGGTTGCTTTTGCACTTGGTAAAGAAGCAGTCATATTTTGGAAGAAGAAACTGAGGCTATTAATATTTTCAACTTATTTTCAGAAAAGGAAAGAAAGGATAATCTAACCTAAAGCCAAAATCTTACACAAGGTGGCTGGAGAATGATCTTTTCCCAGATAAAGGGTTTTTCAACTTAGCCATGTTAGGAGGAAGAAGAGATGAGACATTGTGGACTTGACTAACGTTTGTACACTGTTCAAAAAGTTTTCAAAATAATGTGTATTATTTTTCTTCTTTTAGTTGAGACAAAAAACAAACAAACAAACAAACAAAAACACTAATGAGCTTACTCTTAAAAGGAGGTAAACAAGAAACTAGCAAAGATTGAGTGTTAGGTATTGTCCCCCTCCTTTTTTTTTTTAATTCTGTTATGCTAGTTACCATACAATACATCATTAGTTTTTGAAGTAGTGTTCCATGATTCATTGTTTGTGTAAAACACCCAGTGCCCCATGCAATATGTGCCCTCCTTAATACTCATCACCAGGCTCACCCATCCCCACATCCTTCTCATCTTTAAAACCCTCAGTTTGTTTCTTGGAGTCCATAGTTTTTCATGTTTCATTTCCCCCTCCAATACCCCCACTTCATTTTTCCTTTCCTTCTCCTAATGTCCTCCATGCTATTCCTTAGGTTCCACAAATAAGTGAAACCATATGATGATTGACTTTCACTGCTTGACTTATTTCACTTAACATAATCTCCTACAGTCCCATCCATGTTGATGCAAAAGTTGGGTATTCATCCTTTCTGATGGCTGAGTGATATTCCATTGTATCCTTGGATCACATCTTCTTTATCCGTTTGTCTGTTGTAGGGGATCTTGGCTCTTTCAACAGAATGGCTATAGTGGACATTGCTGCTATGAACACTGGGGTGCATATGGCCCTTCTTTACAGAAAAATAGAGCTAGCCTATGACCCAGCGATTGCACTACTGAGTATTGACCTCAAAGATACAGATGCAGTGAAAAGAATTAGGTATTGTTAAAGCACAAATGCAGGGGATAGAAGATATGGTACAGAAGAGGGAAGGGCGACCATATGGCAGAGTAGAATAAAGTAGCTCAGGAAGAAATTAGTCATATCCAGATATTGTAAGGCATGTGGGGTTGGCAGGGAGAGCATGAGAAATCATGAGAGAAGAGAGAGAAAATGGACCAGGCAGGAGAGGTTTATAACATTTTAACATCTAAGGTAAGCATATGCAAAGCAGAATAGGGAAAGAAATAAAAGTTTTTATAAGACTCAATACATAAGGAATAACGTGGAGGACACTGGGAGATGGAGAGAAGTGTGCTGGGGGAAATCGGAGGGAGAGACAAACCATGAGAGACTGTGGACTCTGAGAAACAAACTGAGGGTTTTGAAGAGGAGGGTGGCAGGTGGTTGGGTGAGCCCAGTGGTGGGTATTAAGGAGGGAATTTATTACATGAAGCACTGGGTGTGGTGCATAAACAATGAATTTTGGATCCCTGAAAATAAACTAAAAGAAAAAAAAGACTGACTACAGACATGGACCTCAGTGTAACACAGATATGGAACTCACTGTAATACCAGCCACCTCCCACCGACACACACAGACTATGATAATAATAAATAATAATGCAATTAAGAAAATTGCCTGCCAAATAATTTTTCCTCTTTTTTATTTTTATGATTATTATTTTTATTTTATTTTTAAAGTTTTTATTTAAATTGGAGTTAGTTAAAATAAGGTTAATATTACTTTCAGGTGTACAATATAGTGATCAACACTGCCATACAATGGCTTAAATAAAAAAATGAAAAAAAATTTTTTTAAAGATTTTATTTTTAAATAAAACCTCTACACCCAAGGTGGATTTCAAACGTACAACCCCACGATCAAGATTTACATATTTTACTGACTGTTCCATCCAGGCACCCCAACAAATAAAAATTTTATAAAATTGTTGAGTTTGTGGGAGTCTCATTTGCTTAGTCAGTTAAGTGTCTGCCTTTGGCTCAGATCAGGATCTCAAGAGTCCTGGGATCGAGCCCCATATTGCTCATGCTCTCTCTCTCTCTCTCTCTCTGGCTTTTGCTCTTAAATAAATAAATAAAATATTTTTTAAAAAATTGTTGAATTTGTTTAACTAGTTTTAAACTAGTAGACAGAGATGAAGATAAAGTATGATGTAATGGCACGGAAAAATACAACTTACACGTTTTAAAAAAAAATGTGCAATGCAAGTTACCTCACTTCTTTTATCACCACACTGGGACTTTCCCTACTGAGTTGTTGTAATGTAAGGACCTATTTTATATTTTTATATTTTAGCAAGAGGCTTTCATTGAGGTTAACCCTTAAACTATCCTTGCTCCCCTTCCCCCAGGGGATTCACTTAAAAACAAGTCCTGGTAATCAGCTCCAGGTAACAAAGCCCATATACAAAAGTGGGTCAGGCCAGGTGGAGACATCAATCAGCGGGAGGGGGGGCGGTGTTTGCATATTGTCTCCCTAGATACTAAGGAGTATGCCCCACTCCTCTGCTCTTTGGGAACCTTTTTTGCACTAATCCTAATCAAGGTGTAATAGGCTGGGTCAAATGTCTATACTAGGGTAAATTGAACCTCAATTGGTCACCTAGCCTCACTGTGGAGTTTCCTGTGTGCGTTAAAATCTCATTGGTCACCTGTGCGTGGCCAGGCCTGACTGCATGGTCTTTGTCCTTAAAAGCTAGACTGTGAAACAGCAAAGGGTTGCCTTCTCTCATAAGAAGTGTGGCCCCGAACGTTTGGTTAGATTCTTGATGCTTGGCATGAAATAAAGCTTTGCTTGACCTTTGCTTTACATCATTCTCGCTCCTTTAATCATAGACCCATTATTGGGGCATAACAGTATTAATCTTAAAGTTATAAGTCCACAATGCATCCATCATCCATTCTACCCCTTAACATTCCCCTTTGGACAGACCCATGATCTAGAACAAGCCTTATTTTATAGTGCCTTGTAGGAGATTTTTGCTGCTGCCTAAATTGCCTACTTTCCTCTCACCATTACCACAGAAATTGGGTCCACTGAAACAAAGGTGTAGTGTAAGAAATTAAGACTTCCATAAATCTCTTTAAATACTAAAGTATAAGATAGTGATACCTTTTTTTCTGCCACATAACCAATTCTTGCAAGAATAAGGTCATATAAGAGAATTTACAACACATGCTAGCATTATCCTACTGGACCCAGACCATTTGTATGTTTCTCTGTCTCTGAGAAATGTAGATACTTACATGACTGAAACCTAAAAATTGTTTGATATGACCACTAATATCACCTACATTATTTTAAAGCCTGTTTAAAGCTTCTGTAATACATAGGCTTTGTAAACACTTATTAAGCATCTTGTATATATCAAACACTTTAAAAATCTCTGCTTTAAAAAAAAAAAAACTCTACCTCAATGGAACTTTGAGTCTGAAAAAGATACAGGCAATATACAAGGCAACAGATAGAATAATTACATATTTGATTATATACTCTGAGGATGTCACCTTAAATTGATATGAAAATGATCAGAAGGATCTGGATTTCTTGTCAAAATTTTTTGCCTTAAAAAGAAATTGATATTTAGGGAAAGTTGTTACTGAAAGAGGTCCTGTGTCAACCAAAAATGTTAAACCATGATCTCGCTAAATTTTCCAGTTGTGATCATTGCTTTGTTTAGCTGTCTTCTATTAAGACTGAATTTAGTAATTCAGTCTCAGATTTCAGTAAGTTTTTTTTTTTAAAGATTTTATTTATTTATTAGAGTGAGAGAGGGAGGGGCAGAGGGAGAGGAAGAACCAGACTCCTTGCTGAGCAGGCAGCTGATGCAGGACTGGATCCTAGTACCCTGGCATCATGACCTAAGCTGAAGGAAGACACTTAACCAACTGAGCCACCCAGGCACTCTAGACTGTAAACTTCTTAAAGGTAAAAAAGTTTATTCTTCTAGTAGTTCCACAGACATTTCTAACATCCATAAGAAAGCATGTACTGATGTAAAATGCCAGCAAATCAAATTATTTAAAAAAGAAAGAAAGAAAGAAAAGATATATCTGGATAAAGAGAAAAACAGAAAATCTAATAATACATTGAATTATTAGAGCAAAGAGTGGAGGAAGAGAAAATAAATATGAGATAGAGATTTCCACTAAAAGAAAAAAATTGAATAAGGCAGGAGATTTAGAAAATTATTATGACAGACTTGAGAAAAAAATAAAATAGGAATTTTTAGAAAATAGCAATGAATGAAAAGGTAAATTGTTCCTACCTCTATAATATTAGCTGTTTGTTGTTGTTGTTGTTGCTAATTTACCTACTTATGCTAATAAACAAAGAAAGGTTTCATTTAGGGATAAGGTTTCTCTCTCTATATATATATTTTTTCCATTTAGGGATAAGGTATATGTATATATACATAGATATATATGTATATATATATATATATTTTTTTAATTTTAATTGTTAGAAAATGTGTCACAGAAAGTGTTTAAACTTTAAGATACAGATGCAACATGTAATGAACTGCATTGTTTGAACGTCTAATTTGTAAATGCTGTTAGAGGAAACTTGGTGGAAATGTTCTTATGTGATTGTGTTTCTGGAACTAAGTATATTTATTAATAAGGAATAGTCTAAAATTATGAAATGACCAGGAGCGGACAATTTTCCTAATCCTATCAGCTCTTTGCAGCTCTTTTATTAGCCCCCTTCAGGAATATCAGCTTTTTTATCTAATTAAATTTTATATTAATGTGCTTTTGACTTTTGGCCTTTCTCTTCCTTCTGCTCTTTTTTTCCCCTAAATTACATGTTTCTGTTTAACAGCTACTATCAATTCTTTGATATGAATTCTCAACATCAATTTACTAACTCCAGAGATGAAGGAGCATCAATATTTAGAAGCGAAGAATACAAAGCCTTGGGCATCTGGATGGCTCAGTCACTTAAGAATCTGCCTTCGACTCAGGTGGTGATCCCAGGGTCGTGGGATGGAACACCAGGTTGAACTTTCTGCTCAGCTGGGAGCCTACTTCTCCCTCTCCTACTGCCTGCAGCTCCCTTTGTTTGCGTTCTCCCTCTCTTTGTCAACTAAATAAAATATAATAATGTAAATAATACATTTATTTATTTATTAAAATGCAATTATTACACAATACATAATGTATCGCATAATTATAATAATGATTAAATAATTTATTAAATATTTATATTAAATATATCAATTTAATTAAATAAATATTTTTAGAATTTAAATATTTCACATTTAGATTATTAAATATTAAATCATTAATTTAATAAATAAATATCTAAACATAATTAAATAAAATAATTTATTTATTAAAATGAATAAAATAATGTTGTCATTATCTGAGCATGTATTTTTAAATAGTCTTAAAAAAACCATGTAATAAAGTCTACATACATTGACTTTAGATATTTATACAAGTTAACCCAGACACTCAACCCACAGACAGTTTCAAAACTTTTGTTTTTATCTACTACTCAAAATACTATTTTAATGTATTTATTTGTAACTTAGACATAGCAAGGAAACTTGGAGGAAAAGGAGACATTTGCTTTTAATATTTGAAAATTATTTGGTGATTTAAAAAAAATAAAAACCTTAACACGTGAGCATTTCTTCTTAAATAACACTGTGAAGTTTCTGAGTCGCATTCTATTAAAAGTGCTGATAAAATGGCCTCAGTTAATCATTTAAATTATCAGCTGAATGGGTAACAAATGAAGTAGAGAGCTTTTTAATTATTTATGAATGTATTGCTTGTGGATGGAGTGCCACATAGAGTTACCTCTCTTTTTGGCTTTGTTTTGTGAGCAGTAGTGGAATCTATGAATGTGATTAAATATAAGGACATTCACAGAAATTCTTAATGAACTTCTGGGGAAGGGCAATAAGTGCAAGGAAAAACTGCAGCAAGACTAATTACAAATTTCAAGTGGTCATCACTTAATTATAGAAGCTTTTAAGTTCAAGTAATATATCATTTTTATGAGCCTATCATATTGTATTAATTACCACAAACTGCACTCTTGAACACTTATCTTTTCACATATTTCTTATTCTTAGTACTTAAAATTACCCTTATGATTGATAAGTAAATGGATTTTACAGACAATGCATTTATTTACATAAATAAATAATGCTGTTTATATATATAAAAACAATTGAATATGTGTATGTGTTCAATGAATTTTTTTTCAAATTAACATCTTAATTCTACCACATTAGTTACAAATAAATATAGACTTTATAGATTCATCAAATATTTTATTCTCAAATTTATATGTCCTTTGTGAAGTAAATGAAACTGTATATATTAAATATAATACTATCACATGTAACAGTTACTAGTGCATCCCAGGACATACATAGGTCAGGTCCTCCTCAAGGCATCACGGATAACTGGATTTAACTTTCTATCCTAGGAGTCTTCTGTATATTTCTGTGGCTTTTATACTACAATCAGGAGGAAGAATTCTTTTGCTAAAAGCTTCCAAATGACTATGCGAGTAGATTATTTGTAGACTAGTGATATAATATTATAGTTTAATATGTGAAGCATGATAAAATAAAATGCCATTGCCATATTTAATTTGTTCAGTAAAGCATTCATTTAGTTATCAAGCATTCATTTTCTTTTTTTAAAGATTTTATTTATTTATTTGACAGACAGAGATCACGAGTAGACAGAGAGGCAGGCAGAGAGAAAGGAAGGGGAGCAGGGTACCTGCTGAGCAGAAAGCCTGATGTGGGACACTATCCCAGGACTCTGGGATCATGACCTGAGCAGAAGGCAGAGGCTTTAATGCACTGAGCCACCCAAGAGCCCCAAGCATTCATTTTCTTTATACAGAAGAGATAGAACAATATTATATAGTAGAAAATACAGTAAATAATCTAGAAACCTTGATCATTTTGTTTTCGCAATTTTAGAACATAAAATTAGCTAAAGCTCAAGTGCAAGTTATATTTGTATCATAGGAGGAAAAGTTAATTAAAAGTTTGTTTATTACCATAGTTTAACACTTCAACGAAATGATAACGAGTCCAAAATCAATGAATATATGAAGTATACAATAAAAACAATAATCTTGAGTGTATGTGACTCACTGTAGGTATTGATAGGCTAGAAATCAAAGGGAAAGTATCTATAGGGTTTGTTCAGTTCCATGCTCATCAGATTAATAGGCTTTCTCATATTGCTTCCTTCACAACATTAATTTGTCTAATGAAGTTTTCAAGAGTTAAAGACAGTGATAGGTTCATGGCTGGAGAGAAGGTACAGAATCTAAGATAGTTCAGCAGTGCTTATTATTTAAGAGAAAGACAGCATGGGAGGTGAGGGGTATATCATGCATCCTGTTTTCACTCCCTTTGTGGAGCACCTACCCTGGAGGTCATGTAATAATAACCAATGACCAAAAAACAATAAAAAAACCCAAACATCCATGTGGAAGTGCCATCCCTGCCTGGAGATGAGTAGACTGCTCAAACAGATCCTGGGCAGACATCTCAGCCCAGGCCTGTGCTGGGGAAGCTGGTTCATGGCTTTGGGCGCAATCAGGAAGCCAGCAAACTGACGGAAGAGTGCAGCCAGGGTTAACAGGACTGATGATCTTTTTGCAGCCAGGCCGCGGGTGGACACCCGCTCAAGGAGCCAGGCTAGGAGGCTGCCCAGCGCCAGCGCTGGCAAAGCTTGCAGCCCCCGGGGCTTCCCCCCGCGCCCCAGCCAGGGCGGGGCCTCAGGAGGGAGGGGGGCGGGGCGGCGCAGAGAAGGGGCTTTGCTAATTGCCAAAGCGAAAATTGAGCTCCCGGAGGACTCAGGAGGGAGGGGGGCGGGGGCGGGTGGAGGGCGGCGGGGAGAAGGCGCTTTGCTAATTGCTGAAGCTGGAAGTGAGCTCACAGAGGATGTGGCTGAGAGTCTGGGAGGAGGTGGAGGGGCTGGCGGAGGAGGGGCGGGCAGCGCCGCGGTGCTGTGCTGCGGCCCAGTCGGGACTGCAGGACCCACCGGACTCGCCTCCCGTGCGCTCCCCTGTGAGGCCTCGCTGTCCCGCTCCTGCTGCCTGGTGCCCCTCCCCGCCCCAAGGCTTCTCCGGACCACCCTCTGCACAGGGGTAAAGTGACACCGCGCCACGCCCTCACCTGGAGCAGAAAGCGCGGACCCGACCTGGGGGCGGAGAGGGGGGTTGTGGAGGCCCAGCCTCCCGCGAACCCCAGGGCACCGGGACCACCCCGGACGCTGCGCCAAACCCAGGTCCGCATGGGTCGGGCTGGGGACAGCGCCTTGCGAGGTGCCCCTCGCCAGCGGGCGCGCTAGCCGCCATCTTTCCGCAGCCCCTTGCGCCCGTGCTGAGGACCCCCTTCCCTCCCCCGCCGTGGCCCCGCTGCTTTTGTTCTGGACTTGGGATCCCAGGTGGAAACTAGTCCCTCAGACCTCCCTGGCAGCAAGGAGGGCAGGGAGGGATTCTTGGTTTTCTGCCCTGGCTCCTTCTCTCTCCCCATTCACAAGCCTTTTGGCTTCCCTTTCCTCTCCTCATTGTCAGTTTTCTGAAATGGTTTTCTTCTGCATGTTGACCCAAAGAGCTATTTCATGAATGAATATATACGAAACTGAGTTGGGGCCCACCTGTGAGAGCCCACCTGTAGAGGCCTTTCATTAGAATGGTCTCTGGTTCTAGCCTCAGTTCAGAATACTGCATGTACCTGAGGACCAAGTCCAGATGTTTCTTTCATCTCTGACTTGAATTTGAAATCCTCCTCAGACTTCAGCTTCCAGGATTTCTCCAGTCCTTGCTCTCCCACTGTCTTGGTGGGGATCCGCCATGAGTGTTGAACACAGGAATGAATGAATGATATATACCCCAGACTGCTGGGGCTTTGTCTTCTTTTGCTGAGGTTGGAAAGGCTTGGGAGAGATCCCCTGTATGCAGATAGAGAGCTGCATGCAATTGCTTAGATAAACGTGTTCCCCACTTAATTGCTTGGGCATTGAACATTTCGCCCTTAACCTGTGGCTTGAGCAGTTAGGAGGAGACAATCTGGAGGTGAATCAGAAGATGGCTGAATCCACATGGTGGTGGTCTGGGTTTGGGAGATTTTCCTGTAGATTCAAAGGAAAGATATAAATTCTTCCAGTGGGGAGTGGTAAACTTTTTATCGATGGGAGATGGAAAATAAATGGTCTGGTTAAACTTTCCCGCCCCCTCAAAACCCATTATTTGAAAACACAAAAAGCAAAGTGAAGGGAGAAATCCTCCCACTCCCATTCCCACTCACCTCCATAGCCATCTCCTCTTCCAAGAACCTAACAGACAAGGTGCCAAGAAGTGTTAGGTACCAGCAGTGGTCTCAGATCTCATTCAAGAATCATGGTGAAAGGCTTTCAAATAGATTGTGGGGGAACAGGGGTCCAATTAGGGGGGACAAGTTTAAGGTTTGCCTGGTCCCCTAAAAATTAATGGCACTAGAGAAGATGAGCTTTGGGAACTATAGCTTAATGGATACAATGTGTTAAAAGCTTCAGTGAGTCATGGTGGGAAGAGGCTATGAGGGCAGCAAACACAGTCCTAGATGATGTTATTAATAGCATTATAGGCTCTAGATTTCCTGTGGTGGTGTTCTTGGCAAGACCAGCCCGGCCAAAGTGGATACTCTCAACCTGGAACAGAGGGTCTTGGAGATGCCAGCACGTGAGGTATAATGAGAGGGTAAAATGATAGGAGGTGTCCTTTGGAAGGACTGACTCCTTGACTTTAAAATGGAGAACTCAAATCTGTACGTGAAATCTTTCTGGCTACAAAGAGGGCCAAGGCCTCCTAAGGCCAAGGTCTCCTCGTCACTTTCAAAGATGTCGAAGAATATATTCAGACATTTCAAAGATGTCCTCATATCATTGGTTCCCACTCTGGAATTCTATCAATAAGGTGAGAGTTCCTGTAGTTGAAAAAGAGATCTAAAAAGACTTCCCTTTCTCATGTAATTTCTGTAACCTCCAGGACACACCCACCTCCCCCTTCCAGCTCTGTAATGAAGCCACAGCTGGTGCCAATTTGTGGAACTCCTTAAAGGCTATTCTCCCTTATATACCCCCGGACCAAGTTCCCATGCTCCCTCACCCGATTTTCTGCACTCACCTCCCACCTGGTGTGTTCACACCTGCAAGTGCCTTTTACCAACCCCTTTGCCAAAAGGCAGCCAGAGTGACCTTTCAAAGACCTATCAGTTCCTGGCATTTGTCTCCATAGAAATCTGCACTGATCTTCTAACAAATTCTCAGTCCTCCAAAGGCACCCATAATCCTCCCATCAGTCTATTCATACCCCTCCAACTGACTGATGCCTGTTCTGCCCCATCTCTCTGCCCTTCAACCACACTGCCTCCTTCTTCCTGTGGAGACCTCTCATGGCACCTGCCTCCAAGCACAGGTGATTCCCATTGATGGGAAGACCCTCTTCTCTCCCCCATCTCCCCACTCCAGTTACTCCCACTTATTCGTGAGCTCACAAGCCCCATGGTACACACTCTCCATGCAGCCTGCTCTCTCTTTTCTAGCACTGGCCTCCGTTTCTAGCTGTGGTTGTGTCATGGATGTCCTTCCCCAGCCAGCCTCCAAGCTCTCCTTCCCTTTAGCTCCAACACCTGACACAGTGCCTGGCACGTAGTAAGCCCTGGCTAGCTTCTAAGAGCCTCACTGAGGGACTGAAAGCATTTTAAAAATGTCACCACGTAGGCTCCAAACTGTAGGCAGAAAAAGCTTTGCCTGGATTGACATTTTAGAGACGTATTGGTCAAGTTGGATGTGTTCACTGACTTTGCCTTGTAAAATTAAAAAAAAAAAAAGGACCTCTGTATCGCTTCGCATCTACCGAAGGCGCATGTATACTACTAGACCACGTTATGAGCTTAATGGAAGGAGACAAGATGTTTTCGCTAAGAAAATGTATAAGACTGTTGAGGTCAAGTGGGAGGAAACAGTCCGTTTGTTGGAGCATTGCTATCTTACTCTATCACAGCCACTCTTAAAAATCTGACACGGGGTGAGTCAGAATTGTCTGTCGGAGATGAGTTAGATCTGGCTCATGTTCCTACAGACATGAAAGCCAGAAACGAAGAAGGAGGCTTTGAAAGCGTGGGTTGAGGAGGCCGTGTGGTTCACTGCGATGAGCTAAGTGCCCAGGGCCACCAGCAGACATGCTGGCCTGTGTCCGTCCTTTGTTCTGGGGTCCCTCTTGCACCATGTGGTGAGGCTGGTGGCTGGGAGCAGCTCAGACAGTACCTGGTGGCATCTTACCTCTCCCACCCTCCTGTGGGCTCCAGTAGGTCCCAAGGGACAGCCTGCCTTCCTTGAAAAGCCCAGTAGCACTGGGAGCAGAAACTGGGGCCAAAGAGTGAGCACCCTGTTTGACAAGCTGGACCAGCCACCTCTTCTTCAGATGCAGGGGGAGCCCTGGCATGCTGACTCCTCCCTTCTCCCTTTCCCATTTCCTCTCTTCCTCCCTCTTTCCTTCCCCTCTCTCCTTCCCTGGTGGTGCCCTTTCCCAATGCCCACTTCATCCCTTTTCCTTTCTACATACCTGTCTTCTAGAGTTTCTTCTCTTTCCTCCCCATTACTTCCCTTCATCTGAATCTCCTCTTTGGTTCCTTTGTCCCTGCTCTCTGCTCCTCCTCCCCTTCCCTGGCTCCTGTTCAGCTCCATCGCTAATGCAGGCAGAGCTGGATTAACATGCTCACTTGCTAGCTCAGCCACCCTCCAGAGAAGTCACTCTTCGGTGTCCACCTTCCTGACCCTCTGGTCGCCTCTCCACTTGTTCAGATATTGCTCTGAAGTCTGAGGAGGACAGAGCGGGGCTGCCACAGAAGCAGGCCAGAGGAGAAACCAAACCATGTGTCCACACTGTCCCCCAGCACTGCTGCTCTGAGAGCTTTCTGAGTCCTCAACAGGGTTAGGATTTAGGGGCTTCTTCAGAACCGGGAGTGAAAACAACCATAGGTCAAAAGAAAAGCTACGGCCCCCACACAAAAATAATAATCACAAATGAAAACTATGTTAACTCTGAGTCCCAAAGTCGAAAAATTGCCTTGAATCTGTCACTAGAAAGCACCCAAGGCCTCACTCTCTGGGTTCTGGGTGCCCTGGGAATGGCAGGAGGCTCTGACAGGCGCGTGGGAGTGCGGAACTATGGGGGCTAGCCTGCCATCTGGCGGAGGGGGGGGAGGAGGAGAGGTTACCTCCTGTGGCGCCATCCTGGCCCGACCCCCTGCGGACAGGGTGTGGCGCGGCCTCCGGGGTGGTCCTGGTGCCCTGGGGTTGGCAGGAGGCTGGGCCCGGACCACCCCACACCCCGCTCCTGTCCTGCGTTTTCTGCTTCAGGTGAGGGCGCGTCGCGGTGTCACTTTACCTGTGAGCAGAGGGTCCTCCAGAGAAGCCATGGGGCGGGGAGGGGCAGCAGGCGGCCTGAAGGCCTGAACGGGAACGGGACACCGCGGCGTCAGGGGCTAGGCTGCAGCGTGGGAGCACAGGGGCAGCGAGTATGGTGTGTCCTGCAGTCCCGAATGGGCTGCAGCACAGCACCCTGGCGCTGTGCGCCCCTCCTTCTCGCCTGGGCAATTAGCAAAACCCCTGCTCAAGGCCGCCCCCGACCCGCCCCCCCCTTCCCTCCTGAGTCCTCTGAGAGCTCACTTCCAGCTTTGGAAATTAGCAAAGACCCTTCTCTGCTCCGGCCCCGCCCCCTAACTTCTGAAAACTGAGCCATGGCTGGGGTGCGGGGCTAAGCCCTGGCATGCTACTGCATTGCCAGCTCCAGCGCTGGGCAGCCTCCTAGCCGGGCTCCATGAGCGGGTGTCCACGTGCAGCCTGGCTGCGAATAGATCATCAGTCTTAAACGCCGGCTGCACTCTTGGGTCAGTTTGCTGGCTTCCAGATTGCGCCCAAAGCCAGGAACCAGCTTCCCCAGCACAGGCCTGGGCTGAGATGCCTGCCCTGGATCTGTCTGAGCAGTCTCCTTGACTCCAGGCAGGGATGGCACTTCGACCTGGATGTTTGGGTTTTTTGTTTGTTTTTTTTGGTCATTGGTTATTACATGACCTCCAGGGTAGGTGCTCCACAAAGGGAGTGAAAACAGGACGCCATATATAAGCATACAGCCATTCTAGAAAAATAGCTTGGGGTTCTCCTGGAAACGCTGCATTGGTCCTTGCACTATGGTTTAATAGAAAAGGGATTATGCACCAAGTTACTTAAATGAGCATAGGTTGAAATCGTTTACTGAGAGTAAATATTTTAAATAGTTATATTTTAACTAAATCTATCATCAATCATAAATCTATTACACGAAGGTTACAGGCAATTTAAAAGCAAGAGCACTCTATTCAGGGTTTTAAATAATCCCTGTCTATCTTGGCACATGAGAATGCAAAGATAGGAAATGGTTTGTAAAAGATCATATAATAGCTTTTACTAATTCTATTTATTTGACAGACAGAGATCACAAGTAGGCAGAGAGGCAGGCAGAGAGAAAGATGGGGAAGCAGGCTCCTCATCAAGCAGAGAGTCTGATGAAGGGCTTGATCCCAGGACCCTGAGATCATGACCTGAGTCCAAGGCAGAGGCTTAACACACTGAGCCACCCAGACGCCCCCCGATGAAATACATTTCTGACTTAGAAACTTCAGATAGAATTATTTTGTCCATGATGACAACTGAAAAAAATGTGTCATCCCTAAACCTAACCTTAAACCCTACCAACGCTGAAACCTAAGCTGACCTTAAAGCCCAAACTAGAACCCTGAATCCCAAACCTGGAATGGAACCCAAAGCCTGTACCTGAGCCCTGGATCCAAGCCCTGAACCACGAACCCAAACCCTAAACCAGACCTCCAAGTCATGAAACCTGAACCCAAATCTCAGCATGAAGTCAAACCCCAAATTTGACCCTGAACTTTATCCCATAAGCCCTGAGTCTTAAAGCCTAAATCATAAACTTAAAGCCCTAAACTATAACTCTGTTCCCTTGTCCTTCACTCTAAACCCTCACCCTAACACTAAACCCAAAGCCTGATCTAGAACTCTGACTAAAACCTGAACCTGAACCCAAATTCAAACCCTTCACCACACTTTGCATATGCACTTGCCATTGATGGATATTTGCAGTTTCTACCTTTTGATTCTTGTGAACATTGTTTGGGTTGGGGGCTAGGGTTAGGGTCTTGGATTAGGGTAGGGTCCAGGCTTGAGACCAAGTTGAGGTCAGAGTGTGGGTCTGCATCAGGGCCATGTTCAGTGCCACTGTTTGGGTCAAGGACTGTTGTAATTCCACATTGTTTCCAATTCATTGTTCCTTAGCTATTTGGGGGGAAGTTGGGGGGTATTGGGCTCCATGCAGCTTGAATTTCCGGAATGAAATGGCATCAGCTGGACCCGGGGAGGGAGCAGGACCTTCCACTGAAGGGTGAGCTCCCACAGTCCTGCACTGCCTTGCACCGCCTGCAGAGGGCGCCAGACCCCAGCTCCCGCCCTGAGCCCAGGCTGCACAGCCACAGCTGGGACCAGAGCCCCGCCTCTTCAGGACCCACTGTGGAGACTTCTGGAGAATGTGGGGCGCCTCCCACCCTGACAGGACAAGCTGAGGAGGGTGTGGCTCTGCATCCACACTGACCAGACCCGTTGTGGAGGACGCGCCCACACTGGCAGCAGTCCAACCTCCTAAGGACCAGATGCTGGAGGAGCTGAGGAGAAGCCCCCTGAGTGGACTGTCAAGGGTTTCGGGGTCTCAGGACCCCACAGAGGAAGGGCGCCCTGTGTAGACACTGGGGCTTCCGTCGTTTTGTGTGAGGAGACGTGGCCTCCTGCTGTGCTGTGCACGGGGCTGTGGGGTCCCCCCTTTCTTGGCTCGGGTGATCCTAGGTCCTCGTCTGTGTTTGTGTGCTCGCGGATTCGGTTCCTGGGGCTCCTCAGATGGTCTGCAGTCAGGGAGCGTCAGCCTTCTTTGGTGCTTGTGCTCTCCCCACCTCAGCCCTGCGGGGTCCTTCCCGTGTCCACACCCACTCCAGGCTTGCGCCGAGTCCAGAAATTCGGGAGCCAGAGTGAGGACTCTGTAGATGGTTTTGGGGAGAGTAGGTATTTTCCCAGTGTGGGTTCTACCCTGAGCACAGTGCCTCCCCATCTCCGTGTGTACCCCTCCCTGTCTGTCGTCATGGTTGCAGGGCTGTCAGATGACAGGTCTGTCACCTTCTTGGTTCAGGGGCCTCCCGGGTATCTTGCTGTCTTGGATGCAGTTGTAAATGAGATCGTTCTCCGCAGTCTCTTTTTGATGGTTCCTTCCGAGCACCTAGGAGTGCCACTAATTTGTGCATATTGATTTTGTTCCTTGCAAGATCTTGAATTTATTTGTTCGATTGGCCTTAAACTCAATCTGCCAGTTATTTGACCAGCAGCATGGATTTAATTGGGAAGAGCAGAGAATGGCAGTCTGGGCTGAGCAAGCTAAGGTCCCATCACAGGCAAGTGCGAGAAACAAAGGAGAGGAACATTATTTCATGGAGGAGGAAGAAGTTGGGAAGGGTGCTTGAAGGAAAGTCCCTTGGAGAAAGGCAGGGTGATGGAGAATTCTCACCAGCTGAGCTGCAAAGCTCCTACAGAAAGTCAGGAGATGAACCTCCAGCTTCCCGTGTGGGGCCTGGAATTGGTGAGTCTCTCCTGTGGGGAATTGCAATGTGGAGTCTGTAATGGGCACTGAACAGCAGGCGCCCCCTTCCAGCCTCCCCTTCTGGCATCCCCAGTCCACTTTACTGGGGCTTCCCTTCCTGCTTTTGCACAGTTCTAACCAGCTTGTGGTGGAACGTTGTGGAAAAACTGAAATTCCAAATCCACTGCTTCTACTGCACCTGAGATACAGGGGCCCATGATTTAATTCTCCCACGAGTCTCTTGCTAACATGTGTCCTCTCCATGTTGGGTGACCTGGATCTGGGAGGGCTTGGACTCCATCCCAAAATCTGATGTTCTCTCTGCTTCCGTGTCGTCGTGCTAACATGGTTGTTTGGAAGATTCATTTCCTCTGTGGTGATTTCAAAGTGCAGTCAGCTTGTTATAGCAGCACAAATACGTGCTGTCTCCACACTCAGATTCCCCAGCCGTCATTTCTTTACCACGTTTGCCACTTCACACGGGATGCTTCAGTGTGTTTGATCCCACACCAGGACAATGTCCTGCAGAACCACCACATAACCTGAAATGAGGAGATCATTACAGAAACCATCCAAGGGTTAGTGTTAGGAACCAGGGACATGGCAGGACTGACCTGAAGACCCCATGGAGAGCTGTCTGGGTGGCTGAGTTGACAGTGGAGGTGAGGGTGAGTGTCTGGCTCTGGCTTTGTGTCCAGGAGTCAGCTCTGTGTGGGTGTGTCCTCAGCTAGGCATGCAGATTTCTGCTCCTCTGAATCCTTTCCGGAGTTCCAAATGGCACAGTTTCCTTCTGGGCAGCAGGCTGAGTCCTCTGGGATTGCCCATGTGTCCCCAAATTGTAGGGCACCTACTGCAAGGCCTTTGGGGTCACAATCCTGAGAACCGAACCAAACCAAAGGTTATGGTTAGGGCCCACCACATGGCAGGCCCGATCTGCCAGCACTCTGTCCATCTTTCTGGGGGAGGAAGCAGTCGAGGGATTTGTTCAGGGTGAGTGTCAAGCTCCAGGTTTGCATCCAGTGGCCTGCTGAATATGGGGGTGTCCAGAGGTAGGAATGCAGATTTCAGTTCCTCTGAATCCTTTCTGGAGTTCCAAATGGCATGGTTCCTTTCAGGGTGGCAGGGTGAGTTTTATGGTGTTCCTCACTGTCCCCAATCTCTGAAGCTTTGGAGCCAGGCCGTCGGGGACACACCTCTCAGGACAGAATCTAGGCTTAAGAGTTTGTGCCTATGGGCATGGCTGCACTGATCTGAAAGCACTGTGGCAAGGATCACAGGGGTCTGAGTTGAGAGCATGGTTCAGGATCAGTATCAAGGTCTGGGTTTGTGTCCAGTGGACCGCTGAATGTGGGGGTGGTCTCAGATGTCCAAGACGATTTCCCCTACTCTGAATCCTTTCCAGCATTCCAAATAGCCTGGTTTCCTTCTGGGTGGCAAGCTGAAATCTCTGGGATTTCTCAGGTCTTGCCATTGCCCTTGCAAGGGCAAGATACTTTTTACAGTAAAAGAATTCACCAGATGAGCTGAACAGCAGAAAAGACACAGCTCAAGAGTTAATCAGTGAACAGGAATATCATGCCAAATACTTCTTTGATAACACACTACAGAGCAAGGGAAGATAGGAGAGAAAGCTGAGATATAAAGGACAAACCCTCCAACTTTCCAACATCATTCCCTACTTGTTTATTTCCATTGCTGTCAGCTCCTTCCCAGTCAAAAATATGTCACCTGAGCCAGCCTTTTTTCTTCCTGAGATTGGGGCACTGCAAAGCCCACCAGAGGGGCCAAGGGCACCCCTATACCTGCTGAGCTGAGCCCATTTGTACCCCAACTGTGAGGAGGTACCAGCCTGTCCCCCTGGTGCTCCATGGTCTGTGGCAGTCCTTCCTTCTGGACCCTGCTTTGCTGCTCTATTTTCGCTAACCCTGGTCTCAAACTAGGGATTGCTCCTGGAAGAGGAACTCAGGGAGATGAGGCTCAGGAGGGTCTCCCTGCCTGGAATCTTCGTGTGAGGAGTGCACAGCCAACAGATTTTGCCCAGGGACTTGCAAAATGCAGAGAGGCAGATTTCTTTTCTCTCTTTCTCTCTCTCTCTAGCCTCATACTAACCAGGAGTTCTTAGAACTTTCTTCAGTGACTTCTAGGTGTAGCTTGGCCACTTTTTCACAGAAAGGCCACTTGAGCATGATGAAACACACGTATAAGCAGTACAAATGGATTTCATTACATTAAAAAAAAAAAAACAATAAGCCAATGCACACAGACCTTTGACAGCAGCACAGGACGCTCAAGGGACCAGAGTTCCTATTTTGGGCAATAGTGGTAGAGGCCGGGTTCTGCCATGCAGGTCCCTAGACCTTTGGCAGTTTCCACGATTGCAAATCCAGACATGCAGAATCCTGAGGGACAACCTACTAACTGCAAAAGAGCAAAAATTCATCAGGATTCAGAGAGTGGAAATCCATTTGTACTGGAAAAGAAAGAAGTAGGCTTGCTGTGAATCCAGCAGGGAGGACAGGCATAGATAAAGGCTGGTGTATGGGTCACGGAAACTATTGTTTCTCAAGGGTCCTGCTGTCTCTGTAAAATGCTATGAGGACTGTCTCTTGGGGACCTCCTGCTTTCCTACCAGTGACACCCCCAGATTCTGCTTTGCTAGTCCCATGGATTCCTGGGGATACCCAGTTGATAAGCTATGCTGTCCTCATGACAACACTTGCTAATGGACTGAATGTTTGTGTCTTGTCCCAATTCAGATGTTGAAGCCCTGACCCTCAAGGAGTGCCATCAGGAGGTATGGGCTTTGAGAGGTGGTGAGGTCATGAGATTGGAACACTTGTGAATGAGATAAAAGCACTTCTGAGAAACGACCTGAGAGATTGTTCTGCCAGCTGTCATCCATGCAAGTCTACAACAGAAATATGGGCATTTGTAGATAATGAAGCAGTCTCTTGCTAGATATCAGATCTCCCAGGATCTTGCTTTTGGACTTCTCAGTCTCTAGAACTGCAAGGAATAGTACATGTTTTGCTGTTTCAGCCACCCAGTCTGTCATCATTTGTTGCAGCAACTTGAACTGAATAAAGCAGAGCCCAAGTCCTGGTTAATCCCTGCTTCTACTCATTTCCCCTCAGAAAGAGCTTCTAATCCAGAACTGACCTCTGCTTTCCATACACGTGCTTCAGACTCCTTCTGTGAGAGCCCAGACTTTGTAAAAGACTCCTCCCTCATGGCAACCAGCATTCTGTGACTCCTGAGGACTGTCCTCCCTGACTGTATTGAGTCAATCAAACTGATTTTGATTCTGGAGTCCCAGGATCAAGGACTGCATCAGGCTCCCAGCTTCATGGGGAGTCCGCTTCTCCCTCTGACCTTCTCCCCTCTCATGCTCTCTCTCTCACTCTCTCTCTCTCTCTCAAATAAATAAATAAAAATCTTTTAAAAATCTGATTTTAACAGACCATAAGCTTGTTCTTGCTGGTCTTTGGAAGATTAGGCATTAGCCCTTCGGAGAAAGTTCTGAATGGCTGCTTCATGAAGGGGTGAACTGTGTCCCCAAAGTCTCTTTTTGCTGCCTTCTAATCACAGATGCTGAGACAAATCCTCCCAGGTGCTGGTTTTTCAAAGCACTTAATGCTTTGGCTTTGAAGTTCCTCACTTGACAGTTCTGCTTTAATCAGTTTGTGACAAAACAGCCAATTGGTGGTGGATGCAAAGTGCACTGATAAAGTTAATATCAGGGAACAATTTTTTGAGTGTCATGCATGTGCACGTGTGTGCACACACATATCCATGTGCTAAGCATTATGGTAAATGTCTGACAAGAACTAAAACATCAAAAAGTCAGGATACCCCATTAGCTGATATTTTTATTATTCCTACATCCTAAACTATGAAAAACAGGGTCAGAGAATAAGAAGTGGCAAAAAGAATCAAGATTTGAGGCAGTTCGATTTCTCAGCCAGCCTTGATCAATAGGCATGTACACCTGTGTCTAGTTTCAGCTCTGTGTAACCTTGCCATAACCTTGGATAAGCCATTCATCTCTCAAGTTCAGGTTCTTGGTCCAAGGAGGGAAGGGGCACAGGTTGAGTACCTCCAGTGGGACTTCCTGGCAGGCTTGTTCATCCAAGCATTCCTGTTTCAGTTTGAGTAATTGAAGCCAGTCTTTGTTTTACCGAAGGCCAAGCTTGTCCAGTGTGTCCATGCCACCAGCCAACAGCATTTGTCCATGCCATGTAACAACTGAGCAACATTCATAGGAATGGGGGGAGGAAAAGATGTCCACAGGTGTTGACAGATGTTCTGCATGGAGGAACAGGAGCTGGGGCCATCACCTGCTGTTTCTAGTGGCCTTCTCTGTCGAGTTAAAATAAATGGCAATTATTTGCAATGACAGGGGTGAAAGTAGAGGGTATTATGCCAAGCGAAATAAGTCAGTCAGAGAAAGACAATTATCATATGATCTCACTCATATGTGGAGTTCAAGAAACAAACCAGAATCATAGGGGAGTAAAGGAAAAAAATAAAACAAGATGAAGTCAAAGAGGAAGACAAACCAGAAGAGACTTTAAAAAAAAAAGATTTTTATTTACTTATTTGACAAACAGAGATCACAAGTAGGCAGAGAGGCAGGAAGAGCGAGAGAGGAGGATGCAGACTCCCCAGGGAGCAGAGAGCCTGATGTGGGGCTCGATCCCAGGACCCTGAGATCATAACCTGAGTTGAAGGCAGAGGCTTTAACCCACTGAGCCAGCCAGGTACCCCTCAGAAGAGACTCTTAATCACAGTAAACAAACTGAGGGTTCTTGGAGGGGAGAGGGATGGCTGGATGGGGTAACTGGGTGATGGACATTAAGGAAGGCATGTGATACAGTGAGCACTGGGTGTTACAAAAGACTGATGAATCACTAACCTGTATGTCTGAAACTAGTATTATATGTTAATTAATTGTATTTAGATTAAAATTTTCTTTAAAAATAATTTTAAAATAAAATAAGTAACAATCCAATAATGATCAGAGTTATCCAGCAGGGAGTATCAGATCTAGATGTCAGTTAAATTTAAGGGGCTTGCCGAAGTATAGGAGAGTCACGCTAGGTCATTTTCCTGTGTGGGGAAGTCTTCAGGGGCAGTTCCAAAGACAAAGATTATTAATATTTCTCCTTCCCCCATTCCTCCTAGAGCCAAAGATGTTTCCTCCACTCACCCACTGGCCCTGTATGTAGGTGTTGCTTTCTCTCTACCAATCAAAAAATCAGTGAGTAACTATAACTTCACCTTTTCCAATATCCCCCTACCCCCGACCTTTGGTCTTTAATGGCCATGGGCAACAGGGACAAAGACATTTTTTAAAAACTTACAGAGATCTATTATGCTCTACTACCTTGGCCCGCATGGGCCACTGCAAAGGGATTCTGTGAACCGTGTACTCAGATGAATGGTCATTATCTTCAAAAAGGCAGGGGCAGTGATAGACACAGGAACCAAAAAAGCAAGAGTTAACGGACCATCAGAATAATGGAGTACCAACACTTTTATGTCCTTGGCTTGAATCCTCAAGGTCCAGTGTCTCAACAGAATTTTCATTTTGGTCTCATCTGCCTCACTTGTCCACCCCTGGGCCAGTTGGCAGTTATACTGAGAACCGGAAATTTTCCTTAGAAGAGAGAAAGAGTATTTGTCAGGTAAACCAAGGAAATGTCCATTATAGGAAGTTAGGCCTTTTGTCATGGTACTCCATTAGCACCCTCCTGACTGTTAAAGAAAAAAAAAATATTGTGACACCCATTAAAGAGAGTAAGGAAGATTTTATTCAAGGGATGCTACTATGATGAGATTTTATTGTATAGTATGGGAGAGAAATCTGGCTCAGCTCAGACAAATGGAGATTTACAGCTAAAGAGCATGGTGGGGATCACTGAATGTAAAATTAAGATGGAACATCAAGGGTAAGGATGAAGGGATTCTGGCTAAACCATCTGGACAGTAATATTGTTGAAGGAAGGCTAGGGTCATAAACTATTGAGATCAGGGGATAAGGAATTTTTTAAAAGACTTATTAATACATTTTAGAGAGAGGGAGCAGGGGTAGGGGTAGAGGGAGAGGGAAAGAGAATTTTAATCAGACTCTTCACTGAGCATAGAGCCTGAGGTGAGGCTTAATCTCAGGACCGTGAGATCATGACCAGAGTAGAAACCAAGAGTCAAACGTACAACCAGCTGCACCAACCAGGTGCCCTGGGAATAAGGGATTGGATCAGATATTAAGGGTTATAGATACTGAAGCACCTGGGTGGCTTAGTTGGTTAAATCTCTGGCTTTGGCTTGGTCATGATCTGATCCCAGGATCAAGCCTGGCATTGGGCTTGCTGCTCAGTGGGGAGTCTGGTTCTCTCTCTCCCTCTGCTATTCCCCCTGCTCAGGCTCTCTCTCTGTCAAAATAAATAAATCTTAAAAAAAAAAAGTGGTAAGATACCAGGGGTGAGAGATAAGGAATTTGATCAGATATCAAGAGTAGGATAGAAGATTGCTGAAAAATGACCAAGCAGATTTCTTGCTAAAACTGGGCTAAGTGGGCGGAGCCTAAGGTCAAGGCTAGACAGAAAGAGGACTCAGAGGAACTTGACTCGAGTCTGGTCAAGGAGAAAATCTTCATCATCCATGACCATTGTATTTTCTGCAGTCACACATTTTACTAATTCTTTTATCAGACATTCAGTGAACGAGAAACATGGAACGCAGCAGCAATAACATAACAAATGTAAGCGCTCTAGAAGAGACAAAGGCAGTATGGGAATCCACCTCATCAGATTTAGAATATGCATGACTCCATGACTGAATTACTACCACTGCTTGACTGTTGAGATTAAGATGTAGTACAGAGGATCAGAGGGAAGGGAGGGAAATCTGAATGGGAGTCATCAGAAAGGGAGACAAGCCATGAGGCACCTTTAACTATAGGAAACAAACTGAGAGTTGCTGGGGGGGAGGGGAGTGGGAGACATGGAGAAACTGGGTGATAGGCATTAAGGAGGACACGTGATGTGATGAGCACCAAGGGTTATCCACAACTGATGAGTTACTGAATTCTCTGAAACCAATGATGTACTATCTAATGGCTAATTGAATTTAAATATCTAAAAAAGGCACTTCAAAAAAAAAGATGTAGCATAACTCACAATATCCTTTGAGTGGAAGAATGTGCGGACTTTCCACACCTCTGCTGTCCAAGTCCCATGGCTAGTAGCCACATGTGGCTAATGACCACTTAAAAGGTGGCCAATTCAAATGGAGAAATGCTGTAAAAGCAGAATAAACACTGGCTTTCAAAGACATATTGTAACCAAAAGTCAGAGAGTATTGCCACCCTCACATCACAAACATCGCATGACTTCTACAGCTAATGAGAGTGGGACCCAAGATGAGAGAGGTCAACCTGAAAGTCCATGATGTCAGAAAGAACATGGAGAAGAAAGAGTCACAATCCTGGAGTGGATGGTCTGAAGACTGTCAGAATGCCTTTTTTTTTTTTTTTTTTGGTGATTCTGTATACGGACAAGGAGAATTCATTGGAGATGACATCTGTATGCCTCACATTTTCAAGGGAAAATTATGAAAACGCATATAGACCCACAGCCATAGTTTAATTATGTTTGAAATATATTCAGAACTACTCCAGTCAGTAAATTGCATATTTTCACATTTAGCTTCTCAATTTTCTCTTCGGCACCTCCCATTCTTGAAATCCCAACACAAATCACATCTCTTGCCTAAGGACCATAAACTACCTCACTATCAAAGGCTACAGTTCATTCATTTATTTGATTCATTCAAAGCAACCTAATCTTGAGTGATGTCTTAGGCGCTCTTCTAGGGACTGGTGACACGGTGAACAAAATAGGTAAAAATCTCACTTTCATGGAGCCTCTCTGGTATTTAGGGGAAAATCTTTCCTTATCAACATGAAAATACTTTTTATGGATGTTGCTTAGAATTTCAGTTTTTTTTTTTTTTCTTGACAGTATCTCAGGTGATCATCTTTGAGGTGGTTCTCCTGAAAATATTTTTGGGGGGTACTGACTCGACTTTCTGAGTCAGACACTTTCCTAAAGACAGGGGTCAAAGGAAAAGTGACAACTGTCACTCTTGCAGTAAGAACAGGGATCACAATGCTTGAAACAGATATGCTGCTCAGCTGTCAGAAAGTCCACAAGGCTCCAAATGTGTGTGGCCAACTAACGGAACCTGTAACTCAGAGGTTATCATCCTGAGAGCAATGGGAAATCCCTCTAGTTAAGGACTCTCCTTGACGGAAGCTTGACAATGGCCTTGATTTACTTACTATGATGTTTAGGTAATTATACACATTAAGAAAAGTGCACAAGGCACTTACATTTCCATGATACCATCAAAGATATTGTTGTTTTATTAAAATGTTACATCTAGAGTTGTAACGTATAGAGTAGTTAAGTCAATCACTATGAGGTACAGGTGAGACTATTGTAACAGCCATACTTCCATAAAAAAGAAAATTTTTTTGTGGTTTCTGATCTAGGAATCAGCCAGTGAATAATT
Organism: Mustela nivalis; assembly: GCF_964662115.1. Lineage (NCBI taxonomy): Eukaryota > Metazoa > Chordata > Mammalia > Carnivora > Mustelidae > Mustela > Mustela nivalis. The sequence goes on from NW_028136528.1 coordinate 1,246,746, forward strand.
CTATATCAGTGTCCAGTTACCGGGCTAAACATGTAATCTATTTATATTTCTGAGGGTAAGCTGAATTGTGATCACTGAGCCAGCTGTATTCTAGTAACTACTCATTTACCCAACATAACAGATATAAGAAGGTAAAAGGCTTCTAAGGAGACTGGTTACTTATATTTTGAACCACATTTTGGCAGGTATAACTTGCAACTTGTGCTTAGTGGTAAGATTTCTGATATTTACTTTCTCCTTCCTTTGGCAAGTCAAGTTAGTTAAAAAGTAATTAGAGTAGAGTCCATTGTTTTTCTTAAATGCTTACAGAGATATAGAACTCTCAAGTTTCTTTACTAGACAGGATTAGATCACATTAGTGATAAAGATCAGAATGATTTACATTGCTAAAACGAGAACTTCCTGTCAGTTTGGAGAAAGCTCATTTTTATAACCAACATATTGGCTGGGCTAGAGATTAATGAGTGCTATGGGTGGGGTGATGAATGTGATATATTCAATGACCTGTGGAATTTGTTCTGTAATTTCCCCACTCCTCTGGTCAGCAGAGCGTCTTCTTCAGTACCCAGCACTGCCCATAACTGCATTCAGAAAATCACTCTCCAAAAATGGTTATTTGTTTTGCCTTTTTTATAATTTTTTAAAACATTTGATTTATTTGCATGTCAGAGAGAGAGAATGAGAGCACAAGCAGGGGGAGCAGGAGAGGGAAGGGGAGAAGCAAGCTTCCTGCTTGGTGGGATTGCACAAGGGCTGAAGAAGACAGAATGGGAAGGGGACAAGGAGAATAGTGGGTTTCAGATTCTTGGGAACAGAGCCCACATCTATTTCTATGTTTATCTCACTGCTATAAACCCAGGTCACAGCAGAGTGCCTGCAGCAGAGTCATGGAAGTGCTCCAGAACTGATAACTATTGCTATTTATACTACTAACATTCCTCCACAAAGGGCCAAGTGTCATAGCTTCTCCCAGTTCCCCACACTGAACGCAATGAAGAATCAAACTATCGGGTGAAGGATGGCGAGGGGCATTTAACAGGACCCAGATCACAGGAGCCATATTGTATTGCAGGACCAGGGGTCTTACCAGTGACTAGGTATTCACTCCTCTTGAGAGGCTAGCTCCTTGGATCTCCCTCTTCAATCCTCTGAACCCATGTCTGGCATCAGAAACAAAAGTAAACATAACGTATCGCCCTTGTTTATTTTTTACTATTATTTGTTACAGAGGAAGAGAGAGATCACAAGCAAGGGGAGCTGCAGGCAGAGGGAAGGCAGGCCCCCCACTAGAGCCTGGTATGGGATCCAATCCCAGGACCCTGGGATCATGACCTGAACCAAAGGTAGATGCTTAACTGAGTAAGCTACCCAGGCGTCCCTTATTGTCCTTCTTTAAAATTTAATGTATTCTCTCTCCCTCTCTCTTTGTCCCCACTCTGTCACTCATACTCACACAATCACAGAGTCACAGACAATAGCAAGGCATTTCCCATTCTAATTCGCTAAGGCACTATGAGCTTAAGCTCAATAGAATCACTTTGCCAGCTGCTGCTCTACCATGCCCTGATCCCTTCTCTATCCCCAAGCTCGATCTGTAACTCAAGTGTCATGGTGGTGGCTCTTTCTGCCCTCCCTCCACAAGGCTGTCATCAGCACACTCTTCCCCGTGGCTCCACTCCCCAGCACTGGCTGCCTTTGGTCTACGGGTATGCCCTCTCCTAGAGCTTTTCCACTCTCCCTGAGGGGAAGACAACCCTTACTTCTCCCCGGTGGCTGTCACGTGTCCACTATATATTGTGACGATCAGCCCGATTAAGAGATTGGGAACTAAAAGACTGGCTTCTGCTTATGGATCAAACTAACTCTGGGGCTTGGGACACATGACAGCAGCACATGGTGGTAGAACTGAGATGGTTAGGGAGTTAATCTGCATTTTCACATCTGGTCAGCAGCAGAACAAAGAAGACACCCCAGATCTCCTATCTCCCAGAACAGTACTCTTCAAGTAACTTACAGCACCATCCTTCTCCAGCTTTGGAAGTGGCACTTTTCCAACCCCAAAGTCTTGATTCTAGGCAGCACTCCGAGAGATACTCCCTCCAGAATCACCCCTGGCTGGAAGTAGTGGTTGGCCAAGGCCTCCCAAATATCTTCCCTTCAGAGTTGCACTTGCATCAAACTCAAAACTGTGGCACGTACAGGACTTTCCTGTCAGCCTCTAGCTCTAATGACCTATTGGACTTCAGAGGTGCTCTTTTATACCCACTTACCTTATAACATCAACGTGTGACTCCTCTAGAATTCTCTCCATGGCTTTTCTCCTGTACTAATTGTTATGGACTGAATTGTGTCCCCACAAAAGTCATATGAAGAATTCCTAATCTCCAGTGTGACTGCATCTGGAGATAGGGCCTACCTAGAAGGAGGTACTGAAGGCTTGGTGAGGTCACAGGAGTCCTAATCTGCTAGGACTGGTGTCCTCATAAGGGTGTAACACATGAAAGCACTCCCCCTACCTCCCCTCTGGGGGCCCAGAGAGAAGAGGTCATCAGAGGGCACAGTTGAAAAGGTAGTGATCTATAGAACAACAAGAAAAAGCTCACTGGAGACCAACCTTGCTGGCACCTTGATCTGGAACTTCTGGCCTCCAGATCTGTGCAAAAATACATTTCTGACATTAAAGCTCTCCAGCCTGTGTTTGTCTGTCCCCGACGGCCTGGCTCCAAAGCCTCAGAGATTGGGGACAGTGAGGAACACCATAGGACTCACCCTGCCACCCTGAAAGGAACCATGCCATTTGGAACTCCAGAAAGGATTCAGAGGAACTGAAATCTGCATTCCTACCTCTGGACAGCCCTATATTCAGCAGGCCCCTGGATGCAAACCTGGAGCTTGACACTCAACCTGAACAAATCCCTCGACAGCCCCCTCCCCCAGAAAGATGGACAGAGTGCTGGCAGATCGGGCCTGCCATGTTGTGGTCCCTAACCATAACCTTTGGTTTGCTTTTCAAGATTCTGACCCCAAAGGCCTTGCAGTAGGTGCCCTACAATTTGGGGACACATGGGCAATCCCAGAGGACTCAGCCTGCTGCCCAGAAGGAAACTGTGCCATTTGGAACTCCGGAAAGGATTCAGAGGAGCAGAAATCTGCATGCCTAGCTGAGGACACACCCACACAGAGCTGACTCCTGGACACAAAGCCAGAGCCAGACACTCACCCTCACCTCCACTGTCAACTCAGCCACCCAGACAGCTCTCCATGGGGTCTTCAGATCAGCCCTGCCATGTCCCTGGTTCCTAACACTAACCCTTGGATGGTTTCTGTAATGATCTCCTCATTTCAGGTTATGTGGTGGTTCTGCAGGACATTGTCCTGGTGTGGGATCAAACACACTGAAGCATCCCGTGTGAAGTGGCAAACGTGGTAAAGAAATGACGGCTGGGGAATCTGAGTGTGGAGACAGCACGTATTTGTGCTGCTATAACAAGCTGACTGCACTTTGAAATCACCACAGAGGAAATGAATCTTCCAAATATCCATGTTAGCACGATGACACGGAAGCAGAGAGAACATCAGACTTTGGGATGGAGGCCAAGCCCTCCCAAATCCAGGTCACCCAACATGGAGAGGACACATGTTAGCAAGAGACTCGTGGGAGAATTAAATCATGGGCCCCTGTATCTCAGGTGCAGTAGAAGCAGTGGATTTGGAATTTCAGTTTTTCCACAACGTTCCACCACAAGCTGGTTAGAACTGTGCAAAAGCAGGAAGGGAAGCCCCAGTAAAGTGGACTGGGGATGCCAGAAGGGGAGGCTGGAAGGGGGCGCCTGCTGCTCAGTGCCCATTACAGACTCCACATTGCAATTCCCCACAGGAGAGACTCACCAATTCCAGGCCCCACACGGGAAGCTGGAGGTTCATCTCCTGACTTTTTGTAGGAGCTTTGCAGCTCAGCTGGTGAGAATTCTCCATCACCCTGCCTTTCTCCAAGGGACATTCCTTCAAGCACCCTTCCCAACTTCTTCCTCCTCCATGAAATAATGTTACTCTCCTTTGTTTCTCGCACTTGCCTGTGATGGGACCTTAGCTTGCTCAGCCCAGACTGCCATTCTCTGCTCTTCCCAATTAAACCCATGCTGCTGGTCAAATAACTGGCAGATTGAGTTTAAGGCCAATTGAACTAATAAATTCAAAAACTTGCAAGGAACAAAATCAATATGCACAAATTAGTGGCACTCCTAGGTGCTCGGAAGGAACCATCAAAAAGAGACTGCGGAGAACGATCTCATTTACACCTGCATCCAAGACAGCAAGATACCCGGGAGGCCCCTGAACCAAGAAGGTGACAGACCTGTCATCTGACAGCCCCGCAACAATGACGACAGACAGGGAGGGGTACACACGGAGATGGGGAGGCACTGTGCTCAGGGTAGAACCCACACTGGGAAAATACCTACTCTCCCCAAAACCGTCTACAGAGTCCTCACTCTGGCTCCCGAATTTCTGGACTCGGCGCAAGCCTGGAGTGGGTGTGGACACGGGAAGGACCCCGCAGGGCTGAGGTGGGGAGAGCACAAGCACCTAAGCAGGCGGACACTCCCTGACTGCAGACCATCTGAGGAGCCCCAGGAACCGAATCCGCGAGCACACAAACACAGATGAGGACCTAGGATCACCCGAGCCCAGAAAGGGGGGACCCCACAGCCCCGTGCACAGCACAGCAGGAGGCCACGTCTCCTCACACAAAACGACGGAAGCCCCAGTGTCTACATAGGGCTCCCTTTCTCTGTGGGGTCCTGAGACCACGAACCCCTTGACAGTCCACTCAGGCGGTTTCTCCTCAGCTCCTCCAGCATCTGGTCCTTAGGAGGTTGGACTGCTGCCAGTGTGGGCGCGTCCTACACAACGGGTCCGGTCAGTGTGGATGCAGAGCCACACCCTCCTCAGCTTGTCCTGTCAGGGTGGGAGGCGCCCCACATTCTCCAGAAGTCTCCACAGTGGGTCCTGAAGAGGCGGGGCTCTGGTCCCAGCTGTGGCTGTGCAGCCTGGGCTCAGGGCGGGAGCTGGGGTCTGGCGCCCTCTGCAGGCGGTGCAAGGCAGTGCAGGACTGTGGGAGCTCACCCTTCAGTGGAAGGTCCTGCTCCCTCCCCGGGTCCAGCTGATGCCATTTCATTCCGGAAATTCAAGCTGCATGGAGCCCAATACCCCCCAACTTCCCCCCAAATAGCTAAGGAACAATGAATTGGAAACAATGTGGAATTACAACAGTCCTTGACCCAAACAGTGGCACTGAACATGGCCCTGATGCAGACCCACACTCTGACCTCAACTTGGTCTCAAGCCTGGACCCTACCCTAATCCAAGACCCTAACCCTAGCCCCCAACCCAAACAATGTTCACAAGAATCAAAAGGTAGAAACTGCAAATATCCATCAATGGCAAGTGCATATGCAAAGTGTGGTGAAGGGTTTGAATTTGGGTTCAGGTTCAGGTTTTAGTCAGAGTTCTAATCAGGCTTTGGGTTTAGTGTTAGGGTGAGGGTTTAGAGTGATGGACAAGGGAACAGAGTTATAGTTTAGGGCTTTAAGTTTATGATTTAGGCTTTAAGACTCAGGGCTTATGGGATAAACTTCAAGGTCAAATTTGGGGTTTGACTTCATGCTGAGATTTGGGTTCAGGTTTCATGACTTGGAGGTCTGGTTTAGGGTTTGGGTTCGTGGTTCAGGGCTTGGATCCAGGGCTCAGGTACAGGCTTTGGGTTCCATTCCAGGTTTGGGATTCAGGGTTCTAGTTTGGGCTTTAAGGTCAGCTTAGGTTTCAGCGTTGGTAGGGTTTAAGGTTAGGTTTAGGGATGACACATTTTCTTCAGTTGTCATCATGGACAAAAAAATTCTATCTGAAGTTTCTAAGTCAGAAATGTATTTCATCTGGGGGCGCCTGGGTGGCACCGTGTGTTAAGCCTCTGCCTTGGGCTCAGGTCATGATCTCAGGGTCCTGGGATCGAGCCCTTCATCAGGCTCTCTGCTTTACGGGGAGCCTGCTTCCCCATCTTTCTCTCTGCCTGCCTCTCTGCCTACTTGTGATCTCTGTCTGTCAAATAAATAGAATTAGTAAAAGCTATTATATGATCTTTTACAAACCATTTCCTATCTTTGCATTCTCATGTGCCAAGACAGACAGGGGTTATTTAAAACCCTGAAGAGAGTGCTCTTGCTTTTAAATTGCCTGTAACCTTCGTGTAATAGATTTATGATTGATAATAGATTTAGTTAAAATATAACTATTTAAAATATTTACTCTCAGTAAATGATTTCAACCTATGCTCATTTAAGTAACTTGGTGCATAATCCCTTTTCTATTAAACCATAGTGCAAGGACCAATGCCGCGTTCCCGAGAGAACCCCAAGCTATTTTTCTAGAATGGCTGTATGCTATATATGGCGTCCTGTTTTCACTCCCTTTGTGGAGCACCTACCCTGGAGGTCATGTAATAACCAATGACCAAAAAAACAAACCAAAAACCCAAACATCCAGGTTGAAGTGCCATCCCTGCCTGGAGTGGAGGAGACTGCTCAGACAGATCCCAGGCAGGCATCTCAGCCCAGGCCTGTGCTGGGGAAGCTGGTTCCTGGCTTTGGGCGCAAACTGGAAGCCAGCAAACTGACCCAAGAGTGCAGCCGGCGTTTAGGACTGATGATCTTTTGGCAGCCAGGCTGCGCGTGGACACCCGCTCAGGGAGCCAGCCTAGGCGGCTGCCCAGGGCAGGCGCTGGCAATGCAGCAGCATGCCAGGGCTTAGCCCCGCACCCCAGCATGGGCTCCGGCCTCAGAAGTGAGGGGGCGGGGCCAGCGCAGAGAAGGGTCTTTGCTAATTTCCAAAGCTGGAAGTGAGCTCTCAGAGGACTCAGGAGGGAGGGGGGCGGGGGCGGGTCGGCGGCGGCCGGGAGAAGGGGCTTTGCTAATTGCCCAGCCGGGAAGGAGGGGCGCACAGCGCCAGGGTGCTGTACTGCAGCCCATTCGGGACTGCAGGACCCACCATACTCGCTGCCCCTGCACTCTCATGCTCCAGCCTAGCCCGTGAGGCCATGGTGTCCTGTTCCCATTCCCGCTGCCTGCTGCCCCTCCCCGCCCAATGGCTTCACTGGAGGACCCTCTGCTCACAGGTAAAGTGACACCACGACACGCCCTCACCTGAAGCAGAAAACGCAGTCCAGGAGCTGGGCGCAGCCTCCCGCCAACCCCAGGGCACCAGGACCACCCCAGACGCTGCGCCACACCCTGTCCGCAGGGGGTCAGGCCGGGACAGCGCCACAGGAGGTACCCCCCCCCTGCCAGCGGGCAGGCTAGCCCCCATAGTTCTGCACCCCCACGCGCTTTTCAGAGCCTCCTGCCATTCCCAGGGCACCCAGAACCCAGAGAGTGAGGCCTTGGGTGTTCTCTAGTGACAGATTCAAGGCAATTTTTCGACTTTGGGACTCAGAGTTAACATAGTTTTCATTTGTGATTATTATTTTTGTGTGGGGGCTGTCGCTTTTCTTTTGACCTATGCTTGTTTTCACTCCCGGTTCTGAAGAAGCCCCTAAATCCTAACCCTTTGAGGACTCAGAAAGCTCTCAGAGCAGCAGTGCTGGGGGACAGTGTGGACACATGGTTTGGTTTCTCCTCTGGCCTGCTTCTGTGGCAGCCCCGCTCTGTCCTCCTCAGACTTCAGAGCAATATCTGAACAAGTGGAGAAGCGACCAGGGGGTCAGGAAGGTGGCCACCGAAGAGTGACTTCTCTGGAGGGTGGCTGAGCTAGCAAGTGAGCATGTTAGTCCAGCTCTGCCTGCATTCAGTATGGAGCTGAACAGAGGCCAGGGAAGGGGAGGAGGAGCAGAGAGCAGGGACAAAGGGACCAAAGAGGAGATTCAGATGAAGGGAAGTAATGGGGAGGAAAGAGAAGAAACTCTAGAAGACAGGTATGTAGAAAGGAAAAGGGATGAAGTGGGCATTGGGAAAGGGCACCACCAGGGAAGGAGAGAGGGGAAGAAAAGAGGGAGGAAAGAGGAAAGGGGAAAGGGAGAAGGGAGGAGTCAGCATGCCAGGGCTCCCCCTGCATCTGAAGAAGAGGTGGCTGGTCCAGCTTGTCAAACAGGGTGCTCACTCTTTGGCCCCAGTTTCTGCTCCCAGTGCTACTGGGCTTTTCGAGGAAGGCAGGCTGTCCCTTGGGACCTACTGGAGCCCACTGGAGCCCACAGGAGGGTGGGAGAGGTAAGATGCCACCAGGTCCTGTCCTGAGCTGCTCCCAGCCACCAGCCTCACCACATGGTGCAAGAGGGACCCCAGAACAAAGGACGGACACAGGCCAGCATGTCTGCTGGTGGCCCTGGGCACTTAGCTCATCGCAGTGAACCACACGGCCTCCTCAACCCACGCTTTCAAAGCCTCCTTCTTCGCTTCTGGCTTTCATGTCTGTAGGAACATGAGCCAGATCTAACTCATCTCCGACAGACAATTCTGACTCACCCCGTGTCAGATTTTTATGAGTGGCTGTGATAGAGTAAGATAGCAATGCTCCAACAAACGGACTGTTTCCTCCCACTTGACCTCAACAGTCTTATACATTTTCTTAGCGAAAACATCTTGTCTCCTTCCATTAAGCTCATAACGTGGTCTAATAGTATACATGCGCCTTTGGTAGATGCGAAGCGATACAGAGGTCCTTTTTTTTTTTAATTTTACAAGGTAAAGTCAGTGAACATATCCAACTTGACGAATACGTCTCTGAAATGTCAATCCAGGCAAAGCTTTTTCTGCCTACAGTTTGGAGCCTACGTGGTGACATTTTTAAAATGCTTTCAGTCCCTCAGTGAGGCTCTTAGAAGCTAGCCAGGGCTTACTACGTGCCAGGCACTGTGTCAGGTGTTGGAGCTAAAGGGAAGGAGAGCTTGGAGGCTGGCTGGGGAGGGACATCCATGACACAAGCACAGCTAGAAACGGAGGCCAGTGCTAGAAAAGAGAGAGCAGGCTGCATGGAGAGTGTGTACCATGGGGCTTGTGAGCTCACGAATAAGTGGGAGTAACTGGAGTGGGGAGATGGGGGAGAGAAGAGGGTCTTCCCATCAATGGGAATCACCTGTGCTTGGAGGCAGGTGCCATGAGAGGTCTCCACAGGAAGAAGGAGGCAGTGTGGTTGAAGGGCAGAGAGATGGGGCAGAACAGGCATCAGTCAGTTGGAGGGGTATGAATAGACTGATGGGAGGATTATGGGTGCCTTTGGAGGACTGAGAATTTGTTAGAAGATCAGTGCAGATTTCTATGGAGACAAATGCCAGGAACTTTGAAAGGTCACTCTGGCTGCCTTTTGGCAAAGGGGTTGGTAAAAGGCACTTGCAGGTGTGAACACACCAGGTGGGAGGTGAGTGCAGGAAATCGGGTGAGGGAGCATGGGAACTTGGTCCCGGGGTATATAAGGGAGAATAGCCTTTAAGGAGTTCCACAAATTGGCACCAGCTGTGGCTTCATTACAGAGCTGGAAGGGGGAGGTGGGTGTGTCCTGGAGGTTACAGAAATTACATGAGAAAGGGAAGTCTTTTTAGATCTCTTTTTCAACTAGAGGAACTCTCACCTTATTGATAGAATTCCAGAGTGGGAACCAATGATATGAGGACATCTTTGAAATGTCTGAATATGTTCTTCGACATCTTTGCAAGTGACGAGGAGACCTTGACCTTAGGAGGCCTTGGCCCTCTTTGTAGCCAGAAAGATTTCACCTACAGATTTGGGTTCTCCCTTTTAAAGTCAAGGAGTCAGTCCTTCCAAAGGACACCTCCTATCATTTTACCCTCTCATCATACCTCACGTGCTGGCATCTCCAAGACCCTCTGTTCCAGGTTGAGAGTATCCACTTTGGCCGGGCTGGTCTTGCCAAGAACACCACCACAGGAAATCTAGAGCCTGTAGTGCTATTAATAACATCATCTAAGACTGTGTTTGCTGCCCTCTTGGCCTCTTCCCACCATGACTTTTTGAAGCTTTTTACACATTGTATCCATTATGCTATAGTTCCCAAAGCTCATCTTCTCTAGTGCCATTAGTTTTTAGGGGACCAGGCAAACCTTAAACTTGTCCCCCTTAATTGGATCCCTGTGCCCCCACACTCTCTTTGAATGCCTTTCACCATGATTCTTGAATGAGATCTGAGACCACTGCTGGTACCTAACACTTCTTGGCACCTTGTCTGCTAGGTTCTTGGAAGAGGAGGTGGCTATGGAGGTGAGTGGGAATGGGAGTGGGAGGATTTCTCCCTTCACTTCCCTTTTTGTGTTTTCAAATAATGGGTTTTGAGGGGGAGGGAAAGGTTAACCAGACCATTTATTTTCCATCTCCCATCGATAAAATGTCACACAGGAGAGAGGTGGCAGAAACGCACTTTCAGGTTAATTTTTTTACAAGGAAGATTGACTTATGAACCTACTTTGTTATTTCCTTTCATTCAATTTCCCTGTACCTCCTTTTCTATGAAGTGTAACGGTAACCCATTATTATTTTTATTGTTGGCACGTGCTTTGTGAACCATAAAGTGTACCCTATAAATGGGAGCGCTTTTCTTTTTTTTTTTTTGTAGTTTACGAAAAACTAATATTTTTTAAATTAATTTTTTATTTATTTTCAGCATAACAGTATTCATTCTTTTTGCACCACACCCAGTGCTCCATGCAAGCAGTGCCCTCTATGATACCCAACACCTGGTACCCCAACCTCCAAATCCCCCGCCCCTTCAAAACCCTCAGATTGTTTTTCAGAGTCCATAGTCTCTCATGATTCAGCTCCCCTTCCAATTTCCCCCACCTCCCTTCTCGTCTCTAACTCCCCATGTCCATGAAAAACTAATTTAAAAACATTCATCCACCAGAGTACCCAAAGGGCTCCCATATAAACTATCTGTCGTTACATTATGTCCCGATGTGGAGCTCGATCCCAGGATCCTGAGATCATGACCTGAACTGAAGGCAGAGGCTTTAACACACTGAGCCACCAGCCCCAATGTATTCTCTTCAGTACCAGAATTTGTAACCAATTGACAGATGAAAAAGGAGGCAGTCAAGTGAAAATCAATAGGTCTTAGACCTGCAAGAAATTTGAATTAGATGAATTCAGCTACTCAGGCACTGTTTCACATTTTCAGATCTCTGCAGAAAAGGAGTTAACCTTTTTACAGCATGTAAAAGAGAAGACTATAACACATACTATGTGTAAGCATGTAAATATCAAAAAATATCCCATTAGTTGCTAAGACACACAGGGCCTATATTTTCTCTCAAATTCATGAATATGTAGGAGCAATAAGTGAGAAGTGAATGTATACTTTTCACTTCGAAGTCTTTTAGAAATCTAAAATATGACTTTCTATGGTTTGTGTCTCCGTATTCCTTTATTGCCAGTTTGAACAAATCCACATGCTTTGATTCAAAGGTAATAAATTCCTCTTATTTGGAAACATGATGTTTATTTTTATTCTCTCACCCTTAGCAGGTGGTTTCATTTTAGCACACTTCAGAGTTATAATTTCATGCTTATTAAAAACATTTATTATGATCTACATAGATGAATGAAACTTTTATTTTATTAAATTATTTGACAAAAAATATGTTATTTTTAAAAATGTATTTCCTTTAGGGTTATTTTAGAGCGTTCAGAGAGGATCTAGGAGTGTGGTATTATGTAGTTTTTAAGTAGGTATGAAATGGTTATTTATAGGATTGTTTCTTTAAGGCTTATGTATATTGTCCATTATATGCTATAAAATATTTTGAAAGTAAATTTAAGGTATGTTTTACATAGTTTATTTTTTGGAAATAAATATTGAAATGACTTGTGAAATTCAGTATATTCTCAACATTAATTTATTTTGAAATTTACCAGTTGTCTACTGAACTATTATATGGCAGATATTACTTCAGACTACACTGGTAAATGAAATACTTGGCTTTGTAGAACTTTTATTTTAATGGGTGAGACAATTCAAAGCTATAAACCTTAATAAAAATTGCATAGTACATTCAAAAAGGATGAGTACAATGGGGAAAAAGAAAAACTCGATCAGGGTGAGAAAAATCAAGGTTGCTAGGCAGGGGATGGGGAGTTAAAATTTTTAATAGGAAGATCAGGGTAGTTACAATGAAGCTGACAATTGAACAAAAGTATGGAAAGGTGATGAATTTGCGCAGAACTATCAGCAATAAGGTCACTCCAGACAAAGGAATTGGCTATCTTGAAGGCCATAAGGTTGGATCATGCCTGGCATATCTGAGGAATAGCAAGGAGGCCACTGTGAGTGACTGAAGAGTAGCAGGGAAAGAGGTCACAGAGGTTAAATGAGTGGCTAGATCATGTAAAGCTTAGAAGTCATTGTAAAACTCTGGCTTTTATATTTGGAAACTTACTGTGTGATAGAATTTCTGCTAATAACTGAGAGTTCAATTGTCCATAAAATTTCAAGGACTCTTATTCTAGTAAGACAGAATGAAGAGAAAGAGTTCATATTTTCACATGGTGTAACAAATGCTCAGAGATGCAAGTGTAGGAAGCTATAGGATCACAGAAGAAGGCCCTAAAATCACACCAATATATTTGATGACTGTGACTATATATAAATTTGTATTTTCTAGATTTTTTATAGTCATGGAATCACACTGTATATACTATTCATTGCCTGGCTTTTCTTTTCTCAGCATCATTACTTTGAGAATCTCCAATTGTAAATAGTTCATTTTGATGTTGAATAGTAATCTCTTTAATGAATAGATCATAATTTTTCTTTGCTCTATGGATGGACATTGATGAACATTTCCACTGTTTTCAATTCTTAAAAATAAAGCTGATATGAAATTCATATACAAGTCCCTGTATGAACATAGGGCTTGTTTCTCTTGGTTAAATGCCTAGAAGTAAAATGGCTATTTTTGTAACTGCAACATATTTTGCATTTAAAAAAATTTTCAAACTATTTTCCAAAGTGGTTGTATCATGATATATGCCAACAACAGTTTAGATTTTTTGTTGCTTCTCAATCTAGCTCAGACCAAGTACAATTAGCCTTTATAATTTTAGCCATTCTAATAGATATGTAAGCATGTCTCATTATGATTTTAATTTGTATTTCTTTAATGTCTAAATGTTGAGAAATTTGTCATGTGCCTATAAGCCGTCCATATACTTTTGGTGACATGTCTCTTCCATTATTTCCTTCACATGTAAAATTGGATACTCTGTTTGGTTATTAGTAAGGTTTTTTATTTTTATTCATTTTTAAATAATCAGAGTAGATGTCCATTATCAGATATGTAATTTGCAAATCCCTTCTCCATCTTTACGGATTCTCAATGGAGCTTTGATAGCTGTGTCTTTCAAGAAATATGCTACTTCTTTCCTGGTACACGGAGGTATGACTAGAACATTATCAATGTTGACCTTTGCAAAGAAAATCATGGCTTAAGATATATGTAGTCTGCAGTTGTTGGGAGTGTTCACCATCCTTGCCTCTAACTCATCTCTCACTGCCCACACATTCAGATATAGGGGAATATTGATTGACAAAATATTAATTGCCAAATAACACTAGTTAGAGAATAAGAAAAATGCAGGCACCTGATTATATAATATTACATAAATAAAATGTGTTTTTATAAGTGCTATTGGAAGTAAATTCCTCAATACTTTAATCACACAGAATGATGGAATCCTAGATTTTTTTTTCTTGTATTTACTAAGAAAATGATCATGCCTCAAGTATATTAAAATGGTATAGGGAAAATTAAAAATTGTTTTAAGATGATTTGCGTGTGTTGTTCGTATGTGAGAGAGAAAGTGAGAGAGAAAGATAAAGAAAAAGAGAAAGGGAAAGACAGAGAGGTGGCTGCAGTGAATTGATGAGTTGGAGGATAGATTTTAAAGTTTTGTCTTTTGCTTTCTACATTTCTTTTTCCTTAGGTACAAGAGAACAATCAGTAATATCTCAGAAGCCTGCTGGTAACATCAGCAGAAAGAATTAGAGGTTCCCAGAAAATTAAGATGACATATAGTTTTCCTGACATAAGAAAATCATTTTTTGTCCCCAGCTATTTTCAATGATCTATACCCCACCTGTGTACTTGCCCAAGCACACTTCTTCCAAAACTTCCTGGGAGGTTCTTAAAAAGAAATGCAAAAACCTCACTCCTTAAGGATTTTGAGGGAACAAGGCAATGGGAAAACTAACAGTCACCACCAGACCAGGAAATAGCCTAAGCTATTGAGACAATAAATCAGTGGTAAAACTCCTAGTGCTATTTCAAAAGCAATCAAGGCCTTGCATTCCTTGTCCCAGAAAATGAGCCCAAGACCCCATCTAGTTTCTATCTGCTCTTGAAGCCTGCAGAGTCCCTTTCCCTTGTCCAACAGATACCTCTGCTTTATTCTAACGTTGAAGTTTCTGCCCTCGGTGGAATACAAGCTTCATTCAGGTGAACATGCAATACATATTGCACAAATACATATGTGGATGTGCATGCATCCACAACCTTATGACCAACCATACACGGGATAATAAAACTCTCCCTTCTGAGTATTCATCTTAAATACTAAATAAAAATCTCTCTCCTGTTCAAACAGTCAAGGCTTTGGAACTTATTCCCTGTGATCTCCTTGTATGTTGTAAACAAAGATTCCTTTGTTTGACAACTCCACCTGTTTCTGTGATTCACCAAAGACTGACCTCAGTTAGTTCAGTTACTGTAATGGCTTTCACTACTCTGATTCTACCTCTGCAAGTCTCCAAATTTAACTATTTTTTCTCCCAATTCCGCATGTTCTTGGCTTTAAACTGCAACTCTGAAGAGAAGATTTGCTTGTTTAAAAAAAAAATCAAGAAAAGGGAGTAGTAGTCAACATTGTTACTTTGAACTTCCTGCCCTACGGGGCTCTCCTGTTCTTTCTCTTTGACTTCCTGAACTAAAATGACAGAAATTTGGCAATACATCACTCCCCAATCCAGATTACTGCCAGAACAGTTTATACTCTTAGAAAAATATTAGTTTAAAAGATCACATAATTAAATACTTAAGCATGTAGTGTAATATAGTGGTTTACAAGAAATATATTTTGGTCATCTGAATATTTGGTTTTCAACCATGGCTACTGACTCACAGCTCCTACAACTCTTGGGATTTCCTGTGATAAGGGTGAGAGAGGTGTGTTTTGTTATGTTAATGAAGTGACCTTCAGACCTCACTCAAGGCAAGGGCTGTTTGCCTGAAGGACCAACCACTTGGTGAAAGCCTTCACAACTTTTTGCCCAACGTGCCTCCCCTTCCTCCCAATACAGGATTATCTGGGGAGGGAAGAGGATCTGGAGATTAGATCAGCAAATGACAATGATTTAGTCAGTCATGACTATGTCATGAAGCCTCCACAGAAAAGCTGAAAGGACTGGGTTCAGAAAGCTTTTAGTTTGTTAAATGTATGAAAAGGCAGGAAGAGTGGCAGTCTTACAGAAGGTAATAGAAGCTCTGTGCCCATTCTCCATACCTTGCCCTGTGCACTTCTTTATCTATCTATTGATTTAAATCTTCTATTTTATCTTTTAATAAGCTGGCAAACATAAAGTAAGTATTTTTCTGAGTTTTGTGAGTCCCTGTAGCAAATTAAAAGAACGTAAGAAGTAGGCCACTGGGACCTCCAACCTGTAGTTGCTCAGTCACAAGCACAGGTAATAACCTGGGGCCTACAGTGAGACTGGCATCTGAGGTGGGGTTGGAGATAGTCTTGGAGGACTGATCCCTTAACTGATGAAATCTTACACTATGTTCAGGTAGATAGTGTCAGAATTTAGTTGAATTCTTGGAGATCCTGCTGTTGTCTGAAAATTATTTGGCATTGTTGGTATGATGTCCTAAAACCCAAAAAGATATAGCTACCTCAAAATAAGAATACGGTTGACAGCTTATATATAATAAGTGAGTATTTCAGGGATTTAAAATATACCCAATAAATAATGTAAGGAAATAAGGAAAGATTTTGAAATAAAAACAAGAATAAGAACCTAGTGGTACTAATAGATTAAATATATGTAATCTAGTTGAATTAAGAATACAATGGATAGAATACCTAATGGATTCAATAGAGATAAGAAGTCACTTAAGGATATAGTCATCTGGATACCAGCAAAGCATTAAAATTATCAATATAAAAGAGGTGTAAGATGTAGGTGATGTGTGTGGAACAAAAGCTAGAGAAGAAATTAGATTTCCTTACTACTCATAGCCTGTTGACAAGTCCTTGAAGCTCCTCTGGGGACTCAGCTGCTTCCATGTGGACACATCCACTCAGGGCAAAAAGCATTCTTAGTCCACCCCCCAGGATACTGAAAATCTACTTTCACATGTAAAAATTACTTTGGAAACTTCTTTATCTCTACTCCCCACCCCTGCCCTCAAGATATACATTGGCAATCATCTCCCAAGCATATACCCACTGATACACATCAGAAGAGTCTCTTCCCTGAGTTTTTACTAAATAGTAATAAATGACCTTTCCCTAACAATAGCTAGCCCCCTCAAGGTCCTGGAAACCTTGTTTATAAAATACCTTGGAGGCTTGTGCTATCCCTAACCTCCTCCCAAATTGAAAGTATATAATCAGCCACTCTTCATGACCCTCTCTCTCTACTCCAAATAAATAAATAAATATTTTTAAATAAAATAAAATAAATGACTTTTTTTAAATGAAAGAAGAAAAAGGAAAGAAATATTTGAATATTAATGTACATCTATTTCTCAAGCATAAAATAGTCAAGACACTGGATTAAAACTTACATACAAGAAAAGAAAGAAAATATTCATAACTAGAGTTGACTCTATGAATCCCAAACTAGGGCATACATACCAAAGACACACAAAAAAAATCACAAGTGTTAGAGAGAAAAAAAAATAATTCATTAATAAAGAAACAAGAATCAGACTGACAGAAATTTTTTAAATAACATCAGATATAAAAAAGAATGAAGTAATAGCTTTATTATCTTGAAAAAAATCACAAATGGAAACATTTAGATCCTTATAAAATGTCATTGGCATAGGAAGGCATAATAAAAAAATATTTTCAGGAATACAGACCACAGATAATTTGCCTTAATTTGTGTAGGCAGCACTTAAATACTAATATTATTTTAACAGTTAAAATATACTCTATGATCTTTGAGGTTGGGGAAAAGAGGATGACCAAGTCATCTTGAAATAATTCAGTTTTATGAAAAAAGTAAAAAGATCAAAAAAAAGACTTGTAGAAAAGAGAGATAAAACATATGCATAATAAAAATAAATAAATAAATAAATAAACAGCTGGAGTGCCTGGGTGACTTAGTCGGTTCAAGTGTCTGCCTTCAGCTCAGGTGATGATCCCAGGGTCCTGGTATTGAGCCCTGCATCAGGCTCCCTGCTCAGTGGAGAGTCTGCTTCTCCCTCCCATTGAGAAAGAAAATTTGACTTATTTATTTGAGAGAGATAATCTTTAAATTTTACTTATTTATTTGAGAGAGAGTGAGAAAAGAAAAACATGCACACAGCAGAGGGAATAACAGAGGGAGAGGGAGAAGCACGCCACTGAGCAGGGAACCCCCTGCGGGGCTCTATCCCAGGACCCGGGTATTATGACCTGAGCTATAGGTAGACACTTAACTCAGGTACCCCAATAAATACAATCTTTAAAAAAAAATAAATAATAATAAAAATAAATAATATTTCAGATAGTATGATTTTTTTAATGTAAGACTTGGTATAAAAACAGGATGACATACTTGTCTAATTATAGCAAAAGACTTTGATAAGTTTAGATGCAGTAGTACATAAAAAATTTAACTTCTTTCATTAACTGATAATTTAATTAGATTAAATTAAGAGACATCAAAATTTAGAGAATCTAATAGTCCTGATCTATTAATAAATGTAGCCATCCTAACCCCAAAACAAGAGTCTTCAGTAAGTATAT
This sequence comes from Mustela nivalis, assembly GCF_964662115.1. Classification (NCBI taxonomy): domain Eukaryota; kingdom Metazoa; phylum Chordata; class Mammalia; order Carnivora; family Mustelidae; genus Mustela; species Mustela nivalis. Next base: position 1,264,751 of record NW_028136528.1, read on the forward strand.
AAGCATAAGTTGAACATTTACACAAACAGGCCATTATTTAGGCCAGAAGTCTATGCCAATAAATTCCTAGAGTTAAATATCAGGCTATATTTTCCAAGAATAAGGCAATAAAATTAGAAAACAATGACCAAAATATTAAATTCATATAATTGGAAGTTAACTTCATACCTAAAAAGAAATAATACAGCTAATTCAGAAATTTTTAGAATTACAGTACTTTGGTAATATCAACTCTCAAAATGAGTAACGGACAGGTGGGGCTAGCAAGAGACTCGTGGGAGGATTAAATCATGGGCCCCTGTATCTCAGGTGCAGTAGAAGCAGTGGATTTGGAATTTCAGTTTTTCCACAACGTTCCACCACAAGCTGGTTAGAACTGTGCAAAAGCAGGAAGGGAAGCCCCAGTAAAGTGGACTGGGGATGCCAGAAGGGGAGGCTGGAAGGGGGCGCCTGGTGCTCAGTGCCCATTACAGACCCCACATTGCAATCCCCCACAGGAGAGACTCACCAATTTTAGGCCCCACAGGGGAAGCTGGAGGTTCATCTCCTGACTTTTTGTAGGAGCTTTGCAGCTCAGCTGGTGAGAATTCTCCATCACCCTGCCTTTCTCCAAGGGACTTTCCTTCAAGCACCCTTCCCAACTTCTTCCTCCTCCATGAAATAATGTTCCTCTCCTTTGTTTCTCGCACTTGCCTGTGATGGGACCTTAGCTTGCTCAGCCCAGACTGCCATTCTCTGCTCTTCCCAATTAAACCCATGCTGCTGGTCAAATAACTGGCAGATTAAGTTTAAGGCCAATCGAACTAATAAATTCAAGAACTTGCAAGGAACAAAATCAATATGCACAAATTAGTGGCACTCCTAGGTGCTCGGAAGGACCCATCAGAAAGAGACTGCTGAGAACGATCTCATTTACACCTGCATCCAAGATAGCAAGATACCCAGGAGGTCCCTGAACCAAGAAAGTGACAGCCTTGCAACAATGACGACAGACAGGGAGGGGTACACACGGAGATGGGGAGGCACTGTGCTCAGGGAAGAACCCACACTGGGAAAATACCTACTCTCCCCAAAACCGGCTACAGAGTCCTCACTTTGGCTCCCGAATTTCCGGACTAGGCGCAAGCCTGGAGTGGGTGTGGATACGGGAAGGACCCCGCAGGGCTGAGGTGGGGAGAGCACGAGCACCAAAGCAGGGGGATGCTCCCTGACTGCAGACCATCTGAGGAGCCCAAGGAACCTAATCCGCGAGCACACAAACACAGACAAGGACCAAGGATCACCCGAGCCCAGAAAGGGGGGACCCCACAGCCCCGCGCACAGCACAGCAGGAGGCCACGTCTCCTCACACAAAACGACGGAAGCCCCAGTGTCTAAACAGGGCGCCCTTTCTCTGTGGGGTCCTTAGACCACGAACCCCTTGACAGTCCACTAAGGGACTTCTCCTCACCTCCTCCAGCGTCTGGTCCTTAGGAGGTTGGACTGCTGCCAGTGTGGGCGCGTCCTCCACAACGGGTCCGGTCAGTGTGGATGCAGAGCCACACCCTCCTCAGCTTGTCCTGTCAGGGTGGGAGGCGCCCCACATTCTCCAGAAGTCTCCACAGTGGGTCCTGAAAAGGCAGGGCTCAGGTCTCAGCTGTGGCTGTGCAGCCTGGGCTCAGGGCTGGTGCTGGGGTCTGGCACCCTCTGCAGGCGGTGCAAGGCAGTGCAGGACTGTGGGAGCTCACCCTTCAGTGGAAGGTCCTGCTCCCTCCCCGGGTCCAGCTGATGCCATTTCATTCCGGAAATTCAAGCTGCATGGAGCCCAATACCCCCCAACTTCCCCCCAAATAGCTAAGGAACAATGAATTGGAAACAATGTGGAATTACAACAGTCCTTGACCCAAACAGTGTCACTGAACATGGCCCTGATGCAGACCCACACTCTGACCTCAACTTGGTCTCAAGCCTGGACCCTACCCTAATCCAAGACCCTAACCCTAGCCCCCAACCCAAACAATGTTCACAAGAATCAAGAGGTACAAACTGCAAATATCCATCAATGGCAAGTGCATAAGCAAAGTGTGGTGAAGGGTTTGAATTTGGGTTCAGGTTCAGGTTTTAGTCAGAGTTCTAATCAGGCTTTGGGTTTAGTGTTAGGGTGAGGGTTTAGAGTGAAGGACAAGGGAACAGAGTTATAGTTTAGGGCTTTAAGTTTATGATTTAGGCTTTAAGACTCAGGGCTTATGGGATAAAGTTCAAGGTCAAATTTGGGGTTTGACTTCATGCTGAGATTTGGGTTCAGGTTTCATGACTTGGAGGTCTGGTTTAGGGTTTGGCTTCTTGGTTCAGGGCTTGGATCCAGGGCTCAGGTACAGGCTTTGGGTTCCATTCCAGGTTTGGGATTCAGGGTTCTAGTTTGGGCTTTAAGGTCAGCTTAGGTTTCAGTGTTGGTAGGGTTTAAGGTTAGTTTAGGGATGACACATTTTCTTCAGTTGTCATCATGGACAAAATAATTCTATCTGAAGTTTCTAAGTCAGAAATGTATTTCATCTGGGGGCGCCTGGGTGGCTCCGTGTGTTAAGCCTCTGCCTTGGGCTCAGGTCATGATCTCAGGGTCCTGGAATCGAGCCCTTCATCAGGCTCTCTGCTTGGTGGGGAGCCTGCTTCCCCATCTTTCTCTCTGCCTGCCTCTCTGCCTACTTGTGATCTCTGTCTGTCAAATAAATAGAATTAGTAAAAGCTATTATATGATCTTTTACAAACCATTTCCTATCTTTGCCTTCTCATGTGCCAAGACAGACAGGGATTATTTAAAACCCTGAAGAGAGTGCTCTTGCTTTTAAATTGCCTGTAACCTTCGTGTAATAGATTTATGATTGATGATAGATTTAGTTAAAATATAACTATTTAAAATATTTACTCTCAGTAAACGATTTCAACCTATGCTCATTTAAGTAACTTGGTGCATAATCCCTTTTCTATTAAACCATAGTGCAAGGACCAATGCCGCGTTTCCGAGAGAACCACAAGCTATTTTTCTAGAATGGCCATATGCATATATATCAGGCGTCCTGTTTTCACTCCCTTTGTGGAGCACCTACCCTGGAGGTCATGTAATAACCAATGACCAAAAAAACAAACCAAAAACCCAAACATCCAGGTTGAAGTGCCATCCCTGCCTGGAGTGGAGGAGACTGCTCAGACAGATCCCAGGCAGGCATCTCAGCCCAGGCCTGTGCTGGGGAAGCTGGTTCCTGGCTTTGGGCGCAAACTGGAAGCCAGCAAACTGACCCAAGAGTGCAGCTGGCCTTTAGGACTGATGATCTTTTCGCAGCCAGGCTGCCCGTGGACACCCGCTCAGAAAGCCAGGCTATGAGTCTGCCCAGCGCAGGCGCTGGCAATGGGGCAGCATGCTAGGGCATAGCCCTGCACCCCAGCCAGGGCTCAGGCCCCTGGAGTGAGGGGGCAGGGCCGGCGCAGAGAAGGGTCTTTGCTAATTTCCAAAGCTGGAAGTGAGCTCTCAGAGGACTCAGGAGGGAGGGGGGCGGGGGCGGGGCGGGGGGGGGCCAGGAGAAGGGGCTTTGCTAATTGCCCAGGCGGGAAGGAGGGGCACACAGCTCCAGGGTGCTGTGCTGAAGCCCATTCGGGACTGCAGGACCCACCATACTCGCTGCCCCTGCGCTCCCACGCTCCAGCTTAGCCCCAGAGGCCACGGTGTCCCGTTCTCATTCCTGCTGCCTGCTGCCCCTCCCTGCCCCATGGCTTCTCTGGAGGACCCTCTGCTCACAGGTAAAGTGACACCTCGACGCGCCCTCACCTGAAGCAGAAAACGCAGGACAGGAGCAGGGGGGGGGGTGGGGGGTGGGGAGGGGTAGAGTGGTCGGGGCCCAGGCTTCCGGCAACCCCAGGGCACCAGGACCACCCAGGACGCCGCGCCACACCCCCTACGCAGGGGGTCGTGCCAGGACAGCGCCACAGGAGGTACCCCCCCCCCTGCCAGCAGGCAGGCTAGCCCTCATAGTTCGGCACCCCCACGTGCAGGTCAGAGCCTCCTGCCATTCCCAGGGCACCCAGAACCCAGAGAGTGAGGCCTTGGGTGCTTTCTAGTGACAGATTCAAGGCAATTCTTCGACTTTGGGACTTCAGAGTTAACATAGTTTTCATTTGTGATTATTATTTTTGTGTGGGGGCCGTCGCTTTTCTTTTGACTATGCTTGTTTTCACTCCCAGTTCTGAAGAAGCCCCTAAATCCTAACCCTGTTGAGGACTCCGAAAGCTCTCAGAGCAGCAGTGCTGGGGGACAGTGTGGACACATGGTTTGGTTTCTCCTCTGGCCTGCTTCTGTGGCAGCCCCGCTCTGTCCTCCTCAGACTTCAGAGCAATATCTGAACAAGTGGAGAAGCGACCAGGGGGTCAGGAAGGTGGCCACCGAAGAGTGACTTCTCTGGAGGGTGGCTGAGCAAGCAAGTGAGCATGTTAGTCCAGCTCTGCCTGCATTCAGTATGGAGCTGAACAGGGGCCAGGGAAGGGGAGGAGGAGCAGAGAGCAGAGACAAAGGGACCAAAGAGGAGATTCAGATGAAGGGAAGTAATGGGGAAGAAAGAGAAGAAACTCTAGAAGACAGGTATGTAGAAAGGAAAAGGGATGAAGTGGGCATTGGGAAAGGGCACCACCAGGGAAGGAGAGAGGGGAAGGAAAGAGGGAGGAAAGAGGAAAGGGGAAAGGGAGAAGGGAGGAGTCAGCATGCCAGGGCTCCCCCTGCATCTGAAGAAGAGGTGGCTGGTCCAGCTTGTCAAACAGGGTGCTCACTCTTTGGCCCCAGTTTCTGCTCCCAGTGCTACTGGGCTTTTCCCGGAAGGCAGGCTGTCCCTTGGGACCTACTGGAGCCCACTGGAGCCCACAGGAGGGTTGGAGAAATAAGATGCCACCGGGTCCTGTCCTGAGCTTCTCCCAGCCACCAGCCTCACCACATGGTGAAAGAGGGACCCCAGAACAAAGGACGGACACAGGCCAGCATGTCTGCTGGTGGCCCTGGGCACTTAGCTCATCGCAGTGAACCACATCGCCTCCTCAACCCACGCTTTTAAAGCCTCCTTTTTCGTTTCTGGCTTTCATGTCTGTAGGAACATGAGCCAGATCTAACTCATCTCCGACAGACAATTCTGGCTCACCCTGTGTCAGATTTTTATGAGTGGCTGTGATAGAGTAAGATAGCAATGCTCCAACAAACGGACTGTTTCCTCCCACTTGACCTCAACAGTCTTATACATTTTCTTAGCGAAAACATCTTGTCTCCTTCCATTAAGCTCATAACGTGGTCTAATAGTATACATGCGCCTTCGGTAGATGCGAAGCGATACAGAGGTCCTTTTTTTTTTTTTAAATTTTACAAGGTAAAGTCAGTGAACACATCCAACTTGACCAATACGTCTCTAAAATGTCAATCCAGGCAAAGCTTTTTCTGCCTACAGTTTGGAGCCTACGTGGTGACATTTTTAAAAAGCTTTCAGTCCCTCAGTGAGGCTCTTAGAAGCTAGCCAGGCCTTACTACGTGCCAGGCACTGTGTCAGGTGTTGGAGCTAAAGGGAAGGAGAGCTTGGAGGCTGGCTGGGGAAAGACATCCATGACACAAGCACAGCTAGAAACGGAGGCCAGTGCTAGAAAAGAGAGAGCAGGCTGCATGGAGAGTGTGTACCATGGGGCTTGTGAGCTCACGAATAAGTGGGAGTAACTGGAGTGGGGAGATGGGGGAGAGAAGAGGGTCTTCCCATCAATGGGAATCACCTGTGCTTGGAGGCAGGTGCCATGAGAGGTCTCCACAGGAAGAAGGAGGCAGTGTGGTTGAAGGGCAGAGAGATGGGGCAGAACAGGCATCAGTCAGTTGGAGGGGTATGAATAGACTGATGGGAGGATTATGGGTGCCTTTGGAGGACTGAGAATTTGTTAGAAGATCAGTGCAGATTTCTATGGAGACAAATGCCAGGAACTGATAGGTCTTTGAAAGGTCACTCTGGCTGCCTTTTGGCAAAGGGGTTGGTAAAAGGCACTTGCAGGTGTGAACACACCAGGTGGGAGGTGAGTGCAGGAAATCGGTTGAGGGAGTATGGGAACTTGGTCCCGGGGTATATAAGGGAGAATAGCCTTTAAGGAGTTCCACAAATTGGCACCAGCTGTGGCTTCATTACAGAGCTGGAAGGGGGAGGTGGGTGTGTCCTGGAGGTTACGGAAATTAAATGAGAAAGGGAAGTCTTTTTAGATCTCTTTTTCAACTACAGGAACTCTCACCTTATTGATAGAATTCCAGAGTGGGAACCAATGATATGAGGACATCTTTGAAATGTCTGAATATGTTCTTCAACATCTTTGCAAGTGACGAGGAGACCTTGACCTTAGGAGGCCTTGGCCCTCTTTGTAGCCAGAAAGATTTCACCTACAGATTTGGGTTCTCCCTTTTAAAGTCAAGGAGTCAGTCCTTCCAAAGGACACCTCCTATCATTTTACCCTCTCATCATACCTCACGTGCTGGCATCTCCAAGACCCTCTGTTCCAGGTTGAGAGTATCCACTTTGGCCGGGCTGGTCTTGCCAAGAACACCACCACAGGAAATCTAGAGCCTGTAGTGCTATTAATAACATCATCTAAGACTGTGTTTGCTGCCCTCTTGGCCTCTTCCCACCATGACTCACTGAAGCTTTTAACACATTGTATCCATTAAGCTATAGTTCCCAAAGCTCATCTTCTCTAGTGCCATTAGTTTTTAGGGGACCAGGCAAACCTTAAACTTGTCCCCCCTAATTGGATCCCTGTGCCCCCACAATCTATTTGAAAGCCTTTCACCATGATTCTTGAATGAGATCTGAGACCACTGCTGGTACCTAACACTTCTTGGCACCTTGTCTGTTAGGTTCTTGGAAGAGGAGATGGCTATGGAGGTGAGTGGGAATGGGAGTGGGAGGATTTCTCCCTTCACTTTGCTTTTTGTGTTTTCAAATAATGGGTTTTGAGGGGGCGGGAAAGTTTAACCAGACCATTTATTTTCCATCTCCCATCGATAAAATGTTTACCACTCCACACTGGAAGAATTTATATCTTTCCTTTTAATCTCCAGGAAAATCTCCCAAATCCAGACCACCACCATGTGGATTCAGCCATCTTCTGATTCACCTCCAGATTGTCTCCTCCTAAATGCTCAAGCCACTGGTTAAGGGCGAAATGTTCAATGCCCAAGCAATTAAGTGGGGAACACGTTTATCTAAGCAATTGCATGCAGCTCTCTATCTGCATACAGGGGGTCTCTCCCAAGCATTTCCAACCTCAGCAAAAGAAGACAAAGCCCCAGCAGTCTGGGGTATATATCATTCATTCATTCCTGTGTTCAACACTTATGGCGGATCCCCAGCAAGACAGTGGGAGAGCAAGGACTGGAGAAATCCTGGAAGCTGAAGTCTGAGGAGGATTTCAAATTCAAGTCAGAGATGAAAGAAACATCTGGACTTGGTCCTCAGGTACATGCAGTATTCTGAACTGAGGCTAGAACCAGAGACCATTCTAATGAAAGGCCTCTACAGGTGGGCTCCAACTCAGTTTCGTGTATATTCATTCATGAAATAGCTCTTTGGGTCAACATGCAGAAGAAAACCATTTCAGAAAACTGACAATGAGGAGAGGAAAGGGAAGCCAGAAGGCTTGTGAATGGGGAGAGAGGAGGACCCAGGGCAGGAAACCAAGAATCCCTCCCTGCCCTCCTTGCTGCCAGGGAGGTCTGAGGGACTAGTTTCCACCTGGGATCCCAAGTCCAGAACAAAAGCAGCGGGGCCACGGCGGGGGAGGGAAGGGGGTCCTCAGCACGGGCGCATGGGGCTGCGGAAAGATGGGGGCTAGCGTGCCTGCTGGCGGGGGGCACCTCGCAAGGCGCTGTCCCCAGCCCGACCCCATGAGGACCCGGGTTTGGCGCAGCGTCCGGGGTGGTCCCGGTGCCCTGGGGTTCGCGGGAGGCTGGGCCTCCACACCCCCCTCTTCGCCCCCAGGTCGGGTCCGCGCTTTCTGCTCCAGGTGAGGGCGCGGCGCGGTGTCACTTTACCCCTGTGCAGAGGGTGGTCCGGAGAAGCCTTGGGGCGGGGAGGGGCAGCAGGCAGCAGGAGCGGGACAGCGGAGCCTCACATGGGAGCGTACGGGGGGCGAGTCCGGTGGGTCCTGCAGTCCCGACTGAGCCGCAGCACAGCACCGCGGCGCTGCCCGCCCCTCCTCCGCCAGCCCCTCCACCTCCTCCCAGACTCTCAGCCACATCCTCTGTGAGCTCACTTCCAGCTTAGGCAATTAGCAAAGCGCCTTCTCCCCGCCCCCCTCCCTCCTGAGTCCTCCGCGAACTCCCTTTTCGCTTTGGCAATTAGCAAAGCCCCTTCTCTGCCCCGCCCCCGCCCCCTTTCCCTCCCTCCTGAGGCCCCGCCCTGGCTGGGCCGCGGGGGAAGCCCCGGGGGCTGCAAGCTTGACCAGCGCTGGCGGTGGGCAGCCTCCTAGCCTGGCTCCTTGAGCGGGTGTCCACCCGCGGCCTGGCTGCAAAAAGATCATCAGTCCTGTTAACCCTGGCTGCACTCTTCCGTCAGTTTGCTGGCTTCCAGATTGCGCCCAAAGCCAGGAACCAGCTTCCCCAACACAGGCCTGGGCTGAGATGCCTGCCCAGGATCTGTTTGAGCAGTCTACTCATCTCCAGGCAGGGATGGCACTTCCACATGGATGTTTGGGTTTTTTTATTGTTTTTTGGTCATTGGTTATTATTACATGACCTCCAGGGTAGGTGCTCCACAAAGGGAGTGAAAACAGGATGCATGATATACCCCTCACCTCCCATGCTGTCTTTCTCTTAAATAATAAGCACTGCTGAACTATCTTAGATTCTGTACCTTCTCTCCAGCCATGAACCTATCACTGTCTTTAACTCTTGAAAACTTCATTAGACAAATTAATGTGGTGAAGGAAGCAATATGAGAAAGCCTATTAATCTGATGAGCATGGAACTGAACAAACCCTATAGATACTTTCCCTTTGATTTCTAGCCTATCAATACCTACAGTGAGTCACATACACTCAAGATTATTGTTTTTATTGTATACTTCATATATTCATTGATTTTGGACTCGTTATCATTTTGTTGAAGTGTTAAACTATGGTAATAAACAAACTTTTAATTAACTTTTCCTCCTATGATACAAATATAACTTGCACTTGAGCTTTAGCTAATTTTATGTTCTAAAATTGCCAAAACAAAATGATCAAGGTTTCTAGATTATTTACTGTATTTTCTACTATATAATATTGTTCTATCTCTTCTGTATAAAGAAAATGAATGCTTGGGGCTCTTGGGTGGCTCAGTGTTTTAAAGCCTCTGCCTTCTGCTTAGGTCATGATCCCAGAGTCCTGGGATAGAGCCCCACATCAGGCTCTCTGCTCAGCAGGGACCCTGCTTCCCTTCCTTTCTCTCTGCCTGCCTCTCTGTCTACTTGTGATCTCTGTCTGTCAAATAAATAAATAAAATCTTTAAAAAAAGAAAATGAATGCTTGATAACTAAATGAATGCTTTACTGAACAAATTAAATATGGCAATAGCATTTTATTTTATCATGCTTCACATATTAAACAATAATATTATATCACTAGTCTACAAATAATCTACTCGCATAGTCATTTGGAAGCTTTTAGCAAAAGAATTCTTCCTCCTGATTGTAGTATAAAAGCCACAGAAATATACAGAAGACTCCTAGGATAGAAAGTTAAATCCAGTTATCCGTGATGCCTTGAGGAGGACCTGACCTATGTATGTCCTGGGATGCACTAGTAACTGTTACATGTGATAGGATTATATTTAATATATACAGTTTCATTTACTTCACAAAGGACATATAAATTTGAGAATAAAATATTTGATGAATCTATAAAGTCTATATCTATTTGTAACTAATGTGGTAGAATTAAGATGTTAATTTGAAAAAAAATTCATTGAACACATACACATATTCAATTGTTTTTATATATATAAACAGCATTATTTATTTATGTAAATAAATGCATTGTCTGTAAAATCCATTTACTTATCAATCATAAGGGTAATTTTAAGTACTAAGAATAAGAAATATGTGAAAAGATAAGTGTTCAAGAGTGCAGTTTGTGGTAATTAATACAATATGATAGGCTCATGAAAAAGATATATTACTTGAACTTAAAAGCTTCTATAATTAAGCGATGACCACTTGAAATTTGTAATTAGTCTTGCTGCAGTTTTTCCTTGCACTTATTGCCCTTCCCCAGAAGTTCATTAAGAATTTCTGTGAATGTCCTTATGTTTAATCTCATTCATAGATTCCACTGCTGCTCACAAAACAAAGCCAAAAAGAGAGGTAACTCTATGTGGCACTCCATCCACAAGCAATACATTCATAAATAATTAAAAAGCTCTCTACTTCATTTGTTACCCATTCAGCTGATAATTTAAATGAGTAACTGAGGCCATTTTATCAGCACTTTTAATAGAATGCGACTCAGAAACTTCACAGTGTTATTTAAGAAGAAATGCTCACGTGTTAAGGTTTTTATTTTTTTAAATCAACAAAATAATTTTCAAATATTAAAAGCAAATGTCTCCTTTTCCTCCAAGTTTCCTTGCTATGTCAAAGTTACAAATAAATACATTAAAATCGTATTTTGAGTAGTAGATAAAAACAAAAGTTTTGAAACTGTGGGTTCAGTGTCTGGGTTAACTTGTATAAATATCTGAACTCAATGTATTTAGACTTTATTAGATTTTTTTTAGACTATTTAAAAATACATGCTGAGATAATGACAACATTATTTTATTCATTTTAATAAATAAATTATTTTATTTAATTATGTTTAGATATTTATTTATTAAATTAATGATTTAATATTTAATAATCTAAATTTGAAATATTTTAAATTCTAAAAATATTTATTTAATTAAATTGATATATTTAATATAAATAATAAATTATTTAATCATTATTATAATTATGCAATACATTATGTATTGTGTAATAATTGCATTTTAATAAATAAATAAATGTATTATTTACATTATTTTATTTTATTTTATTTTATTTTATTTACTTGACAAAGAGAGGGAGAACGCAAGCAAAGGGAGCTGCAGGCAGAAGGAGAGGGAGAAGTAGGCTCCCAGCTGAGTAGAAAGTTCAACCTGGGGTTCCATCCCACGACCCTGGGATCACCACCTGAGTCGAAGGCAGATGCTTAACTGACTGAGCCATCCAGATGCCCAAGGCTTTGTATTCTTCGCTTCTAAATATTGATGCTCCTTCATCTCTGGAGTTAGTAAATTGATGTTGAGAATTCATATCAAAGAATTGATAGTAGCTGTTAAACAGAAACATGTAATTTAGGGGAAAAAAAAGAACAGAAGGAAGAGAAAGGCCAAAAGTCAAAAGCACATTAATATAAAATTTAATTAGATAAAAAAGCTGATATTCCTGAAGGGGGCTAATAAAAGAGCTGCAAAGAGCTGATAGGATTAGGAAAATTGTCCACTCCTGGTCATTTCATAATTTTAAACTATTCCTTATTAATAAATATACTTAGTTCCAGAAACACAAGCACATAAGAACATTTCCACCAAGTTTCCTCTAACAGCATTTACAAATTAGACGTTCAAACAATGCAGTTCATTACATGTTGCATCTGTATCTTAAAGTTTAAACACATTCTGTGACACATTTTCCAACAATTAAAATTAAAAAATATATATATACATATATATCTATGTATATATATATATACCTTATCCCTATGGAAAAAATATATATATAGAGAGAGAAACCTTATCCCTAAATGAAACCTTTCTTTGTTTATTAGATTAAATAGGTAAATTAGCAACAACAACAACAACAAACAGCTAATATTATAGAGGTAGGAACAATTTACCTTTTCATTCATTGCTATTTTCTAAAAATTCCTATTTTATTTTTTTCTCAAGTCTGTCATAATAATTTTCTAAATCTCCTGCCTTTTTCAATTTTTTTCTTTTAGTGGAAATCTCTATTTCATATTTATTTTCTCTTCCTCCACTCTTTGCTCTAATAATTCAATGTATTATTAGATTTTCTGTTTTTCTCTTTATCCAGATATATCTTTTCTTTCTTTCTTTCTTTTTTAAATAATTTGATTTGCTGGCATTTTACATCAGTACATGCTTTCTTATGGATGTTAGAAATGTCTGTGGAACTACTAGAAGAATAAACTTTTTTACCTTTAAGAAGTTTACAGTCTAGAGTGCCTGGGTGGCTCAGTTGGTTAAGTGTCTTCCTTCAGCTTAGGTCATGATGCCAGGGTACTAGGATCCAGTCCTGCATCAGCTGCCTGCTCAGCAAGGAGTCTGGTTCTTCCTCTCCCTCTGCCCCTCCCTCTCTCTCTCTAATAAATAAATAAAATCTTTTAAAAAAAGACTTACTGAAATCTGAGACTGAATTACTAAATTCAGTCTTAATAGAAGACAGCTAAACAAAGCAATGATCACAACTGGAAAATTTAGCGAGATCATGATTTAACATTTTTGGTTGACACAGGACCTCTTTCAGTAACAACTTTCCCTAAATATCAATTTCTTTTTAAGGCAAAAAATTTTGACAAGAAATCCAGATCCTTCTGATCATTTTCATATCAATTTAAGGTGACATCCTCAGAGTATATAATCAAATATGTAATTATTCTATCTGTTGCCTTGTATATTGCCTGTATCTTTTTCAGACTCAAAGTTCCATTGAGGTAGAGTTTTTTTTTTTTTTAAGCAGAGATTTTTAAAGTGTTTGATATATACAAGATGCTTAATAAGTGTTTACAAAGCCTATGTATTACAGAAGCTTTAAACAGGCTTTAAAATAATGTAGGTGATATTAGTGGTCATATCAAACAATTTTTAGGTTTCAGTCATGTAAATAACTACAATTCTCAGAGACAGAGAAACATACAAATGGTCTGGGTCCAGTAGGATAATGCTAGCATGTGTTGTAAATTCTCTTATATGACCTTATTCTTGCAAGAATTGGTTATGTGGCAGAAAAAAAGGTATCACTATCTTATACTTTATTATTTAAAGAGATTTATGGAAGTCTTAATTTCTTACACTACCCCTTTGTTTCAGTGGACCCAATTTCCGTGGTAATGGTGAGAGGAAAGTAGGCAATTTAGGCAGCAGCAAAAATCTCCTACAAGGCACTATAAAATAAGGCTTGTTCTAGATCATGGGTCTGTCCAAAGGGGAATGTTAAGGGGTAGAATGGATGATGGATGCATTGTGGACTTATAACTTTAAGATTAATACTGTTATGCCCCAATAATGGGTCTATGATTAAAGGAGCGAGACTGATGTAAAGCAAAGGTCAAGCAAAGCTTTATTTCATGCCAAGCATCAAGAATCTAACCAAACGTTCGGGGCCACACCTCTTATGAGAGAAGGAAACCCTTTGCTGTTTCACAGTCTAGCTTTTAAGGGCAAAGGCCATGCAGTCAGGCCTGGCCACGCACAGGTGACCAATGAGATTTTAACACACACAGGAAACTCCACAGTGAGGCTAGGTGACCAATTGAGGTTCAATTTACCCTAGTATAGACATTTGACCCAGCCTATTACACCTTGATTAGGATTGGTGCAAAAAAGGTTCCCAAAGGGCGGAGGAGTGGGGCATACTCCTTAGTATCTAGGGAGACAATATGCAAACACCGCCCCCCTCCCGCTGATTGATGTCTCCACCTGGCCTGACCCACCCTTGTATATGGGCTTTGTTACCTGGAGCTGATTTCCAGGACTTGTTTTTAAGTGAATCCCCTGGGGGAAGGGGAACAAGGACAGTTTAAGGGTTAACCTCAATGAAAGCCTCTTGCTAAAATATAAAAATATAAAATAGGTCCTTACATTACAACAACTCAGTAGGGAAAGTCCCAGTGTGGTGATAAAAGAAGTGAGGTAACTTGCATTGCACATTTTTTTTTTAAAACGTGTAAGTTGTATTTTTCCGTGCCATTACATCATACTTTATCTTCATCTCTGTCTACTAGTTTAAAACTAGTTAAACAAACTCAACAATTTTTTTAAAAATATTTTATTTATTTATTTAAGAGCAAAAGCCAGAGAGAGAGAGAGAGAGAGCATGAGCAATATGGGGCTCGATCCCAGGACTCTTGAGATCCTGATCTGAACCAAAGGCAGACACTTAACTGACTAAGCAAATGAGACTCCCACAAACTCAACAATTTTATAAAATTTTTATTTGTTGGGGTGCCTGGCTGGAACAGTCAGTAAAATATATAAATCTTGATCTTGGAGTTGTACGTTTGAAATCCACCTTGGGTGTAGAGGTTTTATTTAAAAATAAAATCTTTAAAAAAATTTTTTTTCATTTTTTTATTTAAGCCATTGTATGGCAGTGTTGATCACTATATTGTACACCTGAAACTAATATTAACCTTATTTTAACTAACTGGAATTTAAATAAAAACTTTAAAAATAAAATAAAAATAATAATCATAAAAATAAAAAAGAGGAAAAATTATTTGGCAGGCAATTTTCTTAATTGCATTATTATTTATTATTATCATAGTCTGTGTGTGTCGGTGGGAAGTGGCTGGTATTACAGTGAGTTCCATATCTGTGTTACACTGAGGTCCATGTCTGTAGTCAGTCTTTTTTTTCTTTTAGTTTATTTTCAGGGATCCAAAATTCATTGTTTATGCACCACACCCAGTGCTTCATGTAATAAATTCCCTCCTTAATACCCACCACTGGGCTCACCCAACCACCTGCCACCCTCCTCTTCAAAACCCTCAGTTTGTTTCTCAGAGTCCACAGTCTCTCATGGTTTGTCTCTCCCTCCGATTTCCCCCAGCACACTTCTCTCCATCTCCCAGTGTCCTCCACGTTATTCCTTATGTATTGATTCTTATAAGAACTTTTATTTCTTTCCCTATTCTGCTTTGCATATGCTTACCTTAGATGTTAAAATGTTATAAACCTCTCCTGCCTGGTCCATTTTCTCTCTCTTCTCTCATGATTTCTCATGCTCTCCCTGCCAACCCCACATGCCTTACAATATCTGGATATGACTAATTTCTTCCTGAGCTACTTTATTCTACTCTGCCATATGGTTGCCCTTCCCTCTTCTGTACCATAACTTCTATCCCCTGCATTTGTGCTTTAAGAATACCTAATTCTTTTCACTGCATCTGTATCTTTGAGGTCAATACTCAGTAGTGCAATTGCTAGGTCATAGGCTAGCTCTATTTTACTGGAAAGAAGGGCCATATGCACCCCAGTGTTCATAGCAGCAATGTCCACTATAGCCATTCTGTTGAAAGAGCCAAGATCCCCTTCAACAGACAAATGGATAAAGAAGATGAGATCTATGGATACAATGGAATATCACTCAGCCATCAGAAAGGATGAATACCCAACTTTTGCATCAACATGGATGGGAATGTAGGTGATTATGTTAAGTGAAATAAGTCAAGCAGTGAAAGTCAATCATCATATGGTTTCACTTATTTGTGGAACCTAAGGAATAGCATGGAGGACATTAGGAGAAGGAAAGGAAAAATGAAGTGGGGGTATTGGAAGGGGAAATGAAACATGAAAAACTATGGACTCCAAGAAACAAACTGAGGGTTTTAAAGATGAGAAGGATGTGGGGATGGGTGAGCCTGGTGATGGGTATTAAGGAGTGCACATATTGCATGGGGCATTGGGTGTTTTACACAAACAATGAATCATGGAACACTACTTCAAAAACTAATGATGTATTGTATGGTAACTAACATAACATAATTAAAAAAAAAGGAGGGGGACAATACCTAACACTCAATCTTTGCTAGTTTCTTGTTTACCTCCTTTTAAGAGTAAGCTCATTAGTGTTTTTTGTTTCTTTGTTTGTTTTTGTCTCAACTAAAAGAAGAAAATAATACACATTATTTTGAAAACTTTTTGAACAGTGTACAAACGTTAGTCAAGTCCACAATGTCTCATCTCTTCTTCCTCCTAACATGGCTAAGATGAAAAACCCTTTATCTGGGAAAAGATCATTCTCCTGCCACCTTGTGTAAGATTTTGGCTTTAGCTTAGATTATCCTTTCTTTCCTTTTCTGAAAATAAGTTGAAAATATTAATAGCCTCAGTTTCTTCTTCCAAAATATGACTGCTTCTTTACCAAGTGCAAAAGCAACCCATTTTGACCATAGTAAACAGCTTGGACCTACTTTTTTTGGCTCACTGTTTTAGTGAGACAAGTGGAGTGAAGATGACACACCATTTCCAAATGTATTAATAATTGGTAGACCATACTTATAAATTGAAGTTTTGTTGCCATTAAACTATGACCAGACTCGCTATAATTACAGTGGTAAATTCTTTATATTTACTATATTTGAAATTACCATATAATACCAAAATAAAATTATGATTATGTGAAGAGTCTGTAATATTAAGAAGATGACTTTGAAATGATTGCTTATCTAAATGAAATTTCCCATTTTATAATCTTGTATAAGCTTCCGTTGTCATTTCCTATTTAAAATCTATTAGAAGGCACTCTTATTTTCCCTTAAGTGGGAAGTCAAATGTGGAACAAATTCATCCCAAAGGAACTGATTCTATATTCCACTGAAGACCAGGTGGCTTCCATGTGGCATTTTGCCTCTTGCATATTGTTCATCTCCTACAACAAATGGGGGTATGCTCTTTAGTAAACTAATTCAACTCAATTAGAGGCATTGTCTTCAAGGGATAACATCATAGAGACTAGAATCAGAATCATACTTTTGGGAAAATTGGGCCCAGGATTTTTGTTTTGTTTTGCTTTGTTTTAAGATTTTATTTATTTATTTGACAGGCAGAGACCACAAGTAGGCAAAGAGGCAGAGGGTGGGGGGGAAGCAGGCTCCCTGCTGAACAGAGAGCCTGATGCCGAGCTTGATCCCAGGATCCTGAGATCATGGCCTGAGCCGAAGGCAGAGGCTTAACCCACTGAGCTACCCAGGGGCCCCTGGGCCCAGGTTTTGATGGCTTCTTTCCTCAATCTTATAAAACCTATTTGAACTCTACTGGATGCCAGAACTGCTTAAAAATATTTGGTCCCTTGTAATTTTAACCTTCCAGTATTCAATGCACCTGATCCATGTAATATCCTATAGTATTTTTGTCAAATGAAGACTCTCAAAGTGTGTTTCTTGGGAGACACTTTTCAATTGGTTGCTTACATTTCTGCATTTATTATTTGTTCTAGGCCATCCTTTGAAGATGGTTGTATTGAATAGACTTGGAAGACAGAAATAGTATCTTTTTCTTTAACTTAACCTGTTGTGTTTGCAAATATTATCTGCCTCTGTTTTGATTCTTCTTGTGGGAACTGAGGCTCAGAACTGATATATAACTCCCATCCCTACACACACACAAACACACAAACACACACACAAACACACACACACACACACACAAACACACACACACACACACAAATAATGTTAATATTCTGGCTACCTCTATTGCTGTGAATAATAAACTATATTATTTCTGAAACATGAGTCTGCGTCTTCTATCAACCCCCAAGAAACTACGGCAGACTCATACACCAGCTTTCAAATAAGGGAAAATAATCTCAGATGCTTTATATTTTTTGATAGTGTTACCTACTTCTGAACATATGACTGAGCACATATAAAGCTGGAGCCATGACCATTTAGAGCTTCTTCTTGGAAGAACTATGCATTCACTAGTAAACAATAGTAGTTTCATCTTTTTTTTTTTCCTCCTGGACACCATTTCCTGTCTCAAACTGTTGCTCAAATTGGATGGAGTCTAAGGTCCTTTGAGGAAATTTTTGTTTAATGATTCAAAATAAAATAGGAAGAGTCTAAAGTGCTAAAAATACTTCTAGATAAAAGGTATAAGATCATGCCAGAAAGGATAGTAATTTTATCTAACAACTGCCTGTTCACCCCTTTTTTGTTCATTAACTAATCTCCAAATTCCTGACTAAATCCCTTTTGTAAGCCAGAATGTGAGCTAAAAACTGGGATTTTAAAAAATTTTCATTTGAAATCCAATTAGTTAACATATATGGTTGTATTAGATTCATGTGTACAATATAACATATAGCACTCAGTGCTCATCATGACAAGTGCTCTAATTAACCCCCATCACTTATTTAATCCATCACTCCTTTCAGATCCCCTCAAGTAACCATCAGTTTGTTCTCCGTAATGAAATGTCTGTTTCTTGCTTTGTTTCTCTTTCTATGTCTTATTATTTCCCCTTTGCTTGTTTGTTTTGTTTCTTTTATTCCATATATGAGTAAAGGTATTTGTCTTTCTCTGACTGACTTATTTCACTTTTAGCATTATACTGTCTAGTTCCAACCATGTTATTGCAAATGGCAAGATTTCAGTCTTTTTTATGGCAGAATAATATTCCATTGTATATAGATACCACTTATTCTTTATTTATTCATCAATTGATGGATACTTGGGCGCTTTCCATATCTTAGCTTTATAAATAATGCTGCTATAAACATAGGGGTGCTAGCATCCCTTTGAATAAGTTTTCTTATATTCATTGGGTAAATACACACCAACAGGATTGTTGGATCACAAAGGACTTCTATTTTTAAATTTTATGGAAATTCCATACTGTTTTCAAATATGGCTGTATCAGTTTGCATCACCACCAACAGTTCACAATTGTTACTTTTTCTTTTTTTTTTTAAGATTTTATTCATTTGACAGAGAGAGATCACAAGTAGAGAGAGAGAGAAGAGGGAGCAGGCTCCATGCCTGGCAGAGAGCGCGATGTGGGACTTGATCCCAGGACCCTGAGATCATGGCCTGAGCTGAAGGCAGAGGCTTAACCCACTGAGCCACCCAGGCAGCCCCCACAAGTGTTACTTTTTCACATCCTCTCCAACACCTTTTGTTTCTTGTAGTGTTGATTTTAGCCATTCTGACAGGTGTGAGGTGGTATCTCTTTCTAGTTTTGCTTTGCAATTTCCTGATGATACATGATGATGGACATCTTTTCATGTATCTACTGAACATTTGAATGTGTTCTTTGGGGAAACACTTGTTCATGTCTTCTATCCATGTTTTTATTGGATTATTTGTTTTTGGATGTTGACTAAAAACTGGATATTAAGTAACACACAAGAAAGGTTTCCTTGAGCTTAAATTTTATTTGCATGAGTATCATTAACAGGAAAAAATATGCATATATGTATGTACAAGTGTGTTTATGTATACATCTATCTATCTATCCTCTATCCCATGTCTTCTAATTGTGGTAAATCCTGTGAGGTGGGGAATGGGATAGTCTGAAGAAATATGCTTCTGGATATGCTGGGTAAGCAAATTTAATTGCACTCAGATGCATTGGATATAAGTGAATCACTCAAATGAGTTATTTAATATTATATAGAAACAAATTAAAAGTTTATGTAGTTGAAAATAATAGGTAGTTAAAATAATTTTTTTGTTTGTTGTTTTTGTGTCTTTTTTTGTTTATATATACTATGGTGTGAATGTTTATGTCTCCCAAAATCATATTATGAAATCTAACTCTGTAAGTGCTAGTATTAAAACATAGGGGCCTTTGGGAGGTGATTAGGTCATAAGTGGGATTACAGTCCTTTTAAAGGAGACCCCAGTGAGTTCTCTTGATTCATTCATCATGTACGTTTACAGTGAGAAGATAGCCATCTATGAGGAAGTGGGCTCTCCCTGGATCTGCCCATTCCTTAATCTTGAACTTCTCCGTTCTAGAACTGTGAGAAATAAATTCCTGTTCTTTATAAGCTATTAAGTCTATATCATGTCCGTTATAGCAGCCTGCATGCAGAAGGACACTATGACCTAAAATGAGAGCAATAAATATAAAGTTTCAGTAAAGTCAGTTGGTACAATGTTTTGTTTTTTTTTTTAATTAGAGAAGACATGCTGCTTCATGTTAAACCTTGATATTGTATATGTTTCTTGAAGGGCCACTTCTTACTCCTTTGTGTGTTTTCCACAAAGTCCAGGATGATGCCTTACATAAAGGTAATATTTTATAAATACTGTTGGAAATATATACTTCTCTAAAATCTTATTTTGCCTACAGATTACTTGGATCCACTTTGCCTTGTGTAGAATATTTGAAATATTTTAAGAACAGAATGTCTCTCTAAATAACATTTAGAATCATCATTAGTTTATGACTCCTGACTCATTTGTTTATGCAGTGATACTTACTGCAAGAACACTGAAGTTTGTAATATAATTTTGAATTAATCACCAAGCTAGTTTATTTTAACTTATGAAAAAATAATTTCTCATGTTGGTTTAATTCTGCTCTTATGTTATGGTCATGACATTTTCATTAAAATAAAGTAGAAAATAGAAGTAAATAATAAATGAAAAATAAAAATTAAAAAATAAAAATATAAAAGCAAATCTCTTGTGAAATGTTAAACTTTTCTTACTTATTTTGTTTTGCTTTTCTTCTACCATGCTGGCAAAGCTGTATATTGCAGATAGGTACAATTTTCTAGGTGCTAGGTTTGTTACTTTTGCTAAAATTTTCAAAATATAAGGAGTTGAATAGTCATGGATTGTTTATTAAACTCCTTATCTACACATATAAAAATAAAACAATGATGGTGACCTGGGTATTTCTAAAATTGTATTCTGTTTTTCCATACTATGGTTTACAATGTAATTAATAAAGATTCTGCATATATTAACATCATCCCATTCTATCTCATCTGTATGTCCATACAGAGCATGTATGATTTCTATTCATTGCTATGTTGTGGTGAAGAGATTGTCTGAAGTAGCCTATATTTATGCAGGTAGATCTTAAGCTACGGTGCTCTTGTTTATTTGCTTGTTCGTGATCAGTATGTTTGAAAGATGGTAACTATTGCATCAGGTGTGACGATTAAAAAATATTATTGGTGCCTGATACACTGTGATAAAATAGGTAAGTCAATTCATAATTTGTTAATTAAATTAGAAAAGAAATTCCTTTGAATTTGTTCTTTATTAAGAGTTTTTTTTTTTTTTAACGAATGCCTTGGGATGTTTTTTGTGTAATATATATCACATGCCTCAACCTTTAAATTTGAATTTAGAAAAGAGTTATCAGAATGAGCCTAGAAAATATTGTTATGGGGGCGCCTGGGTGGCTCAGTGGGTTAAGCCGCTGCCTTCGGCTCAGGTCATAATCTCAGAGTCCTGGGATTGAGTCCCACATTGGGCTCTCTGCTCAGCAGGGTGCCTGCTTCTTCCTCTCTCTCTGCCTGCCTCTCTGCCTACTTGTGATCTCTCTCTGTCAAATAAATAAATAAAATCTTAAAAAAAAAGAAAACATTGTTTTGAAATATTTTTGTTCTGTTGTATTATGTTAACTTAGGAAATAATGGTAGTTATTTTTATTAGCATTTCCTACTTTCCACATGCCCTTACAGATGAGATATCATGTTTTTCCTACTCTTTTTATCGTGGTTGTTATATTCTTCATGATCAATAACAATCAATGAAAATTCATAACATTAATTTTCTTTGGGAAAGTGATATTTTAGCAGGAATCCATGACCAAAAATTTTAGCTGTTGTTCTTCCAGGAGATGAGACTATCAATGTTCCCAAAATTTCAAGAAATAGAACTTATTAATTGTGTTGGTTGATGTTTATTGTCTCTGAACTTAGAGGTGCATAATTCAATTTAAAATTTATTTTGGGGGCGCCTGGGTGGCTCAGTGGGTTAAAGCCTCTGCCTTTGGCTCAGGTCATGATCCCAGGGTCTTGGGATCGAGCCCCGCATCGGGCTCTCTGCCTAGCAGGGAGCCTGCTTCCTCTTCCCTCTCTCTCTGCCTGCCTCTCTGCCTACTTGTGATCTCTATCTGTCAAATAAAATAAATAAAATCTTAAAAAAAACGGAGTGGACCTTATGGGGGTGCTTATCTGAAATTGAGGGACATTATAAAAAAATAAAAAATAAAATTTATTTTGAATTGAAAACAAGATCTTACTGAAGTTTAGGCATCCCACTTTATATCAGGCCTCCAGTACATTCTAATTTATTTATAGAAAATATCATAAACATGAATGACACTTTTCCTATTGCATTTATATGAAACTGCAATGACTCAAAGATGTCAGATTTGAAAAGCACTACCTTTCTATAATTTCTGTTTCTTAGGAGGAATGGATATACCATTTTAGCTCAATTATCCAACAGTATTCAAAACCACCATGAATTTTAAAACATAGTTATTACACCCTAAAAATCAAGTATGAAAATGTATAAACAACCAAATCTCTATCTGTAAATGAAATACTCCCACACAGACGGGTTTTAAAACTTTCTAACTTAAGGAATTTGATAGCACAGACTCAGGGTAGTAGTTTCAGTGCCTACAGTATACTTTCAGGGAGAGAGTAATGTAAGCTCTGAGTCACTTTCTGCCTAGAGATGACCTAATAGTGGTTCTGGCATTGTTTGTTTGTTTTTGAAAATACGTTCCTGGGTGTCATTCAGAAAATGCATAGTTTGGCATCTATATAAATTAAGGATGATCTTTTTGAACTTTTGTCTTTCATTACATCAAATTAACATAATTGTACAGAAATTCCACTAAATTAAGCATTGTTAGGAAATGTGTAAATTGGAGCTACTCAAATTAGTTGCTCTTTGAACTATGTGCTGTTGGTTCAGGATTAGATAAGGAGTTTGAAGGCAAACCTAAATCATTGCTTCCTTTTTTGAGAGATTCTCAGCATATTTTCTTAAAATTAGCTGAAATAAACAATGTGTTTAGTCGCAAAGTGATTTGCATTTTTGCACAAACTCCCTATCTCCTTGAGAATTATAACAGATATTTCATGAAACATCATTGATCTTTACTTTGTTACACTGCTGTAAAGTACATTTAGAGTTGCCAGTTAAAGGTGTTAGTGTTGAGATGAAATGTCATGCATTTTTCTTCACTTCCATGCAAATGAACACAGTAAATTATTAAGACACAATGAAGAAAAAAAAATTGACAATGAGTTCCAGATTTTAAAAATCACTTGCCATTCAATCCAAATTGTGAGTTTGATCAGTTACCGAACACTTTATAATGCACCCCCGGTAATTTTACAGAGATTACTTTTTTCTTACCAATTCTTGATTATTCTGTCTTGCAATGCAGAGAAAGCTAACTAATTTAAAATAAACTTCCGTTAATTTTGATTGTTATAAACTTAAAATTGATTAATTTCCATATACAGAGTTTAAAATGTTCACAATTTACATTAAATATATATTCTGTGTATACCTTGGAAAAATTATACTGAAAATTGAAATTAAACTGATGTTGTATATAGCTGCAAGAAGCCGCCTGTCCCATTTCATCTTACTATATAAGTTGTGTCAGGTAATTTATAAAATCCCTGCTGCATAACAAATCTATTTTTTGTTGGAATGGGTAGTAATGTTTCTTCTTATTTCGAAATAAGAGTTGGTCTATGAGTGCCTCTGCAACTGTATTTTTCCTAAGTGGCTTCATGGTCCTGAACTGAGAAAGCTCAGAGCATTAAACATCAAAGTAATATATTTTGACACAATTAGACATCAAGGAAATGCAATTAAAATGACACTGAGAGGGCGCCTGGGTGGCTCAGTGGGTTAAGCCGCTGCCTTCGGCTCAGGTCATGATCTCAGGGTCCTGGGATCGAGTCCCGCATCGGGCTCTCTGCTCAGCAGGGAGCCTGCTTCCCCCTCTCTCTCTCTGCCTGCCTCTCCATCTACTTGTGATTTCTCTCTGTCAAATAAACAAATAAAATCTTTTAAAAAAAAATGACACTGAGATATCACTACACACTTACCAGAATGGCTAAAATAAAATATAATGACAAGCCCAAAAGAAAAAAATATACCATTTGATGATACACAATGGCAAGTTGTACCATAACTTAACCATCTCAGACTAGTGTAGTGTTAAATTTGTTTTTCTAAGCCATGTTTTGGGTCACTTACCACTTTTCAAGGATATAAAGTGCTATCATTTTACTTAAAACTGTGAAATTTGGTCAGATTTAAATTTCAATTTATGTTAAAACATTCTGTAAACTGTGTTAGACTTTGACATTTGTTCCCTCAGTTCAGTGAATAACACTATATCATATTCTGAAAAATACGCTAATTTTTATTTTGAAAAATATCCCTTTTTCCTCTTATGGTAATTATTAATATGAATTAATAGTAGAATTTGATATGGTCCAATATGACCATAAATACTTTATAGTATATTATCAAATTTAATAATAAATATAATGTACTTCTTTGGACAATTTTTAAAGACCAGTCTACTCTTAAAACAAAAAAAATGGAGATGCACTTCTTTAGTTCACACAAATTTCATTTTATTATATATAACCTCAGATAAATTTCAACAAATCATAATTTATTAAAATCATGTCTACTTAAAAATCTCATAGAAGAGTTAAACCATCAAAAATAAAAATAAACACACACAACACACACACATCACCCATGTATTGGCAAATCACAATTGCTGTAACAATACATTAGGCATTCCACAGTTAAGGGCTATCAAAATTTCCATCAGTGACAAAAAGATTTGTATCCAAATGGACTGATTTGCCAGAATCCAAGAAAAAGTCTCCTAGGATTTATTTAAAGGTAAATATTTGAACAAATACTTCTTAAATTTAGGAAATTCAGAACATACGATTAAAGAATATTTGCAGTGCAGACTATATTCAATCCTTCCTTCAAAATGTGCCTTTGAGTACATAATTCTGTTTTCTTGATCTAAATTGAGCTGTCTTCCAAGGAAGTTTTCCAAAATGTGTGTCTCTGTGTGATAAATGTTCTAAGACCTAACATGCTTCATTGTATTTTTACTGTGCTCTCAAATTTAATCAATAATTTGGATTGATGTATAATACCTAGTTTCAAATATCTTTTCCATCTATAAAAACTCCCAGCTGTCTCTTTATATGCTATTACTATTGAGAATTGTGCTGTCAGTATTATTCTTGTACATTTTAGGTGATCTGTTCTTCTCTTGGGCATCATTTATGCTCTTCTCTGTTTTTGATATTCTTAAAACTCACCATAATGTATACGAGTGGTTTTTAGTGTGTGTAGTTTTTGTTTTGTTTTGTTTTGTTTCTGATATCTCGTGTTTGGCATCATTTTAAGTCTGGTATCTTTTATCTTTCTTTAATTCTCCAAAATTTATCTCAGTACTTATTTAAATATTTTCTTTATTTTTTTTTCTCTTCTGCTGTATTTGGGCAGAAGTCATTAATTTGTTTGTTTGTTTTTCCCAACTCATTTATTCATTTTACAGCTATATTCATCTTAGTCTCCATTTATTGTATTCTTTATTTCAACAATTTTCACTTAATTTATATTCACAGTATAGTATCTTTCTTTTCCTTGTATAAGTATATCATTATTTTATCATATACTTTTAAGCTATTTTTAAAAATATTTTATTTATTTATTTGACAGTGAGAGATCACAAGTAGGCAGAGAGGTGGGCAGAGAGAGAGGAAGAGAAGCAGGCTACCTGCTGAGCAGAAAGCCCGATGTGGGGCTTGATCCCAGGACCCTGAGATCATGACCTGAACGGAAGGCAGCGGCTTAACCCACTGAGCCACCCAGGCGCTCCTTTTAAGCTATTTTTTAAAAGTACAGTCATTCTTTTTTTTTTAAGATTTTATTTATTTATTTATTTGACAGAGAGAGATCACAAGTAGACAGAGGTTAGGCAGAGAGAAAGAGAGGGAAGCAGACTCCCTGCTGAGCAGAGAGCCTGATGCAGGACTTGATCCCAGGACCCTGAGATTATGACCTGAGCTGAAGGCAGTGGCTTAATCCACTGTGCCACCTAGGCGCCCCTAAGCTATTTTTTAAATTCCTGTTCCAATAACACTTGGATTGGCATATAAAGTTAACCACATCATATTTTTTAGGTAAGTAATTGTACTTTTTATGTGCATAGTTATTTTGGTCCATGAGTTCAGCTCTTCTTAGGATCATCAAATCTCTGTAAAGTCTGGGTATGCTAGGATTTCCTAAGCAACAATAAAATACATTGAAACCTGGTAGCTTAATTATAATAATGTTTTCTTTCTCAATCATTCACAATAGTATTCCATTCTGAGTAGCTTCCTTCTATTTTGCAGCTATAGTGTTTGGAAAAACTTGAATTATGATATTACTGTGATAATGTGAATTAGTCAGGGTTTTTCAGAGAATCGGGAAGAGAAAAAAAGGAAGATATTCTCCAGGGCCAACTCTAGAAGTGACTATTAAAACATCTGTCCAAATTCAATTGAACAAAACTCAGAAATGCCATCTCCAGTGAAATACAAAAAAGATTATATATAGTTCTGGGCACACACATCTCATTTGACCCAATGATGTATATCAATGAAAGACTGAAGGCCAATCACCACTCCATGGGAGAATTTAAAAATAAATTTACTAATGAGGCCAAGAATTCAGAATCACCAATACTTCAGAACTAATAATAACTGCCTTCACTTGATGTTATTCTATAAGATAAATCCTACGGTCAAGTTTCAATTTTAAATTCTTAAATCCTTATGAAGAAGCATCATTTGGAGGGAGCAGTTTTCATAATTTATCATCCATCAGCCTTTTTTAAAAGATTTTATTTATTTATTGGACACAGAGAGAGAGAAAGAGAGCGAGAGAGAGAGATCACAAGTAAGCAGAGAGGCAGGCAAGCAGGGAGGGAAGCAGGCTTCCTTTTGAGCAGTGCCCGATGTGGGGCTGGATCCCAGGACCCAGAGACCATGACTTGAGATGAAGGCAGAGGCTTAACCCACCACCCACGTGATGAGAGAGCCACTCAGGTGCCCCTCATCCATCAGTCTTAATTGATTGGAGGAAAATGTGTGGAGGAATAATGCCTTAGGGAGCTAATCTCTCTAAAGAATTTTCAAGTCTTTACCCCTTCAAGGTTTTGTACAGTTCTGATAGCCTCTAAACATCCAGCGGATTTCTACAGTGACAGGCCTGTTAAAACCTGTCTTCAAACCAGGAATAGAGCTTGAAACATACCAGTCAAGGGCAACTTTGAGTATTTTAAGGCGTTTATCATCATTTCTTTGTTTTTGGTTAATATCTGAAATAGTTCCATATTACACTTGCATAATTTCTCCAGAGCTGACTTTGAAGGAGGCATTCAGTTCCAGCTAGTTCCATATTTTGGCAAGAACTATACTTCTATATTAAAAAAAAAAAACATATTTTAGGGCGCCTGGGTGGCTCAGTGGGTTAAAATCTCTGCCTTCGGCTCAGGTCATGATTCCAGGTTCCTGGGATTGAGTCCCACAGTGGGCTCTCTTCTCAGCTGGGAGCATGCTTCCATTCCTCTCTCTCTGGCTGCCTCTCTGCCTTCCTATGATCTCTGTCAAGTAAATAAATAAAATTTTTAAAAAAACATATTTTATACCAGTTATTCATGTTTATTAACTAAGATATCACAATACAAATAATACAAACAGTTGCTCTTTATTAATACCTTCAACCAAGATAAAAAAATATGTCATATTTTCTCCAAAAATTTTATATCATCTGATAGGTCAGATATATATATAAAATTACATTTAAAGTTTTAAAAATATCAGCAAATATTTTCATTTAAATGCCAATTTGAAAAGAAATCTACTTTTCCAAACACGACTTTTTATCCTATTTATTTAGAATTTTGTCAACAACTGATAAAATGTTTAGCGAGACTATAAATGTTAGATCGAAAAAAATGATTAATAGATGTAGGTTCAAATTATTATGTTCCATTAAAAATGATTTTGTCTTTGATGAACATCTGTTTGGTAATATGTTGTATCCAGATATAGTCAATTAAAGACATATATAAAATTATAGGGAAATGACATCTTCCGTTCCATTATGAGTAGAGCTTTTAAAATGCTATTTGCCACAACCTGTCATCTTGTCATTATGTAGCATTATGTAGCAATTAAAAAATGTATACTCTTCACTTAGAAGTCTTTTGGAAATCTAAAATATGACTTCCTATGGTTTGTGTCTCCATATTGCTTTATTGCCAGTTAAAACAAATCCACATGCTTTGATTCAAAGGTAATAAATTCCTCTTATTTGGAAAAAGGATGTTTATTTTTGTTCTCTCACCCTTAGCAGGTGGTTTCATTTTAGCACACTTCAGAGTTATAATTTCATGCTTATTAAAAACATTTATTTTGATCTACATAGATGAATGAAACTTTTATTTTATTAAATTATTTGCCAAAAAATCTGTGAGTTTTTAAAATGTATTTCATTTGAAGGGTTATTTTAGAGCATTCAAAGAGGATCTAAGAGTGTGGTATTATGCAGTTTTTAAGTAGGTATGAAATGGTTAATTATAGGATTGTTTCTTTAGGCTTATGTATATTGTCCATTATATGCTATAAAATATTTTGAAAGTAAATTTAAAGTATGTTTTATGTAGTTTATTTTTTGGAAAAAAATATTGAAATGACTTATGAAATTCAGTATACTCTCAACATTAATTTATTTTGAAATTTACCAGTTGTCTACTGAACTATTATATGGCAGATATTACTTCAGACTACACTGGTAAATGAAATACTTGGCTTTGTAGAACTTTTATTTTAATGGGTGAGACAATTCAAAGCTATAAACCTTAATAAAAATGGCATAGTGCATTCAAAAAGGAAGAGTACAATGGGGAAAAAGAAAAATTCGATCAGGGTGAGAAAAATCAAGGTTGCTAGGCAGGGGATGGCGAGTTAAATCTTTTAATAGAAAGATCAGGGTACTTACAATGAAGCTGACAATTGAACAAATGTATGGAAAGGTGATGAATTTGC
The DNA here is from genome assembly GCF_964662115.1 of Mustela nivalis. Taxonomy (NCBI): domain Eukaryota; kingdom Metazoa; phylum Chordata; class Mammalia; order Carnivora; family Mustelidae; genus Mustela; species Mustela nivalis. Next base: position 1,293,673 of record NW_028136528.1, read on the forward strand.
GCAGAACTATCAGCAATAAGGTCACTCCAGACAAAGGAATTGGCTATCTTGAAGGCCATAAGGTTGGATCATGCCTGGCATATCTGAGGAATAGCAAGGAGGCCACTGTGAGTGACTGAAGAGTAGCAGGGAAAGAGGTCACAGAGGTTAAATGAGTGGCTAGATCATGTAAAAGCTTAGAAGTCATTGTAAAACTCTGGCTTTTATATTTGGAAACTTACTGTGTGATAGAATTTCTGCTAATAACTGAGAGTTCAATTGTCCATAAACTTTCAAGGATTCTTATTCTAGTAAGACAGAATAAAGAGAAAGAGTTCATATTTTCACATGGTGTAACAAATGCTCGGAGATACAAGTGTAGGAAGCTATGGGAGCACAGAAGAAGGCACTAAAATCACACCATATATTTGATGACTGTGACTATATATAAATTTGTATTTTCTAGATTTTTTGTAGTCATGGAATCACACAGTATATACTATTCATTGCCTGGATTTTCTTTTCTCAGCATCATTACTTTGAGAATCTCCAATTGTCTTTGCTCTATTGATGGACATTGATGAACATTTCCACTGTTTTCAATTCTTAAAAATAAAGCTGATATGAAATTCACATACAAGTCCTTGTATGAACATAGGGTTTGTTTTTCTTGGTTAAATGCCTAGAATAAAATGGCTATTTGTGTAACTGCAACATATTTTTCATTTAAAAATTTTTGAAACTATTTTCCAAAGTGGTTGTATCATGATATATGCCAACAACAGTTTAGATTTTTTGTTGCTTCTCAATCTAGCTCAGACCAAGTACAATTAGCCTTTATAATTTTAGCCATTCTAATAGATATGTAAGCATGTCTCATTATGATTTTCATTTTTATTTCTTTAATGTTTAAATGTTGAGAAATTGGCCATGTGCTTATAAGCCATCCATATACTTTTGGTGACATGTCTCTTCCATTATTTCCTTCACATGTAAAATTGGATACTCTGTTTGGTTATTAGTAAGGTTTTTTATTTTTATTCATTTTTAAATAATCAGAGTAGATGTCCATTATCAGATATTTAATTTGCAAATCCCTTCTCCATCTTTATGGTTTCTCAATGGAGCTTTGATAGCTGTGTCTTTCAAGAAATATGCTACTTCTTTCCTGGTACACGGAGGTATGACTAGAACATTATCAATGTTGACCTTTGCAAAGAAAATCATGGCTTAAGATATATGTAGTCTGCAGTTGTTGGGAGTGTTCACCATCCTTGCCTCTAACTCATCTCTCACTGCCCACACATTCAGGTATAGGGGAATATTGATTGACAAAATATTAATTGCCAAATAACACTAGTTGGAGAATAAGAAAAATGCAGGCACCTGATTATATAATATTCCTTAAATAAAATATGTTTTTATAAGTGCTATTGGAAGTAAATTCCTCAATACTTTAATCACACAGAATGATGGAATCCTAGATTTTTTTTCCTTGTATTTACTAAGAAAATGATCATGCCTCAAGTATATTAAAATGGAATAGGGAAAATTAAAAATTGCTTTAAGTCGATTTGTGTGTGTTGTGCGTATGTGAGAGAGAAAGTGAGAGAGAAAGAGAAAGAGAGAAAAAGAGAAAGGGAAAGACAGAGAGGTGGCTGCAGTGAATTGATGAGTTGCAGGATAGATTTTAAAGTTTTGTCTTTTGCTTTCTACATTTCCTTTTCCTTAGGTTCAAGAGAACAATCAGTAATATCTCAGATGCCTGCTGGTAACATCAGCAGAAAGAGTTAGAGGTTCCTAGAAAATTAAAGAAGAGATATAGTTTTCCTGACATAAGAAAAGTCATTTTTTGTCCCCAGCTATTTTCAATGATCTATACCCCACCTGTGTACTTGCCCAAGCACACTTCTTCCAAAAATTCCTGGGAGGTTCTTACAAAGAAATGCAAAAACCTCACTCCTAAGGATTTTGAGGGAACAAGGCAATGGGAAAACTAACAGTCACCACCAGACCAGGAAATAGCCTAAGCTATTGAGACAATAAATCAGTGGTAAAACTCCTAGTGCTATTTCAAAAGCAATCAAGGCCTTTCATTCCTTGTCCCAGAAAATGAGCCCAAGACCCCATCTAGTTTCTATCTGCTCTTGAAGCCTGCAGAGTTCCTTTCCCTTGTCCAACAGTTACCTCTGCTTTATTCTAACATTGACGTTTCTGCCCTCGGTGGAATACAAGCTTCATTCAGGTGAACATGCAATACATATTGCACAAATACATATGTGGATGTGCATGCATCCACAACCTTATGACCAACCATACACGGGATAATAAAACTCTCCCTTCTGAGTATTCATCTTAAATACTAAATAAAAATCTCTCTCCTGTTCAAACAGTCAAGGCTTTGGAACTTATTCCCTGTGAACTCCTTGTATGTTGTAAACAAAGATTCCTTTGTTTGACAACTCCACCTGTTTCTGTGATTCACCAAAGACTGACCTCAGTTAGTTCCGTTACTGTAATGTAATATCAAGCATATCTAGTTAGTTGATCATTTTGTTCAAGTCTTACATATCTTACCAATATGATGACCATTTGTCTATGTAATCTTAAAATAAGGGTGTTGAAATTATTTTCCATTTGTCGTCCAAGGTAGAAGTTATGATTTTTGTTCTTAGTTTTTCCCTATATATCCCCAAATCTGTTGTTACGTATTAAAATTCAAGAATTATTATACTCCCGGGGCGCCTGGGTGGCTCAGTGGGTTAGGCCGCTGCCTTAGGCTCAGGTCATGATCTCAGGGTCCTGGGATCGAGTCCTGCATCGGGCTCTCTGCTCAGCAGGGAGCCTGCTTCCTCCTCTCTCTCTCTCTCTCTGCCTGCCTCTCTGCCTACTTGTGATCTCTCTCTGTCAAATAAATAATAAAATATTTTAAAAAAAAAAAGAATTATTATACTCCCTGATGAATTCATCCTTTTACTCTTCTGTAATTTTGACTTGATCTTTATGTCTAATAATGAAATTTGCTTTAAAATCACTTTTCATTATCTTGATATAACCACCAAAGTTATAGTGTGATTAGAGTTAATATAGCATATTTTTTCTTTTACTTTTTAAAGCACTTCTATATTGAATCCTGACAAAGAAACAAAACAGATTTTTAACTCTGGAAGCATCTTTCTAAATTATCTTTTTTTTTTTTTAATGAAGCAGTAGCAATTTTTGTTAAGGGACCTAAACTGAAAGTAGGTTTAGAAATTTATTTATTTTTTTATTTATTTAGTAAAAGATTTTATTTTATTTATTGACAGCAAGAGAGAGAGAGAGAGAGAGAGAAGAAGCACACAAACAGGGGGAATCATGTGCAAAGGGAGAGGAAGAAGCAAGCTCCTTGGGGTGCAAGTAGTCCCATGCAGGGCTGGATCCCTGTACACTGGAATCATGACCTCAGCCAAAGGCAAACATCTGCTTAAACAACTAAGACATCCAGGCACACCTAGAAAATTAAAAAAAAAAAAAGTCCTTTTAAAAACATTTTGTTTCTTTCTTGTTTTTTTTTTTAATATTTTATTTATTTGACAGACAGAGAGACAGGAAGAGGAACTATAAGCAGGGCAGAGGGAAAAGGAGAAGCAGGTTTCCCACTGAGCAGAGAGCCTGATGTGGGGCTCCATCCCAGGACCCTGGGATCATGACCTGAAAAGAAGGGACACTTCTTGGAGGAAGCCACCCAGACACCTCTTTTCTTTGTTTTTAATATATGGCAACTGATGCTTCCCAGCCACGAGGAGCATATTACCCATTGATTAAATCTTTGATAACAACCTATTTAAAAGGTGTGTAAATATATACTTACTCAGATTTATACACTTTGTGTTTTCTTCATAGTTTGGGGCTGGACCCCATGGTCACAACACTGCTTCCAGTCTTTGCCTTCCCATCTTTTGATACCAGGTATTTGGTCAGCAAAGCAAATTAGTATCAAAATTAATAAGCCCTTGGCACCATATCTCTGGAGCAGGGCTTGCTCTTAGCCAAGGTCCAGAGCAGTTGACCTCCCCTCGCTAGTGCTATAGCCCCAAGGACTAGGTCCCTGCCACCAGAACTCAGTCTTACATGTTATGCTAAGCAGACAAAACCAAACCAGGAAAGCTCCAACAGCTTTCACTGGCCTGCCTCATCTCCAACTCTCTCGACGTCTAGGCAGTACCAGATGACAGGGAGGGGTGTTGGTCCAACATATGGGAGGGAAGGAAGTAGCCACGAGCAAGTACCTGCCTCTCTGTTCCTTTCTTTCATGAGCAGGTTGTAAGGAGGAGGAAGAGGAAGGGGAAGAGAGGTGAACTTCAAGGGGTGAAGGCCTCAGGTAGGCAGCTGGCTCCTGCCAGTAGGAAAGGGACAAAGGAGAAGGCAGTGAGTCTTGCAGGGAGGGTGAGGGGTAAGGGTTACAGCTTATGACGGAATCTGGACAGGAGTAATAGGGATACTAGTCATTTGAGTCCACCATTGGCAAGCTGGGCTGGGTGTCAGGGCAGATAGGCCTCCCTGGGCAACGGCACATGAGAGAAGGTGGAATTCTTCTCTGAGGAGCAGGTGAAGATTTGGGTGTTGGGAAAGCATAGACAGTATTGTTCCAGGGCCAAGGACAGGTCCGGGTACTCCTGGTTGGAGGTCAAGGACACAGTATGATCCAGGTCTTCTACCAGCAGCTTGAAGGTACCACATGCCAGCCACCCCTCATTATTGTGTATAACTCTCTGGTGCACTTATTGGCTTATCCATCAAATGACTCCTTCAGCAGCTTAAAAACCACCTCCACAGGCACTCCAGGATATGGGAGGCTTCCAGAGTGAAAATTTTGCACAGGATCACCCCCAAAAGACCAGAAGTCACTCTGGTGGATGTAGATCTGGTCAAACATGGCCTTAGGGACCATCCACTTCACAGGCAGTCCACTGTTGGTTCTCATTTTATAGTAACTGATGTGGTGATATCTCTGGCAAGGCTGAAGTCTGAGATCTTCATCATGTTGTCCTTTGTCACCAGCACTTCCCTGGTGGCCAGGTCTTGGTGTATGCACTTCTTGGAGGCAAGGTACTCCATGCCTCAGGCTACCTGGTAGGCACAGGATACCGGGTGCTTGGAGGAGAGTTGCTCTGCTGCATTGTGGCTGATATTGTAACAGTACTCCAGGTCAGGAGGCCTCTGGGCCTGCAGGTACTCCTGTATGTTGTCTTTGGAGGCATATTCCATGATAGTGTACGAAGGACCATCCTGTGTGCAGGACCCAGCAGGTTGATGGTGTCCTTGTGCTGTCCAATCATCTTCATCATCTCCATTTCTGAGATTAGGTTTGACAGGTCTTTCTCTGCTGCATCTGACTTCAACATCTTCACAGACACTTTAGTCAAATGGTTGGATTTGTCTTTGTCCAGCCCAATGGCCTCCTCCAACACCACTTGCCCAAAGTAGGCCTCTCTTAGGGGTCTGCCTAAACTGCCTACAACCAGCCTGCCTCAAGGCAGTTATGAACTCTAGATTATCCTCAAAAACATTAAACCACAAGCTAAAAATTCTCTTCACTAGGTCTCTGTCGCAGGTCTAATTTTCTTATCTTTCATCATTTATCTTTTTCCTAATTCTTATTTTCAGTATAGTTTATTTGGCTTCCAGGTGTTTCCCCGGGTTTCTGTATGCTGTTTCATAGGGAAGAATTATCCTGTCATAAAATTATTTCTTGAGCATTCATTACATCTCTCAGTTAAAATGGGTTCTTTTACGGTATTGATTCATTTGAGTTTTCTCAAAATGGGAAGAATTTTCAAAATGGTGTTTTCCTCAAGGTTCAGAGTATGTCTTAGCCTCATCTTTACTCTTTTTGAAATTCACTTTTCAAATTCTTGTCCCTCTTTTTATCTTTTTAAATTAAAATGTTTTATTTTTACTATTTTTTTATTTGAGTGTAGTTGATAGTCAGTGTTACATTGGTTTCAGGTTTTCAATATCTCCATACATTATTCTATGATCACTACACTTCACAGCACTCACCACAGCACATACCCTCCCCAATGTTCATAACCCCACCACCCTCTCCCTAACCTCCCCACCCCCCCCCCGGCAACTCTCAGTTTGTTTTGTGAGATTAAGAGTCTCTTATGGTTTGTCTCCCTCCCGATCCCATCTTGTTTCATTTACTCTTTTCCTGTTCCCCAAACCCCCCACATTGCACCTCCATTTCCTCATATCAGGGAGATCATATGATAGTGCCTTTCTCTGGTTGACTTATTTTGCTAAGCATAATACCCTCCAGTTCCATCGATGTCAATGCAAATGGCTAGATTTCATTTCTTTTGATGGCTGAGTAGTATTCCATTGTGTATATATATATATATATATATATATATATATATATATATATATATCATTCATTTGTTGATGGACATCTATGTTCTTTCCATAGTTTGCCTATTGTGGATATTACTGCTATAAACATTTGGTGCACATGCCCCTTTGGATCATATAGCAGTCTTCTTTACCTCTATCAGAACCCCAGGAAGCTTTATTTATTTATTTACTCACATAAACAGATGATCCAACACAACGTTTTTTGATGTTCAAATGTATTATAATGTCTTACCGCTTAACACTATGCTTACTGCTCTCTTTCACTGTCTGACTAAATCCTCATCATCACTATGCCATTTAATGAGAAAGAACATTTGAACTCAGAGTTCTCTCCATATCAGGGAATGAAGACTCCACCCTTCTGTTTGTGCAGGTAAAATAAATGTTGATGTCTGTCCTGCACATACCCCATCCTGTTCACCAGAATATTCACCATCAAAATATATACACAATGAAAACCATACCTCACCACTTCTATTACCACCCAGCATGCTAAAAACACCATCATATGTTCCTGAATTATTGACTTGATTGATAACCCCACTTCCACACATACTGCACTCCTTTCTCCCTGCAAATTTATTTTGGTACAGCAATTTAACCTAAAAATCAAGTCAAATGATTTTATTCTGCTGTTGAGGGTCTTTTGGTATCTTCCCCTTTCATATTAAATAAAAACTGAAGGCGTTTCAATGTACTAGAAGGTCATACATCAATACGTTCTTCCTCTCTCCACCACTATGAACTCCTCATTGGCCTCCTTGCTTTTCCTCAAAAGTAACAGACAAGCTGTTCACACAAAGTCTATATACTTACTTGCTCTGCCTAGAGCAATCTTTTCCTTTAATATTTGTATAACACTCTCCTTCACTTCCTGGGTCTTTGTGCAAATAACATCTCATAAATGAGATATAACCACCCAACACAAAATAAAATTAACTTTCATCCCAGCATTCTCCAATGGCTTTTACCTTTCTTGTATTTCTTTGTATCACTTATCACCATCAACCATCAATCATTATTCTATTACTGGTTTATTTTCTTATTTGAGACAGAGAGAGAGAGAGAATTGGGAGGGTGCGCAGAGGAAGAAGAAAACACCCCACTGCCTAGAAAGCCTGCTGGGGAGTTACATCCCAGGACCCTGAGATCATGACCCAAGCCAAAGGCAGTCACTCAATGGACTGAGCCACCAAGGTGCCCCTCTATTATTGGTTTATTTCACTATTATATTTCAAAAGAATGTAAGCTCTTTGTGGTCAGGTATTTTATATGTTTTATTAATTGAAGTATTCTCAGAAAGGTAGCTGGCAGATTGTAAGGGCTCACTAAACTGTATTTTGTTGTTATTATTGGGCTCCTTTATGGGCTTTACCTCTTACGCTAGAAGTCTATCCTTCAGATGTAAGCGATAAGAATAGAGCCGTGCTGCCTGTTCAAATGTGTAAAAAGCCTGTATTAAGTGGATATTTTAAAAGCTAAATGAATGGCTTAATATTTGTATATAGGGGGAAAGGGAACATATTTTCCACAGTTTAGAAGTGGAGTTCTTTTATAGAGTTCTTGTACAAGCCTACACTATGGAACAATAATGGGCAGTTGTACATTACAATTATACAAACACTTTGGTAATTTATATCCTTTTTTTGTTATTCTTGACTGGATCATTTAATTCCTTAGGAGCATTATAGCATTTCAACTTTTCATGTTCAATAAACTTATTGGGGTTGCTACCTTTTTTATTCAAATGGAGAAATAGTCATGATTTAATCTAAATAAAGTGTTATTGATTGTGTTGTTTTCTAGGAATGAGTCGCACATGCTAGTTTAAAAGTTTTGTTAAAGTCCCAAGTCTGTCACTGATAAAAGCCTTTTGTAGATTAGTAACTTGATCAAAACGGAAAAGTTATGTAACACCAATTGTTATACTGTCTTTGTTTCCATCTTGCATTGTAATAACACCCATCTTAACTCTATTTAAGACAAATCATTGCCAGATGGATTTCTGGCATTGATTGCAGGATATGAAATCTAGTATAACTAAAAGTTTTTGGTTTTAGTAGCATATAAATCAATTTAGAAAAATATATGTATTTGAATATAAGATAAAGTTTTAAATTATTTGGCAATAGTAAACTAAACTTATTTTTTGTAAATTTTTATTTTCTAAAATTTCATTGAGCTCTCTTGCAATAAGAAACAAGTTACAAAAAATTAAGGTTTATTTACCCCAATTCAAAATTATTAGGAATATAATCATAGAGGTTGAAGTATTTAAAATATTGAACCCAAAATGTTTTATTAGGTAAATTCATGAATGCTGAGCATTCACTGTTAAAATATACTAATACTATTGATAGACTGGTAGAAGCCTAAAATCAAATATTTATTAAATATTTCTATCCATATCTTTTCATAGCTTGGTAATTCATTTCTCTAGCATTAAATAATATTCCATTGTTTGCATGTACTACACTTTCTTTGACCTTTCACTTATGGAAGGATATCTTGGTTGCTTCCAAGCTTTTGTCAGTTATGAATAAAACTACTATAGACATCTTTGTGGGTATAGATTTCATCTTCTTTGGATAAATACCAAGAGCTGCTACTGCTGAATCATCTGGCAAGAATATGTTTAGTTTTGTAAGAAACTGCCAAGTTGTTTTCCATTCTTTATTCTCAATACACATGGAAGAACATTCCTGTTGCTCCACATCCTCACCAACATTTCATGTTCTGTTGTCAGTGCTCTGGATTCTGGGTATGTACTGGTGTCTCTTTTTTGTTTTAATTTGCATTTTCCTGATGACCTTTGATGTGAAGCATCTTTTTATATGCTTATTTGCCATCTGTAATATTTTCTTTTGTGAGGTATCTGCTAAGGCCTTTGGCTCATTTTTAATCAGGTTTTTCCCCCATTGTTGAGTTTTAAGGGGTCTTTGTGTATTTTTGATTAACAGTCCTTTGCCAGATGTGTATTTTGCAAATTTTTTTTCATAGTATGTGCTTTGCCTTTTCATTCTCTTGGCATTGTGTTTCACAGAGTAGACATTTTTAAATTCAGTGCTTGTGTTTTTTAGCTAAAGTTATTGCGAAAACCAAGGTCATTTAAATTTTCTTCTATATTACCTTCTACATGTTTCATGTTTAGGTTTATAATCCAATCTGAGTTCATTTTTGTGAAGAGTGTAGGATATCTGCCTGGATTTATTTTATTTTATATTTTTAGATTTAGCTTCACCATTGCTACAGAACCATTTGTTTAAAAGATTGTATTTTGCTCTCTTGTATTGCTTTTGCTTTTCTATTATATATGAAATATAATTGATAATATATATTCTGTTGCTTTAATCTAGTCTTTCTGTTGTATTACAATATCATGCTTACAATTATCGTTATGGTAAACTTTTTTTTAAGATTTTATTTATTTATTTGACAGAGAGAGAGATCACAAATGGGCAGAGAGACAGCCAGAGAGAGAGATGAGGAGAAGCAGGCTCCCTGCTGAGCAGAGAACCCAATGCGGGACTCGATCCCAGGCCCCTGGGATCATGACCTGAGCCGGAAGGCAGAGGCTTAACCCACTGAGCCACCCAGGCGCCCAATCGTTATGGTAAACTTTGAAGTCAGTCCTCAGTCTTTGTTCTCCTTCAACACTATGTTTACTATTGTGAGTCTTTGCCTCTCCATATAAACTTTAAAATAAGTTTGTTAATATTAAAAAAAAAGAACTTGCTGGTATGCATTAATTGTATAGATAAACTTGGAAACCAGTGACCTCTTGAGCTTAGCAGGAGATAGACCATGGACATCAGTTGTCACAGTGGTGCCTCTGGCAGAACCTATTGCAAATCCCTAGGCAAAATGAGACCTCAAGGATCTGAGAGAATGTCTAAGAAGTACTTGATACATCCCTTGGGTATGGTTTATTGAAGTGTCCACCTGTCTGAAAGCTGGGGAATCTAGATAAGGGAGGGAAAATTAGTTATGATAAAACATATCAACAAACATCAATAAATTTTGTAAAACTAATTGTCATGGCTCATATACAATATGACCAACAGAGGGACCATCAGAAGGAAAGCATCAGTTATGTTTATTGTGAAATTTTTTATTCAAAATAAAGCAATGTGAGGGGAAGACACAATGAGAAAATTACCAGTTTTTAAATGGTAAACATCTTACAAAATGGAATAGGTTTTATATTCTAAGTAGTATATTGAAAAGTAAAACATTGGGGCGCCTGGGTTGCGCAGTGGGTTGGGCTGCTGCCTTCAGCTCGGGTCATGATCTCAGGGTCCTTGGATTGAGCCCCGCATCTGGCTCTCTGCTCCACAGGGAGCCTGCTTCCCCCCCCCCTCTCTCTCTGCCTGCCTCTCTGCCTACTTGTGATCTCTGTCTCTCAAATAAATATATAAAATCTTTAAAAAAAAAAGAAAAGAGAAGTAAAACATTAAAAAATAAAATTTCAATGAAAAAAATTATTTAATTTTAAAAAAAGGTTAAAAATAGCAGAACCATTTTTCTTATAACTGGAAAATACACTGTATATACATCTATCAAAATAACTTGTCATGGGGGAGCCTGGGTGGCTCAGTAGGTAAAAGCATCTGCCTTCGGCTCAGGTCATGATCCTAGGATCCTTGGATCGAGGCCCACATCGGGCTCTCAGCTCAGCAGGGAGCCTGCTTCCTCCTCTCTCTCTCTGCCTGACTCTGCCTAATTGTGATCTCTGTCAAATAAATAAATAAAAACTTTTATAATAAATATTTGAAAAAATAACTTGTCATGTGTGAAATCAGGAGCATATGGAAAAAAATAATATCTGAGGACAATACTTCTGCCATGTTTTGTGCCTTGCTAATATTTTTAAACAGTCAGGCAACTTTTAGCCTTATTGAAATACCTGCTAAGATACCTGCAGTGCCTTTTGGAGCCCTATGACTATAAAAATTAATTGCAAATATTCAAAATGTTTACTATGGTGTCACTATTTAGGGCCACCACCAAGTATGTTTCAGAAGTAAGCATAACTGTTACTCTTCCATAAGGCAAAAGGGCATATTTTCAGGAGTTCCATCTGCTGGACCAGGAGGTGAATCAAGTAATGATTTTTGTCTATAAAATAATTCACTTTTCAATCTAACATTCCTCATTCCACATTATAATAATAAAAACTAGGAGGAGACTAAAACAAACAAACAACTACAACTACAACAACCAGCTTTTCCCACAGTGGAAAAGTAAATATAACCTTAGGAGTAGCCTGAAATTTATTTTTAAATATTTTTAAGATAAACGTTTTTGTTAGAAAACCATATATTTTATATTACTAAGAAATAACAGGCAACGTTTTATGAACTTCTAAAAAGTCTAGTTACTTGTATTTATCTATTAAGTCATCTCTTTATGAAGTAGAACATGATCACACCTCTTGTATCTACCCAAGTTTGTATGCTTTGGTTGTTTTATGTTTGCTATTTCCTTGCTTAATTTTTACAATATTTGATACATAATAGTATCTTTAAGTCCATCTATGGTTTCACAGAATTTGTTTGAACTTCATAAAAATGTACCATACTTTTTGCACTGTCCTTGTTTTACTTCTCTATTAGCTTTCCAAGTTTTATTCACTTTAGAGTGTGTAGCTATCATTTATTTTTACTCCTCCATAATGCTATGTTTACAAATTTGTATTTATCTGTACTTTTAAAAATATCTTAATTATATACCATTTCTCATCTCACGTAACACTCATGTTACTTCTACACTTATCAGATATTATGTAACGGAAAACCACAACTCAGCAACAATAGAACACCGTTTTTCAAAATTAAATGGCTTACCAGAATTCTTTAATTCTATCCTTTATTTGTATTAGATGACCCTTTATTCTGGTATTTGGCATTGTTCATATGGAGGAAAGCTTATAAGTTGATATTCCATAAATAGAAGTATTTATAATGATTGATTAATTATTTTCATTTAGAATGCATAGAATATGGTTGATTTAATATTTATTTCTTACTCTCTGCCTGGAACATAGTGCTATCTATACAATAGCCACTAAAATATTAAGTTAATTACCTAGACTTTAAACTGCATATTAATAGGAATAGCATACAGAACTCTTCTCAGATTGGGACACCTGGGTGGCTCAGTCAGTTAAACGCCTGAGCCTTTAGCTCGGGTCATGATCTTAGGGTCCTGGGACTCAGTTCTGCAACAGATTTCCTGCTTAGCCGGGAGTTTGCTTCTCCCTCATCCTGCTGCTCCCCCTGCTTGTGCTCTCTCTCACTCTCTCTCTTACAAATAAATAAAATTAAAAAAATAAATTCTTCTCAGATAGCTAATATAGAATATCGTCTTTGTATTCATCAAAGGGAAAGTGCCATATAATAATGAAATCCAGACTACTTCAAATTCACTTTTTAACCAGTAAGAAAGTACTGGAAACAAGCCAAAAATGTCTTCAATGAATTAAAGAAATAGATTGATTTTCAATATCTTAATGTTTCTAATGTTAAATTGCAAGATTTTTATACTAGATATCAGTGTAAATATTCATTATACAAGGATATTCTAAAAATAAACCCGAGAAAACTACTTGATATATATGATGACAAAAACGAGTTTGACCAATGTCAGTTTGGGTAAAATTTACAACACCTACCACCTGAAACTCTTGTTCTATATGGTGCCATCTTGTGATGCTGGGCAGCGGCAGTGAGCCACAGCTCCCAGTCAGCTAGAAGATTACAGGGGTGAACACCTGATATTCTTACAAGCATTCTATATATAGAACATATATATAGAATATATATATTCTTCTTTTTTTAGTGTAATATTTAATAAATTGCATGTGATATTTGATACTTTGTTATAAAATAGGCTTTGCTTAAGATGATTTTGCCCAAATGCAGGCAAATGTAAGTGTTCTGAGTATGTTTAAATAAGCTTAAGGTAAGCTATGATATTTGATTGTTTAGGGGTATTAAATGCATTTTCAATTTTTTATGTGTTTCTCTGTACATAGCCCCCTTGTAAGCTGAGGAACATCTCTATATGTATATGTCGCCTTGGTATGGCTTACATATTATTGGCATGAAACATCTAGAACAGTACGTGTGCCATAGAATTGTCTACAACATCAAACAAGTTTCTTGAAAACTTGTGCCAAAGGGGTTATGTCTTTAAGGATTCTTATTTCAGAAGGGTTCTCTCAAACGTAAGATTTTTCAGAAGTTAAGTGAAAATCTGACCAAACTAAACATTTTTCCATTTTCCCTAGTGAGCAAAGATAGCTAAAATCTATCTGCCATTTTCAACACTGTACTCAACGATTGTAATTCTAATTTAAGAACAGATTATTTATATCAAAACCACATGTTGGCCTAATCTTATACAATATTCATAAGTCACACTCAGACCCTTGGACACTTTTATTTGTTGAGTCTATATGGTACTACGGACATTCATCTTTTTTGACCTCATAGCTTCATGTATGTCTATACTTTTGAAAATACATGCATCATAGTTCCATTGTAAAATGTCTGGGTTATAAAATGTGCTATGCTATCAAAATGGTAATAAGAACATACAAATGACCTGATGTAATGAACTGGACCAGATTGCCAGATATCACATTTCATACCAGAAAGATTCAGTGGTAAGTTTTAAAATGGCCAGCTATACATTGACTGAATTATAACTCATTTAACTTCTTTCTTTGTGTACAGTATTATACATTAGTCAGTATTATAGTAAATAAGTACTTTGGACAGATGTAAATATGCTGTAATAAAAAATGTTTTTCTTCTTTCTTTTAGTCCTTTTTACTTGTGAGACTAGCCACAAATACCATGCCTCCCCCAAAATAATTTGCAATCAAAATTTATCTCTAAATGAATTTATTGCACAGAAAATATATATATATATATACACTTACAGTAGACATGTTCAAAAATAGTTACACAACAGCAGGGCCCTAAATGTAAGCAGTATAGTTGTTTTGTTTTGTTTTGTTTTTTTCTTTTATAAAAAAGAGGTTATGTGAAATATTGGGATTTTATTTCCAGGCCTAGTATTTCAAGACAGTTAACTACACTTACGGTGTCAACAGCCTCTTGTTGGCAGTACGATTTTATTGGCTCCATGGAATAACAGCAAGAATTTACTATTGCTTCTTTCTTTTATGACACACACAGAAAAAAAAAAATTGACACATTTGCTCAAGACCAACCAGAATCATTTTAACCTATCAAAATTGATGGGAGGCCTTCACTGCCAAAGTCACTGCTGCGTTTTCACAATTCATTGCAGACAATCTGCTACTCCCATTATGATAAAGGAGAGAAGAGTCATAATCAGGGAAGAAAGCTAGATTAATACTTGAAATTATCATTGAATTATTTAGCCTGCTATAGGATTATTATTATTAGTGTCATTTGATAATTTCTCTCATTTTATTAAACACAACTGTGAGTAATTACGCTACCTAATATTTCTCTGTATTGGCTGACTAGCTAGCAAACATTCATGAAAATATCCATTAGCCACACATATAAAATGGTGCATTATGATGCTGTTGAATCAGAACATACCACTACCTGATCCTGTAGCTCTTTGAGGATTTGCAAATCAATTAATTCTATCTTTGTTGGATTCTTCCCATACAATTAGAAAATTTATAATCGAGTCCATGAACATTATTAGTTTTGCCATTTTAAACCAGCAATCACACTTTGATTTTTACAACAAAAGCAGAAATATAAACACACACATTTGGATCAGTTTTCTGTTAGTCTGTCTGGACTTCAAAATCCTATTCCTCAAGATGATGCACACCAAAGTTCTGGATTAAACAAGAAATTAGATGGCACCTGAACACTTGGTTTAATATTCTCAAAAGGACTATGCAACTTCTTTCTTACATTAAGACATTGTTTTACAAAGATCCACACTTTTATAATGTTAGTATTTTTAATAATCAATAAAGTCAATTAATCATGATTAAAAATCAAACATAAAAATTTCTACTTTTTGCTTTTGCCCCCTCCATTTAGAACTTATTTATAGCCTGATAATTCAAAGGTCCCTATGTTTATGAAAATCTGGACAGAAATAGCTCTAAGATCCCATTCAGAACTTGATATTAATCTAAGTCTTTTGGCTCCATTTATCCTGAGAGCAAAGAGTAGGACAAAGGATTTGAGTACTGTTAGTTTATCTGGGAGATTATCCAAGGTAGAAAAGAATGGGAAAGTGATACAGTGAAGAAGCAACTTTGTCAAAGAGGTACATTGTTGATATAATTGTTGTGGATAGAAAATGAAGGCTTGCTTTTACTGAAAGGTCCTGAGAAACTTCTTTAAGTTGTCCTCATGAAGACCTGAAAACTGACAATTTTACCTATGGTTCTTATTTCCACTTCACTGAGAGCTGTCCTCAGAGGACATTAACTCTCCTACACTTTTGGGTTGTGTTGGAGACATTCTAAAATGAGAGAGAGAACATGAGATGCTATCACTGTTAAGTAACTGCAATTTCCATTGGAACTATCCACCACAGGTTTGGCTATAATCAGGAGTTGGGCCTTGATATCAGAGGGATTTGAGGCAGTATCATTTTAGGTTAATCATTATATCTGAAATTTCCAAAAACTTCAACTGATGAAACTTTGATTATAAACCTATAAATATAACAATAAATCTACAGTATTCAAATTATTTTCATAGAAATACACAAACAAAGCATCAATTGACTAATATTTAAATGTTACAAAATACTGAACTGAAAGAATTTGGTCATATAACAACGTGTAAGAAGTAGAACTTAGGTTTAGGTTAGAAGTCAGGATGCATTTGGGACTCAGTTAAGAAATTGAATGGAGGGACGCCTGGGTGGCTCAGTGGGTTAAGCCGCTGCCTTCGGCTCGGGTCATGATCCCAGGGTCCTGGGACCGAGCCCCAAATCAGGCTCTCTGCTCAGCAGGGAGCCTGCTTCCTCCTCTCTCTCTCTGCCTGCCTCTCTGCCTGCTTTTCATCCCTCTCTGTCAAATAAATAAATAAAATCTTAAAAAGAAATTGAATGGATGTCTGACTACCTTATAGGTTTGCTAAAAATCAGTGACTTTGTGTTCACGTGTGGCTATGCAGGAATTTTTAACTTTCTCTAAGAAGTTATTAGATTTGATTATATAATGGCAGTAAAGAATGGGGAAAAGCAAAGTACAAACCCCATAAAGACAAAGACACTGAGTATGAGAAAAGAGTAATAGATAAGAAGAATCAATGCATTTGAGGAAAATGGGAATTGAAATACACAATGATTGTTGATTTTTTAGATGGAGAAAACAAAACTAGCTTGCAAGAAGGAAATAACAGAAGACATGCTGTGATGTGATACAGAATCCTGGAAAAGGCAGTAACGTGGAATAAAGGAGTAGGGAGAGCATATCAGGTAATTTGGATAGGAAGGAGTTAGGAGATAATTGCTTGATAAATTTTATATGGCCCACTTAAATGCACAGATTTCTCTTCTTTAATTTATATGGAGAACAGGGTGTCCTTTCTCTTCCCTTTCAGAGCACCCGAGGTGTACTCTTTCAGACTGAAAACCTAAAAAGCTCAGGACTCAGTTGCTTAAGCACAGCTGAGAGGACATATTTCAATTAAGATTTACAGTTTGCTGTAGGTAGTAGACTGTCAAAAGTGGTTTAACCATATTTTTCATTTAACAAGAAGACTACAGAGAGTGTTTTCTGGTGTTGGTTCAGAGTCTTAAGAAAGTCAAGTGAACTATCTTAGAGGTTTTCATGGCTTTTTATTCACAGTTGAAAAAATTGCTGTTGGAGTTCTCACTATTAAGCCCACATTTCTGGCAGAAAGATAGAGGTAAAAGAGAATGATATCTTGTACGACTGATACTTTGTCATAAGGTTACAATGTAACTAGAAAAGAGACAATAAAATATTTGATGTTGTTTTAAGTTTCCTTGTTGTCAATCCCTCAGTGCTTTCTGATATTAAAGGAAAGAGTAGATGGATATTGACCTGGCAACTATCAACACCTGTCAGTCTCTCTTGGATAACCAATATCTCTATAATCTCTTCTTCCCAGTAAAAAAATAAAATATATTCATAACCCACACTGTGCCATCTCAAGTTACTGCACCAAGATAAAATTACAATGATTTTCAGTTGTTCCAAATGGACAGAATAACCTTCCTTATGATATCATGTCTTATAAGATAGATAATTGGCATGCTACCAATATACCCAGATGTGACTGTGGAAGAGACAGGGAAAAAAATAATAATATTTATTTATTCCTTGGGTTGACCCTGTTTACACAGATGCATTACTATTAGAAAAGGTTGGTTTGGGACATTGGAATGAATTTACTTAATGGGTCTGTATGTAATTGGGTTGGAGGAAATTTTTAATTTCTACAAAAATTATTAGAATTCGATCTTATTCTCTTTTGTTGATTTTCACATGTTAACAAAGCCAACGTTTTTGTCTAGCAGACAAGATCTTAAATCCTAACAAAACTCAATTTTCCCTTTTTTTTTAAAGTTTGAGAGCCTCATGTTCTCTCATGCTGCTTTAAATACAACTCAAAAAAACAAAAGGAGCTAAATGGGGCAGTAAGACCAGACTTTTTATTTTATTTTATTTATCTTATTTTTAATTAAAAAATTAAAGATTGTATTTATTTATTTGAGAGAGAGAGAGAGCATGAGTGGGGCAGGGGGATGTAGCTGCAGAGAGAGACTGAGAAATATACTCCCTAATGAGCAGGAAGCCCAAAATGGGGCTCAATCCCAGGATCCTGACTGAGATCATGACCAGAGACAAAGGCAGATACATGTGCAAAATCCCTTTTTTTCTGGGAAACAATACTTTACAAGAGATGTTTGAAAAAGTACTGGGGAATCAACTTTAATCGGAGATACAAAAATTTAATTGACTTTTGTAAAGCTACAGGGATCCAAATGATGGGAATCCCAGCCCGTTTAGGTTGTGGACCACAGAGTATTCTTCTCTGAAATTTTTTATTTTCTTCCATGTCTACTAACTCCAGTCCAAGTTCACTGATCTCTTTTTAGATAGTGCAAAACATGGCAAAGAATACCAAACAAGTGCCCAATATTCTACATTTATTACATCATTTCTCACATATAGAAGTGTGTTATCAAGGCTGGTTCTGTGAACAAACCTAGTTATGCTAAAGTGTGTTTTGTTCTCCAAGAAATTAAATGCATGGTTATCACACAATTATAAAATACTTGTGTCAAGAATTTTTATTCAAAAATTAATAAGAGAAGCAGATATTAAAACTAGTTCACATGGTTATTTGGGATATAAGCAGAGTTGTGCAGCAGAAGTGCTCTGGGCCCATAATTTGGGTTATAGAATTTATGTTTTCTAATGAAAAATCACTAACTTGCATTATTGTTAACAAGAATCCTGTGCATTACCATCAGTTTTCTCCATTATAACCTCTTGCTCTACAGTTTGTAAATAACTTTGTCAATAGCAAGCTAATAAACAGGGTGACTCCAATGGATTGAGATAATCTCTAGAGTTTCTGCTACATAATGAACAGGACTCCATTGAAAGGACACCTAAGAATTTATTTTGCCCCAAAATTTGATCACTTTTTTCACTGTCCTTACCTATTTTCCAAACCTAGTCCTTTTGCTTCACCTTTCAGTCTACGGACAACCCTGTATCTGACTGACTTGTTAATTCTGGGAATGTCTTGCAGATTAATTTGCTTGCCCGAGGTGGTTCCTCTAATTGATGTCTAAGAACCCTAATTAGTTAAGAAAACTTTTTTTTAACATTTTCATTGCTATTTATTATTATTATTATTATTATTGCTAATATCTCTATTATAAATAATTCACAAGGGCATCTTTCTGACAAAAGACAAAGAGCTGGCTACTAGTAGAAAAAGTACATTTAACTCTGTCAGTGAAAGTGGTAAAGGGATTTGAGAAAATAAGGCAAAGCAGTGGAATTATGTGTTAAAACTTTAAATATTATAGACACATTTACTTAATTTCTAATACTGTTGTTGCTTATAATTAAATAAGATGTTTTCCATGAACCACGCATTACAGCAAATATATTGTTTATACAGATTAAATTTTCATCAAAAGGGACGCCTGGGTGGCTCAGTTGGTTAAGCAGCTGCCTTTGGCTCAGGTCATGATCCCAGCGTCCTGGGATCGAGTCCCGCATCGGGCTCCTTGCTCGGCCGGGAGCCTGCTTCTCCCTCTGCCTCTGCCTGCCATTCTGTCTGCCTGTGCTTGCTCTCTCGCCCACTCTCTCTGAGAAAGAAATAAAATCTTAAAATAAATAAATAAATTTTCATCAAAAAATTGTAAGTGTATTTTATTGTAGGATATGATAAGCATTTTGCAGATGAGAAAAGTGAAATTTAGAAAAGTATGTCTTTTCAAATCCCTTATACAATATCTGGCCTAGATAGAAGGATATACTATCACAATTGAGGAAGACAATTGAGATTACTTAAAATGATAAACTTTACTGTATAGGGATTTTTACAAGTTTGCCACAGATTCAGATTCTTTTAAAATATATATCTATTTTGTGTAAAGAGAATGCACTGAGAAGTAAAAAGAAAGTGATATATCAGTGCTATCAACTAATGGCTATAATATCATCACCTTATTTATGAACAATGAAACAGTGTGCAATATTTAAATAAATTTAAATAAATTCCTATTTATTTTATATATTTATAAATTTAAATAAATTTCTATTTATTTATTATTAAAGAAATTCCTCTAACAAACAGTATGTTTTGAAGGTTGCTAGCAGGAAAGTGTTGTACGACATGGAAGTAATCAGAAAATGTGATCTAAAATTCTGCTTTCAAGGGCGCCTGGGTGGCTCAGTGGGTTAAAATTCTGCTTTCAAGAAGCTATCACAGTAAGTACTGAGCATTAGCTATTATATGCTATGGATGAATAACTGAAATCTACATTTGAAACTAATGGTACACTATATGTTACCTAATTGAATTTTAAAAAGTTAATAAAAAAAAAACCACTATTTTATAAAACAATATTCCCAACAGGCTCTTTTGCTTTAAAATACTCACTTTGTAATGAGAGTCATTACTTTTGTCTAGCCAATTCTTACAGCACTGTTTATCCCTTCTCTGCTTTATCCCTTCCCAGTATCAATAAAGGCTCACTTGGGTTACATAGAAGCCATGAGAAGGCTTGTAATAGATCTGGCTGGTTTTCACCAGCAATTTGACCACCATGTGCACAGGAAGTCTATTGATAAAGTCTTTATTGCAATAAGTTGCAAATACATGGATGATTTTGAATTCTCTTTCTTGAGGTCTTGTTTCATGATAATAAATTTAGGGTGGCTTATTGGAATGGATGTTATTAACATATCTTCATAGTTATAAGCACATGGAATTGTAAAATAGATGAATGAATGTGGCATTACTGACAACTGTCCTCATTTTGAAATCAAATTACAGTGTACTAAGATGAGGAAGCAAAGCAGATTTGGGATTATGAGTGAAATAATTTAAAAAAGTCTTGGGGTATGATCAGACTATTGGGTAATTCAGTAGAAAAATGTCAACTGATTGAGATTCTGTGTTCCCTGATTTCAGAGAGAAGTTAAGATAAATAAGTAACACGAGGAGACTAGGAAGCCAAACATAAGTGATAATTTTGTGCCAGGGTGTGTTTACATCTGTTTATCTTCTTGCTTTACCACTAAGGTTGCTCCTAGAGGAGAGTTTAAATATGTGTTGGAGCTAATCTCTGTGGATTACACAAGAAACCACATCCTACAGCTCTCCCTGAAACACCCCTTATGATTTCAATGTAATTTGGTTTTTGCATTTTTAGAAATAACAAAATACTTTGCAAACTCATCTACTTTATTACCATCACAAGTGAGTCAGCTGACTCCACATTTTAACACAGTGACAGTCACAGAGGAATGGAGGAATGAGTAGAGTTATCAATATATGTGCTTTTAAGAAGTATGACAGGGTAGCAGCTATTTCCAGGAACCAAAACATGGGTCAGCAGCTGTGCAGGAAAAGTGATGGAATAAATGACTCATTTCAGAGGAGTTCTATAACATATTAGTTCTATAATGTATCTTCAGCCCCCAATTACCCGCTTTGATCTAAAGATAAGGATTTACAGTTAAGGTCCCATTTATGATTTGACTGGTGTGGTCTGAATCATGTTTACTATTGTTTTGACTATTACTTGAAGCCTATAGTAGTACTTGGGATATGTGTTGTGTATTCTGTGAACATGTGCTATTTTTAGATTAGATAATTTCTGTCTCGAACCCCTGTTCATTTGTTTGTTTTTGTTTATTTGATAGTGGTTTCAGTAAATGGATATATCTGAAAAATTGCAAAGCCACTATTAAAACAAGTTATTATTATATATAGCATGGAATTGCACATTCCTCCTTTGAATCCGACAGAGCTTCACCATATCCTTAACAATTTGGGAAAAACATGCTATTATTTTTCTTTATAAAATTTCTCCTGTTAGGCTGTGATGGTTGTCATCAGCAGTAACTCCTCTGAAGGCTTTGTCAAAAGAGTTGAAAAAATTGGAAAGGTGTGTGAATGAAGCTGTTTGCTGAATATAAAGAAAAGAGCATTGAAGTACAATTCACACTCTTACTTCTCCTTCTATGCTTTCAGATGTTTGACATTTGAAAATTTTGCTTCTAGAAGAGATGCCCTATATAATTCTTACTTTAAGGAGCAAGTTGCTTTTATAATTTTTTTATTATTCTACCATTCCAGTATTTCCATTTAAATTAAATTCAATACCATTTAAAAAAAATCAAAAGTGCAGCCAGTATTCAATTCCTGGGCTAAATAATTTTAGAAAGCTTTGTGTTATTGAACCTACAGGGTTTTTCTGTAGTTTTAACTCTTTCTTTCTGTGATTTTTCCCATTAGTCACGTAAGTGACTGCAATATAACAGACATTGAGGATAAAGAAGGACTGAATAGAACAATCCTTGGCCTCATGAAGTTGAGAATCTAGCAAGGGAGTCAAACAATTCAATCATTCAGAGACAATTTATTGAGTGCCTGGCCTAAAATGAGCACAACAAAACCCCAGGCCAGAGGAATCATTTTAATGGGAGAGATAGATAATAGGTAAGCCAACTTTAAAAAAAAAAAATTGTACTGCTTTTTCTTTAATAGAGATGCATATTTGAACTAAATAAGCACATTTTTAAAAGAGCAGTGATTGAGAAGAGGTTTTTTAACTGAGTGGTCCGAAAGGGCCTCCCTGAAAAAGTCTGTTTTGAACAGATTTCTGAATAATATCAGCTAGGAAGCTGCGTAAAAATCTCAGGGATGGGTGATTTTTCCAGTCGAAAAACTGTAAAGGCTCCAAAGTCACAATAGAGCTATAAGTTTCTCTAATAAAGTAACTTCTGACAAAGAATGAGAAGAAATAACTAACCCAGGTTTGAAAGAAAAGGGACAGACTTTCTATGGAATTCATATTTAATTAAAGCTCTAAAGGACAAAAATACAATAGAGCAAAATTCTGGTCACGCTGATATACCTCACGAAAGTTCATAAACAAGGTGTGGGTAGCAAAGAGTGTGTGGGAATGTTGGTAAGAACAGTGGGGAAGAGTCATCCCTGAACATGTTCTTAAATGAAGCAATTCTTGGGTTGTATTAAAGGGTAAATTGGAGTTTGCCTAAGTGATTAGAGAAGGATGCCTCAGCTTATGGAAGTTCAAAGCCATAAAGATGTGATAAACTACTGCAGATATTTTCATGTATATTTGTTGTTGCTTCTAGTAATGGTGATCTAAAAACTCCTACTTAAGACAACTAAAAATCCAGACAAAATAGCTTTTAAAGTTAAAAATATCAGAATGATTATAAAAATAAGTGAGGGATTACTGGGCCAAAATACGAAATACAATGAGAGCCTAGAGATATATGCCCTGAAGCCATTTTAGCTATGAGAGCATTTGAAACTGCTAAAACACACTGAGCTGTGTTGTTAATAGACTCTTGATACTAGAAAAACAAATCCAGCAGCAATCAAATTTGAGGACTTTGGTACAACCCAAATTTAACTTGAGATCCACAAAGCACAAGGAGAAGCAGAAATAAGACTATAGCCTACCTTGCCTTCTGTGTAAACTGAGAAAGCCAATCACTGAATTTGGAGTATGATTGTCTTGTAGAGTCTCAGATATAAGAGAAAATCCTACCAAGGAGGACCATACCGTTATTATAGCTCTTAATTATCCCTACTCAATAAGAGTTTCAAATATAATGTCTTGAACATAGCAAAATGTAACAAAGCACACAAAGAAAAACCATTAACAAGATTTGATAGACAAAATGGGATTAAGTATGATGTTAAAATGATCAATAAAGATTGTAAAATGGCTTGATTACTCTGCTCAAAGAAATGAGAGGGGAAGCAAATTGAACAAAAAACTGACACTAAAAATGATATTGAGAAAGGTTTTATAAATGAACCAAATGGATACTCTAGAACTTTAAAGATATGACAGCTAATTTAAGATACCACAGGGGTGCCTGGGTGGCTCACTTAATTAAACCTCCAATTCTTTTTCCTTTTTTTTTTAACACCTTACTTTTATTTTATCTCTTTCAATTTGGCTCAGGTCATGATGTCATGGTTGTGAAATAGAGCCCAGAGTTGGGCTCTGTGCTGAGCCTGGAGCCTGCTTAAGATTCTTTTCCCTTCTTTTTCTATCCCTCCCTGCACTCTCACTTGCTCACTCTCTCTTGCTTGCAAATAAATAGATAGATAGATAGATAGATAGATAATAGACAAAGAAAAATAAAAGCAGATTATGAAAATAAATATAAAGATTTTGAAATGAAAACAAGTTCAAAATAAAATAGAGAAGACCTACACAGCTAAAAGTTCATTCAGAAAATCTACTATTAAAGAAGTCAGTATGACACAGTGTTAAGATATCAAAAGAAATGAAATCTTGCCATTTGCGACAACATGGATGGAACTAGAGCGTATCATGCTTAGCGAAATAAGTCAAGCAGAGAAAGACAACTATCATATGATCTCCCTGATATGAGGAAGTGGTGATGCAACATGGGGGCTTTAGTGGGTAGGAGAAGAATAAATGAAACAAGATGGGATTGGGAGGGAGACAAACCATAAGTGACTCTTAATCTCACAAAACAAACTGAGGGTTGCTGGGGGGAGGGGGTTTGGGAGAAGGGGGTGGGATTATGGACATTTGGGAGGGTATGTGCTTTCGTGAGTGCTGTGAAGTGTGTAAACCTGGTGATTCACAGACCTGTACCCCTGGGGATAAAAATATATGTTTATAAAAAATAAAAAGTTAAAAAAAAAAAAAAGATTTGAGCACGTACTTTACAGAAAGGGTAATCCAAATGGCCACTCATATATAAAAACTGTTTATCTTTATTATGAATCTGGAATTAAATTAAATTAAATTAAAAATAAATTAAAACCTAAAATGACATACTATTACACACTTACCATATTGGGCAACAGTAAAATTGCCTTGCAAGAATGTGAAAGAATGAAAGTGCCCATAATAAAAACATTTGAGGTAAGTTGGACAATATTTAGAAAACTTAAAAATAAAAATAAAAATTTGGTCCATTCCTAGAAATACAACATGGAACTAAATGAATATTTTCACCAGGATATGCAAACAGATGATTATAGCTATTTCATTCATAACGGCAGTTCAGTAGTGGTCTATTTGCACAATGTTACATTAAATAAGAGAGAATATTAACAAACTGGGAGGAGGGGCTAGGTTGTTATCAGAAACAGATCTTCTATGGTGCTGATTATGTTCTATTTCTCAAAATCTTTAAGTTAAAAAAGTTTTCAAATTTATATCTAGATAGATAGATGATAGATAGACAGATATCCCAGAAGCTGCAATGCTAGGCTAAGACCAGGCTTTAAAGGGCTTTTCTATACTCTACTAAATACTTGAAACCATTCATTATATCATAGCTCAGTGTTCAAATCTCCATTTGTTTCCTCAGTTTCCTAATATTTACCTTAAGGTGACCTGATTCAGACTTTTGATCACCTTTGTCTAAATATTTCTATTTTAACAAAGTCCTTTTTAACACTGAGAGACTAAAACTTAGAAAAATACTCTGATTGTTATCTCACTAGGGTGGAAAATATATAGTTACCCATTAACTAATGATATCCATGTCTACATTAGATCCGTGGCATTTTTAATTCTTGGGAGCTTTTGGTTAAATGAAATTTTTAAGCTTCCTTTAAAGGAAGCTTTAAGCCATCACCACATGAATAAAATTAAAGAACCAAATGAAAACAGGCCAAGTATTTACAGAGTAATAGAATGTGCAGTGGAAAGAGTACAATTCTGAAATCATAAAGCCTAAATTAGTGTGATGCATTTTTGCTACCCATGTAATCATAAACCAGTTATCTAAATGTGTTAGCCTCAGTTTTTTCACCCATGAAATGGTGATGATAATACTTATTATGCAGCGTTGTTGTGTGGATGTGATGAAGCATGGAGCATGAGAGTCTCATATTCCATGCTAAAATGATAGCTATTTTTATACTTATAATAATTCTAGTAATAGTAATTAAATTGTTCAAAATGGTAATATTCATTTATATTGAGGCATTGTATTGACTATTATTAGACACATTTACCAACATAAATTTCATTTTACTTTACCCCCTCTGAGGATATATATTCCCTAATTCAATATGAATCTCCTTATGAATAATAATTATCATAATAAATATGCTGATTTTTCTTCTATTTGTTTTTAAGGAGGTATCCTTTACTGTTGAACATAAAGAAACTTAAGCAAGTCTGTCTTATTCAAACTTTGCATGCTGCTTTCTTATGAAACTAGATTATAGAGTTGTATGAAATAAATTCATGCAGTTAAGACATTGATGTTTGGAACACTGGGTGGTCAGTTTAGTATTTTAAAAGAAGATATTAAATTTAAACCTTAAAACTGAGCTCTTTCAGCCTTTTTTATAGACCATCCTTCATGCTTCATAAGTACTCCTCCATTGTAAAGTAAGTAATAGTTTTTGTCACAGTGTATATACCAAAAATGGATTTTATATTCTATTATTTCAGAGTTAGTTGCAGTTTCTACTGCCTTACTTCCTTTTTTGAAAAATAGATTAATTCTACAAAAAGTTTTTTCCAGCTTTATTGAAAAAAATCGACATATTTGTAAATTTAAGAAATGATTTCTTATAACATTGCGAACTTTTAACATTGTGTAAATTTTGTACAATTTGATAAATTGGTATACATCTTTATTGCAATATAATCTACACAAAAATGTTAATACATCTACTATCTCGTATAGTTGCCACTGATTTTTATGCATGTATCGTAAGGAATTTTAAGATCTACTCTCTTAGCAACTTTTATGTATATAGTATAGTAGATAGTATAGTAGAGATAAACTTCAGAGGTCTTGTGGGTTTTGTTCCAGACTGCCTCAATAAAGTGATTATCTCAATAAACTAAGTCAAATTATTATATTTTTTGGTTTCCCAGTGCATATAAAAAATTATGTTTCCCAGTGCATATAAAAAATAAAAACTATACTGCACTGTTCAAAAGCATTATGTTTTTAAAGAAAATCAATGTATATACCTTAAGTACACTAGTTCTGAGTTTTCAGTGGGTCATAATTACTGATCACAGATCACCATAACAAATACAATAATAATGAAAAAACTTGATATATTGCAAGAATTACCAACATGTGACAAAGAGACACAAAATGAACAAATATTGTTAGAAAAATGGTGGCAGAGTTTATTAAAGGGAAGCACAATAAAAAAAAGTATGTATATCTTATTAACTATGATCATCATGCTGTACATTAGATCCCCAGAACTTTTTCATATTATAGTTGCAAGTTTGCACCCTTTGACCATCTTACTCCACCCCAGGTTCACCCCTTGTCAACTCAACTCTAAGTTTCCATTAGTTTTCCTTTTCCTCAGATTCTGTATGTAAGGGATATCATAATACATAAATTTAAAAAATATATAAAATCTTTGAAATATTTCACTTAGAATAATACCTTCAAGATCCATCCATGCTGTTGTAAATGGCAGTATTTCTTAATTTTTCATGGTTAAGTAGTATTCCGTAGTATATATTTACCATACTTATTTTACTCATTCATCCATTAATGGATACTGAAGTTATTTCCATCTCTTGCTTAGAGTTAATAATTTTATAATAAACATAAGAGTGCAGATATGTCTTTGAACAGTGACTTCGTTTTCTTTAGATAGATACCTAGAAGTGGGATTACTGAATCATATGGTAATTTTACTTTTAATAATATGAATAATCTCCATACTGTTTTCCATACAAATTTATATCCCTATTACAGTGCATAAGTTCCCCGTTTTCCCCAATATTTACCAAAATTGGTTAGTTTCAATTTTTTGGTAGTATATATTCTAATATCTTGCTGTGTTTTTCAGAGGTAAACAACAACAACAACAACATAAGGACTTTGCCCTGAGATTTTTACGTTGAGCACTTTTTAATGCTCCTGTTGGTCATTTATATAACTTTTTTGAAAAAAAAGTCTATTGAGATCCTTTTGCTATTTTTTTAATCATATATTTTTTTCTATTTGTATCTGTTGGTTATTAACCTCTTTTCAGATATAAGATTCGTAAGTATTTTCTTACATTCTGTGGATTGTGTTTTCATTCTCTCTCCCTTTTTTTGGCAATGCAGAAACGTTAGTTTGATGTAATACCATTTATTTATTTTTGCTTTTTTTGCTTGTGTTTTTGGTCTGGTATCCAAAAAACTATTGGCAAGACCAATGTCAAGGAGAATTTTTCCTATGTTTTCCTTTAGGAAATTTAGTTTCATGCATCACCTTTAAGTCTTTAATCTATTTCAAGTTCAGACTTATGAGTGATATAAGGTTCCCTTTTCATACTGTTTATGTGACTATTCAGTTTTAAATATCATTTATTGAACAGACTATCTTTCCCCATTACATATGTTGGCCCCTGTCAAATATTAGGTGACTGTATGAAAGGATTTATTTCTGGACTTTCAATTCTGTTCTACTTGTTTATTGGTCTGTTTTTATGCCAGTATACTTTATTGTTTTGAGCATGAGGGCTTTGTAGTATAGTTTCAAATCAAGAAGTGTAATCTCCCTTCTTCATTCTTTCTCAGAACTGCTTTGATTATTTGTTGTCTTTCATGGTCTCATATAAACTTTAGGATTCTTTACTTACTTCTGTAAAACAATAATATTGGATTTTTTTTAAGATTTTTAATTTATTTATTTGACAGAGAGAGATGACAAGCAGGCAGAGAGGCAGGCAGAGAGAGAAGAGGAAGCAGGCTTCCTGCTGAGCAGAGAGCCTGATGCGGGGCTCGATCCCAGGACCCTGGGATCATGACCAGAGCCGAAGGCAGCGGCTTAACCCACTGAGCCACCCAGGCGCCCCTAACATTGGATTTTTGATAGGAATTGGATTTACAGATGGTTTACGGTAGTATGGACATTTTAACAATGTTAATTCTTACCATTCATAAATATGAGCTATCTTTCCATTTCTGTCACCTTCAATTTCTTTATCAATGTCATAGTTTATGGAGTACAGATCTTTCATCTTCTTAGTTAAATCTATTCCTAAGTATTTTATTATTTTTGATGCTATTGTGAATTAGATTGTTTTCTTTATTTTTTCAGATAGTTCATCATTAGAATGTTAAAATGCTCCTGTCTTGTGCTTACTTTGGCAGCACATATACTAAAATTGGAATGATGCAGAGAAGATTAGCGTGATCACTGAACAAGGATGACATGACAAACTGGGAAGCAGTCCATAAAAAAAAAAGAAACAAAACAAAATTCTTTTCTTTTATATATTGATCTTGTATTTGGTAATTTTACTAAATTTGTTTATTCAAATTTATTGTGAATTTTTTAGGATTTTTTAACATGTAAGTTCATGTTATCCAAAAAAAGAAAATTTTACTTCTTCCTTTTTTTTTTTTTTTTTGGAGTCTCTTGTTTCTTTGTGTTCCTTGTTTCTCTGGCTAGGACATCCACTACTGTGTCAAATGAGAGTAGTGAAAATGGACACACTTGTCTTTCTTCTGATCTTTAAGGGGAAAACTTTCAAAAGTTTTGATTGAATATGAGATTAGCTCTGGGCTTGCAATCTGTGTTTTTTCTTTAATGGGTTTTTTAAATTATTTTTAAAAATTTTTTATATAATGTGTTTTAATCCCTAGGGGTACAGGTCTGTGAATCACCAGGTTTACACATTTCACAGCACTCACCATCACTCACCATAGCATCTGCCCTCTCCAATGTCCATACCCCAACACACCTCCCCCCAGCAACCCTCAGTCTGTTTTGTGAGATTCAGTCTTTTATGGTTTGTCTCCCTCCTAATACCATCTTTTTTTATTTTTCTTTTCGTACGCCCGAAACTGCCTATGTTGCATCTCCACTTCATCATATCAGGGAGATCATATGATAGTTGTCTTTCTCAGATTGATTTATTTCGCCAAGCACAATACCCTCTAGTTCCATCCACGTCATCACAAATAGCAGGATTTCATTTCTTTTGATGGCTGCATAGTATTCCATTGAACATATATACCACATCTTATTTATTGATTCATCTGTTGAAGGACATTTAGTTTCTTTCCATAGTTTAACTATTGTGGACATTGCTGCTATAAACATTTGGGTGCATGTGCCCCTTCAGAATGCCACGTTTGTATCTGTAGGGTATATACCCAGTACTACAAGCACTGGGTCATAGGGTAGTTCTATTTTCAGCTTTTTGAGGCACGTCCACGCTGTTTTCCAGAGTGGTTGCACCAGCTTGCATTCCCACATACAGTGTAGGAGGGTTGCCCTAACTCCACATCCTCGCCAGCATCTGTCATTGACGGACTTGTTCATTTTAGCCATTCTGAACGGTGTGAGGTGGTATCTCATTCTGGTTTTGATTTGTATTTCCCTGATGCCGAGTGGTGTGGAGCATTTTTTCATGTGTCTGTTGGCCATTTGGATGTATTCTTTGCAGAAATGTCTGTTCATGTCCTCTGCCCATTTCTTCATTGGATTATTTGTTTTTAGGGTGTTGAGTTTGATAAGCTCTTTATAGATTTTGGATACTGGCCCTTTATCTGGTATGTCATTTGCAAATATCTTCTCCCAGATAACTTCTGACAGTGATCTTTTGGCTTTGTTAACTGTTTCCTTTGCAGTGCAAAAGCTTTTGGATCTGATGAAATCCCAATAGTTCATTCTTGCCCTTGCTTCCCTTGCCTTTCGCGATGTTCCTAGGAAGAAGTTGCTGCTGCTGAGGTCAAAGAAGTTGCTACCTGTTCTCTCCTCAAGGACTATGATGGATTCCTTTCTCACATTATGCTTCTTCATCCATTTCCAGTCGATTATAATGTATGGTGTTAGGATGGTCCAATTTCATTTTCTGCATGTGGCTGTTCAATTTTCCAGACCCCAAGGCCAATGGCTCCTTCTCTTCCCCAGGGACAGTGTGCTGTGCCTTCCCCACACTTGCTCCTGGGGAGCGCAGTGACAGACGTGTGCAACCATGCATCTCTCTCATGCAGAGGGGATGCCCAGGCAAAGAGGATTTCGCTCCATGCGGGTTTATTACACCGTGCTGTGGAGACTGGCTCCGGCAAGCAGCAGGCAGCATCCCACAGACCCGACTCTGATTTCCCAAAGAATGCTGTGCTTTCCCAGAGGGGATGCCCGGGCAAAGAGGCTTTCGCTCTATGTGGGTTTCTCCAAAAGTGCTGCGAATACTAGGCTAAGGCAAGCAACAAAAGCAGCCCACAGAACCGACTCTGATTTCCCAGCGACGGCCATGCTTTCGCAGAGGTTTTCAGCTTGGCGCGAACCTCACTTCGCTGCTGCTTCCTCAGCAAGGCTGTGGTCGTTCGCTCTGTCGCGGCAGGAAAGAAGAGCCGCGGGAGAGCTGGTGCCTCTTGGTCCTTGCTTTCCCGGGCTCCATGTTCGCGCCCGGGGTTCACCTTGCTAAGCCGAACTAAGCAGACACAGTCACAACCCTGCAGCAGCGTGCGTGGCCTAGCATGGCACTCTATGCCTATTACCATCTCCTGGCGTAGGTAAGGCTTTGCCTTTTGCTCCGGCGCTCGGGCAGACTCGGGGTCTAGGCCAGTGCCTTCACCATAGGAGAGAGGAGGCGACAGGATTCCTGCACCGGGCCCGAGCACTGGGATGGGGAATGGTGGGGACTGTCTCCACTCTTTCCCCGGCACACGCCCTGCCACCCACAATGCTGCCATATCTTGGTGGAAGACGGCATCTGACTGCACGTTTCTCCATGGGGTTGTTTCGGCGAGTTCCGTGTATGGCAACTGGTGGCAAGCCCAAGTCTGCCCTTGGGACAGGTGGCCAAGGAGATGCTTTCCCATTGGGACCAGAGGCACAGGACAGGCCTGCCTTCTGCCCAGACTCCTTCCTCAGAGTGGAGCACGCACCCATGCCCTTGTCGTCCCCTCATGTCTCCTTAGCAGCCAGGCTTCAATCTCTCCGCACAGGGAGCATGGACACTTGTCTTCTCATGGCCTGCTGTTCGTGCCTCGGCAGGCTATTCTGACTCCCGAGCGTTTCCAGACCCCACGGCCAAGGGATCCTTCTCTTCCCCGGGGGCGGCGTGCTGTGCCTTCCCCAAAATTGCTCCTGGGGAGCGCGGTGACAGACGTGTGCAACCATGCTTCTATCTCAGGCAGAGGGGATGCTAGGGCAAAGAGGATTTCGCTCCATGCGGGTGTCTTCCACCATGTTGCCGAGACTCGCTCAGGCAAGCAGCAGCAGCATCCCCAAACCCAACTCTGATTTCCCAACGAATGCTGTCCTTTCCTAAGGGAGAGGCCCAGGCAAAGAGGCTTTCGCTGTATGCGGGTTTCTCCCACCGCGAGACTGGGCTAAGGGAAGCAGCAGCAGCCCGGACAACATTTCTCAGCGAATGCTGTGCTTTCGCAGAGGATTTGGTTTGGAGCGAACAGCACTTCGCCGCTGCTTCCTCAGTAAAGCTTCAGTCGCGTCAGGGAAGAAGAGCTGCGGGAGAGCTGTTGCCTCTTGGGCCTTGCTTTCCCTGGCTCCATGTTCGCGTCCTGGGTTCACCCTGCCAGGCACAGTCACAACCGTGCAGTAGCGCGCTTAGCCTAGGATGGCACTCCATGCACACTACCATCTCCCGGTGTAGGCATCGCTTGGCCTTTTACTCTGGCGCTCAGGCCGACTCGCGGACTAGGCCTGTGCTTTCCCCACAGGAAAGGAGAGGTGACAGGATCCCTGCACACCGCCCGTGCACTGAATAGGAAGCTTTGGGGGACTGTCACCACTCCTTCCCCTTAAAACCCGGGCCTCCTCCAAGCTTCTACATCCCGGAGGAAGACGGCATCTGATGGCCAGGTCTTTCTGGGGGTTGTTTCTCGAGTTTAGGGTAGGCGCCTGGTGGCAAGCCCATGGCTCCACCACGGTCAGGTGGCCAAGGAGCTGCTGTCTCCTTGGGCCCAAAGGCTCAGGACAGGCATGCTTTCTGCCCAGACTCCTTCCTCAGAGTGGAGCCCTTTCCCCTGCCCTAATCTTCCCCTCGTGTCTCCTTAGCAGCCCGGCTTCCTTCGCTCTGCAGTGACAGATGTGTCCCTTTCCTTAAAGCTCTTTCCACAGGCACCACCGCGCTTCTTTCTCAGGCAGAGCGGATGCCCAGGCAAAGAGGATTTCGCTCCATGCGGGTTTATTCCACCGTGCAGTGGAGACTAGCTCCGGCAAGCAGCAGGCAGCATCCCACAGACCCGACTCTGATTTCCCAAAGAATGCTGTGCCTTCCCAGAGGGGATGCCCCGGCAAAGAAGCTTTCGCTCTATGCGGGTTTTTCCAAAAGGGCTGCGAATACTAGGCT
The DNA here is from genome assembly GCF_964662115.1 of Mustela nivalis. Classification (NCBI taxonomy): domain Eukaryota; kingdom Metazoa; phylum Chordata; class Mammalia; order Carnivora; family Mustelidae; genus Mustela; species Mustela nivalis. The sequence goes on from NW_028136528.1 coordinate 1,327,101, forward strand.
AAGGCAAGCAACAAAAGCAGCCCACAGAACCGACTCTGATTTCCCAGCGACGGCCATGCTTTCGCAGAGGTTTTCAGCTTGGCGCGAACCTCACTTCGCTGCTGCTTCCTCAGCAAGGCTTTGGTCGTTCGCTCTTTCGCAGCAGGGACGAAGAGCCGCGGGAGAGCTGGTGCCTCTTGGGCCTTGCTTTCCCGGACTCCATGTTCGCGCCTGGGTTTCACTTTGCTAAGCCGAACTAGGCAGACACAGTCACAACACTGCAGCAGCGTGCGTGGCCTAGCATGGCACTCTATGCCTAATTCCATCTCCTGGCGTAGGTAAGGCTTTGCCTTTTGCTCCGGCGCTCGGGCAGACTCGAGGTCTAGGCCAGTGCCTTCACCACAGGAGAGAAGAGGCAACAGGATCCCTGCACACGGCCCGGGCACTGGGATGGGGAACTGTGGGGGACTGTCTCCACTCCTTCCCCGCCGCACCGCCTGTCTCCAACAATGCTGCCACATCTTGGTGGAAGATGGCATCTGACTGACCGTTTCTCCATGGGGTTGTTTCTGCAAGTTCCAGGTATGGCACCTGGTGGCAAGCCCAAGTCTGCCCTTGGGACAGGTGGCCAAAGAGATGCTTTCCCCTTGGGACAAGAGGCACAGGACAGGCCTGCCTTCTGCCCAGACTTCTTCCTCAGAGTGGAGCACGCGCCCCTGCCTAGTCGTCCCCTCATGTCTCCTTAGCAGCCAGGCTCCCATCTCTCCGCACAGGGAGCGGGTGACACATGTCTGGCCACCGGCCTGCATTTCGTGCCGCGGAAGGCTATCCTGTTCCCGAGCGTTTCCCGACCCCAAGGCCAAGGGATCCTTCTCTTCCCCGGGGGCGGCGTGCTGTGCCTACCCCAAAATTGCTCCTGGGGAGCGCGGTGACAGACGTGTGCAACCATGCTTCTCTCTCAGGCAGAAAGGATGCTAGGGCAAAGAGGATTTCGCTCCATGCGGGTATCTTCCAACATGCTGCGGAGACTCGCTTAGGCAAGCAGCAGCAGCATCCCCAAAGCCAACTCTGATTTCCCAACGAATGCTGTGCTTTCCAAGGGGAGATGCCAAGGCAAAGGGGCTTTCGCTGTATGCGGGTTTCTCCCACCGCGAGACTGGGCTCAGGCACGCAGCAGCAGCCCCCAAAACATTTCTCGGGGAATGCTGTCCTTCGCAGAGGCTTTGGTTTCGAGCAAACAGCACTTCGCCACTGCTTCCTCAGCAAGGCTTCTGTCGCGTCAGGGAAGAAGAGCTGCGGGAGAGCTGGTGCCTCTTGGGCCTTGCTTTCCCTGGCTCCATGTTCGCGTCCTGGGTTCACCCTGCCAGGCACAGTCACAACCGTGCAGTAGCGCGCTTAGCCTAGGATGGCACTCCATGCACACTACCATCTCCCGGTGTAGGCATCGCTTGGCCTTTTACTCTGGCGCTCAGGCCGACTCGCGGACTAGGCCTGTGCTTTCCCCACAGGAAAGGAGAGGTGACAGGATCCCTGCACACCGCCCGTGCACTGAATAGGGAGCTTTGGGGGACTGTCACCACTCCTTCCCCTTAAAACCCGGGCCTCCTCCAAGCTTCTACATTCCGGAGGAAGACGGCATCTGATGGCCAGGTCTTTCTGGGAGTTGTTTCTCGAGTTTAGGGTAGGCGCCTGGTGGCAAGCCCATGGCTCCACCACGGTCAGGTGGCCAAGGAGCTGCTGTCTCCTTGGGCCCAAAGGCTCAGGACAGGCATGCTTTCTGCCCAGACTCCTTCCTCAGAGTGGAGCCCTTTCCCCTGCCCTAATCTTCCCCTCGTGTCTCCTTAGCAGCCCGGCTTCCTTCGCTCTGCAGTGACAGATGTGTCCCTTTCCTTAAGGCTCTTTCCTCAGGCACCACCGCGCTTTTCTCTCAGGCAGAGCGGTTGCCCAGGCAAAGAGAATTTCGCTCCATGCGGGTTTATTCCACCGTGCAGTGGAGACTAGCTCCGGCAAGCAGCAGGCAGCATCCCAAGACCCGACTCTGATTTCCCAGAGAATGCTGTGCTTTCCCAGAGGGGATGCCCCGGCAAAGAAGCCTTCGCTCTATGCGGGTTTCTCCCATCGTGCTGCGAATACTAGGCTAAGGCAAGCAACAAAACTAGCCCACAGAACTGACTCTGATTTCACAGCGACTGCTATGCTTTCGCAGAGGTTTTCAGCTGGGCGCAAACTGCACTTCGCTGCTGCTTCCTCAGCAAGGCTTTGGTCTTTCGCTCTGTCGCGGCAGGAAAGAAGAGCCGCGGGAGAGCTGGTGCCTCTTGGGCCTTGTTTTCCCGGGCTCCAAGTTCGCGCCCGGGGTTCACCTTGCTAAGCCGAACTAAGCAGATACAGCCACAACCCTGCAGCAGCGTGCGTGGCCTAGCATGACACTCTATGCCTATTACCATCTCCTGGCGTAGGTAAGGCTTTGCCTTTTGCTCCGGCGCTCGGGCAGACTCGGGGTCAAGGCCAGTGCCTTCACCACAGGAGAGAGGAGGCGACAGGATCCCTGCACAGGGCCCGAGCACTGGGATGGGGAACGGTGGGGACGGTCTCACTCTTTCCCCGGCACCCCCCCTGCCACCCACAATGCTGCCATATCTTGGTGGAAGAGGGCATCTGACTGCACGTTTCTCCATGGGGTTGTTTCTGCGAGTTCCGGGTATGGCACCTGGTGGCAAGCCCAAGTCTGCCCTTGGGACAGGTGGCCAAAGAGATGCTTTCCCCTTGGGACCAGAGGCACAGGACAGGCCTGCCTTCTGCCCAGACTCCTTCCTCAGAGTGGAGCACGCACCCATGCCCTTGTCGTCCCCTCATGTCTCCTTAGCAGCCAGGCTTCAATCTCTCCGCACAGGGAGCAGAGGACACTTGTCTTCTCATGGCCTGCTGTTCGTGCCTCGGCAGGCTATTCTGCTTCCCGAGCGTTTCCAGACCCCAAAGCCAAGGGATCCTTCTCTTCCCCGGGGGCGGCGTGCTGTGCCTTCCCCAAAATCGCTCCTGGGGAGCGCGGTGACAGCCGTGAGCAACCATGCTTCTCTATCAGGCAGAAAGGATGCTAGGGCAAAGAGGATTTCGCTCCATGAGGGTATCTTCCAACATGCTGCGGAGACTCGCTTAGGCAAGCAGCAGCAGCATCCCCAAAGCCAACTCTGATTTCCCAACGAATGCTGTGCTTTCCAAGGGGAGATGCCCAGGCAAAGGGGCTTTCGCTGTATGCGGGTTTCTTCCACCGCGAGACTGGGCTCAGGCACGCAGCAGCAGCCCCCAAAACATTTCTCGGGGAATGCTGTCCTTTCGCAGAGGCTTTGGTTTGGAGCAAACCGCACTTCGCCACTGCTTCCTCAGCAAGGCTTCTGTCGCGTCAGGGAAGATGAGCTTCGGGAGAGCTGGTGCCTCTTGGGCCTTGCTTTCCCTGGCTCCATGTTCGCGTCCTGGATTCACCCTGCCAGGCCGAACTACGCAGACACAGTCACAACCGTGCAGTAGCGCGCTTAGCCTAGGATGGCACTCCATGCACACTACCATCTCCCGGTGTAGGCACCGCTTGGCCTTTTACTCTGGCGCTCAGGCCGACTCGCGGACTAGGCCTGTGCTTTCCCCACAGGAAAGGAGAGGTGACAGGATCCCTGCACACCGCCCGTGCACTGAATAGGGAGCTTTGGGGGACTGTCACCACTCCTTCCCCTTAAAACCCGGGCCTCCTCCAAGCTTCTACATCCCGGAGGAAGACGGCATCTGATGGCCAGGTCTTTCTGGGAGTTGTTTCTCGAGTTTAGGGTAGGCGCCTGGTGGCAAGCCCATGGCTCCACCACGGTCAGGTGGCCAAGGAGCTGCTGTCTCCTTGGGCCCAAAGGCTCAGGACAGGCATGCTTTCTGCCCAGACTCCTTCCTCAGAGTGGAGCCCTTTCCCCTGCCCTAATCTTCCCCTCGTGTCTCCTTAGCAGCCCGGCTTCCTTCGCTCTGCAGTGACAGATGTGTCCCTTTCCTTAAGGCTCTTTCCTCAGGCACCACCGCGCTTTTCTCTCAGGCAGAGCGGTTGCCCAGGCAAAGAGAATTTCGCTCCATGCGGGTTTATTCCACCGTGCAGTGGAGACTAGCTCCGGCAAGCAGCAGGCAGCATCCCAAGACCCGACTCTGATTTCCCAGAGAATGCTGTGCTTTCCCAGAGGGGATGCCCCGGCAAAGAAGCCTTCGCTCTATGCGGGTTTCTCCCATCGTGCTGCGAATACTAGGCTAAGGCAAGCAACAAAACTAGCCCACAGAACCGACTCTGATTTCACAGCGACTGCTATGCTTTCGCAGAGGTTTTCAGCTGGGCGCAAACTGCACTTCGCTGCTGCTTCCTCAGCAAGGCTTTGGTCTTTCGCTCTGTCGCGGCAGGAAAGAAGAGCCGCGGGAGAGCTGGTGCCTCTTGGGCCTTGTTTTCCCGGGCTCCAAGTTCGCGCCCGGGGTTCACCTTGCTAAGCCGAACTAAGCAGATACAGCCACAACCCTGCAGCAGCGTGCGTGGCCTAGCATGACACTCTATGCCTATTACCATCTCCTGGCGTAGGTAAGGCTTTGCCTTTTGCTCCGGCGCTCGGGCAGACTCGGGGTCAAGGCCAGTGCCTTCACCACAGGAGAGAGGAGGCGACAGGATCCCTGCACAGGGCCCGAGCACTGGGATGGGGAACGGTGGGGACGGTCTCACTCTTTCCCCGGCACCCCCCCTGCCACCCACAATGCTGCCATATCTTGGTGGAAGAGGGCATCTGACTGCACGTTTCTCCATGGGGTTGTTTCTGCGAGTTCCGGGTATGGCACCTGGTGGCAAGCCCAAGTCTGCCCTTGGGACAGGTGGCCAAGGAGATGCTTTCCCCTTGGGACCAGAGGCACAGGACAGGCCTGCCTTCTGCCCAGACTCCTTCCTCAGAGTGGAGCACGCACCCATGCCCTTGTCGTCCCCTCATGTCTCCTTAGCAGCCAGGCTTCAATCTCTCCGCACAGGGAGCAGAGGACACTTGTCTTCTCATGGCCTGCTGTTCGTGCCTCGGCAGGCTATTCTGCTTCCCGAGCGTTTCCAGACCCCAAAGCCAAGGGATCCTTCTCTTCCCCGGGGGCGGCGTGCTGTGCCTTCCCCAAAATCGCTCCTGGGGAGCGCGGTGACAGCCGTGAGCAACCATGCTTCTCTATCAGGCAGAAAGGATGCTAGGGCAAAGAGGATTTCGCTCCATGAGGGTATCTTCCAACATGCTGCGGAGACTCGCTTAGGCAAGCAGCAGCAGCATCCCCAAAGCCAACTCTGATTTCCCAACGAATGCTGTGCTTTCCAAGGGGAGATGCCCAGGCAAAGGGGCTTTCGCTGTATGCGGGTTTCTTCCACCGCGAGACTGGGCTCAGGCACGCAGCAGCAGCCCCCAAAACATTTCTCGGGGAATGCTGTCCTTTCGCAGAGGCTTTGGTTTGGAGCAAACCGCACTTCGCCACTGCTTCCTCAGCAAGGCTTCTGTCGCGTCAGGGAAGATGAGCTTCGGGAGAGCTGGTGCCTCTTGGGCCTTGCTTTCCCTGGCTCCATGTTCGCGTCCTGGATTCACCCTGCCAGGCCGAACTACGCAGACACAGTCACAACCGTGCAGTAGCGCGCTTAGCCTAGGATGGCACTCCATGCACACTACCATCTCCCGGTGTAGGCACCGCTTGGCCTTTTACTCTGGCGCTCAGGCCGACTCGCGGACTAGGCCTGTGCTTTCCCCACAGGAAAGGAGAGGTGACAGGATCCCTGCACACCGCCCGTGCACTGAATAGGGAGCTTTGGGGGACTGTCACCACTCCTTCCCCTTAAAACCCGGGCCTCCTCCAAGCTTCTACATCCCGGAGGAAGACGGCATCTGATGGCCAGGTCTTTCTGGGAGTTGTTTCTCGAGTTTAGGGTAGGCGCCTGGTGGCAAGCCCATGGCTCCACCACGGTCAGGTGGCCAAGGAGCTGCTGTCTCCTTGGGCCCAAAGGCTCAGGACAGGCATGCTTTCTGCCCAGACTCCTTCCTCAGAGTGGAGCCCTTTCCCCTGCCCTAATCTTCCCCTCGTGTCTCCTTAGCAGCCCGGCTTCCTTCGCTCTGCAGTGACAGATGTGTCCCTTTCCTTAAGGCTCTTTCCTCAGGCACCACCGCGCTTTTCTCTCAGGCAGAGCGGTTGCCCAGGCAAAGAGAATTTCGCTCCATGCGGGTTTATTCCACCGTGCAGTGGAGACTAGCTCCGGCAAGCAGCAGGCAGCATCCCAAGACCCGACTCTGATTTCCCAGAGAATGCTGTGCTTTCCCAGAGGGGATGCCCCGGCAAAGAAGCCTTCGCTCTATGCGGGTTTCTCCCATCGTGCTGCGAATACTAGGCTAAGGCAAGCAACAAAACTAGCCCACAGAACCGACTCTGATTTCACAGCGACTGCTATGCTTTCGCAGAGGTTTTCAGCTGGGCGCAAACTGCACTTCGCTGCTGCTTCCTCAGCAAGGCTTTGGTCTTTCGCTCTGTCGCGGCAGGAAAGAAGAGCCGCGGGAGAGCTGGTGCCTCTTGGGCCTTGTTTTCCCGGGCTCCAAGTTCGCGCCCGGGGTTCACCTTGCTAAGCCGAACTAAGCAGATACAGCCACAACCCTGCAGCAGCGTGCGTGGCCTAGCATGACACTCTATGCCTATTACCATCTCCTGGCGTAGGTAAGGCTTTGCCTTTTGCTCCGGCGCTCGGGCAGACTCGGGGTCAAGGCCAGTGCCTTCACCACAGGAGAGAGGAGGCGACAGGATCCCTGCACAGGGCCCGAGCACTGGGATGGGGAACGGTGGGGACGGTCTCACTCTTTCCCCGGCACCCCCCCTGCCACCCACAATGCTGCCATATCTTGGTGGAAGAGGGCATCTGACTGCACGTTTCTCCATGGGGTTGTTTCTGCGAGTTCCGGGTATGGCACCTGGTGGCAAGCCCAAGTCTGCCCTTGGGACAGGTGGCCAAGGAGATGCTTTCCCCTTGGGACCAGAGGCACAGGACAGGCCTGCCTTCTGCCCAGACTCCTTCCTCAGAGTGGAGCACGCACCCATGCCCTTGTCGTCCCCTCATGTCTCCTTAGCAGCCAGGCTTCAATCTCTCCGCACAGGGAGCAGAGGACACTTGTCTTCTCATGGCCTGCTGTTCGTGCCTCGGCAGGCTATTCTGCTTCCCGAGCGTTTCCAGACCCCAAAGCCAAGGGATCCTTCTCTTCCCCGGGGGCGGCGTGCTGTGCCTTCCCCAAAATCGCTCCTGGGGAGCGCGGTGACAGCCGTGAGCAACCATGCTTCTCTATCAGGCAGAAAGGATGCTAGGGCAAAGAGGATTTCGCTCCATGAGGGTATCTTCCAACATGCTGCGGAGACTCGCTTAGGCAAGCAGCAGCAGCATCCCCAAAGCCAACTCTGATTTCCCAACGAATGCTGTGCTTTCCAAGGGGAGATGCCCAGGCAAAGGGGCTTTCGCTGTATGCGGGTTTCTTCCACCGCGAGACTGGGCTCAGGCACGCAGCAGCAGCCCCCAAAACATTTCTCGGGGAATGCTGTCCTTTCGCAGAGGCTTTGGTTTGGAGCAAACCGCACTTCGCCACTGCTTCCTCAGCAAGGCTTCTGTCGCGTCAGGGAAGATGAGCTTCGGGAGAGCTGGTGCCTCTTGGGCCTTGCTTTCCCTGGCTCCATGTTCGCGTCCTGGATTCACCCTGCCAGGCCGAACTACGCAGACACAGTCACAACCGTGCAGTAGCGCGCTTAGCCTAGGATGGCACTCCATGCACACTACCATCTCCCGGGGTAGGCATCGCTTGGCCTTTTACTCTGGCGCTCAGGCCGACTCGCGGACTAGGCCTGTGCTTTCCCCACAGGAAAGGAGAGGTGACAGGATCCCTGCACACCGCCCGTGCACTGAATAGGGAGCTTTGGGGGACTGTCACCACTCCTTCCCCTTAAAACCCGGGCCTCCTCCAAGCTTCTACATCCCGGAGGAAGACGGCATCTGATGGCCAGGTCTTTCTGGGAGTTGTTTCTCGAGTTTAGGGTAGGCGCCTGGTGGCAAGCCCATGGCTCCACCACGGTCAGGTGGCCAAGGAGCTGCTGTCTCCTTGGGCCCAAAGGCTCAGGACAGGCATGCTTTCTGCCCAGACTCCTTCCTCAGAGTGGAGCCCTTTCCCCTGCCCTAATCTTCCCCTCGTGTCTCCTTAGCAGCCCGGCTTCCTTCGCTCTGCAGTGACAGATGTGTCCCTTTCCTTAAGGCTCTTTCCTCAGGCACCACCGCGCTTTTCTCTCAGGCAGAGCGGTTGCCCAGGCAAAGAGAATTTCGCTCCATGCGGGTTTATTCCACCGTGCAGTGGAGACTAGCTCCGGCAAGCAGCAGGCAGCATCCCAAGACCCGACTCTGATTTCCCAGAGAATGCTGTGCTTTCCCAGAGGGGATGCCCCGGCAAAGAAGCCTTCGCTCTATGCGGGTTTCTCCCATCGTGCTGCGAATACTAGGCTAAGGCAAGCAACAAAACTAGCCCACAGAACCGACTCTGATTTCACAGCGACTGCTATGCTTTCGCAGAGGTTTTCAGCTGGGCGCAAACTGCACTTCGCTGCTGCTTCCTCAGCAAGGCTTTGGTCTTTCGCTCTGTCGCGGCAGGAAAGAAGAGCCGCGGGAGAGCTGGTGCCTCTTGGGCCTTGTTTTCCCGGGCTCCAAGTTCGCGCCCGGGGTTCACCTTGCTAAGCCGAACTAAGCAGATACAGCCACAACCCTGCAGCAGCGTGCGTGGCCTAGCATGACACTCTATGCCTATTACCATCTCCTGGCGTAGGTAAGGCTTTGCCTTTTGCTCCGGCGCTCGGGCAGACTCGGGGTCAAGGCCAGTGCCTTCACCACAGGAGAGAGGAGGCGACAGGATCCCTGCACAGGGCCCGAGCACTGGGATGGGGAACGGTGGGGACGGTCTCACTCTTTCCCCGGCACCCCCCCTGCCACCCACAATGCTGCCATATCTTGGTGGAAGAGGGCATCTGACTGCACGTTTCTCCATGGGGTTGTTTCTGCGAGTTCCGGGTATGGCACCTGGTGGCAAGCCCAAGTCTGCCCTTGGGACAGGTGGCCAAGGAGATGCTTTCCCCTTGGGACCAGAGGCACAGGACAGGCCTGCCTTCTGCCCAGACTCCTTCCTCAGAGTGGAGCACGCACCCATGCCCTTGTCGTCCCCTCATGTCTCCTTAGCAGCCAGGCTTCAATCTCTCCGCACAGGGAGCAGAGGACACTTGTCTTCTCATGGCCTGCTGTTCGTGCCTCGGCAGGCTATTCTGCTTCCCGAGCGTTTCCAGACCCCAAAGCCAAGGGATCCTTCTCTTCCCCGGGGGCGGCGTGCTGTGCCTTCCCCAAAATCGCTCCTGGGGAGCGCGGTGACAGCCGTGAGCAACCATGCTTCTCTATCAGGCAGAAAGGATGCTAGGGCAAAGAGGATTTCGCTCCATGAGGGTATCTTCCAACATGCTGCGGAGACTCGCTTAGGCAAGCAGCAGCAGCATCCCCAAAGCCAACTCTGATTTCCCAACGAATGCTGTGCTTTCCAAGGGGAGATGCCCAGGCAAAGGGGCTTTCGCTGTATGCGGGTTTCTTCCACCGCGAGACTGGGCTCAGGCACGCAGCAGCAGCCCCCAAAACATTTCTCGGGGAATGCTGTCCTTTCGCAGAGGCTTTGGTTTGGAGCAAACCGCACTTCGCCACTGCTTCCTCAGCAAGGCTTCTGTCGCGTCAGGGAAGATGAGCTTCGGGAGAGCTGGTGCCTCTTGGGCCTTGCTTTCCCTGGCTCCATGTTCGCGTCCTGGATTCACCCTGCCAGGCCGAACTACGCAGACACAGTCACAACCGTGCAGTAGCGCGCTTAGCCTAGGATGGCACTCCATGCACACTACCATCTCCCGGGGTAGGCACCGCTTGGCCTTTTACTCTGGCGCTCAGGCCGACTCGCGGACTAGGCCTGTGCTTTCCCCACAGGAAAGGAGAGGTGACAGGATCCCTGCACACCGCCCGTGCACTGAATAGGGAGCTTTGGGGGACTGTCACCACTCCTTCCCCTTAAAACCCGGGCCTCCTCCAAGCTTCTACATCCCGGAGGAAGACGGCATCTGATGGCCAGGTCTTTCTGGGAGTTGTTTCTCGAGTTTAGGGTAGGCGCCTGGTGGCAAGCCCATGGCTCCACCACGGTCAGGTGGCCAAGGAGCTGCTGTCTCCTTGGGCCCAAAGGCTCAGGACAGGCATGCTTTCTGCCCAGACTCCTTCCTCAGAGTGGAGCCCTTTCCCCTGCCCTAATCTTCCCCTCGTGTCTCCTTAGCAGCCCGGCTTCCTTCGCTCTGCAGTGACAGATGTGTCCCTTTCCTTAAGGCTCTTTCCTCAGGCACCACCGCGCTTTTCTCTCAGGCAGAGCGGTTGCCCAGGCAAAGAGAATTTCGCTCCATGCGGGTTTATTCCACCGTGCAGTGGAGACTAGCTCCGGCAAGCAGCAGGCAGCATCCCAAGACCCGACTCTGATTTCCCAGAGAATGCTGTGCTTTCCCAGAGGGGATGCCCCGGCAAAGAAGCCTTCGCTCTATGCGGGTTTCTCCCATCGTGCTGCGAATACTAGGCTAAGGCAAGCAACAAAACTAGCCCACAGAACCGACTCTGATTTCACAGCGACTGCTATGCTTTCGCAGAGGTTTTCAGCTGGGCGCAAACTGCACTTCGCTGCTGCTTCCTCAGCAAGGCTTTGGTCTTTCGCTCTGTCGCGGCAGGAAAGAAGAGCCGCGGGAGAGCTGGTGCCTCTTGGGCCTTGTTTTCCCGGGCTCCAAGTTCGCGCCCGGGGTTCACCTTGCTAAGCCGAACTAAGCAGATACAGCCACAACCCTGCAGCAGCGTGCGTGGCCTAGCATGACACTCTATGCCTATTACCATCTCCTGGCGTAGGTAAGGCTTTGCCTTTTGCTCCGGCGCTCGGGCAGACTCGGGGTCAAGGCCAGTGCCCTCACCACAGGAGAGAAGAGGCGACAGGATCCCTGCACAGGGCCCGAGCACTGGGATGGGGAACGGTGGGGACGGTCTCACTCTTTCCCCGGCACCCCCCCCTGCCACCCACAATGCTGCCATATCTTGGTGGAAGAGGGCATCTGACTGCACGTTTCTCCATGGGGTTGTTTCTGCGAGTTCCGGGTATGGCACCTGGTGGCAAGCCCAAGTCTGCCCTTGGGACAGGTGGCCAAGGAGATGCTTTCCCCTTGGGACCAGAGGCACAGGACAGGCCTGCCTTCTGCCCAGACTCCTTCCTCAGAGTGGAGCACGCACCCATGCCCTTGTCGTCCCCTCATGTCTCCTTAGCAGCCAGGCTTCAATCTCTCCGCACAGGGAGCAGAGGACACTTGTCTTCTCATGGCCTGCTGTTCGTGCCTCGGCAGGCTATTCTGCTTCCCGAGCGTTTCCAGACCCCAAAGCCAAGGGATCCTTCTCTTCCCCGGGGGCGGCGTGCTGTGCCTTCCCCAAAATCGCTCCTGGGGAGCGCGGTGACAGCCGTGAGCAACCATGCTTCTCTATCAGGCAGAAAGGATGCTAGGGCAAAGAGGATTTCGCTCCATGAGGGTATCTTCCAACATGCTGCGGAGACTCGCTTAGGCAAGCAGCAGCAGCATCCCCAAAGCCAACTCTGATTTCCCAACGAATGCTGTGCTTTCCAAGGGGAGATGCCCAGGCAAAGGGGCTTTCGCTGTATGCGGGTTTCTTCCACCGCGAGACTGGGCTCAGGCACGCAGCAGCAGCCCCCAAAACATTTCTCGGGGAATGCTGTCCTTTCGCAGAGGCTTTGGTTTGGAGCAAACCGCACTTCGCCACTGCTTCCTCAGCAAGGCTTCTGTCGCGTCAGGGAAGATGAGCTTCGGGAGAGCTGGTGCCTCTTGGGCCTTGCTTTCCCTGGCTCCATGTTCGCGTCCTGGATTCACCCTGCCAGGCCGAACTACGCAGACACAGTCACAACCGTGCAGTAGCGCGCTTAGCCTAGGATGGCACTCCATGCACACTACCATCTCCCGGGGTAGGCATCGCTTGGCCTTTTACTCTGGCGCTCAGGCCGACTCGCGGACTAGGCCTGTGCTTTCCCCACAGGAAAGGAGAGGTGACAGGATCCCTGCACACCGCCCGTGCACTGAATAGGGAGCTTTGGGGGACTGTCACCACTCCTTCCCCTTAAAACCCGGGCCTCCTCCAAGCTTCTACATCCCGGAGGAAGACGGCATCTGATGGCCAGGTCTTTCTGGGAGTTGTTTCTCGAGTTTAGGGTAGGCGCCTGGTGGCAAGCCCATGGCTCCACCACGGTCAGGTGGCCAAGGAGCTGCTGTCTCCTTGGGCCCAAAGGCTCAGGACAGGCATGCTTTCTGCCCAGACTCCTTCCTCAGAGTGGAGCCCTTTCCCCTGCCCTAATCTTCCCCTCGTGTCTCCTTAGCAGCCCGGCTTCCTTCGCTCTGCAGTGACAGATGTGTCCCTTTCCTTAAGGCTCTTTCCTCAGGCACCACCGCGCTTTTCTCTCAGGCAGAGCGGTTGCCCAGGCAAAGAGAATTTCGCTCCATGCGGGTTTATTCCACCGTGCAGTGGAGACTAGCTCCGGCAAGCAGCAGGCAGCATCCCAAGACCCGACTCTGATTTCCCAGAGAATGCTGTGCTTTCCCAGAGGGGATGCCCCGGCAAAGAAGCCTTCGCTCTATGCGGGTTTCTCCCATCGTGCTGCGAATACTAGGCTAAGGCAAGCAACAAAACTAGCCCACAGAACCGACTCTGATTTCACAGCGACTGCTATGCTTTCGCAGAGGTTTTCAGCTGGGCGCAAACTGCACTTCGCTGCTGCTTCCTCAGCAAGGCTTTGGTCTTTCGCTCTGTCGCGGCAGGAAAGAAGAGCCGCGGGAGAGCTGGTGCCTCTTGGGCCTTGTTTTCCCGGGCTCCAAGTTCGCGCCCGGGGTTCACCTTGCTAAGCCGAACTAAGCAGATACAGCCACAACCCTGCAGCAGCGTGCGTGGCCTAGCATGACACTCTATGCCTATTACCATCTCCTGGCGTAGGTAAGGCTTTGCCTTTTGCTCCGGCGCTCGGGCAGACTCGGGGTCAAGGCCAGTGCCTTCACCACAGGAGAGAAGAGGCGACAGGATCCCTGCACAGGGCCCGAGCACTGGGATGGGGAACGGTGGAGACGGTCTCACTCTTTCCCCGGCACACCCCCAGCCACCCACAATGCTGCCATATCTTGGTGGAAGAGGGCATCTGACTGCACGTTTCTCCATGGGGTTGTTTCTGCGAGTTCCGGGTATGGCACCTGGTGGCAAGCCCAAGTCTGCCCTTGGGACAGGTGGCCAAGGAGATGCTTTCCCCTTGGGACCAGAGGCACAGGACAGGCCTGCCTTCTGCCCAGACTCCTTCCTCAGAGTGGAGCACGCACCCATGCCCTTGTCGTCCCCTCATGTCTCCTTAGCAGCCAGGCTTCAATCTCTCCGCACAGGGAGCAGAGGACACTTGTCTTCTCATGGCCTGCTGTTCGTGCCTCGGCAGGCTATTCTGCTTCCCGAGCGTTTCCAGACCCCAAAGCCAAGGGATCCTTCTCTTCCCCGGGGGCGGCGTGCTGTGCCTTCCCCAAAATCGCTCCTGGGGAGCGCGGTGACAGCCGTGAGCAACCATGCTTCTCTATCAGGCAGAAAGGATGCTAGGGCAAAGAGGATTTCGCTCCATGAGGGTATCTTCCAACATGCTGCGGAGACTCGCTTAGGCAAGCAGCAGCAGCATCCCCAAAGCCAACTCTGATTTCCCAACGAATGCTGTGCTTTCCAAGGGGAGATGCCCAGGCAAAGGGGCTTTCGCTGTATGCGGGTTTCTTCCACCGCGAGACTGGGCTCAGGCACGCAGCAGCAGCCCCCAAAACATTTCTCGGGGAATGCTGTCCTTTCGCAGAGGCTTTGGTTTGGAGCAAACCGCACTTCGCCACTGCTTCCTCAGCAAGGCTTCTGTCGCGTCAGGGAAGATGAGCTTCGGGAGAGCTGGTGCCTCTTGGGCCTTGCTTTCCCTGGCTCCATGTTCGCGTCCTGGATTCACCCTGCCAGGCCGAACTACGCAGACACAGTCACAACCGTGCAGTAGCGCGCTTAGCCTAGGATGGCACTCCATGCACACTACCATCTCCCGGGGTAGGCATCGCTTGGCCTTTTACTCTGGCGCTCAGGCCGACTCGCGGACTAGGCCTGTGCTTTCCCCACAGGAAAGGAGAGGTGACAGGATCCCTGCACACCGCCCGTGCACTGAATAGGGAGCTTTGGGGGACTGTCACCACTCCTTCCCCTTAAAACCCGGGCCTCCTCCAAGCTTCTACATCCCGGAGGAAGACGGCATCTGATGGCCAGGTCTTTCTGGGAGTTGTTTCTCGAGTTTAGGGTAGGCGCCTGGTGGCAAGCCCATGGCTCCACCACGGTCAGGTGGCCAAGGAGCTGCTGTCTCCTTGGGCCCAAAGGCTCAGGACAGGCATGCTTTCTGCCCAGACTCCTTCCTCAGAGTGGAGCCCTTTCCCCTGCCCTAATCTTCCCCTCGTGTCTCCTTAGCAGCCCGGCTTCCTTCGCTCTGCAGTGACAGATGTGTCCCTTTCCTTAAGGCTCTTTCCTCAGGCACCACCGCGCTTTTCTCTCAGGCAGAGCGGTTGCCCAGGCAAAGAGAATTTCGCTCCATGCGGGTTTATTCCACCGTGCAGTGGAGACTAGCTCCGGCAAGCAGCAGGCAGCATCCCAAGACCCGACTCTGATTTCCCAGAGAATGCTGTGCTTTCCCAGAGGGGATGCCCCGGCAAAGAAGCCTTCGCTCTATGCGGGTTTCTCCCATCGTGCTGCGAATACTAGGCTAAGGCAAGCAACAAAACTAGCCCACAGAACCGACTCTGATTTCACAGCGACTGCTATGCTTTCGCAGAGGTTTTCAGCTGGGCGCAAACTGCACTTCGCTGCTGCTTCCTCAGCAAGGCTTTGGTCTTTCGCTCTGTCGCGGCAGGAAAGAAGAGCCGCGGGAGAGCTGGTGCCTCTTGGGCCTTGTTTTCCCGGGCTCCAAGTTCGCGCCCGGGGTTCACCTTGCTAAGCCGAACTAAGCAGATACAGCCACAACCCTGCAGCAGCGTGCGTGGCCTAGCATGACACTCTATGCCTATTACCATCTCCTGGCGTAGGTAAGGCTTTGCCTTTTGCTCCGGCGCTCGGGCAGACTCGGGGTCAAGGCCAGTGCCTTCACCACAGGAGAGAAGAGGCGACAGGATCCCTGCACAGGGCCTGAGCACTGGGATGGGGAACGGTGGAGACGGTCTCACTCTTTCCCCGGCACACCCCCAGCCACCCACAATGCTGCCATATCTTGGTGGAAGAGGGCATCTGACTGCACGTTTCTCCATGGGGTTGTTTCTGCGAGTTCCGGGTATGGCACCTGGTGGCAAGCCCAAGTCTGCCCTTGGGACAGGTGGCCAAGGAGATGCTTTCCCCTTGGGACCAGAGGCACAGGACAGGCCTGCCTTCTGCCCAGACTCCTTCCTCAGAGTGGAGCACGCACCCATGCCCTTGTCGTCCCCTCATGTCTCCTTAGCAGCCAGGCTTCAATCTCTCCGCACAGGGAGCAGAGGACACTTGTCTTCTCATGGCCTGCTGTTCGTGCCTCGGCAGGCTATTCTGCTTCCCGAGCGTTTCCAGACCCCAAAGCCAAGGGATCCTTCTCTTCCCCGGGGGCGGCGTGCTGTGCCTTCCCCAAAATCGCTCCTGGGGAGCGCGGTGACAGCCGTGAGCAACCATGCTTCTCTATCAGGCAGAAAGGATGCTAGGGCAAAGAGGATTTCGCTCCATGAGGGTATCTTCCAACATGCTGCGGAGACTCGCTTAGGCAAGCAGCAGCAGCATCCCCAAAGCCAACTCTGATTTCCCAATGAATGCTGTGCTTTCCAAGGGGAGATGCCCAGGCAAAGGGGCTTTCGCTGTATGCGGGTTTCTCTCTCCGCGAGACTGGGCTCAGGCACGCAGCAGCAGCCCCCAAAACATTTCTCGGGGAATGCTGTCCTTTCGCAGAGGCTTTGGTTTGGAGCAAACAGCCCTTCGCCACTGCTTCCTCAGCAAGGCTTCTGTCGCGTCAGGGAAGAAGAGCTGCGGGAGAGCTGGTGCCTCTTGGGCCTTGCTTTCCCTGGCTCCATGTTCGCGTCCTGGGTTCACCCTGCCAGGCCGAACTAAGCAGACACAGTCACAACCGTGCAGTAGCACGCTTAGCCTAGGATGGCACTCCATGCACACTACCATCTCCCGGGGTAGGCATCGCTTGGCCTTTTACTCTGGCGCTCAGGCCGACTCGCGGACTAGGCCTGTGCTTTCCCCACAGGAAAGGAGAGGTGACAGGATCCCTGCACACCGCCCGTGCACTGAATAGGGAGCTTTGGGGGACTGTCACCACTCCTTCCCCTTAAAACCCGGGCCTCCTCCAAGCTTCTACATCCCGGAGGAAGACGGCATCTGATGGCCAGGTCTTTCTGGGAGTTGTTTCTCGAGTTTAGGGTAGGCGCCTGGTGGCAAGCCCATGGCTCCACCACGGTCAGGTGGCCAAGGAGCTGCTGTCTCCTTGGGCCCAAAGGCTCAGGACAGGCATGCTTTCTGCCCAGACTCCTTCCTCAGAGTGGAGCCCTTTCCCCTGCCCTAATCTTCCCCTCGTGTCTCCTTAGCAGCCCGGCTTCCTTCGCTCTGCAGTGACAGATGTGTCCCTTTCCTTAAGGCTCTTTCCTCAGGCACCACCGCGCTTTTCTCTCAGGCAGAGCGGTTGCCCAGGCAAAGAGAATTTCGCTCCATGCGGGTTTATTCCACCGTGCAGTGGAGACTAGCTCCGGCAAGCAGCAGGCAGCATCCCAAGACCCGACTCTGATTTCCCAGAGAATGCTGTGCTTTCCCAGAGGGGATGCCCCGGCAAAGAAGCCTTCGCTCTATGCGGGTTTCTCCCATCGTGCTGCGAATACTAGGCTAAGGCAAGCAACAAAACTAGCCCACAGAACTGACTCTGATTTCACAGCGACTGCTATGCTTTCGCAGAGGTTTTCAGCTGGGCGCAAACTGCACTTCGCTGCTGCTTCCTCAGCAAGGCTTTGGTCTTTCGCTCTGTCGCGGCAGGAAAGAAGAGCCGCGGGAGAGCTGGTGCCTCTTGGGCCTTGTTTTCCCGGGCTCCAAGTTCGCGCCCGGGGTTCACCTTGCTAAGCCGAACTAAGCAGATACAGCCACAACCCTGCAGCAGCGTGCGTGGCCTAGCATGACACTCTATGCCTATTACCATCTCCTGGCGTAGGTAAGGCTTTGCCTTTTGCTCCGGCGCTCGGGCAGACTCGGGGTCAAGGCCAGTGCCTTCACCACAGGAGAGAGGAGGCGACAGGATCCCTGCACAGGGCCCGAGCACTGGGATGGGGAACGGTGGGGACGGTCTCACTCTTTCCCCGGCACCCCCCCTGCCACCCACAATGCTGCCATATCTTGGTGGAAGAGGGCATCTGACTGCACGTTTCTCCATGGGGTTGTTTCTGCGAGTTCCGGGTATGGCACCTGGTGGCAAGCCCAAGTCTGCCCTTGGGACAGGTGGCCAAGGAGATGCTTTCCCCTTGGGACCAGAGGCACAGGACAGGCCTGCCTTCTGCCCAGACTCCTTCCTCAGAGTGGAGCACGCACCCATGCCCTTGTCGTCCCCTCATGTCTCCTTAGCAGCCAGGCTTCAATCTCTCCGCACAGGGAGCAGAGGACACTTGTCTTCTCATGGCCTGCTGTTCGTGCCTCGGCAGGCTATTCTGCTTCCCGAGCATTTCCAGACCCCAAAGCCAAGGGATCCTTCTCTTCCCCGGGGGCGGCGTGCTGTGCCTTCCCCAAAATCGCTCCTGGGGAGCGCGGTGACAGCCGTGAGCAACCATGCTTCTCTATCAGGCAGAAAGGATGCTAGGGCAAAGAGGATTTCGCTCCATGAGGGTATCTTCCAACATGCTGCGGAGACTCGCTTAGGCAAGCAGCAGCAGCATCCCCAAAGCCAACTCTGATTTCCCAACGAATGCTGTGCTTTCCAAGGGGAGATGCCCAGGCAAAGGGGCTTTCGCTGTATGCGGGTTTCTTCCACCGCGAGACTGGGCTCAGGCACGCAGCAGCAGCCCCCAAAACATTTCTCGGGGAATGC
The DNA here is from genome assembly GCF_964662115.1 of Mustela nivalis. Taxonomy (NCBI): domain Eukaryota; kingdom Metazoa; phylum Chordata; class Mammalia; order Carnivora; family Mustelidae; genus Mustela; species Mustela nivalis. The sequence goes on from NW_028136528.1 coordinate 1,345,328, forward strand.
TGTCCTTTCGCAGAGGCTTTGGTTTGGAGCAAACCGCACTTCGCCACTGCTTCCTCAGCAAGGCTTCTGTCGCGTCAGGGAAGATGAGCTTCGGGAGAGCTGGTGCCTCTTGGGCCTTGCTTTCCCTGGCTCCATGTTCGCGTCCTGGATTCACCCTGCCAGGCCGAACTACGCAGACACAGTCACAACCGTGCAGTAGCGCGCTTAGCCTAGGATGGCACTCCATGCACACTACCATCTCCCGGGGTAGGCACCGCTTGGCCTTTTACTCTGGCGCTCAGGCCGACTCGCGGACTAGGCCTGTGCTTTCCCCACAGGAAAGGAGAGGTGACAGGATCCCTGCACACCGCCCGTGCACTGAATAGGGAGCTTTGGGGGACTGTCACCACTCCTTCCCCTTAAAACCCGGGCCTCCTCCAAGCTTCTACATCCCGGAGGAAGACGGCATCTGATGGCCAGGTCTTTCTGGGAGTTGTTTCTCGAGTTTAGGGTAGGCGCCTGGTGGCAAGCCCATGGCTCCACCACGGTCAGGTGGCCAAGGAGCTGCTGTCTCCTTGGGCCCAAAGGCTCAGGACAGGCATGCTTTCTGCCCAGACTCCTTCCTCAGAGTGGAGCCCTTTCCCCTGCCCTAATCTTCCCCTCGTGTCTCCTTAGCAGCCCGGCTTCCTTCGCTCTGCAGTGACAGATGTGTCCCTTTCCTTAAGGCTCTTTCCTCAGGCACCACCGCGCTTTTCTCTCAGGCAGAGCGGTTGCCCAGGCAAAGAGAATTTCGCTCCATGCGGGTTTATTCCACCGTGCAGTGGAGACTAGCTCCGGCAAGCAGCAGGCAGCATCCCAAGACCCGACTCTGATTTCCCAGAGAATGCTGTGCTTTCCCAGAGGGGATGCCCCGGCAAAGAAGCCTTCGCTCTATGCGGGTTTCTCCCATCGTGCTGCGAATACTAGGCTAAGGCAAGCAACAAAACTAGCCCACAGAACCGACTCTGATTTCACAGCGACTGCTATGCTTTCGCAGAGGTTTTCAGCTGGGCGCAAACTGCACTTCGCTGCTGCTTCCTCAGCAAGGCTTTGGTCTTTCGCTCTGTCGCGGCAGGAAAGAAGAGCCGCGGGAGAGCTGGTGCCTCTTGGGCCTTGTTTTCCCGGGCTCCAAGTTCGCGCCCGGGGTTCACCTTGCTAAGCCGAACTAAGCAGATACAGCCACAACCCTGCAGCAGCGTGCGTGGCCTAGCATGACACTCTATGCCTATTACCATCTCCTGGCGTAGGTAAGGCTTTGCCTTTTGCTCCGGCGCTCGGGCAGACTCGGGGTCAAGGCCAGTGCCCTCACCACAGGAGAGAAGAGGCGACAGGATCCCTGCACAGGGCCCGAGCACTGGGATGGGGAACGGTGGGGACGGTCTCACTCTTTCCCCGGCACCCCCCCCTGCCACCCACAATGCTGCCATATCTTGGTGGAAGAGGGCATCTGACTGCACGTTTCTCCATGGGGTTGTTTCTGCGAGTTCCGGGTATGGCACCTGGTGGCAAGCCCAAGTCTGCCCTTGGGACAGGTGGCCAAGGAGATGCTTTCCCCTTGGGACCAGAGGCACAGGACAGGCCTGCCTTCTGCCCAGACTCCTTCCTCAGAGTGGAGCACGCACCCATGCCCTTGTCGTCCCCTCATGTCTCCTTAGCAGCCAGGCTTCAATCTCTCCGCACAGGGAGCAGAGGACACTTGTCTTCTCATGGCCTGCTGTTCGTGCCTCGGCAGGCTATTCTGCTTCCCGAGCGTTTCCAGACCCCAAAGCCAAGGGATCCTTCTCTTCCCCGGGGGCGGCGTGCTGTGCCTTCCCCAAAATCGCTCCTGGGGAGCGCGGTGACAGCCGTGAGCAACCATGCTTCTCTATCAGGCAGAAAGGATGCTAGGGCAAAGAGGATTTCGCTCCATGAGGGTATCTTCCAACATGCTGCGGAGACTCGCTTAGGCAAGCAGCAGCAGCATCCCCAAAGCCAACTCTGATTTCCCAACGAATGCTGTGCTTTCCAAGGGGAGATGCCCAGGCAAAGGGGCTTTCGCTGTATGCGGGTTTCTTCCACCGCGAGACTGGGCTCAGGCACGCAGCAGCAGCCCCCAAAACATTTCTCGGGGAATGCTGTCCTTTCGCAGAGGCTTTGGTTTGGAGCAAACCGCACTTCGCCACTGCTTCCTCAGCAAGGCTTCTGTCGCGTCAGGGAAGATGAGCTTCGGGAGAGCTGGTGCCTCTTGGGCCTTGCTTTCCCTGGCTCCATGTTCGCGTCCTGGATTCACCCTGCCAGGCCGAACTACGCAGACACAGTCACAACCGTGCAGTAGCGCGCTTAGCCTAGGATGGCACTCCATGCACACTACCATCTCCCGGGGTAGGCATCGCTTGGCCTTTTACTCTGGCGCTCAGGCCGACTCGCGGACTAGGCCTGTGCTTTCCCCACAGGAAAGGAGAGGTGACAGGATCCCTGCACACCGCCCGTGCACTGAATAGGGAGCTTTGGGGGACTGTCACCACTCCTTCCCCTTAAAACCCGGGCCTCCTCCAAGCTTCTACATCCCGGAGGAAGACGGCATCTGATGGCCAGGTCTTTCTGGGAGTTGTTTCTCGAGTTTAGGGTAGGCGCCTGGTGGCAAGCCCATGGCTCCACCACGGTCAGGTGGCCAAGGAGCTGCTGTCTCCTTGGGCCCAAAGGCTCAGGACAGGCATGCTTTCTGCCCAGACTCCTTCCTCAGAGTGGAGCCCTTTCCCCTGCCCTAATCTTCCCCTCGTGTCTCCTTAGCAGCCCGGCTTCCTTCGCTCTGCAGTGACAGATGTGTCCCTTTCCTTAAGGCTCTTTCCTCAGGCACCACCGCGCTTTTCTCTCAGGCAGAGCGGTTGCCCAGGCAAAGAGAATTTCGCTCCATGCGGGTTTATTCCACCGTGCAGTGGAGACTAGCTCCGGCAAGCAGCAGGCAGCATCCCAAGACCCGACTCTGATTTCCCAGAGAATGCTGTGCTTTCCCAGAGGGGATGCCCCGGCAAAGAAGCCTTCGCTCTATGCGGGTTTCTCCCATCGTGCTGCGAATACTAGGCTAAGGCAAGCAACAAAACTAGCCCACAGAACCGACTCTGATTTCACAGCGACTGCTATGCTTTCGCAGAGGTTTTCAGCTGGGCGCAAACTGCACTTCGCTGCTGCTTCCTCAGCAAGGCTTTGGTCTTTCGCTCTGTCGCGGCAGGAAAGAAGAGCCGCGGGAGAGCTGGTGCCTCTTGGGCCTTGTTTTCCCGGGCTCCAAGTTCGCGCCCGGGGTTCACCTTGCTAAGCCGAACTAAGCAGATACAGCCACAACCCTGCAGCAGCGTGCGTGGCCTAGCATGACACTCTATGCCTATTACCATCTCCTGGCGTAGGTAAGGCTTTGCCTTTTGCTCCGGCGCTCGGGCAGACTCGGGGTCAAGGCCAGTGCCTTCACCACAGGAGAGAGGAGGCGACAGGATCCCTGCACAGGGCCCGAGCACTGGGATGGGGAACGGTGGGGACGGTCTCACTCTTTCCCCGGCACCCCCCCTGCCACCCACAATGCTGCCATATCTTGGTGGAAGAGGGCATCTGACTGCACGTTTCTCCATGGGGTTGTTTCTGCGAGTTCCGGGTATGGCACCTGGTGGCAAGCCCAAGTCTGCCCTTGGGACAGGTGGCCAAGGAGATGCTTTCCCCTTGGGACCAGAGGCACAGGACAGGCCTGCCTTCTGCCCAGACTCCTTCCTCAGAGTGGAGCACGCACCCATGCCCTTGTCGTCCCCTCATGTCTCCTTAGCAGCCAGGCTTCAATCTCTCCGCACAGGGAGCAGAGGACACTTGTCTTCTCATGGCCTGCTGTTCGTGCCTCGGCAGGCTATTCTGCTTCCCGAGCGTTTCCAGACCCCAAAGCCAAGGGATCCTTCTCTTCCCCGGGGGCGGCGTGCTGTGCCTTCCCCAAAATCGCTCCTGGGGAGCGCGGTGACAGCCGTGAGCAACCATGCTTCTCTATCAGGCAGAAAGGATGCTAGGGCAAAGAGGATTTCGCTCCATGAGGGTATCTTCCAACATGCTGCGGAGACTCGCTTAGGCAAGCAGCAGCAGCATCCCCAAAGCCAACTCTGATTTCCCAACGAATGCTGTGCTTTCCAAGGGGAGATGCCCAGGCAAAGGGGCTTTCGCTGTATGCGGGTTTCTTCCACCGCGAGACTGGGCTCAGGCACGCAGCAGCAGCCCCCAAAACATTTCTCGGGGAATGCTGTCCTTTCGCAGAGGCTTTGGTTTGGAGCAAACCGCACTTCGCCACTGCTTCCTCAGCAAGGCTTCTGTCGCGTCAGGGAAGATGAGCTTCGGGAGAGCTGGTGCCTCTTGGGCCTTGCTTTCCCTGGCTCCATGTTCGCGTCCTGGATTCACCCTGCCAGGCCGAACTACGCAGACACAGTCACAACCGTGCAGTAGCGCGCTTAGCCTAGGATGGCACTCCATGCACACTACCATCTCCCGGGGTAGGCACCGCTTGGCCTTTTACTCTGGCGCTCAGGCCGACTCGCGGACTAGGCCTGTGCTTTCCCCACAGGAAAGGAGAGGTGACAGGATCCCTGCACACCGCCCGTGCACTGAATAGGGAGCTTTGGGGGACTGTCACCACTCCTTCCCCTTAAAACCCGGGCCTCCTCCAAGCTTCTACATCCCGGAGGAAGACGGCATCTGATGGCCAGGTCTTTCTGGGAGTTGTTTCTCGAGTTTAGGGTAGGCGCCTGGTGGCAAGCCCATGGCTCCACCACGGTCAGGTGGCCAAGGAGCTGCTGTCTCCTTGGGCCCAAAGGCTCAGGACAGGCATGCTTTCTGCCCAGACTCCTTCCTCAGAGTGGAGCCCTTTCCCCTGCCCTAATCTTCCCCTCGTGTCTCCTTAGCAGCCCGGCTTCCTTCGCTCTGCAGTGACAGATGTGTCCCTTTCCTTAAGGCTCTTTCCTCAGGCACCACCGCGCTTTTCTCTCAGGCAGAGCGGTTGCCCAGGCAAAGAGAATTTCGCTCCATGCGGGTTTATTCCACCGTGCAGTGGAGACTAGCTCCGGCAAGCAGCAGGCAGCATCCCAAGACCCGACTCTGATTTCCCAGAGAATGCTGTGCTTTCCCAGAGGGGATGCCCCGGCAAAGAAGCCTTCGCTCTATGCGGGTTTCTCCCATCGTGCTGCGAATACTAGGCTAAGGCAAGCAACAAAACTAGCCCACAGAACCGACTCTGATTTCACAGCGACTGCTATGCTTTCGCAGAGGTTTTCAGCTGGGCGCAAACTGCACTTCGCTGCTGCTTCCTCAGCAAGGCTTTGGTCTTTCGCTCTGTCGCGGCAGGAAAGAAGAGCCGCGGGAGAGCTGGTGCCTCTTGGGCCTTGTTTTCCCGGGCTCCAAGTTCGCGCCCGGGGTTCACCTTGCTAAGCCGAACTAAGCAGATACAGCCACAACCCTGCAGCAGCGTGCGTGGCCTAGCATGACACTCTATGCCTATTACCATCTCCTGGCGTAGGTAAGGCTTTGCCTTTTGCTCCGGCGCTCGGGCAGACTCGGGGTCAAGGCCAGTGCCTTCACCACAGGAGAGAAGAGGCGACAGGATCCCTGCACAGGGCCCGAGCACTGGGATGGGGAACGGTGGGGACGGTCTCACTCTTTCCCCGGCACCCCCCCCTGCCACCCACAATGCTGCCATATCTTGGTGGAAGAGGGCATCTGACTGCACGTTTCTCCATGGGGTTGTTTCTGCGAGTTCCGGGTATGGCACCTGGTGGCAAGCCCAAGTCTGCCCTTGGGACAGGTGGCCAAGGAGATGCTTTCCCCTTGGGACCAGAGGCACAGGACAGGCCTGCCTTCTGCCCAGACTCCTTCCTCAGAGTGGAGCACGCACCCATGCCCTTGTCGTCCCCTCATGTCTCCTTAGCAGCCAGGCTTCAATCTCTCCGCACAGGGAGCAGAGGACACTTGTCTTCTCATGGCCTGCTGTTCGTGCCTCGGCAGGCTATTCTGCTTCCCGAGCGTTTCCAGACCCCAAAGCCAAGGGATCCTTCTCTTCCCCGGGGGCGGCGTGCTGTGCCTTCCCCAAAATCGCTCCTGGGGAGCGCGGTGACAGCCGTGAGCAACCATGCTTCTCTATCAGGCAGAAAGGATGCTAGGGCAAAGAGGATTTCGCTCCATGAGGGTATCTTCCAACATGCTGCGGAGACTCGCTTAGGCAAGCAGCAGCAGCATCCCCAAAGCCAACTCTGATTTCCCAACGAATGCTGTGCTTTCCAAGGGGAGATGCCCAGGCAAAGGGGCTTTCGCTGTATGCGGGTTTCTTCCACCGCGAGACTGGGCTCAGGCACGCAGCAGCAGCCCCCAAAACATTTCTCGGGGAATGCTGTCCTTTCGCAGAGGCTTTGGTTTGGAGCAAACCGCACTTCGCCACTGCTTCCTCAGCAAGGCTTCTGTCGCGTCAGGGAAGATGAGCTTCGGGAGAGCTGGTGCCTCTTGGGCCTTGCTTTCCCTGGCTCCATGTTCGCGTCCTGGATTCACCCTGCCAGGCCGAACTACGCAGACACAGTCACAACCGTGCAGTAGCGCGCTTAGCCTAGGATGGCACTCCATGCACACTACCATCTCCCGGGGTAGGCACCGCTTGGCCTTTTACTCTGGCGCTCAGGCCGACTCGCGGACTAGGCCTGTGCTTTCCCCACAGGAAAGGAGAGGTGACAGGATCCCTGCACACCGCCCGTGCACTGAATAGGGAGCTTTGGGGGACTGTCACCACTCCTTCCCCTTAAAACCCGGGCCTCCTCCAAGCTTCTACATCCCGGAGGAAGACGGCATCTGATGGCCAGGTCTTTCTGGGAGTTGTTTCTCGAGTTTAGGGTAGGCGCCTGGTGGCAAGCCCATGGCTCCACCACGGTCAGGTGGCCAAGGAGCTGCTGTCTCCTTGGGCCCAAAGGCTCAGGACAGGCATGCTTTCTGCCCAGACTCCTTCCTCAGAGTGGAGCCCTTTCCCCTGCCCTAATCTTCCCCTCGTGTCTCCTTAGCAGCCCGGCTTCCTTCGCTCTGCAGTGACAGATGTGTCCCTTTCCTTAAGGCTCTTTCCTCAGGCACCACCGCGCTTTTCTCTCAGGCAGAGCGGTTGCCCAGGCAAAGAGAATTTCGCTCCATGCGGGTTTATTCCACCGTGCAGTGGAGACTAGCTCCGGCAAGCAGCAGGCAGCATCCCAAGACCCGACTCTGATTTCCCAGAGAATGCTGTGCTTTCCCAGAGGGGATGCCCCGGCAAAGAAGCCTTCGCTCTATGCGGGTTTCTCCCATCGTGCTGCGAATACTAGGCTAAGGCAAGCAACAAAACTAGCCCACAGAACCGACTCTGATTTCACAGCGACTGCTATGCTTTCGCAGAGGTTTTCAGCTGGGCGCAAACTGCACTTCGCTGCTGCTTCCTCAGCAAGGCTTTGGTCTTTCGCTCTGTCGCGGCAGGAAAGAAGAGCCGCGGGAGAGCTGGTGCCTCTTGGGCCTTGTTTTCCCGGGCTCCAAGTTCGCGCCCGGGGTTCACCTTGCTAAGCCGAACTAAGCAGATACAGCCACAACCCTGCAGCAGCGTGCGTGGCCTAGCATGACACTCTATGCCTATTACCATCTCCTGGCGTAGGTAAGGCTTTGCCTTTTGCTCCGGCGCTCGGGCAGACTCGGGGTCAAGGCCAGTGCCTTCACCACAGGAGAGAAGAGGCGACAGGATCCCTGCACAGGGCCTGAGCACTGGGATGGGGAACGGTGGAGACGGTCTCACTCTTTCCCCGGCACACCCCCAGCCACCCACAATGCTGCCATATCTTGGTGGAAGAGGGCATCTGACTGCACGTTTCTCCATGGGGTTGTTTCTGCGAGTTCCGGGTATGGCACCTGGTGGCAAGCCCAAGTCTGCCCTTGGGACAGGTGGCCAAGGAGATGCTTTCCCCTTGGGACCAGAGGCACAGGACAGGCCTGCCTTCTGCCCAGACTCCTTCCTCAGAGTGGAGCACGCACCCATGCCCTTGTCGTCCCCTCATGTCTCCTTAGCAGCCAGGCTTCAATCTCTCCGCACAGGGAGCAGAGGACACTTGTCTTCTCATGGCCTGCTGTTCGTGCCTCGGCAGGCTATTCTGCTTCCCGAGCGTTTCCAGACCCCAAAGCCAAGGGATCCTTCTCTTCCCCGGGGGCGGCGTGCTGTGCCTTCCCCAAAATCGCTCCTGGGGAGCGCGGTGACAGCCGTGAGCAACCATGCTTCTCTATCAGGCAGAAAGGATGCTAGGGCAAAGAGGATTTCGCTCCATGAGGGTATCTTCCAACATGCTGCGGAGACTCGCTTAGGCAAGCAGCAGCAGCATCCCCAAAGCCAACTCTGATTTCCCAACGAATGCTGTGCTTTCCAAGGGGAGATGCCCAGGCAAAGGGGCTTTCGCTGTATGCGGGTTTCTTCCACCGCGAGACTGGGCTCAGGCACGCAGCAGCAGCCCCCAAAACATTTCTCGGGGAATGCTGTCCTTTCGCAGAGGCTTTGGTTTGGAGCAAACCGCACTTCGCCACTGCTTCCTCAGCAAGGCTTCTGTCGCGTCAGGGAAGATGAGCTTCGGGAGAGCTGGTGCCTCTTGGGCCTTGCTTTCCCTGGCTCCATGTTCGCGTCCTGGATTCACCCTGCCAGGCCGAACTACGCAGACACAGTCACAACCGTGCAGTAGCGCGCTTAGCCTAGGATGGCACTCCATGCACACTACCATCTCCCGGGGTAGGCATCGCTTGGCCTTTTACTCTGGCGCTCAGGCCGACTCGCGGACTAGGCCTGTGCTTTCCCCACAGGAAAGGAGAGGTGACAGGATCCCTGCACACCGCCCGTGCACTGAATAGGGAGCTTTGGGGGACTGTCACCACTCCTTCCCCTTAAAACCCGGGCCTCCTCCAAGCTTCTACATCCCGGAGGAAGACGGCATCTGATGGCCAGGTCTTTCTGGGAGTTGTTTCTCGAGTTTAGGGTAGGCGCCTGGTGGCAAGCCCATGGCTCCACCACGGTCAGGTGGCCAAGGAGCTGCTGTCTCCTTGGGCCCAAAGGCTCAGGACAGGCATGCTTTCTGCCCAGACTCCTTCCTCAGAGTGGAGCCCTTTCCCCTGCCCTAATCTTCCCCTCGTGTCTCCTTAGCAGCCCGGCTTCCTTCGCTCTGCAGTGACAGATGTGTCCCTTTCCTTAAGGCTCTTTCCTCAGGCACCACCGCGCTTTTCTCTCAGGCAGAGCGGTTGCCCAGGCAAAGAGAATTTCGCTCCATGCGGGTTTATTCCACCGTGCAGTGGAGACTAGCTCCGGCAAGCAGCAGGCAGCATCCCAAGACCCGACTCTGATTTCCCAGAGAATGCTGTGCTTTCCCAGAGGGGATGCCCCGGCAAAGAAGCCTTCGCTCTATGCGGGTTTCTCCCATCGTGCTGCGAATACTAGGCTAAGGCAAGCAACAAAACTAGCCCACAGAACCGACTCTGATTTCACAGCGACTGCTATGCTTTCGCAGAGGTTTTCAGCTGGGCGCAAACTGCACTTCGCTGCTGCTTCCTCAGCAAGGCTTTGGTCTTTCGCTCTGTCGCGGCAGGAAAGAAGAGCCGCGGGAGAGCTGGTGCCTCTTGGGCCTTGTTTTCCCGGGCTCCAAGTTCGCGCCCGGGGTTCACCTTGCTAAGCCGAACTAAGCAGATACAGCCACAACCCTGCAGCAGCGTGCGTGGCCTAGCATGACACTCTATGCCTATTACCATCTCCTGGCGTAGGTAAGGCTTTGCCTTTTGCTCCGGCGCTCGGGCAGACTCGGGGTCAAGGCCAGTGCCTTCACCACAGGAGAGAAGAGGCGACAGGATCCCTGCACAGGGCCTGAGCACTGGGATGGGGAACGGTGGAGACGGTCTCACTCTTTCCCCGGCACACCCCCAGCCACCCACAATGCTGCCATATCTTGGTGGAAGAGGGCATCTGACTGCACGTTTCTCCATGGGGTTGTTTCTGCGAGTTCCGGGTATGGCACCTGGTGGCAAGCCCAAGTCTGCCCTTGGGACAGGTGGCCAAGGAGATGCTTTCCCCTTGGGACCAGAGGCACAGGACAGGCCTGCCTTCTGCCCAGACTCCTTCCTCAGAGTGGAGCACGCACCCATGCCCTTGTCGTCCCCTCATGTCTCCTTAGCAGCCAGGCTTCAATCTCTCCGCACAGGGAGCAGAGGACACTTGTCTTCTCATGGCCTGCTGTTCGTGCCTCGGCAGGCTATTCTGCTTCCCGAGCGTTTCCAGACCCCAAAGCCAAGGGATCCTTCTCTTCCCCGGGGGCGGCGTGCTGTGCCTTCCCCAAAATCGCTCCTGGGGAGCGCGGTGACAGCCGTGAGCAACCATGCTTCTCTATCAGGCAGAAAGGATGCTAGGGCAAAGAGGATTTCGCTCCATGAGGGTATCTTCCAACATGCTGCGGAGACTCGCTTAGGCAAGCAGCAGCAGCATCCCCAAAGCCAACTCTGATTTCCCAATGAATGCTGTGCTTTCCAAGGGGAGATGCCCAGGCAAAGGGGCTTTCGCTGTATGCGGGTTTCTCTCTCCGCGAGACTGGGCTCAGGCACGCAGCAGCAGCCCCCAAAACATTTCTCGGGGAATGCTGTCCTTTCGCAGAGGCTTTGGTTTGGAGCAAACAGCCCTTCGCCACTGCTTCCTCAGCAAGGCTTCTGTCGCGTCAGGGAAGAAGAGCTGCGGGAGAGCTGGTGCCTCTTGGGCCTTGCTTTCCCTGGCTCCATGTTCGCGTCCTGGGTTCACCCTGCCAGGCCGAACTAAGCAGACACAGTCACAACCGTGCAGTAGCACGCTTAGCCTAGGATGGCACTCCATGCACACTACCATCTCCCGGTGTAGGCATCGCTTGGCCTTTTACTCTGGCGCTCAGGCCGACTCGCGGACTAGGCCTGTGCTTTCCCCACAGGAAAGGAGAGGTGACAGGATCCCTGCACACCGCCCGTGCACTGAATAGGGAGCTTTGGGGGACTGTCACCACTCCTTCCCCTTAAAACCCGGGCCTCCTCCAAGCTTCTACATCCCGGAGGAAGACGGCATCTGATGGCCAGGTCTTTCTGGGAGTTGTTTCTCGAGTTTAGGGTAGGCGCCTGGTGGCAAGCCCATGGCTCCACCACGGTCAGGTGGCCAAGGAGCTGCTGTCTCCTTGGGCCCAAAGGCTCAGGACAGGCATGCTTTCTGCCCAGACTCCTTCCTCAGAGTGGAGCCCTTTCCCCTGCCCTAATCTTCCCCTCGTGTCTCCTTAGCAGCCCGGCTTCCTTCGCTCTGCAGTGACAGATGTGTCCCTTTCCTTAAGGCTCTTTCCTCAGGCACCACCGCGCTTTTCTCTCAGGCAGAGCGGTTGCCCAGGCAAAGAGAATTTCGCTCCATGCGGGTTTATTCCACCGTGCAGTGGAGACTAGCTCCGGCAAGCAGCAGGCAGCATCCCAAGACCCGACTCTGATTTCCCAGAGAATGCTGTGCTTTCCCAGAGGGGATGCCCCGGCAAAGAAGCCTTCGCTCTATGCGGGTTTCTCCCATCGTGCTGCGAATACTAGGCTAAGGCAAGCAACAAAACTAGCCCACAGAACCGACTCTGATTTCACAGCGACTGCTATGCTTTCGCAGAGGTTTTCAGCTGGGCGCAAACTGCACTTCGCTGCTGCTTCCTCAGCAAGGCTTTGGTCTTTCGCTCTGTCGCGGCAGGAAAGAAGAGCCGCGGGAGAGCTGGTGCCTCTTGGGCCTTGTTTTCCCGGGCTCCAAGTTCGCGCCCGGGGTTCACCTTGCTAAGCCGAACTAAGCAGATACAGCCACAACCCTGCAGCAGCGTGCGTGGCCTAGCATGACACTCTATGCCTATTACCATCTCCTGGCGTAGGTAAGGCTTTGCCTTTTGCTCCGGCGCTCGGGCAGACTCGGGGTCAAGGCCAGTGCCTTCACCACAGGAGAGAGGAGGCGACAGGATCCCTGCACAGGGCCCGAGCACTGGGATGGGGAACGGTGGGGACGGTCTCACTCTTTCCCCGGCACCCCCCCTGCCACCCACAATGCTGCCATATCTTGGTGGAAGAGGGCATCTGACTGCACGTTTCTCCATGGGGTTGTTTCTGCGAGTTCCGGGTATGGCACCTGGTGGCAAGCCCAAGTCTGCCCTTGGGACAGGTGGCCAAGGAGATGCTTTCCCCTTGGGACCAGAGGCACAGGACAGGCCTGCCTTCTGCCCAGACTCCTTCCTCAGAGTGGAGCACGCACCCATGCCCTTGTCGTCCCCTCATGTCTCCTTAGCAGCCAGGCTTCAATCTCTCCGCACAGGGAGCAGAGGACACTTGTCTTCTCATGGCCTGCTGTTCGTGCCTCGGCAGGCTATTCTGCTTCCCGAGCGTTTCCAGACCCCAAAGCCAAGGGATCCTTCTCTTACCCGGGGGCGGCGTGCTGTGCCTTCCCCAAAATCGCTCCTGGGGAGCGCGGTGACAGCCGTGAGCAACCATGCTTCTCTATCAGGCAGAAAGGATGCTAGGGCAAAGAGGATTTCGCTCCATGAGGGTATCTTCCAACATGCTGCGGAGACTCGCTTAGGCAAGCAGCAGCAGCATCCCCAAAGCCAACTCTGATTTCCCAACGAATGCTGTGCTTTCCAAGGGGAGATGCCCAGGCAAAGGGGCTTTCGCTGTATGCGGGTTTCTTCCACCGCGAGACTGGGCTCAGGCACGCAGCAGCAGCCCCCAAAACATTTCTCGGGGAATGCTGTCCTTTCGCAGAGGCTTTGGTTTGGAGCAAACCGCACTTCGCCACTGCTTCCTCAGCAAGGCTTCTGTCGCGTCAGGGAAGATGAGCTTCGGGAGAGCTGGTGCCTCTTGGGCCTTGCTTTCCCTGGCTCCATGTTCGCGTCCTGGATTCACCCTGCCAGGCCGAACTACGCAGACACAGTCACAACCGTGCAGTAGCGCGCTTAGCCTAGGATGGCACTCCATGCACACTACCATCTCCCGGGGTAGGCACCGCTTGGCCTTTTACTCTGGCGCTCAGGCCGACTCGCGGACTAGGCCTGTGCTTTCCCCACAGGAAAGGAGAGGTGACAGGATCCCTGCACACCGCCCGTGCACTGAATAGGGAGCTTTGGGGGACTGTCACCACTCCTTCCCCTTAAAACCCGGGCCTCCTCCAAGCTTCTACATCCCGGAGGAAGACGGCATCTGATGGCCAGGTCTTTCTGGGAGTTGTTTCTCGAGTTTAGGGTAGGCGCCTGGTGGCAAGCCCATGGCTCCACCACGGTCAGGTGGCCAAGGAGCTGCTGTCTCCTTGGGCCCAAAGGCTCAGGACAGGCATGCTTTCTGCCCAGACTCCTTCCTCAGAGTGGAGCCCTTTCCCCTGCCCTAATCTTCCCCTCGTGTCTCCTTAGCAGCCCGGCTTCCTTCGCTCTGCAGTGACAGATGTGTCCCTTTCCTTAAGGCTCTTTCCTCAGGCACCACCGCGCTTTTCTCTCAGGCAGAGCGGTTGCCCAGGCAAAGAGAATTTCGCTCCATGCGGGTTTATTCCACCGTGCAGTGGAGACTAGCTCCGGCAAGCAGCAGGCAGCATCCCAAGACCCGACTCTGATTTCCCAGAGAATGCTGTGCTTTCCCAGAGGGGATGCCCCAGCAAAGAAGCCTTCGCTCTATGCGGGTTTCTCCCATCGTGCTGCGAATACTAGGCTAAGGCAAGCAACAAAACTAGCCCACAGAACCGACTCTGATTTCACAGCGACTGCTATGCTTTCGCAGAGGTTTTCAGCTGGGCGCAAACTGCACTTCGCTGCTGCTTCCTCAGCAAGGCTTTGGTCTTTCGCTCTGTCGCGGCAGGAAAGAAGAGCCGCGGGAGAGCTGGTGCCTCTTGGGCCTTGTTTTCCCGGGCTCCAAGTTCGCGCCCGGGGTTCACCTTGCTAAGCCGAACTAAGCAGATACAGCCACAACCCTGCAGCAGCGTGCGTGGCCTAGCATGACACTCTATGCCTATTACCATCTCCTGGCGTAGGTAAGGCTTTGCCTTTTGCTCCGGCGCTCGGGCAGACTCGGGGTCAAGGCCAGTGCCTTCACCACAGGAGAGAAGAGGCGACAGGATCCCTGCACAGGGCCCGAGCACTGGGATGGGGAACGGTGGGGACGGTCTCACTCTTTCCCCGGCACCCCCCCCTGCCACCCACAATGCTGCCATATCTTGGTGGAAGAGGGCATCTGACTGCACGTTTCTCCATGGGGTTGTTTCTGCGAGTTCCGGGTATGGCACCTGGTGGCAAGCCCAAGTCTGCCCTTGGGACAGGTGGCCAAGGAGATGCTTTCCCCTTGGGACCAGAGGCACAGGACAGGCCTGCCTTCTGCCCAGACTCCTTCCTCAGAGTGGAGCACGCACCCATGCCCTTGTCGTCCCCTCATGTCTCCTTAGCAGCCAGGCTTCAATCTCTCCGCACAGGGAGCAGAGGACACTTGTCTTCTCATGGCCTGCTGTTCGTGCCTCGGCAGGCTATTCTGCTTCCCGAGCGTTTCCAGACCCCAAAGCCAAGGGATCCTTCTCTTCCCCGGGGGCGGCGTGCTGTGCCTTCCCCAAAATCGCTCCTGGGGAGCGCGGTGACAGCCGTGAGCAACCATGCTTCTCTATCAGGCAGAAAGGATGCTAGGGCAAAGAGGATTTCGCTCCATGAGGGTATCTTCCAACATGCTGCGGAGACTCGCTTAGGCAAGCAGCAGCAGCATCCCCAAAGCCAACTCTGATTTCCCAACGAATGCTGTGCTTTCCAAGGGGAGATGCCCAGGCAAAGGGGCTTTCGCTGTATGCGGGTTTCTTCCACCGCGAGACTGGGCTCAGGCACGCAGCAGCAGCCCCCAAAACATTTCTCGGGGAATGCTGTCCTTTCGCAGAGGCTTTGGTTTGGAGCAAACCGCACTTCGCCACTGCTTCCTCAGCAAGGCTTCTGTCGCGTCAGGGAAGATGAGCTTCGGGAGAGCTGGTGCCTCTTGGGCCTTGCTTTCCCTGGCTCCATGTTCGCGTCCTGGATTCACCCTGCCAGGCCGAACTACGCAGACACAGTCACAACCGTGCAGTAGCGCGCTTAGCCTAGGATGGCACTCCATGCACACTACCATCTCCCGGGGTAGGCATCGCTTGGCCTTTTACTCTGGCGCTCAGGCCGACTCGCGGACTAGGCCTGTGCTTTCCCCACAGGAAAGGAGAGGTGACAGGATCCCTGCACACCGCCCGTGCACTGAATAGGGAGCTTTGGGGGACTGTCACCACTCCTTCCCCTTAAAACCCGGGCCTCCTCCAAGCTTCTACATCCCGGAGGAAGACGGCATCTGATGGCCAGGTCTTTCTGGGAGTTGTTTCTCGAGTTTAGGGTAGGCGCCTGGTGGCAAGCCCATGGCTCCACCACGGTCAGGTGGCCAAGGAGCTGCTGTCTCCTTGGGCCCAAAGGCTCAGGACAGGCATGCTTTCTGCCCAGACTCCTTCCTCAGAGTGGAGCCCTTTCCCCTGCCCTAATCTTCCCCTCGTGTCTCCTTAGCAGCCCGGCTTCCTTCGCTCTGCAGTGACAGATGTGTCCCTTTCCTTAAGGCTCTTTCCTCAGGCACCACCGCGCTTTTCTCTCAGGCAGAGCGGTTGCCCAGGCAAAGAGAATTTCGCTCCATGCGGGTTTATTCCACCGTGCAGTGGAGACTAGCTCCGGCAAGCAGCAGGCAGCATCCCAAGACCCGACTCTGATTTCCCAGAGAATGCTGTGCTTTCCCAGAGGGGATGCCCCGGCAAAGAAGCCTTCGCTCTATGCGGGTTTCTCCCATCGTGCTGCGAATACTAGGCTAAGGCAAGCAACAAAACTAGCCCACAGAACCGACTCTGATTTCACAGCGACTGCTATGCTTTCGCAGAGGTTTTCAGCTGGGCGCAAACTGCACTTCGCTGCTGCTTCCTCAGCAAGGCTTTGGTCTTTCGCTCTGTCGCGGCAGGAAAGAAGAGCCGCGGGAGAGCTGGTGCCTCTTGGGCCTTGTTTTCCCGGGCTCCAAGTTCGCGCCCGGGGTTCACCTTGCTAAGCCGAACTAAGCAGATACAGCCACAACCCTGCAGCAGCGTGCGTGGCCTAGCATGACACTCTATGCCTATTACCATCTCCTGGCGTAGGTAAGGCTTTGCCTTTTGCTCCGGCGCTCGGGCAGACTCGGGGTCAAGGCCAGTGCCTTCACCACAGGAGAGAAGAGGCGACAGGATCCCTGCACAGGGCCTGAGCACTGGGATGGGGAACGGTGGAGACGGTCTCACTCTTTCCCCGGCACACCCCCCTGCCACCCACAATGCTGCCATATCTTGGTGGAAGAGGGCATCTGACTGCACGTTTCTCCATGGGGTTGTTTCTGCGAGTTCCGGGTATGGCACCTGGTGGCAAGCCCAAGTCTGCCCTTGGGACAGGTGGCCAAGGAGATGCTTTCCCCTTGGGACCAGAGGCACAGGACAGGCCTGCCTTCTGCCCAGACTCCTTCCTCAGAGTGGAGCACGCACCCATGCCCTTGTCGTCCCCTCATGTCTCCTTAGCAGCCAGGCTTCAATCTCTCCGCACAGGGAGCAGAGGACACTTGTCTTCTCATGGCCTGCTGTTCGTGCCTCGGCAGGCTATTCTGCCTCCCGAGCGTTTCCAGACCCCAAAGCCAAGGGATCCTTCTCTTCCCCGGGGGCGGCGTGCTGTGCCTTCCCCAAAATCGCTCCTGGGGAGCGCGGTGACAGCCGTGAGCAACCATGCTTCTCTCTCAGGCAGAAAGGATGCTAGGGCAAAGAGGATTTCGCTCCATGCGGGTATCTTCCAACATGCTGCGGAGACTCGCTTAGGCAAGCAGCAGCAGCATCCCCAAAGCCAACTCTGATTTCCCAATGAATGCTGTGCTTTCCAAGGGGAGATGCCCAGGCAAAGGGGCTTTCGCTGTATGCGGGTTTCTCTCTCCGCGAGACTGGGCTCAGGCACGCAGCAGCAGCCCCCAAAACATTTCTCGGGGAATGCTGTCCTTTCGCAGAGGCTTTGGTTTGGAGCAAACAGCCCTTCGCCACTGCTTCCTCAGCAAGGCTTCTGTCGCGTCAGGGAAGAAGAGCTGCGGGAGAGCTGGTGCCTCTTGGGCCTTGCTTTCCCTGGCTCCATGTTCGCGTCCTGGGTTCACCCTGCCAGGCCGAACTAAGCAGACACAGTCACAACCGTGCAGTAGCACGCTTAGCCTAGGATGGCACTCCATGCACACTACCATCTCCTGGGGTAGGCATCGCTTGGCCTTTTACTCTGGCGCTCAGGCCGACTCGCGGACTAGGCCTGTGCTTTCCCCACAGGAAAGGAGAGGTGACAGGATCCCTGCACACCGCCCGTGCACTGAATAGGGAGCTTTGGGGGACTGTCACCACTCCTTCCCCTTAAAACCCGGGCCTCCTCCAAGCTTCTACATCCCGGAGGAAGACGGCATCTGATGGCCAGGTCTTTCTGGGAGTTGTTTCTCGAGTTTAGGGTAGGCGCCTGGTGGCAAGCTCCACCACGGTCAGGTGGCCAAGGAGCTGCTGTCTCCTTGGGCCCAAAGGCTCAGGACAGGCATGCTTTCTGCCCAGACTCCTTCCTCAGAGTGGAGCCCTTTCCCCTGCCCTAATCTTCCCCTCGTGTCTCCTTAGCAGCCCGGCTTCCTTCGCTCTGCAGTGACAGATGTGTCCCTTTCCTTAAGGCTCTTTCCTCAGGCACCACCGCGCTTTTCTCTCAGGCAGAGCGGTTGCCCAGGCAAAGAGAATTTCGCTCCATGCGGGTTTATTCCACCGTGCAGTGGAGACTAGCTCCGGCAAGCAGCAGGCAGCATCCCAAGACCCGACTCTGATTTCCCAGAGAATGCTGTGCTTTCCCAGAGGGGATGCCCCGGCAAAGAAGCCTTCGCTCTATGCGGGTTTCTCCCATCGTGCTGCGAATACTAGGCTAAGGCAAGCAACAAAACTAGCCCACAGAACCGACTCTGATTTCACAGCGACTGCTATGCTTTCGCAGAGGTTTTCAGCTGGGCGCAAACTGCACTTCGCTGCTGCTTCCTCAGCAAGGCTTTGGTCTTTCGCTCTGTCGCGGCAGGAAAGAAGAGCCGCGGGAGAGCTGGTGCCTCTTGGGCCTTGTTTTCCCGGGCTCCAAGTTCGCGCCCGGGGTTCACCTTGCTAAGCCGAACTAAGCAGATACAGCCACAACCCTGCAGCAGCGTGCGTGGCCTAGCATGACACTCTATGCCTATTACCATCTCCTGGCGTAGGTAAGGCTTTGCCTTTTGCTCCGGCGCTCGGGCAGACTCGGGGTCAAGGCCAGTGCCTTCACCACAGGAGAGAGGAGGCGACAGGATCCCTGCACAGGGCCCGAGCACTGGGATGGGGAACGGTGGGGACGGTCTCACTCTTTCCCCGGCACCCCCCCTGCCACCCACAATGCTGCCATATCTTGGTGGAAGAGGGCATCTGACTGCACGTTTCTCCATGGGGTTGTTTCGGCGAGTTCCGGGTATGGCACCTGGTGGCAAGCCCAAGTCTGCCCTTGGGACAGGTGGCCAAGGAGATGCTTTCCCCTTGGGACCAGAGGCACAGGACAGGCCTGCCTTCTGCCCAGACTCCTTCCTCAGAGTGGAGCACGCACCCATGCCCTTGTCGTCCCCTTATGTCTCCTTAGCAGCCAGGCTTCAATCTCTCCGCACAGGGAGCAGAGGACACTTGTCTTCTCATGGCCTGCTGTTCGTGCCTCGGCAGGCTATTCTGCTTCCCGAGCGTTTCCAGACCCCAAAGCCAAGGGATCCTTCTCTTACCCGGGGGCGGCGTGCTGTGCCTTCCCCAAAATCGCTCCTGGGGAGCGCGGTGACAGCCGTGAGCAACCATGCTTCTCTATCAGGCAGAAAGGATGCTAGGGCAAAGAGGATTTCGCTCCATGAGGGTATCTTCCAACATGCTGCGGAGACTCGCTTAGGCAAGCAGCAGCAGCATCCCCAAAGCCAACTCTGATTTCCCAACGAATGCTGTGCTTTCCAAGGGGAGATGCCCAGGCAAAGGGGCTTTCGCTGTATGCGGGTTTCTTCCACCGCGAGACTGGGCTCAGGCACGCAGCAGCAGCCCCCAAAACATTTCTCGGGGAATGCTGTCCTTTCGCAGAGGCTTTGGTTTGGAGCAAACCGCACTTCGCCACTGCTTCCTCAGCAAGGCTTCTGTCGCGTCAGGGAAGATGAGCTTCGGGAGAGCTGGTGCCTCTTGGGCCTTGCTTTCCCTGGCTCCATGTTCGCGTCCTGGATTCACCCTGCCAGGCCGAACTACGCAGACACAGTCACAACCGTGCAGTAGCGCGCTTAGCCTAGGATGGCACTCCATGCACACTACCATCTCCCGGGGTAGGCATCGCTTGGCCTTTTACTCTGGCGCTCAGGCCGACTCGCGGACTAGGCCTGTGCTTTCCCCACAGGAAAGGAGAGGTGACAGGATCCCTGCACACCGCCCGTGCACTGAATAGGGAGCTTTGGGGGACTGTCACCACTCCTTCCCCTTAAAACCCGGGCCTCCTCCAAGCTTCTACATCCCGGAGGAAGACGGCATCTGATGGCCAGGTCTTTCTGGGAGTTGTTTCTCGAGTTTAGGGTAGGCGCCTGGTGGCAAGCCCATGGCTCCACCACGGTCAGGTGGCCAAGGAGCTGCTGTCTCCTTGGGCCCAAAGGCTCAGGACAGGCATGCTTTCTGCCCAGACTCCTTCCTCAGAGTGGAGCCCTTTCCCCTGCCCTAATCTTCCCCTCGTGTCTCCTTAGCAGCCCGGCTTCCTTCGCTCTGCAGTGACAGATGTGTCCCTTTCCTTAAGGCTCTTTCCTCAGGCACCACCGCGCTTTTCTCTCAGGCAGAGCGGTTGCCCAGGCAAAGAGAATTTCGCTCCATGCGGGTTTATTCCACCGTGCAGTGGAGACTAGCTCCGGCAAGCAGCAGGCAGCATCCCAAGACCCGACTCTGATTTCCCAGAGAATGCTGTGCTTTCCCAGAGGGGATGCCCCGGCAAAGAAGCCTTCGCTCTATGCGGGTTTCTCCCATCGTGCTGCGAATACTAGGCTAAGGCAAGCAACAAAACTAGCCCACAGAACCGACTCTGATTTCACAGCGACTGCTATGCTTTCGCAGAGGTTTTCAGCTGGGCGCAAACTGCACTTCGCTGCTGCTTCCTCAGCAAGGCTTTGGTCTTTCGCTCTGTCGCGGCAGGAAAGAAGAGCCGCGGGAGAGCTGGTGCCTCTTGGGCCTTGTTTTCCCGGGCTCCAAGTTCGCGCCCGGGGTTCACCTTGCTAAGCCGAACTAAGCAGATACAGCCACAACCCTGCAGCAGCGTGCGTGGCCTAGCATGACACTCTATGCCTATTACCATCTCCTGGCGTAGGTAAGGCTTTGCCTTTTGCTCCGGCGCTCGGGCAGACTCGGGGTCAAGGCCAGTGCCTTCACCACAGGAGAGAAGAGGCGACAGGATCCCTGCACAGGGCCTGAGCACTGGGATGGGGAACGGTGGAGACGGTCTCACTCTTTCCCCGGCACACCCCCAGCCACCCACAATGCTGCCATATCTTGGTGGAAGAGGGCATCTGACTGCACGTTTCTCCATGGGGTTGTTTCTGCGAGTTCCGGGTATGGCACCTGGTGGCAAGCCCAAGTCTGCCCTTGGGACAGGTGGCCAAGGAGATGCTTTCCCCTTGGGACCAGAGGCACAGGACAGGCCTGCCTTCTGCCCAGACTCCTTCCTCAGAGTGGAGCACGCACCCATGCCCTTGTCGTCCCCTCATGTCTCCTTAGCAGCCAGGCTTCAATCTCTCCGCACAGGGAGCAGAGGACACTTGTCTTCTCATGGCCTGCTGTTCGTGCCTCAGCAGGCTATTCTGCTTCCCGAGCGTTTCCAGACCCCAAAGCCAAGGGATCCTTCTCTTCCCCGGGGGCGGCGTGCTGTGCCTTCCCCAAAATCGCTCCTGGGGAGCGCGGTGACAGCCGTGAGCAACCATGCTTCTCTCTCAGGCAGAAAGGATGCTAGGGCAAAGAGGATTTCGCTCCATGCGGGTATCTTCCAACATGCTGCGGAGACTCGCTTAGGCAAGCAGCAGCAGCATCCCCAAAGCCAACTCTGATTTCCCAATGAATGCTGTGCTTTCCAAGGGGAGATGCCCAGGCAAAGGGGCTTTCGCTGTATGCGGGTTTCTCTCTCCGCGAGACTGGGCTCAGGCACGCAGCAGCAGCCCCCAAAACATTTCTCGGGGAATGCTGTCCTTTCGCAGAGGCTTTGGTTTGGAGCAAACAGCCCTTCGCCACTGCTTCCTCAGCAAGGCTTCTGTCGCGTCAGGGAAGAAGAGCTGCGGGAGAGCTGGTGCCTCTTGGGCCTTGCTTTCCCTGGCTCCATGTTCGCGTCCTGGGTTCACCCTGCCAGGCCGAACTAAGCAGACACAGTCACAACCGTGCAGTCGCACGCTTAGCCTAGGATGGCACTCCATGCACACTACCATCTCCCGGTGTAGGCATCGCTTGGCCTTTTACTCTGGCGCTCAGGCCGACTCGCGGACTAGGCCTGTGCTTTCCCCACAGGAAAGGAGAGGTGACAGGATCCCTGCACACCGCCCGTGCACTGAATAGGGAGCTTTGGGGGACTGTCACCACTCCTTCCCCTTAAAACCCGGGCCTCCTCCAAGCTTCTACATCCCGGAGGAAGACGGCATCTGATGGCCAGGTCTTTCTGGGAGTTGTTTCTCGAGTTTAGGGTAGGCGCCTGGTGGCAAGCCCATGGCTCCACCACGGTCAGGTGGCCAAGGAGCTGCTGTCTCCTTGGGCCCAAAGGCTCAGGACAGGCATGCTTTCTGCCCAGACTCCTTCCTCAGAGTGGAGCCCTTTCCCCTGCCCTAATCTTCCCCTCGTGTCTCCTTAGCAGCCCGGCTTCCTTCGCTCTGCAGTGACAGATGTGTCCTTTTCCTTAAGGCTCTTTCCACAGGCACCACCGCGCTTCTCTCTCAGGCAGAGCGGAAGCCCAGGCAAAGAGGATTTCGCTCCATGCGGGCTTATTCCACCGTGCAGTGGAGACTAGCTCCGGCAAGCAGCAGGCACCATCCCACAGACCCGACTCTGATTTCCCAGAAATGCTGTGCTTTCCCAGAGGGGATGCCCCGGCAAAGAAGCTTTCGCTCTATGCGGGTTTCTCCCATCGTGCTGCGAATACTAGGCTAAGGCAAGCAAAAAAAGCAGCCCACAGAACCGACTCTGATTTCACAGCGACTGCTATTCTTTTGCAGAGGTTTTCAGCTTGGCGCAAACCGCACTTCGCTGCTGCTTCCTCAGCAAGGCTTTGATCGTTCGCTCTGTCGCGGCAGGAAAGAAGAGCCGCGGGAGAGCTGGTGTCTTTTGGGCCTTGTTTTCCCGGGCTCCAAGTTCGCGCCCGGGGTTCACCTTGCTAAGCCGAACTAAGCAGACACAGTCACCACCCTGCAGCAGCGTGCGTGGCCTACCATGACACTCTATGCCTATTACCATCTCCAGGCGTAAGTAAGGCTTTGCATTTTACTCTGGCGCTCGGCAGACTCGGGGTCTAGGCCAATGCATTCACCAGAAGGGAGAAGAGGCGACAGGAAATCTGAGTTGGGTTTGGGGAGGTTGCTACTGCTTGCCTAAGCGAGTCTCCGCAGCATGTTGAAGATACCCGCATGGAGCGAAATCCTCTTTGTCCTAGCATCCTTTCTGCCTGAGGGAGAAGCATGGATGCACACGTCTGTCACCGCGCTCCCCAGGAGCAATTTTGGGGAAGGCACAGCACGCCGCCCCCGAGGAAGAGAAGGATCCCTTGGCCGTGGGGTCTGGAAATGCTCGGGAGTCAGAATAGCCAGCCGAGGCACGAACAGCAGGCCATGAGAAGACAAGTGTCCTCTGCTCCCTGTGCGGAGAGATTGAAGCCTGGCTGCTAAGGAGACATGAGGGGAAGACAAGGGCATGGGTGCATGCTCCACTCTGAGGAAGGAGTCTGGGCAGAAGGCAGGCCTGTCCTGTGCCTCTGGTCCCAAGGGGAAAGCATCTCCTTGGCCACCTGTCCCAAGGGCAGACTTGGGCTTGCCACCAGGTGCCATACCCGGAACTCGCAGAAACAACCCCATGGAGAAACTTGCAGTCAGATGCCCTCTTCCACCAAGATATGGTAGCATTGTGGGTGGCTGGGGGTGTGCCGGGGAAAGAGTGGAGACCGTCCCCACCGTTCCCCATCCCAGTGCTCGGGCCATGTGCTGGGATCCTGTCGCCTCTTCTCTCCTGTGGTGAAGGCACTGGCCTTGACCCCGAGTCTGCCCGAGTACCGGAGCAAAAGGCAAAGCCTTACTAGAGAAGGAGATGGAATTAGGAATAGATGCCATGCTAGGCCACGCACGCTGCTGCAGGGTTGTGACTGTGTCTGCGTAGTTCGGCTTAGCAAAGTGAAATCCGGGCGCGAACATGGAGCCAGGGAAAGCAAGGCCCAAGAGGCAACAGCTCTCCCGCAGCTCTTCTTCCCTGACTCGACTGAAGCTTTGCTGAGGAAGCAGCGGCGAAGTGCTGTTCGCTCCAAACCAAAGCCTCTGCGAAAGCACAGCATTCGCTGAGAAATGTTGTGCGGGCTGCTGCTGCTTCCCTGAGCCCAGTCTTGCGGTGGGAGAAACCCGCATACAGCGAAAGCCTCTTTGCCTGGGCCTCTCCCTTAGGAAAGCACAGCATTCGTTGGGAAATCAGAGTTGGGTTTGGGGATTCTGCTGCTGCTTGCCTGAGCGAGTCTCGGCAACATGGTGGAAGATACCCGCATGGAGCGAAATCCTCTTTGCCCTAGCATCCCCTCTGCCTGAGAGAGAAGCATGGTTGCACACGTCTGTCACCGCGCTCCCCAGGAGCAATTTTGGGGAAGGCACAGCACGCCGCCCCAGGGAAGAGAAGGATCCCTTGGCCTTGGGTCTGGAAACACTCGGGAGTCAGAATAGCGTGCCGAGGCACAAACGCAGGCCATGAGAAGACAAGTGTCCTCTACTCCCTGTGCGGAGAGATTGAAGCCTGGCTGCTAAGGAGACATGAGGGGACGACAAGGGCATGGGTGCGTGCTCCACTCTGAGGAAGGAGTCTGGGCAGAAGGCAGGCCTGTCCTGTGCCTCTGGTCCCAAGGGGAAAGCATCTCCTTGGCCACCTGTCCCAAGGGCAGACTTGGGCTTGCCAACAGTTGCCATACCTGGAACTCGCAGAAACAACCCCATGGAGAAACGTGCAGTCAGATGCCCTCTTCCACCAAGGTATGGCAGCATTGTGGGTGGCCGGGGTGTGCCGGGGAAAGAGTGGAGACAGTCCCCACCGTTCCCCATCCCAGTGCTCGGGCCCTGTGCAGGGATCCTGTCGCCTCCTCTCTCCTGTGGTGAAGGCACTGGCCTTGACCCCGAGTCTGCCCGAGCGCCGGAGCAAAAGGCAAAGCCTTACCTACGCCAGGAAATGGTAATAGCCATAGAGTGTCATGCTAGGCCACGCACGCTGCTGCAGGGTTGTGACTGTGTCTGCTTAGATCGGCTTAGCAAGGTGAACCCCGGGCGCGAACTTGGAGCCCGGGAAAACAAGGCCCAAGAGGCACCAGCTCTCCCGCGGCTCTTCTTTCCTGCCGCGACAGAGCGAATGACCAAAGCCTTGCTGAGGAAGCAGAAGCGAAGTGCGGTTTGCGCCAAGCTGAAAACCTCTGCGAAAGCATAGCAGTCCCTGGGAAATCAGAGTCGGTTCTGTAGGCTGCTTTTGTTGCTTCCTTTGCCTAGTATTCGTAGCACGATGGGAGAAACCCGCATAGAGCGAAAGTTTCTTTGCCGGGGCATCCCCTCTGGGAAAGCACAGCATTCTCTGGGAAATCAGAGTCGGGTCTTGGGATGCTGCCTGCTGCTTGCCGGAGCTAGTCTCCACTGCACGGTGGAATAAACCCGCATGGAGCGAAATTCTCTTTGCCTGGGCAACCGCTCTGCCTGAGAGAAAAGCGCGGTGGTGCCTGAGGAAAGAGACTTAGAAAGGGACACATCTGTCACTGCAGAGCGAAGGAAGCCGGGCTGCTAAGGAGACACGAGGGGAAGATTAGGGCAGGGGAAAGGGCTCCACTCTGAGGAAGGAGTCTGGGCAGAAAGCATGCCTGTCCTGAGCCTTTGGGCCCAAGAAGACAGCAGCTCCTTGGCCACCTGACCGTGGTGGAGCCATGGGCTTGCCACCAGGCGCCTACGCTAAACTCGAGAAACAACTCCCAGAAAGACCTGGCCATCAGATGCCGTCTTCCTCTGGGATGTAGAAGCTTGGAGGAGGCCCGGGTTTTAAGGGGAAGGAGTGGTGACAGTCCCCCAAAGCTCCCTATTCAGTGCACGGGCGGTGTGCAGGGATCCTGTCACCTCTCCTTTCCTGTGGGGAAAGCACAGGCCTAGTCCGCGAGTCGGCCTGAGCGCCAGAGTAAAAGGCCAAGCGATGCCTACACCGGGAGATGGTAGTGTGCATAGAGTGCCATCCTAGGCTAAGCGCGCTACTGCACGGTTGTGACTGTGTCTGCGTAGTTCGGCCTGGCAGGGTGAACCCAGGACGCGAACATGGAGCCAGGGAAAGCAAGGCCCAAGAGGCACCAGCTCTCCCGCAGCTCTTCTTCCCTGACGCGACAGAAGCCTTGCTGAGGAAGCAGTGGCGAAGGGCTGTTTGCTCCAAACCAAAGCCTCTGCGAAAGGACAGCATTCCCCGAGATATGTTTTGGGGGCTGCTGCTGCGTGCCTGAGCCCAGTCTCGCGGTGAGAGAAACCCGCATACAGCGAAAGCCCCTTTGCCTGGGCATCTCCCCTTGGAAAGCACAGCATTCGTTGGGAAATCAGAGTTGGGTTTGGGGATGCTGCTGCTGCTTGCCTAAGTGAGTCTCCGCAGCATGTTGGAAGATACCCGCATGGAGCGAAATCCTCTTTGCCCTAGCATCCTTTCTGCCTGAGAGAGAAGCATGGTTGCTCACGTCTGTCACCACGCTCCCCAGGAGCAAGTGTGGGGAAGGCACAGCACGCCGCCCTTGGGGAAGAGAAGGATCCCTTGGCCTTGGGGTCGGGAAACGCTCGGGAACAGGATAGCCTGCCGCGGCACGAAATGCAGGCCGGTGGCCAGACATGTGTCACCCGCTCCCTGTGCGGAGAGATGGAAGCCTGGCTGCTAAGGAGACATGAGGGGACGACTAGGGCAGGGGCGCGTGCTCCACTCTAAGGAAGGAGTCTGGGCAGAAGGCAGGCCTGTCCTGTGCCTCTGTTACCAAGGGGAGAGCATCTCCTTGGCCACCTGTCCCAAGGGCAGACTTGGGCTTGCTACCAGGTGCCATACCTGGAACTTGCAGAAACAACCCCATGGAGAAACGGTCAGTCAGATGCCATCTTCCACCAAGATGTGGCAGCATTGTGGGTGACAGGGGGTGCGGCGGGGAAGGAGTGGAGACAGTTCCCCACAGTTCCCCATCCCAGTGCCCGGGCCGTGTGCAGGGATCCTGTTGCCTCCTCTCTCCTGTGGTGAAGGCACTGGCCTTGACCCCGAGTCTGCCCGAGCACCGGAGCAAAAGGCAAAGCCTTACCTAGTCCAGGAGATGGAATTAGGCATAGAGTGCCATGCTAGGCCACGCACGCTGCTGCAGGGTTGTGACTGTGTCTGCCTAGTTCGGCTTAGCAAAGTGAAATCCGGGCGCGAACATGGAGTCCGGGAAAGCAAGGCCCAAGAGGCACCAGCTCTCCCGCGGCTCTTCGTCCCTGCTGCGAAAGAGCGAACGACCAAAGCCTTGCTGAGGAAGCAGCAGCGAAGTGAGGTTCGCGCCAAGCTGAAAACCTCTGCGAAAGCATGGCCGTCGCTGGGAAATCAGAGTCGGTTCTGTGGGCTGCTTTTGTTGCTTGCCTTAGCCTAGTATTCGCAGCCCTTTTGGAAAAACCCGCATAGAGCGAAAGCTTCTTTGCCGGGGCATCCCCTCTGGGAAAGCACAGCATTCTTTGGGAAATCAGAGTCGGGTCTGTGGGATGCTGCCTGCTGCTTGCCGGAGCTAGTCTCCACAGCACGGTGGAATAAACCCGCATGGAGCGAAATCCTCTTTGCCTGGGCATCCGCTCTGCCTGAGAAAGAAGCGCGGTGGTGCCTGTGGAAAGAGCCTTAAGGAAAGGGACACATCTGTCACTGCAGAGCGAAGGAAGCCGGGCTGCTAAGGAGTCACGAGGGGAAGATTAGGGCAGGGGAAAGGGCTCCACTCTGAGGAAGGAGTCTGGGCAGAAAGCATGCCTGTCCTGAGCCTTTGGGCCCAAGGAGACAGCAGCTCCTTGGCCACCTGACCGTGGTGGAGCCATGGGCTTGCCACCAGGCGCCTACCCTAAACTCGAGAAACAACTCCCAGAAAGACCTGGCCATCAGATGCCGTCTTCCTCCGGGATGTAGAAGCTTGGAGGAGGCCCGGGTTTTAAGGGGAAGGAGTGGTGACAGTCCCCCAAAGCTCCCTATTCAGTGCACGGGCGGTGTGCAGGGATCCTGTCACCTCTCCTTTCCTGTGGGGAAAGCACAGGCCTAGTCCGCGAGTCGGCCTGAGCGCCAGAGTAAAAGGCCAAGCGATGCCTACACCGGGAGATGGTAGTGTGCATAGAGTGCCATCCTAGGCTAAGCGCGCTACTGCACGGTTGCGACTGTGTCTGCTTAGTTCGGCCTGGCAGGGTGAACCCAGGACGCGAACATGGAGCCAGGGAAAGCAAGGCCCAAGAGGCACCAGCTCTCCCGCAGCTCTTCTTCCCTGACGCGACAGAAGCCTTGCTGAGGAAGCAGTGGCGAAGGGCTGTTTGCTCCAAACCAAAGCCTCTGCGAAAGGACAGCATTCCCCGAGATATGTTTTGGGGGCTGCTGCTGAGTGCCTGAGCCCAGTCTCGCGGTGAGAGAAACCCGCATACAGCGAAAGCCCCTTTGCCTGGGCATCTCCCCTTGGAAAGCACAGCATTCGTTGGGAAATCAGAGTTGGGTTTGGGGATGCTGCTGCTGCTTGCCTAAGTGAGTCTCCGCAGCATGTTGGAAGATACCCGCATGGAGCGAAATCCTCTTTGCCCTAGCATCCTTTCTGCCTGAGAGAGAAGCATGGTTGCTCACGTCTGTCACCACGCTCCCCAGGAGCAAGTGTGGGGAAGGCACAGCACGCCGCCCTTGGGGAAGAGAAGGATCCCTTGGCCTTGGGGTCGGGAAACGCTCGGGAACAGGATAGCCTGCCGCGGCACGAAATGCAGGCCGGTGGCCAGACATGTGTCACCCGCTCCCTGTGCGGAGAGATGGAAGCCTGGCTGCTAAGGAGACATGAGGGTACAACTAGGGCAGGGGCGCGTGCTCCACTCTAAGGAAGGAGTCTGGGCAGAAGGCAGGCCTGTCCTGTGCCTCTGTTACCAAGGGGAGAGCATCTCCTTGGCCACCTGTCCCAAGGGCAGACTTGGGCTTGCTACCAGGTGCCATACCTGGAACTTGCAGAAACAACCCCATGGAGAAACGGTCAGTCAGATGCCATCTTCCACCAAGATGTGGCAGCATTGTGGGTGACAGGGGGTGCGGCGGGGAAGGAGTGGAGACAGTTCCCCACAGTTCCCCATCCCAGTGCCCGGGCCGTGTGCAGGGATCCTGTTGCCTCCTCTCTCCTGTGGTGAAGGCACTGGCCTTGACCCCGAGTCTGCCCGAGCACCGGAGCAAAAGGCAAAGCCTTACCTAGTCCAGGAGATGGAATTAGGCATAGAGTGCCATGCTAGGCCACGCACGCTGCTGCAGGGTTGTGACTGTGTCTGCCTAGTTCGGCTTAGCAAAGTGAAATCCGGGCGCGAACATGGAGTCCGGGAAAGCAAGGCCCAAGAGGCACCAGCTCTCCCGCGGCTCTTCGTCCCTGCTGCGAAAGAGCGAACGACCAAAGCCTTGCTGAGGAAGCAGCAGCGAAGTGAGGTTCGCGCCAAGCTGAAAACCTCTGCGAAAGCATGGCCGTCGCTGGGAAATCAGAGTCGGTTCTGTGGGCTGCTTTTGTTGCTTGCCTTAGCCTAGTATTCGCAGCCCTTTTGGAAAAACCCGCATAGAGCGAAAGCTTCTTTGCCGGGGCATCCCCTCTGGGAAAGCACAGCATTCTTTGGGAAATCAGAGTCGGGTCTGTGGGATGCTGCCTGCTGCTTGCCGGAGCTAGTCTCCACTGCACGGTGGAATAAACCCGCATGGAGCGAAATCCTCTTTGCCTGGGCATCCGCTCTGCCTGAGAAAGAAGCGCGGTGGTGCCTGTGGAAAGAGCCTTAAGGAAAGGGACACATCTGTCACTGCAGAGCGAAGGAAGCCGGGCTGCTAAGGAGTCACGAGGGGAAGATTAGGGCAGGGGAAAGGGCTCCACTCTGAGGAAGGAGTCTGGGCAGAAAGCATGCCTGTCCTGAGCCTTTGGGCCCAAGGAGACAGCAGCTCCTTGGCCACCTGACCGTGGTGGAGCCATGGGCTTGCCACCAGGCGCCTACCCTAAACTCGAGAAACAACTCCCAGAAAGACCTGGCCATCAGATGCCGTCTTCCTCCGGGATGTAGAAGCTTGGAGGAGGCCCGGGTTTTAAGGGGAAGGAGTGGTGACAGTCCCCCAAAGCTCCCTATTCAGTGCACGGGCGGTGTGCAGGGATCCTGTCACCTCTCCTTTCCTGTGGGGAAAGCACAGGCCTAGTCCGCGAGTCGGCCTGAGCGCCAGAGTAAAAGGCCAAGCGATGCCTACACCGGGAGATGGTAGTGTGCATAGAGTGCCATCCTAGGCTAAGCGCGCTACTGCACGGTTGCGACTGTGTCTGCTTAGTTCGGCCTGGCAGGGTGAACCCAGGACGCGAACATGGAGCCAGGGAAAGCAAGGCCCAAGAGGCACCAGCTCTCCCGCAGCCTTTCTTCCCTGAGGCGACAGAAGCCTTGCTGAGGAAGCAGTGGCGAAGGGCTGTTTGCTCCAAACCAAAGCCTCTGCGAAAGGACAGCATTCCCCGAGATATGTTTTGGGGGCTGCTGCTGCGTGCCTGAGCCCAGTCTCGCGGTGAGAGAAACCCGCATACAGCGAAAGCCCCTTTGCCTGGGCATCTCCCCTTGGAAAGCACAGCATTCGTTGGGAAATCAGAGTTGGGTTTGGGGATGCTGCTGCTGCTTGCCTAAGTGAGTCTCCGCAGCATGTTGGAAGATACCCGCATGGAGCGAAATCCTCTTTGCCCTAGCATCCTTTCTGCCTGAGAGAGAAGCATGGTTGCTCACGTCTGTCACCACGCTCCCCAGGAGCAAGTGTGGGGAAGGCACAGCACGCCGCCCTTGGGGAAGAGAAGGATCCCTTGGCCTTGGGGTCGGGAAACGCTCGGGAACAGGATAGCCTGCCGCGGCACGAAATGCAGGCCGGTGGCCAGACATGTGTCACCCGCTCCCTGTGCGGAGAGATGGAAGCCTGGCTGCTAAGGAGACATGAGGGTACAACTAGGGCAGGGGCGCGTGCTCCACTCTAAGGAAGGAGTCTGGGCAGAAGGCAGGCCTGTCCTGTGCCTCTGTTACCAAGGGGAGAGCATCTCCTTGGCCACCTGTCCCAAGGGCAGACTTGGGCTTGCTACCAGGTGCCATACCTGGAACTTGCAGAAACAACCCCATGGAGAAACGGTCAGTCAGATGCCATCTTCCACCAAGATGTGGCAGCATTGTGGGTGACAGGGGGTGCGGCGGGGAAGGAGTGGAGACAGTTCCCCACAGTTCCCCATCCCAGTGCCCGGGCCGTGTGCAGGGATCCTGTTGCCTCCTCTCTCCTGTGGTGAAGGCACTGGCCTTGACCCCGAGTCTGCCCAAGCACCGGAGCAAAAGGCAAAGCCTTACCTAGTCCAGGAGATGGAATTAGGCATAGAGTGCCATGCTAGGCCACGCACGCTGCTGCAGGGTTGTGACTGTGTCTGCCTAGTTCGGCTTAGCAAAGTGAAATCCGGGCGCGAACATGGAGTCCGGGAAAGCAAGGCCCAAGAGGCACCAGCTCTCCCGCGGCTCTTCGTCCCTGCTGCGAAAGAGCGAACGACCAAAGCCTTGCTGAGGAAGCAGCAGCGAAGTGAGGTTCGCGCCAAGCTGAAAACCTCTGCGAAAGCATGGCCGTCGCTGGGAAATCAGAGTCGGTTCTGTGGGCTGCTTTTGTTGCTTGCCTTAGCCTAGTATTCGCAGCCCTTTTGGAAAAACCCGCATAGAGCGAAAGCTTCTTTGCCGGGGCATCCCCTCTGGGAAAGCACAGCATTCTTTGGGAAATCAGAGTTGGGTCTGTGGGATGCTGCCTGCTGCTTGCCGGAGCTAGTCTCCACAGCACGGTGGAATAAACCCGCATGGAGCGAAATCCTCTTTGCCTGGGCATCCGCTCTGCCTGAGAAAGAAGCGCGGTGGTGCCTGTGGAAAGAGCCTTAAGGAAAGGGACACATCTGTCACTGCAGAGCGAAGGAAGCCGGGCTGCTAAGGAGTCACGAGGGGAAGATTAGGGCAGGGGAAAGGGCTCCACTCTGAGGAAGGAGTCTGGGCAGAAAGCATGCCTGTCCTGAGCCTTTGGGCCCAAGGAGACAGCAGCTCCTTGGCCACCTGACCGTGGTGGAGCCATGGGCTTGCCACCAGGCGCCTACCCTAAACTCGAGAAACAACTCCCAGAAAGACCTGGCCATCAGATGCCGTCTTCCTCCGGGATGTAGAAGCTTGGAGGAGGCCCGGGTTTTAAGGGGAAGGAGTGGTGACAGTCCCCCAAAGCTCCCTATTCAGTGCACGGGCGGTGTGCAGGGATCCTGTCACCTCTCCTTTCCTGTGGGGAAAGCACAGGCCTAGTCCGCGAGTCGGCCTGAGCGCCAGAGTAAAAGGCCAAGCGATGCCTACACCGGGAGATGGTAGTGTGCATAGAGTGCCATCCTAGGCTAAGCGCGCTACTGCACGGTTGTGACTGTGTCTGCTTAGTTCGGCCTGGCAGGGTGAACCCAGGACGCGAACATGGAGCCAGGGAAAGCAAGGCCCAAGAGGCACCAGCTCTCCCGCAGCTCTTCTTCCCTGACGCGACAGAAGCCTTGCTGAGGAAGCAGTGGCGAAGGGCTGTTTGCTCCAAACCAAAGCCTCTGCGAAAGGACAGCATTCCCCGAGATATGTTTTGGGGGCTGCTGCTGCGTGCCTGAGCCCAGTCTCGCGGTGGGAGAAACCCGCATACAGCGAAAGCCCCTTTGCCTGGGCATCTCCCCTTGGAAAGCACAGCATTCGTTGGGAAATCAGAGTTGGGTTTGGGGATGCTGCTGCTGCTTGCCTAAGTGAGTCTCCGCAGCATGTTGGAAGATACCCGCATGGAGCGAAATCCTCTTTCCCCTAGCATCCTTTCTGCCTGAGAGAGAAGCATGGTTGCTCACGTCTGTCACCGCGCTCCCCAGGAGCAATTTTGGGGAAGGCACAGCACGCCGCCACCGGGGAAGAGAAGGATCCCTTGGCCTTGGGGTCTGGAAACGCTCGGGAAGCAGAATAGCCTGCCGAGGCACGAACAGCAGGCCATGAGAAGACAAGTGTCCTCTCCTCCCTGTGCGGAGAGTTTGAAGCCTGGCTGCTAAGGAGACATGAGGGGAAGACAAGGGCATGGGTGCGTGCTCCACTCTGAGGAAGGAGTCTGGGCAGAAGGCAGGCCTGTCCTGTGCCTCTTGTCCCAAGGGGAAAGCATCTCTTTGGCCACCTGTCCCAAGGGCAGACTTGGGCTTGCCACCAGGTGCCATACCCGGAACTCGCAGAAACAACCCCATGGAGAAACGTGCAGTCAGATGCCCTCTTCCACCAAGGTATGGCAGCATTGTGGGTGGCCGCGGGTGTGCCGGGGAAAGAGTGGCGACAGTCCCCACCGTTCCCCATCCCAGTGCTCGGGCCCTGTGCAGGGATCCTGTCGCCTCTTCTCTCCTGTGGTGAAGGCACTGGCCTTGACCCCGAGTCTGCCCGAGCGCCGGAGCAAAAGGCAAAGCCTTACCTACGCCAGGAGATGGTAATAGCCATAGAGTGTCATGCTAGGCCACGCACGCTGCTGCAGGGTTGTGACTGTGTCTGCTTAGATCGGCTTAGCAAGGTGAACCCCGGGCGCGAACTTGGAGCCCGGGAAAACAAGGCCCAAGAGGCACCAGCTCTCCCGCGGCTCTTCTTTCCTGCCGCGACAGAGCGAACGACCAAAGCCTTGTTGAGGAAGCAGAAGCGAAGTGCGGTTTGCGCCAAGCTGAAAACCTCTGCGAAAGCATAGCAGTCGCTGGGAAATCAGAGTCGGTTCTGTGGGATGCTGCCTGCTGCTTGCCGGAGCTAGTCTCCACTGCACGGTGGAATAAACCCGCATGGAGCGAAATCCTCTTTGCCTGGGCTTCCGCTCTGCCTGAGAGAGAAGCGCGGTGGTGCCTGTGGAAAGAGCCTTAAGGAAAGGGACACATCTGTCACTGCAGAGCGAAGGAAGCCGGGTTGCTAAGGAGACACGAGGGGAAGATTAGGGCAGGGGAAAGGGCTCCACTCTGAGGAAGGAGTCTGGGCAGAAAGCATGCCTGTCCTGAGCCTTTGGGCCCAAGGAGACAGCGGCTCCTTGGCCACCTGACCGTGGTGGAGCCATGGGCTTGCCACCAGGCGCCTACCCTAAACTCGAGAAACAACTCCCAGAAAGACCTGGCCATCAGATGCCGTCTTCCTCCGGGATGTAGAAGCTTGGAGGAGGCCCGGGTTTTAAGGGGAAGGAGTGGTGACAGTCCCCCAAAGCTCCCTATTCAGTGCACGGGCGGTGTGCAGGGATCCTGTCACCTCTCCTTTCCTGTGGGGAAAGCACAGGCCTAGTCCGCGAGTCGGCCTGAGCGCCAGAGTAAAAGGCCAAGCGATGCCTACACCGGGAGATGGTAGTGTGCATAGAGTGCCATCCTAGGCTAAGCGCGCTACTGCACGGTTGCGACTGTGTCTGCTTAGTTCGGCCTGGCAGGGTGAACCCAGGACGCGAACATGGAGCCAGAGAAAGCAAGGCCCAAGAGGCACCAGCTCTCACGCAGCTCTTCTTCCCTGACGCGACAGAAGCCTTGCTGAGGAAGCAGTGGCGAAGGGCTGTTTGCTCCAAACCAAAGCCTCTGCGAAAGGACAGCATTCCCCGAGAAATGTTTTGGGTGCTGCTGCTGCGTGCCTGAGCCCAGTCTCGCGGTGAGAGAAACCCGCATACAGCGAAAGCCCCTTTGCCTGGGCATCTCCCCTTGGAAAGCACAGCATTCGTTGGGAAATCAGAGATGGGTTTGGGGATGCTGCTGCTGCTTGCCTAAGCGAGTCTCCGAAGCATGTTGGAAGATACCCGCATGGAGCGAAATCCTCTTTGCCCTAGCATCCTTTCTGCCTGAGAGAGAAGCATGGTTGCTCACGTCTGTCACCGCGCTCCCCAGGAGCAATTTTGGGGAAGGCACAGCACGCCGCCCCCGGGGAAGTGAAGGATCCCTTGGCCTTGGGGTCTGGAAACGCTCGGGAAGCAGAATAGCCTGCCGAGGCACGAACAGCAGGCCATGAGAAGACAAGTTTCCTCTCCTCCCTGTGCGGAGAGATTGAAGCCTGGCTGCTAAGGAGACATGAGGGGAAGACAAGGGCATGGGTGCGTGCTCCACTCTGAGGAAGGAGTCTGGGCAGAAGGCAGGCCTGTCCTGTGCCTCTTGTCCCAAGGGGAAAGCATCTCTTTGGCCACCTGTCCCAAGGGCAGACTTGGGCTTGCCACCAGGTGCCATACCCGGAACTCGCAGAAACAACCCCATGGAAAAACGTGCAGTCAGATGCCCTCTTCCACCAAGGTATGGCAGCATTGTGGGTGGCCGCGGGTGTGCCGGGGAAAGAGTGGCGACAGTCCCCACCGTTCTCCATCCCAGTGCTCGGGCCCTGTGCAGGGATCCTGTCGCCTCTTCTCTCCTGTGGTGAAGGCACTGGCCTTGACCCCGAGTCTGCCCGAGCGCCGGAGCAAAAGGCAAAGCCTTACCTACGCCAGGAGATGGTAATAGCCATAGAGTGTCATGCTAGGCCACGCACGCTGCTGCAGGGTTGTGACTGTGTCTGCTTAGTTCGGCTTAGCAAGGTGAACCCCAGGCGCGAACTTGGAGCACGGGAAAACAAGGCCCAAGAGGCACCAGCTCTCCCGCGGCTCTTCTTTCCTGCCGCGACAGAGCTAACGACCAAAGCCTTGCTGAGGAAGCAGAAGCGAAGTGCGGTTTGCGCCAAGCTGAAAACCTCTGCGAAAGCATAGCAGTCGCTGGGAAATCAGAGTCGGTTCTGTGGGATGCTGCCTGCTGCTTGCCGGAGCTAGTCTCCACTGCACGGTGGAATAAACCCGCATGGAGCGAAATCCTCTTTGCCTGGGCTTCCGCTCTGCCTGAGAGAGAAGCGCGGTGGTGCCTGTGGAAAGAGCCTTAAGGAAAGGGACACATCTGTCACTGCAGAGCGAAGGAAGCCGGGTTGCTAAGGAGACACGAGGGGAAGATTAGGGCAGGGGAAAGGGCTCCACTCTGAGGAAGGAGTCTGGGCAGAAAGCATGCCTGTCCTAAGCCTTTGGGCCCAAGGAGACAGCAGCTCCTTGGCCACCTGACCGTGGTGGAGCCATGGGCTTGCCACCAGGCGCCTACCCTAAACTCGAGAAACAACTCCCAGAAAGACCTGGCCATCAGATGCCGTCTTCCTCCGGGATGTAGAAGCTTGGAGGAGGCCCGGGTTTTAAGGGGAAGGAGTGGTGACAGTCCCCCAAAGCTCCCTATTCAGTGCACGGGCGGTGTGCAGGGATCCTGTCACCTCTCCTTTCCTGTGGGGAAAGCACAGGCCTAGTCCGCGAGTCTGCCTGAGCGCCAGAGTAAAAGGCCAAGCGATGCCTACACCGGGAGATGGTAGTGTGCATAGAGTGCCATCCTAGGCTAAGCGCGCTACTGCACGGTTGCGACTGTGTCTGCTTAGTTCGGCCTGGCAGGGTGAACCCAGGACGCGAACATGGAGCCAGGGAAAGCAAGGCCCAAGAGGCACCAGCTCTCCCGCAGCTCTTCTTCCCTGACGCGACAGAAGCCTTGCTGAGGAAGCAGTGGCGAAGGGCTGTTTGCTCCAAACCAAAGCCTCTGCGAAAGGACAGCATTCCTAGAGAAATGTTTTGGGGGCTGCTGCTGCGTGCCTGAGCCCAGTCTCGCGGTGAGAGAAACCCGCATACAGCGAAAGCCCCTTTGCCTGGGCATCTCCCCTTGGAAAGCACAGCATTCGTTGGGAAATCAGAGTTGGGTTTGGGGATGCTGCTGCTGCTTGCCTAAGTGAGTCTCCGCAGCATGTTGGAAGATACCCGCATGGAGCGAAATCCTCTTTGCCCTAGCATCCTTTCTGCCTGAGAGAGAAGCATGGTTGCTCACGTCTGTCACCACGCTCCCCAGGAGCAAGTGTGGGGAAGGCACAGCACGCCGCCCTTGGGGAAGAGAAGGATCCCTTGGCCTTGGGGTCGGGAAACGCTCGGGAACAGGATAGCCTGCCGCGGCACGAAATGCAGGCCGGTGGCCAGACATGTGTCACCCGCTCCCTGTGCGGAGAGATGGAAGCCTGGCTGCTAAGGAGACATGAGGGGACGACTAGGGCAGGGGCGCGTGCTCCACTCTAAGGAAGGAGTCTGGGCAGAAGGCAGGCCTGTCCTGTGCCTCTGTTACCAAGGGGAGAGCATCTCCTTGGCCACCTGTCCCAAGGGCAGACTTGGGCTTGCTACCAGGTGCCATACCTGGAACTTGCAGAAACAACCCCATGGAGAAACGTGCAGTCAGATGCCCTCTTCCACCAAGGTATGGCAGCATTGTGGGTGGCCGCGGGTGTGCCGGGGAAAGAGTGGCGACAGTCCCCACCGTTCCCCATCCCAGTGCTCGGGCCCTGTGCAGGGATCCTGTCGCCTCTTCTCTCCTGTGGTGAAGGCACTGGCCTTGACCCCGAGTCTGCCCGAGCGCCGGAGCAAAAGGCAAAGCCTTACCTACGCCAGGAGATGGTAATAGCCATAGAGTGTCATGCTAGGCCACGCACGCTGCTGCAGGGTTGTGACTGTGTCTGCTTAGATCGGCTTAGCAAGGTGAACCCCGGGCGCGAACTTGGAGCCCGGGAAAACAAGGCCCAAGAGGCACCAGCTCTCCCGCGGCTCTTCTTTCCTGCCGCGACAGAGCGAACGACCAAAGCCTTGCTGAGGAAGCAGAAGCGAAGTGCGGTTTGCGCCAAGCTGAAAACCTCTGCGAAAGCATAGCAGTCGCTGGGAAATCAGAGTCGGTTCTGTGGGATGCTGCCTGCTGCTTGCCGGAGCTAGTCTCCACTGCACGGTGGAATAAACCCGCATGGAGCGAAATCCTCTTTGCCTGGGCTTCCGCTCTGCCTGAGAGAGAAGCGCGGTGGTGCCTGTGGAAAGAGCCTTAAGGAAAGGGACACATCTGTCACTGCAGAGCGAAGGAAGCCGGGTTGCTAAGGAGACACGAGGGGAAGATTAGGGCAGGGGAAAGGGCTCCACTCTGAGGAAGGAGTCTGGGCAGAAAGCATGCCTGTCCTGAGCCTTTGGGCCCAAGGAGACAGCGGCTCCTTGGCCACCTGACCGTGGTGGAGCCATGGGCTTGCCACCAGGCGCCTACCCTAAACTCGAGAAACAACTCCCAGAAAGACCTGGCCATCAGATGCCGTCTTCCTCCGGGATGTAGAAGCTTGGAGGAGGCCCGGGTTTTAAGGGGAAGGAGTGGTGACAGTCCCCCAAAGCTCCCTATTCAGTGCACGGGCGGTGTGCAGGGATCCTGTCACCTCTCCTTTCCTGTGGGGAAAGCACAGGCCTAGTCCGCGAGTCGGCCTGAGCGCCAGAGTAAAAGGCCAAGCGATGCCTACACCGGGAGATGGTAGTGTGCATAGAGTGCCATCCTAGGCTAAGCGCGCTACTGCACGGTTGCGACTGTGTCTGCTTAGTTCGGCCTGGCAGGGTGAACCCAGGACGCGAACATGGAGCCAGAGAAAGCAAGGCCCAAGAGGCACCAGCTCTCACGCAGCTCTTCTTCCCTGACGCGACAGAAGCCTTGCTGAGGAAGCAGTGGCGAAGGGCTGTTTGCTCCAAACCAAAGCCTCTGCGAAAGGACAGCATTCCCCGAGAAATGTTTTGGGTGCTGCTGCTGCGTGCCTGAGCCCAGTCTCGCGGTGAGAGAAACCCGCATACAGCGAAAGCCCCTTTGCCTGGGCATCTCCCCTTGGAAAGCACAGCATTCGTTGGGAAATCAGAGTTGGGTTTGGGGATGCTGCTGCTGCTTGCCTAAGCGAGTCTCCGAAGCATGTTGGAAGATACCCGCATGGAGCGAAATCCTCTTTGCCCTAGCATCCTTTCTGCCTGAGAGAGAAGCATGGTTGCTCACGTCTGTCACCGCGCTCCCCAGGAGCAATTTTGGGGAAGGCACAGCACGCCGCCCCCGGGGAAGTGAAGGATCCCTTGGCCTTGGGGTCTGGAAACGCTCGGGAAGCAGAATAGCCTGCCGAGGCACGAACAGCAGGCCATGAGAAGACAAGTTTCCTCTCCTCCCTGTGCGGAGAGATTGAAGCCTGGCTGCTAAGGAGACATGAGGGGAAGACAAGGGCATGGGTGCGTGCTCCACTCTGAGGAAGGAGTCTGGGCAGAAGGCAGGCCTGTCCTGTGCCTCTTGTCCCAAGGGGAAAGCATCTCTTTGGCCACCTGTCCCAAGGGCAGACTTGGGCTTGCCACCAGGTGCCATACCCGGAACTCGCAGAAACAACCCCATGGAAAAACGTGCAGTCAGATGCCCTCTTCCACCAAGGTATGGCAGCATTGTGGGTGGCCGCGGGTGTGCCGGGGAAAGAGTGGCGACAGTCCCCACCGTTCTCCATCCCAGTGCTCGGGCCCTGTGCAGGGATCCTGTCGCCTCTTCTCTCCTGTGGTGAAGGCACTGGCCTTGACCCCGAGTCTGCCCGAGCGCCGGAGCAAAAGGCAAAGCCTTACCTACGCCAGGAGATGGTAATAGCCATAGAGTGTCATGCTAGGCCACGCACGCTGCTGCAGGGTTGTGACTGTGTCTGCTTAGTTCGGCTTAGCAAGGTGAACCCCGGGCGCGAACTTGGAGCCCGGGAAAACAAGGCCCAAGAGGCACCAGCTCTCCCGCGGCTCTTCTATCCTGCCGCGACAGAGCTAACGACCAAAGCCTTGCTGAGGAAGCAGAAGCGAAGTGCGGTTTGCGCCAAGCTGAAAACCTCTGCGAAAGCATAGCAGTCGCTGGGAAATCAGAGTCGGTTCTGTGGGATGCTGCCTGCTGCTTGCCGGAGCTAGTCTCCACTGCACGGTGGAATAAACCCGCATGGAGCGAAATCCTCTTTGCCTGGGCTTCCGCTCTGCCTGAGAGAGAAGCGCGGTGGTGCCTGTGGAAAGAGCCTTAAGGAAAGGGACACATCTGTCACTGCAGAGCGAAGGAAGCCGGGTTGCTAAGGAGACACGAGGGGAAGATTAGGGCAGGGGAAAGGGCTCCACTCTGAGGAAGGAGTCTGGGCAGAAAGCATGCCTGTCCTAAGCCTTTGGGCCCAAGGAGACAGCAGCTCCTTGGCCACCTGACCGTGGTGGAGCCATGGGCTTGCCACCAGGCGCCTACCCTAAACTCGAGAAACAACTCCCAGAAAGACCTGGCCATCAGATGCCGTCTTCCTCCGGGATGTAGAAGCTTGGAGGAGGCCCGGGTTTTAAGGGGAAGGAGTGGTGACAGTCCCCCAAAGCTCCCTATTCAGTGCACGGGTGGTGTGCAGGGATCCTGTCACCTCTCCTTTCCTGTGGGGAAAGCACAGGCCTAGTCCGCGAGTCTGCCTGAGCGCCAGAGTAAAAGGCCAAGCGATGCCTACACCGGGAGATGGTAGTGTGCATAGAGTGCCATCCTAGGCTAAGCGCGCTACTGCACGGTTGCGACTGTGTCTGCTTAGTTCGGCCTGGCAGGGTGAACCCAGGACGCGAACATGGAGCCAGGGAAAGCAAGGCCCAAGAGGCACCAGCTCTCCCGCAGCTCTTCTTCCCTGACGCGACAGAAGCCTTGCTGAGGAAGCAGTGGCGAAGGGCTGTTTGCTCCAAACCAAAGCCTCTGCGAAAGGACAGCATTCCTAGAGAAATGTTTTGGGGGCTGCTGCTGCGTGCCTGAGCCCAGTCTCGCGGTGAGAGAAACCCGCATACAGCGAAAGCCCCTTTGCCTGGGCATCTCCCCTTGGAAAGCACAGCATTCGTTGGGAAATCAGAGTTGGGTTTGGGGATGCTGCTGCTGCTTGCCTAAGTGAGTCTCCGCAGCATGTTGGAAGATACCCGCATGGAGCGAAATCCTCTTTGCCCTAGCATCCTTTCTGCCTGAGAGAGAAGCATGGTTGCTCACGTCTGTCACCACGCTCCCCAGGAGCAAGTGTGGGGAAGGCACAGCACGCCGCCCTTGGGGAAGAGAAGGATCCCTTGGCCTTGGGGTCGGGAAACGCTCGGGAACAGGATAGCCTGCCGCGGCACGAAATGCAGGCCGGTGGCCAGACATGTGTCACCCGCTCCCTGTGCGGAGAGATGGAAGCCTGGCTGCTAAGGAGACATGAGGGGACGACTAGGGCAGGGGCGCGTGCTCCACTCTAAGGAAGGAGTCTGGGCAGAAGGCAGGCCTGTCCTGTGCCTCTGTTACCAAGGGGAGAGCATCTCCTTGGCCACCTGTCCCAAGGGCAGACTTGGGCTTGCTACCAGGTGCCATACCTGGAACTTGCAGAAACAACCCCATGGAGAAACGGTCAGTCAGATGCCATCTTCCACCAAGATGTGGCAGCATTGTGGGTGACAGGGGGTGCGGCGGGGAAGGAGTGGAGACAGTTCCCCACAGTTCCCCATCCCAGTGCCCGGGCCGTGTGCAGGGATCCTGTTGCCTCCTCTCTCCTGTGGTGAAGGCACTGGCCTTGACCCCGAGTCTGCCCGAGCACCGGAGCAAAAGGCAAAGCCTTACCTAGTCCAGGAGATGGAATTAGGCATAGAGTGCCATGCTAGGCCACGCACGCTGCTGCAGGGTTGTGACTGTGTCTGCCTAGTTCGGCTTAGCAAAGTGAAATCCGGGCGCGAACATGGAGTCCGGGAAAGCAAGGCCCAAGAGGCACCAGCTCTCCCGCGGCTCTTCGTCCCTGCTGCGAAAGAGCGAACGACCAAAGCCTTGCTGAGGAAGCAGCAGCGAAGTGAGGTTCGCGCCAAGCTGAAAACCTCTGCGAAAGCATGGCCGTCGCTGGGAAATCAGAGTCGGTTCTGTGGGCTGCTTTTGTTGCTTGCCTTAGCCTAGTATTCGCAGCCCTTTTGGAAAAACCCGCATAGAGCGAAAGCTTCTTTGCCGGGGCATCCCCTCTGGGAAAGCACAGCATTCTTTGGGAAATCAGAGTCGGGTCTGTGGGATGCTGCCTGCTGCTTGCCGGAGCTAGTCTCCACAGCACGGTGGAATAAACCCGCATGGAGCGAAATCCTCTTTGCCTGGGCATCCGCTCTGCCTGAGAAAGAAGTGCGGTGGTGCCTGTGGAAAGAGCCTTAAGGAAAGGGACACATCTGTCACTGCAGAGCGAAGGAAGCCGGGCTGCTAAGGAGACACGAGGGGAAGATTAGGGCAGGGGAAAGGGCTCCACTCTGAGGAAGGAGTCTGGGCAGAAAGCATGCCTGTCCTGAGCCTTTGGGCCCAAGGAGACAGCAGCTCCTTGGCCACCTGACCGTGGTGGAGCCATGGGCTTGCCACCAGGCGCCTACCCTAAACTCGAGAAACAACCCCCAGAAAGACCTGGCCATCAGATGCCGTCTTCCTCCGGGATGTAGAAGCTTGGAGGAGGCCCGGGTTTTAAGGGGAAGGAGTGGTGACAGTCCCCCAAAGCTCCCTATTCAGTGCAGGGGCGGTGTGCAGGGATCCTGTCACCTCTCCTTTCCTGTGGGGAAAGCACAGGCCTAGTCCGCGAGTCGGCCTGAGCGCCAGAGTAAAAGGCCAAGCGATGCCTACACCGGGAGATGGTAGTGTGCATGGAGTGCCATCCTAGGCTAAGCGCGCTACTGCACGGTTGTGACTGTGCCTGGCAGGGTGAACCCAGGATGCGAACATGGAGCCAGGGAAAGCAAGGCCCAAGAGGCACCAGCTCTCCCGCAGCTCTTCTTCCCTGACGCGACTGAAGCTTTACTGAGGAAGCAGCGGCGAAGTGCTGTTCGCTCCAAACCAAATCCTCTGCGAAAGCACAGCATTCGTTGAGAAATGTTGTCCGGGCTGCTGCTGCTTCCCTTAGCCCAGTCTCGCGATGGGAGAAACCCGCATACAGCGAAAGCCTCTTTGCCTGGTCCTCTCCCTTAGGAAAGCACAGCATTCGTTGGGAAATCAGAGTTGGGTTTGGGGATGCTGCTGCTGCTTGCCTGAGCGAGTCTCGGCAACATGGTGGAAGACACCCGCATGGAGCGAAATCCTCTTTGCCCTAGCATCCCCTCTGCCTGAGATAGAAGCATGGTTGCACACGTCTGTCACCGCGCTCCCCAGGAGCAATTTTGGGGAAGGCACAGCACGCCGCCCCCGGGGAAGAGAAGGATCCCTTGGCCGTGGGGTCTGGAAACGCTCGGGAGTCAGAATAGCCTGCCGAGGCACGAACAACAGGCCATGAGAAGACAAGTGTCCTCTGCTCCCTGTGCGGAGAGATTGAAGCCTGGCTGCTAAGGAGACATGAGGGGACGACAAGGGCATGGGTGCGTGCTCCACTCTGAGGAAGGAGTCTGGGCAGAAGGCAGGCCTGTCCTGTGCCTCTGGTCCCAAGGGGAAAGCATCTCCTTGGCCACCTGTCCCAAGGGCAGACTTGGGCTTGCCACCAGTTGCCATACCCGGAACTCGCCGAAACAACCCCATGGAGAAACGTGCAGTCAGATGCCGTCTTCCACCAAGATATGGCAGCATTGTGGGTGGCAGGGGGTGTGCCGGGGAAAGAGTGGCGACAGTCCCCACCATTCCATATCCCAGTGCTCGGGCCCGGTGCAGGAATCCTGTCGCCTCCTCTCTCCTATGGTGAAGGCACTGGCCTAGACCCCGAGTCTGCCCAAGCGCCAGAGCAAAAGGCAAAGCCTTACCTACGCCAGGAGATGGTAATAGGCATAGAGTGCCATGCTAGGCCACGCACGCTGCTGCAGGGTTGTGACTGTGTCTGCTTAGTTCGGCTTAGCAAGGTGAACCCCGGGCGCGAACATGGAGCCCGGGAAAGCAAGGACCAAGAGGCACCAGCTCTCCCGCGGCTCTTCTTTCCTGCCGCGACAGAGCGAACGACCACAGCCTTGCTGAGGAAGCAGCAGCGAAGTGAGGTTCGCGCCAAGCTGAAAACCTCTGCGAAAGCATGGCCGTCGCTGGGAAATCAGAGTCGGTTCTGTGGGCTGCTTTTGTTGCTTGCCTTAGCCTAGTATTCGCAGCACTTTTGGAGAAACCCACATAGAGCGAAAGCCTCTTTGCCCGGGCATCCCCTCTGGGAAAGCACAGCATTCTTTGGGAAATCAGAGTCGGGTCTGTGGGATGCTGCCTGCTGCTTGCCGGAGCCAGTCTCCACAGCACGGTGTAATAAACCCGCATGGAGCGAAATCCTCTTTGCCTGGGCATCCCCTCTGCATGAGAGAGATGCATGGTTGCACACGTCTGTCACTGCGCTCCCCAGGAGCAAGTGTGGGGAAGGCACAGCACACTGTCCCTGGGGAAGAGAAGGAGCCATTGGCCTTGGGGTCTGGAAAATTGAACAGCCACATGCAGAAAATGAAATTGGACCATCCTA
Organism: Mustela nivalis; assembly: GCF_964662115.1. Classification (NCBI taxonomy): domain Eukaryota; kingdom Metazoa; phylum Chordata; class Mammalia; order Carnivora; family Mustelidae; genus Mustela; species Mustela nivalis. Next base: position 1,389,176 of record NW_028136528.1, read on the forward strand.
ACACCATACATTATAATCGACTGGAAATGGATGAAGAAGCATAATGTGAGAAAGGAATCCATCATAGTCCTTGAGGAGAGAACAGGTAGCAACTTCTTTGACCTCAGCAGCAGCAACTTCTTCCTAGGAACATCGCGAAAGGCAAGGGAAGCAAGGGCAAGAATGAACTATTGGGATTTCATCAGATCCAAAAGCTTTTGCACTGCAAAGGAAACAGTTAACAAAGCCAAAAGATCACTGTCAGAAGTTATCTGGGAGAAGATATTTGCAAATGACATACCAGATAAAGGGCCAGTATCCAAAATCTATAAAGAGCTTATCAAACTCAACACCCTAAAAACAAATAATCCAATGAAGAAATGGGCAGAGGACATGAACAGACATTTCTGCAAAGAATACATCCAAATGGCCAACAGACACATGAAAAAATGCTCCACACCACTCGGCATCAGGGAAATACAAATCAAAACCAGAATGAGATACCACCTCACACCGTTCAGAATGGCTAAAATGAACAAGTCCGTCAATGACAGATGCTGGCGAGGATGTGGAGTTAGGGCAACCCTCCTACACTGTATGTGGGAATGCAAGCTGGTGCAACCACTCTGGAAAACAGCGTGGACGTGCCTCAAAAAGCTGAAAATAGAACTACCCTATGACCCAGTGCTTGTAGTACTGGGTATATACCCTACAGATACAAACGTGGCATTCTGAAGGGGCACATGCACCCAAATGTTTATAGCAGCAATGTCCACAATAGTTAAACTATGGAAAGAAACTAAATGTCCTTCAACAGATGAATCAATAAATAAGATGTGGTATATATGTTCAATGGAATACTATGCAGCCATCAAAAGAAATGAAATCCTGCTATTTGTGATGACGTGGATGGAACTAGAGGGTATTATGCTTGGCGAAATAAATCAATCTGAGAAAGACAACTATCATATGATCTCCCTGATATGATGAAGTGGAGATGCAACATAGGCAGTTTCGGGCGTACGAAAAGAAAAATAAAAAAAGATGGTATTAGGAGGGAGACAAACCATAAAAGACTGAATCTCACAAAACAGACTGAGGGTTGCTGGGGGGAGGTGTGTTGGGGTATGGACATTGGAGAGGGCAGATGCTATGGTGAGTGATGGTGAGTGCTGTGAAATGTGAAAACCTGGTGATTCACAGACCTGTACCCCTAGGGATTAAAACACATTATATAAAAAATTTTTAAAAATAATTTAAAAAACCCATTAAAGAAAAAACACAGATTGCAAGCCCAGAGCTAATCTCATATTCAATCAAAACTTTTGAAAGTTTTCCCCTTAAAGATCAGAAGAAAGACAAGTGTGTCCATTTTCACTACTCTCATTTGACACAGTAGTGGATGTCCTAGCCAGAGAAACAAGGAACACAAAGAAACAAGAGACTCCAAAAAAAAAAAAAAAAAGGAAGAAGTAAAATTTTCTTTTTTTGGATAACATGAACTTACATGTTAAAAAATCCTAAAAAATTCACAAAAAATTTGAATAAACAAATTTAGTAAAATTACCAAATACAAGATCAATATATAAAAGAAAAGAATTTTGTTTTGTTTCTTTTTTTTTTTTTATGGACTGCTTCCCAGTTTGTCATGTCATCCTTGTTCAGTGATCACGCTAATCTTCTCTGCATCATTCCAATTTTAGTATATGTGCTGCCAAAGTAAGCACAAGACAGGAGCATTTTAACATTCTAATGATGAACTATCTGAAAAAATAAAGAAAACAATCTAATTCACAATAGCATCAAAAATAATAAAATACTTAGGAATAGATTTAACTAAGAAGATGAAAGATCTGTACTCCATAAACTATGACATTGATAAAGAAATTGAAGGTGACAGAAATGGAAAGATAGCTCATATTTATGAATGGTAAGAATTAACATTGTTAAAATGTCCATACTACCGTAAACCATCTGTAAATCCAATTCCTATCAAAAATCCAATGTTAGGGGCACCTGGGTGGCTCAGTGGGTTAAGCCGCTGCCTTCGGCTCTGGTCATGATCCCAGGGTCCTGGGATCGAGCCCCGCATCAGGCTCTCTGCTCAGCAGGAAGCCTGCTTCCTCTTCTCTCTCTGCCTGCCTCTCTGCCTGCTTGTCATCTCTCTCTGTCAAATAAATAAATTAAAAATCTTAAAAAAAATCCAATATTATTGTTTTACAGAAGTAAGTAAAGAATCCTAAAGTTTATATGAGACCATGAAAGACAACAAATAATCAAAGCAGTTCTGAGAAAGAATGAAGAAGGGAGATTACACTTCTTGATTTGAAACTATACTACAAAGCCCTCATGCTCAAAACAATAAAGTATACTGGCATAAAAACAGACCAATAAACAAGTAGAACAGAATTGAGAGCCCAGAAATAAATCCTTTCATACAGTCACCTAATATTTGACAGGGGCCAACATATGTAATGGGGAAAGATAGTCTGTTCAATAAATGATATTTAAAACTGAATAGTCACATAAACAGTATGAAAAGGGAACCTTATATCACTCATAAGTCTGAACTTGAAATAGATTAAAGACTTAAAGGTGATGCATGAAACTAAATTTCCTAAAGGAAAACATAGGAAAAATTCTCCTTGACATTGGTCTTGCCAATAGTTTTTTGGATACCAGACCAAAAACACAAGCAAAAAAAGCAAAAATAAATAAATGGTATTACATCAAACTAACGTTTCTGCATTGCCAAAAAAAGGGAGAGAGAATGAAAACACAATCCACAGAATGTAAGAAAATACTTACGAATCTTATATCTGAAAAGAGGTTAATAACCAACAGATACAAATAGAAAAAAATATATGATTAAAAAAATAGCAAAAGGATCTCAATAGACTTTTTTTTCAAAAAAGTTTGATAAATGACCAACAGGAGCATTAAAAAGTGCTCAACGTAAAAATCTCAGGGCAAAGTCCTTATGTTGTTGTTGTTGTTGTTTACCTCTGAAAAACACAGCAAGATATTAGAATATATACTACCAAAAAATTGAAACTAACCAATTTTGGTAAATATTGGGGAAAACGGGGAACTTATGCACTGTAATAGGGATATAAATTTGTATGGAAAACAGTATGGAGATTATTCATATTATTAAAAGTAAAATTACCATATGATTCAGTAATCCCACTTCTAGGTATCTATCTAAAGAAAACGAAGTCACTGTTCAAAGACATATCTGCACTCTTATGTTTATTATAAAATTATTAACTCTAAGCAAGAGATGGAAATAACTTCAGTATCCATTAATGGATGAATGAGTAAAATAAGTATGGTAAATATATACTACGGAATACTACTTAACCATGAAAAATTAAGAAATACTGCCATTTACAACAGCATGGATGGATCTTGAAGGTATTATTCTAAGTGAAATATTTCAAAGATTTTATATATTTTTTAAATTTATGTATTATGATATCCCTTACATACAGAATCTGAGGAAAAGGAAAACTAATGGAAACTTAGAGTTGAGTTGACAAGGGGTGAACCTGGGGTGGAGTAAGATGGTCCAAGGGTGCAAACTTGCAACTATAATATGAAAAAGTTCTGGGGATCTAATGTACAGCATGATGATCATAGTTAATAAGATATACATACTTTTTTTTATTGTGCTTCCCTTTAATAAACTTTGCATATATCACATTCTTACAAGTTGAAAGTTTATAGCAATCTTGTATAAAAGAGGTCTGCTGCCACCATTTTTCTAACAACATTTGTTCATTTTGTGTCTCTTTGTCACATGTTGGTAATTCTTGCAATATATCAAGTTTTTTCATTATTATTGTATTTGTTATGGTGATCTGTGATCAGTAATTATGACCCACTGAAAACTCAGAACTAGTGTACTTAAGGTATATACATTGATTTTCTTTAAAAACATAATGCTTTTGAACAGTGCAGTATAGTTTTTATTTTTTATATGCACTGGGAAACATAATTTTTTATATGCACTGGGAAACCAAAAAATATAATAATTTGACTTAGTTTATTGAGATAATCACTTTATTGAGGCAGTCTGGAACAAAACCCACAAGACCTCTGAAGTTTATCTCTACTATACTATCTACTATACTATATACATAAAAGTTGCTAAGAGAGTAGATCTTAAAATTCCTTACGATACATGCATAAAAATCAGTGGCAACTATACGAGATAGTAGATGTATTAACATTTTTGTGTAGATTATATTGCAATAAAGATGTATACCAATTTATCAAATTGTACAAAATTTACACAATGTTAAAAGTTCGCAATGTTATAAGAAATCATTTCTTAAATTTACAAATATGTCGATTTTTTTCAATAAAGCTGGAAAAAACTTTTTGTAGAATTAATCTATTTTTCAAAAAAGGAAGTAAGGCAGTAGAAACTGCAACTAACTCTGAAATAATAGAATATAAAATCCATTTTTGGTATATACACTGTGACAAAAACTATTACTTACTTTACAATGGAGGAGTACTTATGAAGCATGAAGGATGGTCTATAAAAAAGGCTGAAAGAGCTCAGTTTTAAGGTTTAAATTTAATATCTTCTTTTAAAATACTAAACTGACCACCCAGTGTTCCAAACATCAATGTCTTAACTGCATGAATTTATTTCATACAACTCTATAATCTAGTTTCATAAGAAAGCAGCATGCAAAGTTTGAATAAGACAGACTTGCTTAAGTTTCTTTATGTTCAACAGTAAAGGATACCTCCTTAAAAACAAATAGAAGAAAAATCAGCATATTTATTATGATAATTATTATTCATAAGGAGATTCATATTGAATTAGGGAATATATATCCTCAGAGGGGGTAAAGTAAAATGAAATTTATGTTGGTAAATGTGTCTAATAATAGTCAATACAATGCCTCAATATAAATGAATATTACCATTTTGAACAATTTAATTACTATTACTAGAATTATTATAAGTATAAAAATAGCTATCATTTTAGCATGGAATATGAGACTCTCATGCTCCATGCTTCATCACATCCACACAACAACGCTGCATAATAAGTATTATCATCACCATTTCATGGGTGAAAAAACTGAGGCTAACACATTTAGATAACTGGTTTATGATTACATGGGTAGCAAAAATGCATCACACTAATTTAGGCTTTATGATTTCAGAATTGTACTCTTTCCACTGCACATTCTATTACTCTGTAAATACTTGGCCTGTTTTCATTTGGTTCTTTAATTTTATTCATGTGGTGATGGCTTAAAGCTTCCTTTAAAGGAAGCTTAAAAATTTCATTTAACCAAAAGCTCCCAAGAATTAAAAATGCCACAGATCTAATGTAGACATGGATATCATTAGTTAATGGGTAACTATATATTTTCCACCCTAGTGAGATAACAATCAGAGTATTTTTCTAAGTTTTAGTCTCTCAGTGTTAAAAAGGACTTTGTTAAAATAGAAATATTTAGACAAAGGTGATCAAAAGTCTGAATCAGGTCACCTTAAGGTAAATATTAGGAACCTGAGGAAACAAATGGAGATTTGAACACTGAGCTATGATATAATGAATGGTTTCAAGTATTTAGTAGAGTATAGAAAAGCCCTTTAAAGCCTGGTCTTAGCCTAGCATTGCAGCTTCTGGGATATCTGTCTATCTATCATCTATCTACCTAGATATAAATTTGAAAACTTTTTTAACTTAAAGATTTTGAGAAATAGAACATAATCAGCACCATAGAAGATCTGTTTCTGATAACAACCTAGCCCCTCCTCCCAGTTTGTTAATATTCTCTCTTATTTAATGTAACATTGTGCAAATAGACCACTACTGATCTGCCGTTATGAATGAAATAGCTATAATCATCTGTTTGCATATCCTGGTGAAAATATTCATTTAGTTCCATGTTGTATTTCTAGGAATGGACCAAATTTTTATTTTTATTTTTAAGTTTTCTAAATATTGTCCAACTTACCTCAAATGTTTTTATTATGGGCACTTTCATTCTTTCACATTCTTGCAAGGCAATTTTACTGTTGCCCAATATGGTAAGTGTGTAATAGTATGTCATTTTAGGTTTTAATTTATTTTTAATTTAATTTAATTTAATTTAATTCCAGATTCATAATAAAGATAAACAGTTTTTATATATGAGTGGCCATTTGGATTACCCTTTCTGTAAAGTACATGCTCAAATCTTTTGATATCTTAACACTGTGTCATACTGACTTCTTTAATAGTAGATTTTCTGAATGAACTTTTAGCTGTGTAGGTCTTCTCTATTTTATTTTGAACTTGTTTTCATTTCAAAATCTTTATATTTATTTTCATAATCTGCTTTTATTTTGCTTTGTCTATTATCTATCTATCTATCTATCTATTTATTTGCAAGCAAGAGAGAGTGAGCAAGTGAGAGTGCAGGGAGGGATAGAAAAAGAAGGGAAAAGAATCTTAAGCAGGCTCCAGGCTCAGCACAGAGCCCAACTCTGGGCTCTATTTCACAACCATGACATCATGACCTGAGCCAAATTGAAAGAGATAAAATAAAAGTAAGGTGTTAAAAAAAAAAGGAAAAAGAATTGGAGGTTTAATTAAGTGAGCCACCCAGGCACCCCTGTGGTATCTTAAATTAGCTGTCATATCTTTAAAGTTCTAGAGTATCCATTTGGTTCATTTATAAAACCTTTCTCAATATCATTTTTAGTGTCAGTTTTTTGTTCAATTTGCTTCCCCTTTCATTTCTTTGAGCAGAGTAATCAAGCCATTTTACAATCTTTATTGATCATTTTAACATCATACTTAATCCCATTTTGTCTATCAAATCTTGTTAATGGTTTTTCTTTGTGTGCTTTGTTACATTTTGCTATGTTCAAGACATTATATTTGAAACTCTTATTGAGTAGGGATAATTAAGAGCTATAATAACGGTATGGTCCTCCTTGGTAGGATTTTCTCTTATATCTGAGACTCTACAAGACAATCATACTCCAAATTCAGTGATTGGCTTTCTCAGTTTACACAGAAGGCAAGGTAGGCTATAGTCTTATTTCTGCTTCTCCTTGTGCTTTGTGGATCTCAAGTTAAATTTGGGTTGTACCAAAGTCCTCAAATTTGATTGCTGCTGGATTTGTTTCTCTAGTATCAAGAGTCTATTAACAACACAGCTCAGTGTGTTTTAGCAGTTTCAAATGCTCTCATAGCTAAAATGGCTTCAGGGCATATATCTCTAGGCTCTCATTGTATTTCGTATTTTGGCCCAGTAATCCCTCACTTATTTTTATAATCATTCTGATATTTTTAACTTTAAAAGCTATTTTGTCTGGATTTTTAGTTGTCTTAAGTAGGAGTTTTTAGATCACCATTACTAGAAGCAACAACAAATATACATGAAAATATCTGCAGTAGTTTATCACATCTTTATGGCTTTGAACTTCCATAAGCTGAGGCATCCTTCTCTAATCACTTAGGCAAACTCCAATTTACCCTTTAATACAACCCAAGAATTGCTTCATTTAAGAACATGTTCAGGGATGACTCTTCCCCACTGTTCTTACCAACATTCCCACACACTCTTTGCTACCCACACCTTGTTTATGAACTTTCGTTAGGTATATCAGCGTGACCAGAATTTTGCTCTATTGTATTTTTGTCCTTTAGAGCTTTAATTAAATATGAATTCCATAGAAAGTCTGTCCCTTTTCTTTCAAACCTGGGTTAGTTATTTCTTCTCATTCTTTGTCAGAAGTTACTTTATTAGAGAAACTTATAGCTCTATTGTGACTTTGGAGCCTTTACAGTTTTTCGACTGGAAAAATCACCCATCCCTGAGATTTTTACGCAGCTTCCTAGCTGATATTATTCAGAAATCTGTTCAAAACAGACTTTTTCAGGGAGGCCCTTTCGGACCACTCAGTTAATAAACCTCTTCTCAATCACTGCTCTTTTAAAAATGTGCTTATTTAGTTCAAATATGCATCTCTATTAAAGAAAAAGCAGTACGATTTTTTTTTTTAAAGTTGGCTTACCTATTATCTATCTCTCCCATTAAAATGATTCCTCTGGCCTGGGGTTTTGTTGTGCTCATTTTAGGCCAGGCACTCAATAAATTGTCTCTGAATGATTGAATTGTTTGACTCCCTTGCTAGATTCTCAACTTCATGAGGCCAAGGATTGTTCTATTCAGTCCTTCTTTATCCTCAATGTCTGTTATATTGCAGTCACTTACGTGACTAATGGGAAAAATCACAGAAAGAAAGAGTTAAAACTACAGAAAAACCCTGTAGGTTCAATAACACAAAGCTTTCTAAAATTATTTAGCCCAGGAATTGAATACTGGCTTCACTTTTGATTTTTTTTAAATGGTATTGAATTTAATTTAAATGGAAATACTGGAATGGTAGAATAATAAAAAAATTATAAAAGCAACTTGCTCCTTAAAGTAAGAATTATATAGGGCATCTCTTCTAGAAGCAAAATTTTCAAATGTCAAACATCTGAAAGCATAGAAGGAGAAGTAAGAGTGTGAATTGTACTTCAATGCTCTTTTCTTTATATTCAGCAAACAGCTTCATTCACACACCTTTCCAATTTTTTCAACTCTTTTGACAAAGCCTTCAGAGGAGTTACTGCTGATGACAACCATCACAGCCTAACAGGAGAAATTTTATAAAGAAAAATAATAGCATGTTTTTCCCAAATTGTTAAGGATATGGTGAAGCTCTGTCGGATTCAAAGGAGGAATGTGCAATTCCATGCTATATATAATAATAACTTGTTTTAATAGTGGCTTTGCAATTTTTCAGATATATCCATTTACTGAAACCACTATCAAATAAACAAAAACAAACAAATGAACAGGGGTTCGAGACAGAAATTATCTAATCTAAAATAGCACATGTTCACAGAATACACAACACATATCCCAAGTACTACTATAGGCTTCAAGTAATAGTCAAAACAATAGTAAAAATGATTCAGACCACACCAGTCAAATCATAAATGGGACCTTAACTGTAAATCCTTATCTTTAGATCAAAGCGGGTAATTGGGGGCTGAAGATACATTATAGAACTAATATGTTATAGAACTCCTCTGAAATGAGTCATTTATTCCATCACTTTTCCTGCACAGCTGCTGACCCATGTTTTGGTTCCTGGAAATAGCTGCTACCCTGTCATACTTCTTAAAAGCACATATATTGATAACTCTACTCATTCCTCCATTCCTCTGTGACTGTCACTGTGTTAAAATGTGGAGTCAGCTGACCCACTTGTGATGGTAATAAAGTAGATGAGTTTGCAAAGTATTTTGTTATTTCTAAAAATGCAAAAACCAAATTACATTGAAATCATAAGGGGTGTTTCAGGGAGAGCTGTAGGATGTGGTTTCTTGTGTAATCCACAGAGATTAGCTCCAACACATATTTAAACTCTCCTCTAGGAGCAACCTTAGTGGTAAAGCAAGAAGATAAACAGATGTAAACACACCCTGGCACAAAATTATCACTTATGTTTGGCTTCCTAGTCTCCTCGTGTTACTTATTTATCTTAACTTCTCTCTGAAATCAGGGAACACAGAATCTCAATCAGTTGACATTTTTCTACTGAATTACCCAATAGTCTGATCATACCCCAAGACTTTTTTAAATTATTTCACTCATAATCCCAAATCTGCTTTGCTTCCTCTTCTTAAATTTACAAATATGTCGATTTTTTTCAATAAAGCTGGAAAAAACTTTTTGTAGAATTAATCTATTTTTCAAAAAAGGAAGTAAGGCAGTAGAAACTGCAACTAACTCTGAAATAATAGAATATAAAATCCATTTTTGGTATATACACTGTGACAAAAACTATTACTTACTTTACAATGGAGGAGTACTTATGAAGCATGAAGGATGGTCTATAAAAAAGGCTGAAAGAGCTCAGTTTTAAGGTTTAAATTTAATATCTTCTTTTAAAATACTAAACTGACCACCCAGTGTTCCAAACATCAATGTCTTAACTGCATGAATTTATTTCATACAACTCTATAATCTAGTTTCATAAGAAAGCAGCATGCAAAGTTTGAATAAGACAGACTTGCTTAAGTTTCTTTATGTTCAACAGTAAAGGATACCTCCTTAAAAACAAATAGAAGAAAAATCAGCATATTTATTATGATAATTATTATTCATAAGGAGATTCATATTGAATTAGGGAATATATATCCTCAGAGGGGGTAAAGTAAAATGAAATTTATGTTGGTAAATGTGTCTAATAATAGTCAATACAATGCCTCAATATAAATGAATATTACCATTTTGAACAATTTAATTACTATTACTAGAATTATTATAAGTATAAAAATAGCTATCATTTTAGCATGGAATATGAGACTCTCATGCTCCATGCTTCATCACATCCACACAACAACGCTGCATAATAAGTATTATCATCACCATTTCATGGGTGAAAAAACTGAGGCTAACACATTTAGATAACTGGTTTATGATTACATGGGTAGCAAAAATGCATCACACTAATTTAGGCTTTATGATTTCAGAATTGTACTCTTTCCACTGCACATTCTATTACTCTGTAAATACTTGGCCTGTTTTCATTTGGTTCTTTAATTTTATTCATGTGGTGATGGCTTAAAGCTTCCTTTAAAGGAAGCTTAAAAATTTCATTTAACCAAAAGCTCCCAAGAATTAAAAATGCCACGGATCTAATGTAGACATGGATATCATTAGTTAATGGGTAACTATATATTTTCCACCCTAGTGAGATAACAATCAGAGTATTTTTCTAAGTTTTAGTCTCTCAGTGTTAAAAAGGACTTTGTTAAAATAGAAATATTTAGACAAAGGTGATCAAAAGTCTGAATCAGGTCACCTTAAGGTAAATATTAGGAACCTGAGGAAACAAATGGAGATTTGAACACTGAGCTATGATATAATGAATGGTTTCAAGTATTTAGTAGAGTATAGAAAAGCCCTTTAAAGCCTGGTCTTAGCCTAGCATTGCAGCTTCTGGGATATCTGTCTATCTATCATCTATCTACCTAGATATAAATTTGAAAACTTTTTTAACTTAAAGATTTTGAGAAATAGAACATAATCAGCACCATAGAAGATCTGTTTCTGATAACAACCTAGCCCCTCCTCCCAGTTTGTTAATATTCTCTCTTATTTAATGTAACATTGTGCAAATAGACCACTACTGATCTGCCGTTATGAATGAAATAGCTATAATCATCTGTTTGCATATCCTGGTGAAAATATTCATTTAGTTCCATGTTGTATTTCTAGGAATGGACCAAATTTTTATTTTTATTTTTAAGTTTTCTAAATATTGTCCAACTTACCTCAAATGTTTTTATTATGGGCACTTTCATTCTTTCACATTCTTGCAAGGCAATTTTACTGTTGCCCAATATGGTAAGTGTGTAATAGTATGTCATTTTAGGTTTTAATTTATTTTTAATTTAATTTAATTTAATTTAATTCCAGATTCATAATAAAGATAAACAGTTTTTATATATGAGTGGCCATTTGGATTACCCTTTCTGTAAAGTACATGCTCAAATCTTTTGATATCTTAACACTGTGTCATACTGACTTCTTTAATAGTAGATTTTCTGAATGAACTTTTAGCTGTGTAGGTCTTCTCTATTTTATTTTGAACTTGTTTTCATTTCAAAATCTTTATATTTATTTTCATAATCTGCTTTTATTTTGCTTTGTCTATTATCTATCTATCTATCTATCTATTTATTTGCAAGCAAGAGAGAGTGAGCAAGTGAGAGTGCAGGGAGGGATAGAAAAAGAAGGGAAAAGAATCTTAAGCAGGCTCCAGGCTCAGCACAGAGCCCAACTCTGGGCTCTATTTCACAACCATGACATCATGACCTGAGCCAAATTGAAAGAGATAAAATAAAAGTAAGGTGTTAAAAAAAAAAGGAAAAAGAATTGGAGGTTTAATTAAGTGAGCCACCCAGGCACCCCTGTGGTATCTTAAATTAGCTGTCATATCTTTAAAGTTCTAGAGTATCCATTTGGTTCATTTATAAAACCTTTCTCAATATCATTTTTAGTGTCAGTTTTTTGTTCAATTTGCTTCCCCTTTCATTTCTTTGAGCAGAGTAATCAAGCCATTTTACAATCTTTATTGATCATTTTAACATCATACTTAATCCCATTTTGTCTATCAAATCTTGTTAATGGTTTTTCTTTGTGTGCTTTGTTACATTTTGCTATGTTCAAGACATTATATTTGAAACTCTTATTGAGTAGGGATAATTAAGAGCTATAATAACGGTATGGTCCTCCTTGGTAGGATTTTCTCTTATATCTGAGACTCTACAAGACAATCATACTCCAAATTCAGTGATTGGCTTTCTCAGTTTACACAGAAGGCAAGGTAGGCTATAGTCTTATTTCTGCTTCTCCTTGTGCTTTGTGGATCTCAAGTTAAATTTGGGTTGTACCAAAGTCCTCAAATTTGATTGCTGCTGGATTTGTTTCTCTAGTATCAAGAGTCTATTAACAACACAGCTCAGTGTGTTTTAGCAGTTTCAAATGCTCTCATAGCTAAAATGGCTTCAGGGCATATATCTCTAGGCTCTCATTGTATTTCGTATTTTGGCCCAGTAATCCCTCACTTATTTTTATAATCATTCTGATATTTTTAACTTTAAAAGCTATTTTGTCTGGATTTTTAGTTGTCTTAAGTAGGAGTTTTTAGATCACCATTACTAGAAGCAACAACAAATATACATGAAAATATCTGCAGTAGTTTATCACATCTTTATGGCTTTGAACTTCCATAAGCTGAGGCATCCTTCTCTAATCACTTAGGCAAACTCCAATTTACCCTTTAATACAACCCAAGAATTGCTTCATTTAAGAACATGTTCAGGGATGACTCTTCCCCACTGTTCTTACCAACATTCCCACACACTCTTTGCTACCCACACCTTGTTTATGAACTTTCGTTAGGTATATCAGCGTGACCAGAATTTTGCTCTATTGTATTTTTGTCCTTTAGAGCTTTAATTAAATATGAATTCCATAGAAAGTCTGTCCCTTTTCTTTCAAACCTGGGTTAGTTATTTCTTCTCATTCTTTGTCAGAAGTTACTTTATTAGAGAAACTTATAGCTCTATTGTGACTTTGGAGCCTTTACAGTTTTTCGACTGGAAAAATCACCCATCCCTGAGATTTTTACGCAGCTTCCTAGCTGATATTATTCAGAAATCTGTTCAAAACAGACTTTTTCAGGGAGGCCCTTTCGGACCACTCAGTTAATAAACCTCTTCTCAATCACTGCTCTTTTAAAAATGTGCTTATTTAGTTCAAATATGCATCTCTATTAAAGAAAAAGCAGTACGATTTTTTTTTTTAAAGTTGGCTTACCTATTATCTATCTCTCCCATTAAAATGATTCCTCTGGCCTGGGGTTTTGTTGTGCTCATTTTAGGCCAGGCACTCAATAAATTGTCTCTGAATGATTGAATTGTTTGACTCCCTTGCTAGATTCTCAACTTCATGAGGCCAAGGATTGTTCTATTCAGTCCTTCTTTATCCTCAATGTCTGTTATATTGCAGTCACTTACGTGACTAATGGGAAAAATCACAGAAAGAAAGAGTTAAAACTACAGAAAAACCCTGTAGGTTCAATAACACAAAGCTTTCTAAAATTATTTAGCCCAGGAATTGAATACTGGCTTCACTTTTGATTTTTTTTAAATGGTATTGAATTTAATTTAAATGGAAATACTGGAATGGTAGAATAATAAAAAAATTATAAAAGCAACTTGCTCCTTAAAGTAAGAATTATATAGGGCATCTCTTCTAGAAGCAAAATTTTCAAATGTCAAACATCTGAAAGCATAGAAGGAGAAGTAAGAGTGTGAATTGTACTTCAATGCTCTTTTCTTTATATTCAGCAAACAGCTTCATTCACACACCTTTCCAATTTTTTCAACTCTTTTGACAAAGCCTTCAGAGGAGTTACTGCTGATGACAACCATCACAGCCTAACAGGAGAAATTTTATAAAGAAAAATAATAGCATGTTTTTCCCAAATTGTTAAGGATATGGTGAAGCTCTGTCGGATTCAAAGGAGGAATGTGCAATTCCATGCTATATATAATAATAACTTGTTTTAATAGTGGCTTTGCAATTTTTCAGATATATCCATTTACTGAAACCACTATCAAATAAACAAAAACAAACAAATGAACAGGGGTTCGAGACAGAAATTATCTAATCTAAAATAGCACATGTTCACAGAATACACAACACATATCCCAAGTACTACTATAGGCTTCAAGTAATAGTCAAAACAATAGTAAAAATGATTCAGACCACACCAGTCAAATCATAAATGGGACCTTAACTGTAAATCCTTATCTTTAGATCAAAGCGGGTAATTGGGGGCTGAAGATACATTATAGAACTAATATGTTATAGAACTCCTCTGAAATGAGTCATTTATTCCATCACTTTTCCTGCACAGCTGCTGACCCATGTTTTGGTTCCTGGAAATAGCTGCTACCCTGTCATACTTCTTAAAAGCACATATATTGATAACTCTACTCATTCCTCCATTCCTCTGTGACTGTCACTGTGTTAAAATGTGGAGTCAGCTGACCCACTTGTGATGGTAATAAAGTAGATGAGTTTGCAAAGTATTTTGTTATTTCTAAAAATGCAAAAACCAAATTACATTGAAATCATAAGGGGTGTTTCAGGGAGAGCTGTAGGATGTGGTTTCTTGTGTAATCCACAGAGATTAGCTCCAACACATATTTAAACTCTCCTCTAGGAGCAACCTTAGTGGTAAAGCAAGAAGATAAACAGATGTAAACACACCCTGGCACAAAATTATCACTTATGTTTGGCTTCCTAGTCTCCTCGTGTTACTTATTTATCTTAACTTCTCTCTGAAATCAGGGAACACAGAATCTCAATCAGTTGACATTTTTCTACTGAATTACCCAATAGTCTGATCATACCCCAAGACTTTTTTAAATTATTTCACTCATAATCCCAAATCTGCTTTGCTTCCTCATCTTAGTACACTGTAATTTGATTTCAAAATGAGGACAGTTGTCAGTAATGCCACATTCATTCATCTATTTTACAATTCCATGTGCTTATAACTATGAAGATATGTTAATAACATCCATTCCAATAAGCCACCCTAAATTTATTATCATGAAACAAGACCTCAAGAAAGAGAATTCAAAATCATCCATGTATTTGCAACTTATTGCAATAAAGACTTTATCAATAGACTTCCTGTGCACATGGTGGTCAAATTGCTGGTGAAAACCAGCCAGATCTATTACAAGCCTTCTCATGGCTTCTATGTAACCCAAGTGAGCCTTTATTGATACTGGGAAGGGATAAAGCAGAGAAGGGATAAACAGTGCTGTAAGAATTGGCTAGACAAAAGTAATGACTCTCATTACAAAGTGAGTATTTTAAAGCAAAAGAGCCTGTTGGGAATATTGTTTTATAAAATAGTGGTTTTTTTTTATTAACTTTTTAAAATTCAATTAGGTAACATATAGTGTACCATTAGTTTCAAATGTAGATTTCAGTTATTCATCCATAGCATATAATAGCTAATGCTCAGTACTTACTGTGATAGCTTCTTGAAAGCAGAATTTTAACCCACTGAGCCACCCAGGCGCCCTTGAAAGCAGAATTTTAGATCACATTTTCTGATTACTTCCATGTCGTACAACACTTTCCTGCTAGCAACCTTCAAAACATACTGTTTGTTAGAGGAATTTCTTTAATAATAAATAAATAGAAATTTATTTAAATTTATAAATATATAAAATAAATAGGAATTTATTTAAATTTATTTAAATATTGCACACTGTTTCATTGTTCATAAATAAGGTGATGATATTATAGCCATTAGTTGATAGCACTGATATATCACTTTCTTTTTACTTCTCAGTGCATTCTCTTTACACAAAATAGATATATATTTTAAAAGAATCTGAATCTGTGGCAAACTTGTAAAAATCCCTATACAGTAAAGTTTATCATTTTAAGTAATCTCAATTATCTTCCTCAATTGTGATAGTATATCCTTCTATCTAGGCCAGATATTGTATAAGGGATTTGAAAAGACATACTTTTCTAAATTTCACTTTTCTCATCTGCAAAATGCTTATCATATCCTACAATAAAATACACTTACAATTTTTTGATGAAAATTTATTTATTTATTTTAAGATTTTATTTCTTTCTCAGAGAGAGTGGGCGAGAGAGCAAGCACAGGCAGACAGAATGGCAGGCAGAGGCAGAGGGAGAAGCAGGCTCCCGGCCGAGCAAGGAGCCCGATGCGGGACTCGATCCCAGGACGCTGGGATCATGACCTGAGCCAAAGGCAGCTGCTTAACCAACTGAGCCACCCAGGCGTCCCTTTTGATGAAAATTTAATCTGTATAAACAATATATTTGCTGTAATGCGTGGTTCATGGAAAACATCTTATTTAATTATAAGCAACAACAGTATTAGAAATTAAGTAAATGTGTCTATAATATTTAAAGTTTTAACACATAATTCCACTGCTTTGCCTTATTTTCTCAAATCCCTTTACCACTTTCACTGACAGAGTTAAATGTACTTTTTCTACTAGTAGCCAGCTCTTTGTCTTTTGTCAGAAAGATGCCCTTGTGAATTATTTATAATAGAGATATTAGCAATAATAATAATAATAATAATAAATAGCAATGAAAATGTTAAAAAAAAGTTTTCTTAACTAATTAGGGTTCTTAGACATCAATTAGAGGAACCACCTCGGGCAAGCAAATTAATCTGCAAGACATTCCCAGAATTAACAAGTCAGTCAGATACAGGGTTGTCCGTAGACTGAAAGGTGAAGCAAAAGGACTAGGTTTGGAAAATAGGTAAGGACAGTGAAAAAAGTGATCAAATTTTGGGGCAAAATAAATTCTTAGGTGTCCTTTCAATGGAGTCCTGTTCATTATGTAGCAGAAACTCTAGAGATTATCTCAATCCATTGGAGTCACCCTGTTTATTAGCTTGCTATTGACAAAGTTATTTACAAACTGTAGAGCAAGAGGTTATAATGGAGAAAACTGATGGTAATGCACAGGATTCTTGTTAACAATAATGCAAGTTAGTGATTTTTCATTAGAAAACATAAATTCTATAACCCAAATTATGGGCCCAGAGCACTTCTGCTGCACAACTCTGCTTATATCCCAAATAACCATGTGAACTAGTTTTAATATCTGCTTCTCTTATTAATTTTTGAATAAAAATTCTTGACACAAGTATTTTATAATTGTGTGATAACCATGCATTTAATTTCTTGGAGAACAAAACACACTTTAGCATAACTAGGTTCGTTCACAGAACCAGCCTTGATAACACACTTCTATATGTGAGAAATGATGTAATAAATGTAGAATATTGGGCACTTGTTTGGTATTCTTTGCCATGTTTTGCACTATCTAAAAAGAGATCAGTGAACTTGGACTGGAGTTAGTAGACATGGAAGAAAATAAAAAATTTCAGAGAAGAATACTCTGTGGTCCACAACCTAAACGGGCTGGGATTCCCATCATTTGGATCCCTGTAGCTTTACAAAAGTCAATTAAATTTTTGTATCTCCGATTAAAGTTGATTCCCCAGTACTTTTTCAAACATCTCTTGTAAAGTATTGTTTCCCAGAAAAAAAGGGATTTTGCACATGTATCTGCCTTTGTCTCTGGTCATGATCTCAGTCAGGATCCTGGGATCGAGCCCCATTTTGGGCTTCCTGCTCATTAGGGAGTATATTTCTCAGTCTCTCTCTGCAGCTACATCCCCCTGCCCCACTCATGCTCTCTCTCTCTCTCAAATAAATAAATACAATCTTTAATTTTTTAATTAAAAATAAGATAAATAAAATAAAATAAAAAGTCTGGTCTTACTGCCCCATTTAGCTCCTTTTGTTTTTTTGAGTTGTATTTAAAGCAGCATGAGAGAACATGAGGCTCTCAAACTTTAAAAAAAAAAGGGAAAATTGAGTTTTGTTAGGATTTAAGATCTTGTCTGCTAGACAAAAACGTTGGCTTTGTTAACATGTGAAAATCAACAAAAGAGAATAAGATCGAATTCTAATAATTTTTGTAGAAATTAAAAATTTCCTCCAACCCAATTACATACAGACCCATTAAGTAAATTCATTCCAATGTCCCAAACCAACCTTTTCTAATAGTAATGCATCTGTGTAAACAGGGTCAACCCAAGGAATAAATAAATATTATTATTTTTTTCCCTGTCTCTTCCACAGTCACATCTGGGTATATTGGTAGCATGCCAATTATCTATCTTATAAGACATGATATCATAAGGAAGGGTATTCTGTCCATTTGGAACAACTGAAAATCATTGTAATTTTATCTTGGTGCAGTAACTTGAGATGGCACAGTGTGGGTTATGAATATATTTTATTTTTTTTACTGGGAAGAAGAGATTATAGAGATATTGGTTATCCAAGAGAGACTGACAGGTGTTGATAGTTGCCAGGTCAATATCCATCTACTCTTTCCTTTAATATCAGAAAGCACTGAGGGATTGACAACAAGGAAACTTAAAACAACATCAAATATTTTATTGTCTCTTTTCTAGTTACATTGTAACCTTATGACAAAGTATCAGTCGTACAAGATATCATTCTCTTTTACCTCTATCTTTCTGCCAGAAATGTGGGCTTAATAGTGAGAACTCCAACAGCAATTTTTTCAACTGTGAATAAAAAGCCATGAAAACCTCTAAGATAGTTCACTTGACTTTCTTAAGACTCTGAACCAACACCAGAAAACACTCTCTGTAGTCTTCTTGTTAAATGAAAAATATGGTTAAACCACTTTTGACAGTCTACTACCTACAGCAAACTGTAAATCTTAATTGAAATATGTCCTCTCAGCTGTGCTTAAGCAACTGAGTCCTGAGCTTTTTAGGTTTTCAGTCTGAAAGAGTACACCTCGGGTGCTCTGAAAGGGAAGAGAAAGGACACCCTGTTCTCCATATAAATTAAAGAAGAGAAATCTGTCCATTTAAGTGGGCCATATAAAATTTATCAAGCAATTATCTCCTAACTCCTTCCTATCCAAATTACCTGATATGCTCTCCCTACTCCTTTATTCCACATTACTGCCTTTTCCAGGATTCTGTATCACATCACAGCATGTCTTCTGTTATTTCCTTCTTGCAAGCTAGTTTTGTTTTCTCCATCTAAAAAAATCAACAATCATTGTGTATTTCAATTCCCATTTTCCTCAAATGCATTGATTCTTCTTATCTATTACTCTTTTCTCATACTCAGTGTCTTTGTCTTTATGGGGTTTGTACTTTGCTTTTCCCCATTCTTTACTGCCATTATATAATCAAATCTAATAACTTCTTAGAGAAAGTTAAAAATTCCTGCATAGCCACACGTGAACACAAAGTCACTGATTTTTAGCAAACCTATAAGATAGTCAGACATCCATTCAATTTCTTTTTAAGATTTTATTTATTTATTTGACAGAGAGGGATGAAAAGCAGGCAGAGAGGCAGGCAGAGAGAGAGAGGAGGAAGCAGGCTCCCTGCTGAGCAGAGAGCCTGATTTGGGGCTCGGTCCCAGGACCCTGGGATCATGACCTGAGCCGAAGGCAGCGGCTTAACCCACTGAGCCACCCAGGCGTCCCTCCATTCAATTTCTTAACTGAGTCCCAAATGCATCCTGACTTCTAACCTAAACCTAAGCTCTACTTCTTACACGTTGTTATATGACCAAATTCTTTCAGTTCAGTATTTTGTAACATTTAAATATTAGTCAATTGATGCTTTGTTTGTGTATTTCTATGAAAATAATTTGAATACTGTAGATTTATTGTTATATTTATAGATTTATAATCAAAGTTTCATCAGTTGAAGTTTTTGGAAATTTCAGATATAATGATTAACCTAAAATGATACTGCCTCAAATCCCTCTGATATCAAGGCCCAACTCCTGATTATAGCCAAACCTGTGGTGGATAGTTCCATGGGAAATTGCAGTTACTTAACAGTGATAGCATCTCATGTTCTCTCTCTCATTTTAGAATGTCTCCAACACAACCCAAAAGTGTAGGAGAGTTAATGTCCTCTGAGGACAGCTCTCAGTGAAGTGGAAATAAAAACCATAGGTAAAATTGTCAGTTTTCAGGTCTTCATGAGGACAACTTAAAGAAGTTTCTCAGGACCTTTCAGTAAAAGCAAGCCTTCATTTTCTATCCACAACAATTATATCAACAATGTACCTCTTTGACAAAGTTGCTTCTTCACTGTATCACTTTCCCATTCTTTTCTACCTTGGATAATCTCCCAGATAAACTAACAGTACTCAAATCCTTTGTCCTACTCTTTGCTCTCAGGATAAATGGAGCCAAAAGACTTAGATTAATATCAAGTTCTGAATGGGATCTTAGAGCTATTTCTGTCCAGATTTTCATAAACATAGGGACCTTTGAATTATCAGGCTATAAATAAGTTCTAAATGGAGGGGGCAAAAGCAAAAAGTAGAAATTTTTATGTTTGATTTTTAATCATGATTAATTGACTTTATTGATTATTAAAAATACTAACATTATAAAAGTGTGGATCTTTGTAAAACAATGTCTTAATGTAAGAAAGAAGTTGCATAGTCCTTTTGAGAATATTAAACCAAGTGTTCAGGTGCCATCTAATTTCTTGTTTAATCCAGAACTTTGGTGTGCATCATCTTGAGGAATAGGATTTTGAAGTCCAGACAGACTAACAGAAAACTGATCCAAATGTGTGTGTTTATATTTCTGCTTTTGTTGTAAAAATCAAAGTGTGATTGCTGGTTTAAAATGGCAAAACTAATAATGTTCATGGACTCGATTATAAATTTTCTAATTGTATGGGAAGAATCCAACAAAGATAGAATTAATTGATTTGCAAATCCTCAAAGAGCTACAGGATCAGGTAGTGGTATGTTCTGATTCAACAGCATCATAATGCACCATTTTATATGTGTGGCTAATGGATATTTTCATGAATGTTTGCTAGCTAGTCAGCCAATACAGAGAAATATTAGGTAGCGTAATTACTCACAGTTGTGTTTAATAAAATGAGAGAAATTATCAAATGACACTAATAATAATAATCCTATAGCAGGCTAAATAATTCAATGATAATTTCAAGTATTAATCTAGCTTTCTTCCCTGATTATGACTCTTCTCTCCTTTATCATAATGGGAGTAGCAGATTGTCTGCAATGAATTGTGAAAACGCAGCAGTGACTTTGGCAGTGAAGGCCTCCCATCAATTTTGATAGGTTAAAATGATTCTGGTTGGTCTTGAGCAAATGTGTCAATTTTTTTTTTCTGTGTGTGTCATAAAAGAAAGAAGCAATAGTAAATTCTTGCTGTTATTCCATGGAGCCAATAAAATCGTACTGCCAACAAGAGGCTGTTGACACCGTAAGTGTAGTTAACTGTCTTGAAATACTAGGCCTGGAAATAAAATCCCAATATTTCACATAACCTCTTTTTTATAAAAGAAAAAAACAAAACAACTATACTGCTTACATTTAGGGCCCTGCTGTTGTGTAACTATTTTTGAACATGTCTACTGTAAGTGTATATATATATATATATTATTTTTTTTCTGTGCAATAAATTCATTTAGAGATAAATTTTGATTGCAAATTATTTTGGGGGAGGCATGGTATTTGTGGCTAGTCTCACAAGTAAAAAGGACTAAAAGAAAGAAGAAAAACATTTTTTATTACAGCATATTTACATCTGTCCAAAGTACTTATTTACTATAATACTGACTAATGTATAATACTGTACACAAAGAAAGAAGTTAAATGAGTTATAATTCAGTCAATGTATAGCTGGCCATTTTAAAACTTACCACTGAATCTTTCTGGTATGAAATGTGATATCTGGCAATCTGGTCCAGTTCATTACATCAGGTCATTTGTATGTTCTTATTACCATTTTGATAGCATAGCACATTTTATAACCCAGACATTTTACAATGGAACTATGATGCATGTATTTTCAAAAGTATAGACATACATGAAGCTATGAGGTCAAAAAAGATGAATGTCCGTAGTACCATATAGACTCAACAAATAAAAGTGTCCAAGGGTCTGAGTGTGACTTATGAATATTGTATAAGATTAGGCCAACATGTGGTTTTGATATAAATAATCTGTTCTTAAATTAGAATTACAATCGTTGAGTACAGTGTTGAAAATGGCAGATAGATTTTAGCTATCTTTGCTCACTAGGGAAAATGGAAAAATGTTTAGTTTGGTCAGATTTTCACTTAACTTCTGAAAAATCTTACATTTGAGAGAACCCTTCTGAAATAAGAATCCTTAAAGACATAACCCCTTTGGCACAAGTTTTCAAGAAACTTGTTTGATGTTGTAGACAATTCTATGGCACACGTACTGTTCTAGATGTTTCATGCCAATAATATGTAAGCCATACCAAGGCGACATATACATATAGAGATGTTCCTCAGCTTACAAGGGGGCTATGTACAGAGAAACACATAAAAAATTGAAAATGCATTTAATACCCCTAAACAATCAAATATCATAGCTTACCTTAAGCTTATTTAAACATACTCAGAACACTTACATTTGCCTGCATTTGGGCAAAATCATCTTAAGCAAAGCCTATTTTATAACAAAGTATCAAATATCACATGCAATTTATTAAATATTACATTAAAAAAAGAAGAATATATATATTCTATATATATATTCTATATATAGAATGCTTGTAAGAATATCAGGTGTTCACCCCTGTAATCTTCTAGCTGACTGGGAGCTGTGGCTCACTGCCGCTGCCCAGCATCACAAGATGGCACCATATAGAACAAGAGTTTCAGGTGGTAGGTGTTGTAAATTTTACCCAAACTGACATTGGTCAAACTCGTTTTTGTCATCATATATATCAAGTAGTTTTCTCGGGTTTATTTTTAGAATATCCTTGTATAATGAATATTTACACTGATATCTAGTATAAAAATCTTGCAATTTAACATTAGAAACATTAAGATATTGAAAATCAATCTATTTCTTTAATTCATTGAAGACATTTTTGGCTTGTTTCCAGTACTTTCTTACTGGTTAAAAAGTGAATTTGAAGTAGTCTGGATTTCATTATTATATGGCACTTTCCCTTTGATGAATACAAAGACGATATTCTATATTAGCTATCTGAGAAGAATTTATTTTTTTAATTTTATTTATTTGTAAGAGAGAGAGTGAGAGAGAGCACAAGCAGGGGGAGCAGCAGGATGAGGGAGAAGCAAACTCCCGGCTAAGCAGGAAATCTGTTGCAGAACTGAGTCCCAGGACCCTAAGATCATGACCCGAGCTAAAGGCTCAGGCGTTTAACTGACTGAGCCACCCAGGTGTCCCAATCTGAGAAGAGTTCTGTATGCTATTCCTATTAATATGCAGTTTAAAGTCTAGGTAATTAACTTAATATTTAGTGGCTATTGTATAGATAGCACTATGTTCCAGGCAGAGAGTAAGAAAGAAATATTAAATCAACCATATTCTATGCATTCTAAATGAAAATAATTAATCAATCATTATAAATCCTTCTATTTATGGAATATCAACTTATAAGCTTTCCTCCATATGAACAATGCCAAATACCAGAATAAAGGGTCATCTAATACAAATAAAGGATAGAATTAAAGAATTCTGGTAAGCCATTTAATTTTGAAAAACGGTGTTCTATTGTTGCTGAGTTGTGGTTTTCCGTTACATAATATCTGATAAGTGTAGAAGTAACATGAGTGTTACGTGAGATGAGAAATGGTATATAATTAAGATATTTTTAAAAGTACAGATAAATACAAATTTGTAAACATAGCATTATGGAGGAGTAAAAATAAATGATAGCTACACACTCTAAAGTGAATAAAACTTGGAAAGCTAATAGAGAAGTAAAACAAGGACAGTGCAAAAAGTATGGTACATTTTTATGAAGTTCAAACAAATTCTGTGAAACCATAGATGGACTTAAAGATACTATTATGTATCAAATATTGTAAAAATTAAGCAAGGAAATAGCAAACATAAAACAACCAAAGCATACAAACTTGGGTAGATACAAGAGGTGTGATCATGTTCTACTTCATAAAGAGATGACTTAATAGATAAATACAAGTAACTAGACTTTTTAGAAGTTCATAAAACGTTGCCTGTTATTTCTTAGTAATATAAAATATATGGTTTTCTAACAAAAACGTTTATCTTAAAAATATTTAAAAATAAATTTCAGGCTACTCCTAAGGTTATATTTACTTTTCCACTGTGGGAAAAGCTGGTTGTTGTAGTTGTAGTTGTTTGTTTGTTTTAGTCTCCTCCTAGTTTTTATTATTATAATGTGGAATGAGGAATGTTAGATTGAAAAGTGAATTATTTTATAGACAAAAATCATTACTTGATTCACCTCCTGGTACAGCAGATGGAACTCCTGAAAATATGCCCTTTTGCCTTATGGAAGAGTAACAGTTATGCTTACTTCTGAAACATACTTGGTGGTGGCCCTAAATAGTGACACCATAGTAAACATTTTGAATATTTGCAATTAATTTTTATAGTCATAGGGCTCCAAAAGGCACTGCAGGTATCTTAGCAGGTATTTCAATAAGGCTAAAAGTTGCCTGACTGTTTAAAAATATTAGCAAGGCACAAAACATGGCAGAAGTATTGTCCTCAGATATTATTTTTTTCCATATGCTCCTGATTTCACACATGACAAGTTATTTTTTCAAATATTTATTATAAAAGTTTTTATTTATTTATTTGACAGAGATCACAATTAGGCAGACTCAGGCAGAGAGAGAGAGGAGGAAGCAGGCTCCCTGCTGAGCTGAGAGCCCGATGTGGGCCTCGATCCAAGGATCCTAGGATCATGACCTGAGCCGAAGGCAGATGCTTTTACCTACTGAGCCACCCAGGCTCCCCCATGACAAGTAATTTTGATAGATGTATATACAGTGTATTTTCCAGTTATAAGAAAAATGGTTCTGCTATTTTTAACCTTTTTTTAAAATTAAATAATTTTTTTCATTGAAATTTTATTTTTTAATGTTTTACTTCTCTTTTCTTTTTTTTTAAAGATTTTATATATTTATTTGAGAGACAGAGATCACAAGTAGGCAGAGAGGCAGGCAGAGAGAGAGGGGGGGGGAAGCAGGCTCCCTGTGGAGCAGAGAGCCAGATGCGGGGCTCAATCCAAGGACCCTGAGATCATGACCCGAGCTGAAGGCAGCAGCCCAACCCACTGCGCAACCCAGGCACCCCAATGTTTTACTTTTCAATATACTACTTAGAATATAAAACCTATTCCATTTTGTAAGATGTTTACCATTTAAAAACTGGTAATTTTCTCATTGTGTCTTCCCCTCACATTGCTTTATTTTGAATAAAAAATTTCACAATAAACATAACTGATGCTTTCCTTCTGATGGTCCCTCTGTTGGTCATATTGTATATGAGCCATGACAATTAGTTTTACAAAATTTATTGATGTTTGTTGATATGTTTTATCATAACTAATTTTCCCTCCCTTATCTAGATTCCCCAGCTTTCAGACAGGTGGACACTTCAATAAACCATACCCAAGGGATGTATCAAGTACTTCTTAGACATTCTCTCAGATCCTTGAGGTCTCATTTTGCCTAGGGATTTGCAATAGGTTCTGCCAGAGGCACCACTGTGACAACTGATGTCCATGGTCTATCTCCTGCTAAGCTCAAGAGGTCACTGGTTTCCAAGTTTATCTATACAATTAATGCATACCAGCAAGTTCTTTTTTTTTAATATTAACAAACTTATTTTAAAGTTTATATGGAGAGGCAAAGACTCACAATAGTAAACATAGTGTTGAAGGAGAACAAAGACTGAGGACTGACTTCAAAGTTTACCATAACGATTGGGCGCCTGGGTGGCTCAGTGGGTTAAGCCTCTGCCTTCCGGCTCAGGTCATGATCCCAGGGGCCTGGGATCGAGTCCCGCATTGGGTTCTCTGCTCAGCAGGGAGCCTGCTTCTCCTCATCTCTCTCTCTGGCTGTCTCTCTGCCCATTTGTGATCTCTCTCTCTGTCAAATAAATAAATAAAATCTTAAAAAAAAGTTTACCATAACGATAATTGTAAGCATGATATTGTAATACCACAGAGAGACTAGATTAAAGCAACAGAATATATATTATCAATTATATTTCATATATAATAGAAAAGCAAAAGCAATACAAGAGAGCAAAATACAATCTTTTAAACAAATGGTTCTGTAGCAATGGTGAAGCTAAATCTAAAAATATAAAATAAAATAAATCCAGGCAGATATCCTACACTCTTCACAAAAATGAACTCAGATTGGATTATAAACCTAAACATGAAACATGTAGAAGGTAATATAGAAGAAAATTTAAATGACCTTGGTTTTCGCAATAACTTTAGCTAAAGAACACAAGCACTGAATTTAAAAATGTCTACTCTGTGAAACACAATGCCAAGAGAATGAAAAGGCAAAGCACAGACTATGAAAAAAAATTTGCAAAATACACATCTGGCAAAGGACTGTTAATCAAAAATACACAAAGACCCCTTAAAACTCAACAATGGGGGAAAAACCTGATTAAAAATGAGCCAAAGACCTTAGCAGATACCTCACCAAAGAAAATATTACAGATGGCAAATAAGCATATAAAAAGATGCTTCACATCAAAGGTCATCAGGAAAATGCAAATTAAAACAAAAAAGAGACACCAGTACATACCCAGAATCCAGAGCACTGACAACAGAACATGAAATGTTGGTGAGGATGTGGAGCAACAGGAATGTTCTTCCATGTGTATTGAGAATAAAGAATGGAAAACAACTTGGCAGTTTCTTACAAAACTAAACATATTCTTGCCAGATGATTCAGCAGTAGCAGCTCTTAGTATTTATCCAAAGAAGATGAAATCTATACCCACAAAGATGTCTATAGTAGTTTTATTCATAACTGACAAAAGCTTGGAAGCAACCAAGATATCCTTCCATAAGTGAAAGGTCAAAGAAAGTGTAGTACATGCAAACAATGGAATATTATTTAATGCTAGAGAAATGAATTACCAAGCTATGAAAAGATATGGATATAAATATTTAATAAATATTTGATTTTAGGCTTCTACCAGTCTATCAATAGTATTAGTATATTTTAACAGTGAATGCTCAGCATTCATGAATTTACCTAATAAAACATTTTGGGTTCAATATTTTAAATACTTCAACCTCTATGATTATATTCCTAATAATTTTGAATTGGGGTAAATAAACCTTAATTTTTTGTAACTTGTTTCTTATTGCAAGAGAGCTCAATGAAATTTTAGAAAATAAAAATTTACAAAAAAAAAGTTTAGTTTACTATTGCCAAATAATTTAAAACTTTATCTTATATTCAAATACATATATTTTTCTAAATTGATTTATATGCTACTAAAACCAAAAACTTTTAGTTATACTAGATTTCATATCCTGCAATCAATGCCAGAAATCCATCTGGCAATGATTTGTCTTAAATAGAGTTAAGATGGGTGTTATTACAATGCAAGATGGAAACAAAGACAGTATAACAATTGGTGTTACATAACTTTTCCGTTTTGATCAAGTTACTAATCTACAAAAGGCTTTTATCAGTGACAGACTTGGGACTTTAACAAAACTTTTAAACTAGCATGTGCGACTCATTCCTCGAAAACAACACAATCAATAACACTTTATTTAGATTAAATCATGACTATTTCTCCATTTGAATAAAAAAGGTAGCAATCCCAATAAGTTTATTGAACATGAAAAGTTGAAATGCTATAATGCTCCTAAGGAATTAAATGATCCTGTCAAGAATAACAAAAAAAGGATATAAATTACCAAAGTGTTTGTATAATTGTAATGTACAACTGCCCATTATTGTTCCATCGTGTAGGCTTGTACAAGAACTCTATAAAAGAACTCCACTTCTAAACTGTGGAAAATATGTTCCCTTTCCCCCTATATACAAATATTAAGCCATTCATTTAGCTTTTAAAATATCCACTTAATACAGGCTTTTTACACATTTGAACAGGCAGCACGGCTCTATTCTTATCGCTTACATCTGAAGGATAGACTTCTAGCATAAGAGGTAAAGCCCATAAAGGAGCCCAATAATAACAACAAAATACAGTTTAGTGAGCCCTTACAATCTGCCAGCTACCTTTCTGAGAATACTTCAATTAATAAAACATATAAAATACCTGACCACAAAGAGCTTACATTCTTTTGAAATATAATAGTGAAATAAACCAATAATAGAGGGGCACCTTGGTGGCTCAGTCCATTGAGTGACTGCCTTTGGCTTGGGTCATGATCTCAGGGTCCTGGGATGTAACTCCCCAGCAGGCTTTCTAGGCAGTGGGGTGTTTTCTTCTTCCTCTGCGCACCCTCCCAATTCTCTCTCTCTCTGTCTCAAATAAGAAAATAAACCAGTAATAGAATAATGATTGATGGTTGATGGTGATAAGTGATACAAAGAAATACAAGAAAGGTAAAAGCCATTGGAGAATGCTGGGATGAAAGTTAATTTTATTTTGTGTTGGGTGGTTATATCTCATTTATGAGATGTTATTTGCACAAAGACCCAGGAAGTGAAGGAGAGTGGTATTTAAAATGAATACTCAGAAGGGAGAGTTTTATTATCCCATGTATGGTTGGTCATAAGGTTGTGGATGCATGCACATCCACATATGTATTTGTGCAATATGTATTGCATGTTCACCTGAATGAAGCTTGTATTCCACCGAGGGCAGAAACGTCAACGTTAGAATAAAGCAGGGGTAACTGTTGGACAAGGGAAAGGGACTCTGCAGGCTTCAAGAGCAGATAGAAACTAGATGGGGTCTTGGGCTCATTTTCTGGGAAAAGGAATGCAAGGCCTTGATTGCTTTTGAAATAGCACTAGGAGTTTTACCACTGATTTATTGTCTCAATAGCTTAGGCTATTTCCTGGTCTGGTGGTGACTGTTAGTTTTCCCATTGCCTTGTTCCCTCAAAATCCTTAAGGAGTGTGGTTTTTGCATTTCTTTTTAAGAACCTCCCAGGAAGTTTTGGAAGAAGTGTGCTTGGGCAAGTACACAGGTGGGGTATAGATCATTGAAAATAGCTGGGGACAAAAAATGACTTTTCTTATGTCAGGAAAACTATATCTCTTCTATAATTTTCTAGGAACCTCTAACTCTTTCTGCTGATGTTACCAGCAGGCATCTGAGATATTACTGATTGTTCTCTTGAACCTAAGGAAAAGGAAATGTAGAAAGCAAAAGACAAAACTTTAAAATCTATCCTCCAACTCATCAATTCACTGCAGCCACCTCTCTGTCTTTCCCTTTCTCTTTTTCTCTCTTTCTCTTTCTCTCTCACTTTCTCTCTCACATACGCACAACACACGCAAATCAACTTAAAACAATTTTTAATTTTCCCTATTCCATTTTAATATACTTGAGGCATGATCATTTTCTTAGTAAATACAAGGAAAAAAAATCTAGGATTCCATCATTCTGTGTGATTAAAGTATTGAGGAATTTACTTCCAATAGCACTTATAAAAACATATTTTATTTAAGGAATATTATATAATCAGGTGCCTGCATTTTTCTTATTCTCTAACTAGTGTTATTTGGCAATTAATATTTTGTCAATCAATATTCCCCTATACCTGAATGTGTGGGCAGTGAGAGATGAGTTAGAGGCAAGGATGGTGAACACTCCCAACAACTGCAGACTACATATATCTTAAGCCATGATTTTCTTTGCAAAGGTCAACATTGATAATGTTGTAGTCATACCTCCGTGTACCAGGAAAGAAGTAGCATATTTCTTGAAAGACACAGCTATCAAAGCTCCATTGAGAAACCGTAAAGATGGAGAAGGGATTTGCAAATTAAATATCTGATAATGGACATCTACTCTGATTATTTAAAAATGAATAAAAATAAAAAACCTTACTAATAACCAAACAGAGTATCCAATTTTACATGTGAAGGAAATAATGGAAGAGACATGTCACCAAAAGTATATGGATGGCTTATAGGCACATGGCCAATTTCTCAACATTTAAACATTAAAGAAATAAAAATTAAAATCATAATGAGACATGCTTACATATCTATTAGAATGGCTAAAATTATAAAGGCTAATTGTACTTGGTCTGAGCTAGATTGAGAAGCAACAAAAAATCTAAACTGTTGTTGGCATATATCATGATACAACCACTTTGGAAAATAGTTTCAAAATTTTTTTAAATGAAAAATATGTTGCAGTTACACAAATAGCCATTTTATTCTAGGCATTTAACCAAGAAAAACAAACCCTATGTTCATACAAGGACTTGTATATGAATTTCATAGCAGCTTTATTTTTAAGAATTGAAAACAGTGGAAATGTTCATCAATGTCCATCAATAGAGCAAAGACAATTGGAGAATCTCAAAGTAATCATGCTGAGAAAAGAAAATCCAGGCAATGAATAGTATATACTGTGTGATTCCATGACTACAAAAAATCTAAAATACAAATTTATATATAGTCACAGTCATCAAATATATGGTGTGATTTTAGTGCCTTCTTCTGTGCTCCCATAGCTTCCTACACTTGAATCTCCGAGCATTTCTTACACCATGTGAAAATATGAACTCTTTCTCTTTATTCTGTCTTACTAGAATAAGAATCCTTGAAAGTTTATGGACATTTGAACTCTCAGTTATTAGCAAAAATTCGATCACACAGTAAGTTTCCAAATATAAAAGCCAGAGTTTTACAATGACTTCTAAGCTTTACATGATCTAGCCACTCATTTAACCTCTGTGACCTCTTTTCCTGCTACTCTTCAGTCACTCACAATGGCCTCCTTGCTATTCCTCAGATATGCCAGGCATGATCCAACCTTATGGCCTTCAAGATAGCCAATTCCTTTGTCTGGAGTGACCTTATTGCTGATAG
This sequence comes from Mustela nivalis, assembly GCF_964662115.1. Classification (NCBI taxonomy): domain Eukaryota; kingdom Metazoa; phylum Chordata; class Mammalia; order Carnivora; family Mustelidae; genus Mustela; species Mustela nivalis. The sequence goes on from NW_028136528.1 coordinate 1,420,241, forward strand.
TTCTGCGCAAATTCATCACCTTTCCATACATTTGTTCAATTGTCAGCTTCATTGTAACTACCCTGATCTTTCTATTAAAAATTTTAACTCCCCATCCCCTGCCTAGCAACCTTGATTTTTCTCACCCTGATCGAATTTTTCTTTTTCCCCATTGTACTCTTCCTTTTTGAATGCACTATGCCATTTTTATTAAGGTTTATAGCTTTGAATTGTCTCACCCATTAAAATAAAAGTTCTACAAAGCCAAGTATTTCATTTACCAGTGTAGTCTGAAGTAATATCTGCCCTATAATAGTTCAGTACACAACTGGTAAATTTCAAAATAAATTAATGTTGAGAGTATACTGAATTTCATAAGTCATTTCAATATTTTTTTCCAAAAAAATAAACTACGTAAAACATACCTTAAATTTACTTTCAAAATATTTTATAGCATATAATGGACAATATACATAAGCCTTAAAGAAACAATCCTATAATTAACCATTTCATACCTACTTAAAAACTGCATAATACCACACTCTTAGATCCTCTTTGAATGCTCTAAAATAACCCTTCAAAGGAAATACATTTTTAAAAATCACAGATTTGGGGCACCTGGGTGGCTCAGTGGGTTAAGCCGCTGCCTTCGGCTCAGGTCATGATCTCAGGGTCCTGGGATCGAGTCCCGCATCGGGCTCTCTGCTCAGCAGGGAGCCTGCTTCCTCCTCTCTCTCTGCCTGCCTCTCTGCCTACTTGTGATCTCTCTCTGTCAAATAAATAAATAAAATCTTTAAAAAAAAAGTCGTGTTTGGAAAAGTAGATTTCTTTTCAAATTGGCATTTAAATGAAAATATTTGCTGATATTTTTAAAACTTTAAATGTAATTTTATATATATCTGACCTATCAGATGATATAAAATTTTTGGAGAAAATATGACATATTTTTTTATCTTGGTTGAAGGTATTAATAAAGAGCAACTGTTTGTATTATTTGTATTGTGATATCTTAGTTAATAAACATGAATAACTGGTATAAAATATGTTTTTTTAAAAATTTTATTTATTTACTTGACAGAGATCATAGGAAAGCAGAGAGGCAGCCAGAGAGAGAGGAATGGAAGCATGCTCCCAGCTGAGAAGAGAGCCCACTGTGGGACTCAATCCCAGGAACCTGGAATCATGACCTGAGCCGAAGGCAGAGATTTTAACCCACTGAGCCACCCAGGCGCCCTAAAATATGTTTTTTTTTTTTAATATAGAAGTATAGTTCTTGCCAAAATATGGAACTAGCTGGAACTGAATGCCTCCTTCAAAGTCAGCTCTGGAGAAATTATGCAAGTGTAATATGGAACTATTTCAGATATTAACCAAAAACAAAGAAATGATGATAAACGCCTTAAAATACTCAAAGTTGCCCTTGACTGGTATGTTTCAAGCTCTATTCCTGGTTTGAAGACAGGTTTTAACAGGCCTGTCACTGTAGAAATCCGCTGGATGTTTAGAGGCTATCAGAACTGTACAAAACCTTGAAGGGGTAAAGACTTGAAAATTCTTTAGAGAGATTAGCTCCCTAAGGCATTATTCCTCCACACATTTTCCTCCAATCAATTAAGACTGATGGATGAGGGGCACCTGAGTGGCTCTCTCATCACGTGGGTGGTGGGTTAAGCCTCTGCCTTCATCTCAAGTCATGGTCTCTGGGTCCTGGGATCCAGCCCCACATCGGGCACTGCTCAAAAGGAAGCCTGCTTCCCTCCCTGCTTGCCTGCCTCTCTGCTTACTTGTGATCTCTCTCTCTCGCTCTCTTTCTCTCTCTCTGTGTCCAATAAATAAATAAAATCTTTTAAAAAAGGCTGATGGATGATAAATTATGAAAACTGCTCCCTCCAAATGATGCTTCTTCATAAGGATTTAAGAATTTAAAATTGAAACTTGACCGTAGGATTTATCTTATAGAATAACATCAAGTGAAGGCAGTTATTATTAGTTCTGAAGTATTGGTGATTCTGAATTCTTGGCCTCATTAGTAAATTTATTTTTAAATTCTCCCATGGAGTGGTGATTGGCCTTCAGTCTTTCATTGATATACATCATTGGGTCAAATGAGATGTGTGTGCCCAGAACTATATATAATCTTTTTTGTATTTCACTGGAGATGGCATTTCTGAGTTTTGTTCAATTGAATTTGGACAGATGTTTTAATAGTCACTTCTAGAGTTGGCCCTGGAGAATATCTTCCTTTTTTTCTCTTCCCGATTCTCTGAAAAACCCTGACTAATTCACATTATCACAGTAATATCATAATTCAAGTTTTTCCAAACACTATAGCTGCAAAATAGAAGGAAGCTACTCAGAATGGAATACTATTGTGAATGATTGAGAAAGAAAACATTATTATAATTAAGCTACCAGGTTTCAATGTATTTTATTGTTGCTTAGGAAATCCTAGCATACCCAGACTTTACAGAGATTTGATGATCCTAAGAAGAGCTGAACTCATGGACCAAAATAACTATGCACATAAAAAGTACAATTACTTACCTAAAAAATATGATGTGGTTAACTTTATATGCCAATCCAAGTGTTATTGGAACAGGAATTTAAAAAATAGCTTAGGGGCGCCTAGGTGGCGCAGTGGATTAAGCCACTGCCTTCAGCTCAGGTTATAATCTCAGGGTCCTGGGATCAAGTCCTGCATCAGGCTCTCTGCTCAGCAGGGAGTCTGCTTCCCTCTCTCTCTCTCTCTCTCTCTGCCTGCCCTCTGTCTACTTGTGATCTCTCTCTGTCAAATAAATAAATAAAGAAAAACTTAAAAAAAAAAGAATGACTGTACTTTTAAAAAATAGCTTAAAAGCGGCGCCTGGGTGGCTCAGTGGGTTAAGCCGCTGCCTTCCGTTCAGGTCATGATCTCAGAGTCCTGGATCAAGCCCCACATCAAGCTTTCTGCTCAGCAGGTAGCCTGCTTCCCTTCCTCTCTTTCTGCCCACCTCTCTGCCTACTTGTGATCTCTCACTGTCAAATAAATAAATGAAATATTTTTAAAAATAGCTTAAAAGTATATGATAAAATAATGATATACATATACAAGGAAAAGAAAGATACTATACTGTGAATATAAATTAAGTGAAAATTGTTGAAATAAAGAATACAATAAATGGAGACTAAGATGAATATAGCTGTAAAATGAATAAATGAGTTGGGAAAAACAAACAAACAAATTAATGACTTCTGCCCAAATACAGCAGAAGAGAAAAAAAAATAAAGAAAATATTTAAATAAGTACTGAGATAAATTTTGGAGAATTAAAGAAAGATAAAAGATACCAGACTTAAAATGATGCCAAATATGAGATATCAGAAACAAAACAAAACAAAAACTACACACACAAAAAACCACTCGTATACATTATGGTGAGTTTTAAGAATATCAAAAACAGAGAAGAGCATAAATGATGCCCAAGAGAAGAACAGATCACCTAAAATGTACAAGAATAATACTGACAGCACAATTCTCAATAGTAATAGCATATAAAGAGACAGCTGGGAGTTTTTATAGATGGAAAAGATATTTGAAACTAGGTATTATACATCAATCCAAATTATTGATTAAATTTGAGAGCACAGTAAAAATACAATGAAGCATGTTAGGTCTTAGAACATTTATCACACAGAGACACACATTTTGGAAAACTTCCTTGGAAGACAGCTCAATTTAGATCGAGAAAACAGAATTATGTACTCAAAGGCACATTTTGAAGGAAGGATTGAATATAGTCTGCACTGCAAATATTCTTTAATCGTATGTTCTGAATTTCCTAAATTTAAGAAGTATTTGTTCAAATATTTACCTTTAAATAAATCCTAGGAGACTTTTTCTTGGATTCTGGCAAATCAGTCCATTTGGATACAAATCTTTTTGTCACTGATGGAAATTTTGATAGCCCTTAACTGTGGAATGCCTAATGTATTGTTACAGCAATTGTGATTTGCCAATACATGGGTGATGTGTGTGTGTTGTGTGTGTTTATTTTTATTTTTGATGGTTTAACTCTTCTATGAGATTTTTAAGTAGACATGATTTTAATAAATTATGATTTGTTGAAATTTATCTGAGGTCATATATAATAAAATGAAATTTGTGTGAACTAAAGAAGTGCATCTCCATTTTTTTTTGTTTCAAGAGTAGACTGGTCTTTAAAAATTGTCCAAAGAAGTACATTATATTCATTATTAAATTTGATAATATACAATAAAGTATTTATGGTCATATTGGACCATATCAAATTCTACTATTAATTCATATTAATAATTACCATAAGAGGAAAAAGGGATATTTTTCAAAATAATAAAAAATTAGCGTATTTTTCAGAATATGATATAGTGTTATTCACTGAACTGAGGGAACAAATGTCAAAGTCTAACACAGTTTACAGAATGTTTTAACATAAATTGAAATTTAAATCTGACCAAATTTCACAGTTTTAAGTAAAATGATAGCACTTTATATCCTTGAAAAGTGGTAAGTGACCCAAAACATGGCTTAGAAAAACAAATTTAACACTACACTAGTCTGAGATGGTTAAGTTATGGTACAACTTGCCATTGTGTATCATCAAATGGTATATTTTTTTCTTTTGGGCTTGTCATTATATTTTATTTTAGCCATTCTGGTAAGTGTGTAGTGATATCTCAGTGTCATTTTAATTGCATTTCCTTGATGTCTAATTATGTCAAAATATATTACTTTGATGTTTAATGCTCTGAGCTTTCTCAGTTCAAGACCATGAAGCCACTTAGGAAAAATACAGTTGCAGAGGCACTCATAGACCAACTCTTATTTCGAAATAAGAAGAAACATTACTACCCATTCCAACAAAAAATAGATTTGTTATGCAGCAGGGATTTTATAAATTACCTACACAACTTATATAGTAAGATGAAATGGGACAGGCGGCTTCTTGCAGCTATATACAACATCATTTTAATTTCAATTTTCAGTATAATTTTTCCAAGGTATACACAGAATGTATATTTAATGTAAATTGTGAACATTTTAAACTCTGTATATGGAAATTAGTCAATTTTAAGTTTATAACAATCAAAATTAACGGAAGTTTATTTTATTTTATTTTATTTTTATTTTTTCTTTTTTCTTTTTTTTTAATTTTTATTTTTTATAACCATATATTTTTATACCCAGGGGTACAGGTCTGTGAATCACCAGGTTTACACACTTCACAGCACTCTTTAAATTAGTTAGCTTTCTCTGCATTGCAAGACAGAATAATCAAGAATTGGTAAGAAAAAAGTAATCTCTGTAAAATTACCGGGGGTGCATTATAAAGTGTTCAGTAACCGATCAAACTCACAATTTGGATTGAATGGCAAGTGATTTTTGAAATCTGGAACTCATTGTCAATTTTTTTTTTCTTCATTGTGTCTTAATAAATTACTGTGTTCATTTGCATGGAAGTGAAGAAAAATGCATGAAATTTCATCTCAACACTAACACCTTTAACTGGCAACTCTGAATGTACTTTACAGCAGTGTAACAAAGTAAAGATCAATGATGTTTCATGAAATATCTGTTATAATTCTCAAGGAGATAGGGAGTTTGTGCAAAAATGCAAATCACTTTGCGACTAAACACATTGTTTATTTCAGCTAATTTTAAGAAAATATGCTGAGAATCTCTCAAAAAAGGAAGCAATGATTTAGGTTTGCCTTCAAACTCCTTATCTAATCCTGAACCAACAGCACATAGTTCAAAGAGCAACTAATTTGAGTAGCTCCAATTTACACATTTCCTAACAATGCTTAATTTAGTGGAATTTCTGTCCAATTATGGTAATTTGATGTAATGAAAGACAAAAGTTCAAAAAGATCATCCTTAATTTATATAGATGCCAAACTCTGCATTTTCTGAATGACGCCCAGGAACGTATTTTCAAAAACAAACAAACAATGCCAGAACCACTATTAGGTCATCTCTAGGCAGAAAGTGACTCAGAGCCTACATTACTCTCTCCCTGAAAGTATACTGTAGGCACTGAAACTACTACCCTGAGTCTGTGCTATCAAATTCCTTAAGTTAGAAAGTTTTAAAACCCGTCTGTGTGGGAGTATTTTATTTACAGATAGAGATTTGGTTTTTTATACATTTTCATACTTGATTTTTAGGGTGTAATAACTATGTTTTAAAATTCATGGTGGTTTTGAATACTGTTGGATAATTGAGCTAAAATGGTATATCCATTCCTCCTAGGAAACAGAAATTATAGAAAGGTAGTGCTTTTCAAATCTGACATCTTTGAGTCATTGCAGTTTCATATAAATGCAATAGGAAAAGTGTCATTCATGTTTATGATATTTTCTATAAATAAATTAGAATGTACTGGAGGCCTGATATAAAGTGGGATGCCTAAACTTCAGTAAGATCTTGTTTTCAATTCAAAATAAATTTTATTTTTTATTTTTTTATAATGTCCCTCAATTTCAGATAAGCACCCCCATAAGGTGGACTCCGTTTTTTTTTAAGATTTTATTTATTTTATTTGACAGATAGAGATCACAAGTAGGCAGAGAGGCAGGCAGAGAGAGAGGGAAGAGGAAGCAGGCTCCCTGCTAGGCAGAGAGCCCGATGCGGGGCTCGATCCCAGGACCCTGGGATCATGACCTGAGCCAAAGGCAGAGGCTTTAACCCACTGAGCCACCCAGGCGCCCCCAAAATAAATTTTAAATTGAATTATGCACCTCTAAGTTCAGAGACAATAAACATCAACCAACACAATTAATAAGTTCTATTTCTTGAAATTTCGGGAACATTGATAGTCTCATCTCCTGGAAGAACAACAGCTAAAATTTTTGGTCATGGATTCTTGCTAAAATATCACTTTCCCAAAGAAAATTAATGTTATGAATTTTTATTGATTGTTATTGATCATGAAGAATATAACAACCACGATAAAAAGAGTAGGAAAAACATGATATCTCATCTGTAAGGGCATGTGGAAAGTAGGAAATGCTAATAAAAATAACTACCATTATTTCCTAAGTTAACATAATATAACAGAACAAAAATATTTCAAAACAATGTTTTCTTTTTTTTTAAGATTTTATTTATTTATTTGACAGAGAGAGATCACAAGTAGGCAGAGAGGCAGGCAGAAAGAGAGGAGGAAGCAGGCACCCTGCTGAGCAGAGAGCCCAATGTGGGACTCAATCCCAGGACTCTGAGATTATGACCTGAGCCGAAGGCAGCGGCTTAACCCACTGAGCCACCCAGGCGCCCCCATAACAATATTTTCTAGGCTCATTCTGATAACTCTTTTCTACATTCAAATTTAAAGGTTGAGGCATGTGATATATATTACACAAAAAACATCCCAAGGCATTCGTTAAAAAAAAAACTTTAATAAAGAACAAATCCAAAGGAATTTCTTTTCTAATTTAATTAACAAATTATGAATCGACTTACCTATTTCATCACAGTGTATCAGGCAACAATAATATTTTTTAATCGTCACACCTGATGCAATAGTTATCATCTTTCAGACATACTGATCACGAACAAGCAAATAAACAAGAGCACCGTAGCTTAAGATCTACCTGCATAAATATAGGCTACTTCAGACAATCTCTTCACCACAACATAGAAATGAATAGAAATCATACATGCTCTGTATGGACATACAGATGAGATAGAAGGGGATGGATGTTAATATATGCAGAATCTTTATTAATTACATTGTAAACCATAATATGGAAAAACAGAATACAATTTTAGAAATACCCAGTTCACCATCATTGTTTTATTTTTATATGTGTAGATAAGGAGTTTAATAAACAATCCATGACTATTCAACTCCTTATATTTTGAAAATTTTAGTAAAAGTAACAAACCTAGCACCTAGAAAATTATACTTATCTGCAACATACAGCTTTGCCAGCATGGTAGAGGAAAAGCAAAACAAAATAAGTAAGAAAAGTTTAACATTTCACAAGAGATTTGCTTTTATTTTTATTTATTATTTTTTATTTTTCATTAATTATTTACTTCTATTTTCTACTTTATTTTAATGAAAATGTCATGACCATAACATAAGAGCAGAATTAAACCAACATGAGAAATTATTTTTTCATAAGTTAAAATAAACTAGCTTGGTGATTAATTCAAAATATATTACAAACTTCAGTGTTCTTGAAGTAAGTATCACTGCATAAACAAATGAGTCAGGAGTCGTAAACTAATGATGATTCTAAATGTTATTTAGAGAGACATTCTGTACTTAATATATTTCAAATATTCTACACAAGGCAAAGTGGATCCAAGTAATCTGTAGGCAAAATAAGATTTTAGAGAAGTATATATTTCCAACAGTATTTATAAAATATTACCTTTATGTAAGGCATCATCCTGGACTTTGTGGAAAACACACAAAGGAGTAAGAAGTGGCCCTTCAAGAAACATATACAATATCAAGGTTTAACATGAAGCAGCATGGCTTCTCTAAGTAAAAAAAAAAAAAACAAAACATTGTACCAACTGACTTTACTGAAACTTTATATTTATTGCTCTCATTTTAGGTCATAGTGTCCTTCTGCATGCAGGCTGCTATAACGGACATGATATAGACTTAATAGCTTATAAAGAACAGGAATTTATTTCTCACAGTTCTAGAACGGAGAAGTTCAAGATTAAGGAATGGGCAGATCCAGGGAGAGCCCACTTCCTCATAGATGGCTATCTTCTCACTGTAAACGTACATGATGAATGAATCAAGAGAACTCACTGGGGTCTCCTTTAAAAGGACTGTAATCCCACTTATGACCTAATCACCTCCCAAAGGCCCCTATGTTTTAATACTAGCACTTACAGAGTTAGATTTCATAATATGATTTTGGGAGACATAAACATTCACACCATAGTATATATAAACAAAAAAAGACACAAAAACAACAAACAAAAAAATTATTTTAACTACCTATTATTTTCAACTACATAAACTTTTAATTTGTTTCTATATAATATTAAATAACTCATTTGAGTGATTCACTTATATCCAATGCATCTGAGTGCAATTAAATTTGCTTACCCAGCATATCCAGAAGCATATTTCTTCAGACTATCCCATTCCCCACCTTACAGGATTTACCACAATTAGAAGACATGGGATAGAGGATAGATAGATAGATGTATACATAAACACACTTGTACATACCCATATGCATATTTTTTCCTGTTAATGATACTCATGCAAATAAAATTTAAGCTCAAGGAAACCTGTCTTGTGTGTTACTTAATATCCAGTTTTTAGTCAACATCCAAAAACAAATAATCCAATAAAACCATGGATATAAGACATGAACAAGTGTTTCCCCAAAGCACACATTCAAATGTTCAGTAGATACATGAAAAGATGTCCATCATCATGTATCATCAGGAAATTGCAAAGCAAAACTAGAAAGAGATACCACCTCACACCTGTCAGAATGGCTAAAATCAACACTACAAGAAACAAAAGGTGTTGGAGAGGATGTGAAAAAGTAACACTTGTGGGGGCTGCCTGGGTGGCTCAGTGGGTTAAGCCTCTGCCTTCAGCTCAGGCCATGATCTCAGGGTCCTGGGATCAAGTCCCACATCGGGCTCTCTGCCAGGCATGGAGCCTGCTCCCTCCTCTCTCTCTCTCTACTTGTGATCTCTCTCTGTAAAATGAATAAAATCTTAAAAAAAAAAAGTAACAATTGTGAACTGTTGGTGGTGATGCAAACTGATACAGCCATATTTGAAAACAGTATGGAATTTCCATAAAATTTAAAAATAGAAGTCCTTTGTGATCCAACAATCCTGTTGGTGTGTATTTACCCAATGAATATAAGAAAACTTATTCAAAGGGATGCTAGCACCCCTATGTTTATAGCAGCATTATTTATAAAGCTAAGATATGGAAAGCGCCCAAGTATCCATCAATTGATGAATAAATAAAGAATAAGTGGTATCTATATACAATGGAATATTATTCTGCCATAAAAAAGACTGAAATCTTGCCATTTGCAATAACATGGTTGGAACTAGACAGTATAATGCTAAAAGTGAAATAAGTCAGTCAGAGAAAGACAAATACCTTTACTCATATATGGAATAAAAGAAACAAAACAAACAAGCAAAGGGGAAATAATAAGACATAGAAAGAGAAACAAAGCAAGAAACAGACATTTCATTACGGAGAACAAACTGATGGTTACTTGAGGGGATCTGAAAGGAGTGATGGATTAAATAAGTGATGGGGGTTAATTAGAGCACTTGTCATGATGAGCACTGAGTGCTATATGTTATATTGTACACATGAAACTAATACAACCATATATGTTAACTAACTGGATTTCAAATGAAAATTTTTTAAAATCCCAGTTTTTAGCTCACATTCTGGCTTACAAAAGGGATTTAGTCAGGAATTTGGAGATTAGTTAATGAACAAAAAAGTGGTGAACAGGCAGTTGTTAGATAAAATTACTATCCTTTCTGGCATGATCTTATACCTTTTATCTAGAAGTATTTTTAGCACTTTAGACTCTTCCTATTTTATTTTGAGTCATTAAACAAAAATTTCCTCAAAGGACCTTAGACTCCATCCAATTTGAGCAACAGTGTGAGAGAGGAAATGGTGTCCAGGAGGAAAAAAAAAAAAAGATGAATCTACTTTTGTTTACTGGTGAATGCATAGTTCTTCCACAGAAGAAGCTCTAAATGGTCAGGGCTCCAGCTTTATATGTGTTCAGTCATATGTTCAGAAGTAGGTAACACTATCAAAAAATATAAAGCATCTGGGATTATTTTCCCTTATTTGAAAGCTGGTGTATGAGTCTGCCGTAGTTTCTTGGGTGTTGATAGAAGACGCAGACTCATGGTTCAGAAATAATATAGTTTAATATTCACAGCAATAGAGGTAGCCAGAATATTAACAGTATTTGTGTGTGTGTGTGTGTGTGTGTGTGTGTGTGTGTGTGTAGGGTTGGGAGTTATATATCAGTTCTGAGCCTCAGTTCCCACAAGAAGAATCAAAACAGAGGCAGATAATATTTGCAAACACAACAGGTTAAGTTAAAAAAAAGATACTATTTCTGTCTTCCAAGTCTATTCATTACAACCATCTTCACAGGGATGGCCTAGAACAAATAATAAATGCAGAAATGTAAGCAACCAATTGAAAAGTGTCTCCCAAGAAACACACTTTGAGAGTCTTCATTTGACAAAAATACTATAGGATATTACATGGATCAGGTGCATTGAATACTGGAAGGTTAAAATTACAAGGGACCAAATATTTTTAAGCAGTTCTGGCATCCAGTAGAGTTCAAATAGGTTTTATAAGATTGAGGAAAGAAGCCATCAAAACCTGGGCCCAGGGGCACCTGTGTAGCTCAGTGGGTTAAGCCTCTGCCTTCGGCTCAGGCCATGATCTCAGAGCCCTGGGATCGAGCTCTGCATCAGGCTCTCTGTTCAGCAGGGAGCCTGCTTCCCCCCCCCGCCCCCCGCTATTTGCTTACTTGTGGTCTCTGTCTGTCAAATAAATAAATAAAATCTTAAAACAAAACAAAACAAAACAAAACAAAAATCCTGGGCCCAATTTTCCCAAAAGTATGATTCTGATTCTAGTCTCTATGATGTTATCCCTTGAAGACAATGTCTCTAATTGAGTTGAATTAGTTTACTAAAGAGCATACCCCCATTTGTTGTAGGAGATGAACAATATGCAAGAGGCAAAATGCCACATGGAAGCCACCTTGTCTTCAGTGGAACATAGAATCAGTTCCTTTGGGATGAATTTGTTCCACATTTGACTTACCACTTAAGGGAAAATAAGAGTGCCTTCTAATAGATTTTAAATAGGAAATGACAACGGAAGCTTATACAAGATTATAAAATGGGAAATTTCATTTAGATAAGCAATCATTTCAAAGTCATCTTCTTAATATTACAGACTCTTCACATAATCATAATTTTATTTTGGTATTATATGGTAATTTCAAATATAGTAAATATAAAGAATTTACCTCTGTAATTATAGCGAGTCTGGTCGTAGTTTAATGGCAACAAATCTTCAATTTAGAAGTATGGTCTACCAATTATTAATACATTTGGAAATGGTGTGTCATCTTCACTCCACTTGTCTCACTAAAACAGTGAGCCAAAAAAAGTAGGTCCAAGCTGTTTACTATGGTCAAAATGGGTTGCTTTTGCACTTGGTAAAGAAGCAGTCATATTTTGGAAGAAAAACTGAGGCTATTAATATTTTCAACTTATTTTCAGAAAAGGAAAGAAAGGATAATCTAACCTAAAGCCAAAATCTTACACAAGGTGGCTGGACAATGATCTTTTCCCAGATAAAGGGTTTTTCAACTTAGCCATGTTAGGAGGAAGAAGAGATGAGACATTGTGGACTTGACTAACGTTTGTACACTGTTCAAAAAGTTTTCAAAATAATGTGTATTATTTTTCTTCTTTTAGTTGAGACAAAAAAAAAAAAAAACCAAAAAAAAAAAACCACTAATGAGCTTACTCTTAAAAGGAGGTAAACAAGAAACTAGCAAAGATTGAGTGTTAGGTATTGTCCCCCTCCTTTTTTTTTTTTAAATTATGTTATGTTAGTTACCATACAATACATCATTAGTTTTTGAAGTAGTGTTCCATGATTCATTGTTTGTGTAAAACACCCAGTGCCCCATGCAATATGTGCCCTCCTTAATACCCATCACCAGGCTCACCCATCCCCACATCCTTCTCATCTTTAAAACCATCAGTTTGTTTCTTGGAGTCCATAGTTTTTCATGTTTCATTTCCCCCTCCAATACCCCCACTTCATTTTTCCTTTCCTTCTCCTAATGTCCTCCATGCTATTCCTTAGGTTCCACAAATAAGTGAAACCATATGATGATTGACTTTCACTGCTTGACTTATTTCACTTAACATAATCTCCTCCAGTCCCATCCATGTTGATGCAAAAGTTGGGTATTCATCCTTTCTGATGGCTGAGTGATATTCCATTGTATCCTTGGATCACATCTTCTTTATCCGTTTGTCTGTTGTAGGGGATCTTGACTCTTTCAACAGAATGGCTATAGTGGACATTGCTGCTATGAACACTGGGGTGCATATGGCCCTTCTTTCCAGTAAAATAGAGCTAGCCTATGACCCAGCGATTGCACTACTGAGTATTGACCTCAAAGATACAGATGTAGTAAAAAGAATTAGGTATTGTTAAAGCACAAATGCAGGGGATAGAAGTTATGGTACAGAAGAGGGAAGGGCAACCATATGGCAGAGTAGAATAAAGTAGCTCAGGAAGAAATTAGTCATATCCAGATATTGTAAGGCATGTGGGGTTGGCAGGGAGAGCATGAGAAATCATGAGAGAAGAGAGAGAAAATGGACCAGGCCGGAGAGGTTTATAACATTTTAACATCTAAGGTAAGCATATGCAAAGCAGAATAGGGAAAGAAATAAAAGTTTTTATAAGACTCAATACATAAGGAATAACGTGGAGGACACTGGGAGATGGAGAGAAGTGTGCTGGGGGAAATCGGAGGGAGAGACAAACCATGAGAGACTGTGGACTCTGAGAAACAAACTGAGGGTCTTGAAGAGGAGGGTGGCAGGTGGTTGGGTGAGCCCAGTGGTGGGTATTAAGGAGGGAATTTATTACATGAAGCACTGGGTGTGGTGCATAAACAATGAATTTTGGATCCCTGAAAATAAACTAAAAGAAAAAAAAGACTGACTACAGACATGGACCTCAGTGTAACACAGATATGGAACTCACTGTAATACCAGCCACTTCCCACCGACACACACAGACTATGATAATAATAAATAATAATGCAATTAAGAAAATTGCCGCCAAATAATTTTTCCTCTTTTTTATTTTTATGATTATTATTTTTATTTTATTTTTAAAGTTTTTATTTAAATTGTAGTTAGTTAAAATAAGGTTAATATTACTTTCAGGTGTACAATATAGTGATCAACACTGCCATACAATGGCTTAAATAAAAAAATGAAAAAAAAATTTTTAAAGATTTTATTTTTAAATAAAACCTCTACACCCAAGATGGATTTCAAACGTACAACCCCACGATCAAGATTTACATATTTTACTGACTGTTCCAGCCAGGCACCCCAACAAATAAAAATTTTATAAAATTGTTGAGTTTGTGGGAGTCTCATTTGCTTAGTCAGTTAAGTGTCTGCCTTTGGCTCAGATCAGGATCTCAAGAGTCCTGGCATCGAGCCCCATATTGCTCATGCTCTCTCTCTCTCTCTCTGGCTTTTGCTCTTAAATAAATAAATAAAATATTTTTAAAAAAATTGTTGAGTTTGTTTAACTAGTTTTAAACTAGTAGACAGAGATGAAGATAAAGTATGATGTAATGGCACGGAAAAATACAACTTACACGTTTTAAAAAAAAATGTGCAATGCAAGTTACCTCACTTCTTTTATCACCACACTGGGACTTTCCCTACTGAGTTGTTGTAATGTAAGGACCTATTTTATATTTTTATATTTTAGCAAGAGGCTTTCATTGAGGTTAACCCTTTAACTGTCCTTGCTCCCCTTCCCCCAGGGGATTCACTTAAAAACAAGTCCTGGAAATCAGCTCCAGGTAACAAAGCCCATATACAAGGGTGGGTCAGGCCAGGTGGAGACATCAATCAGCGGGAGGGGGGCGGTGTTTGCATATTGTCTCCCTAGATACTAAGGAGTATGCCCCACTCCTCCGCCCTTTGGGAACCTTTTTTGCACCAATCCTAATCAAGGTGTAATAGGCTGGGTCAAATGTCTATACTAGGGTAAATTGAACCTCAATTGGTCACCTAGCCTCACTGTGGAGTTTCCTGTGTGTGTTAAAATCTCATTGGTCACCTGTGCGTGGCCAGGCCTGACTGCATGGCCTTTGCCCTTAAAAGCTAGACTGTGAAACAGCAAAGGGTTTCCTTCTCTCATAAGAGGTGTGGCCCCGAACGTTTGGTTAGATTCTTGATGCTTGGCATGAAATAAAGCTTTGCTTGACCTTTGCTTTACATCAGTCTCGCTCCTTTAATTATAGACCCATTATTGGGGCATAACAGTATTAATCTTAAAGTTATAAGTCCACAATGCATCCATCATCCATTCTACCCCTTAACATTCCCCTTTGGACAGACCCATGATCTAGAACAAGCCTTATTTTATAGTGCCTTGTAGGAGATTTTTGCTGCTGCCTAAATTGCCTACTTTCCTCTCACCATTACCACGGAAATTGGGTCCACTGAAACAAAGGGGTAGTGTAAGAAATTAAGACTTCCATAAATCTCTTTAAATAATAAAGTATAAGATAGTGATACCTTTTTTTCTGCCACATAACCAATTCTTGCAAGAATAAGGTCATATAAAAGAATTTACAACACATGCTAGCATTATCCTACTGGACCCAGACCATTTGTATGTTTCTCTGTCTCTGAGAAATGTAGTTATTTACATGACTGAAACCTAAAAATTGTTTGATATGACCACTAATATCACCTACATTATTTTAAAGCCTGTTTAAAGCTTCTGTAATACATAGGCTTTGTAAACACTTATTAAGCATCTTGTATATATCAAACACTTTAAAAATCTCTGCTTAAAAAAAAAAAAACTCTACCTCAATGGAACTTTGAGTCTGAAAAAGATACAGGCAATATACAAGGCAACAGATAGAATAATTACATATTTGATTATATACTCTGAGGATGTCACCTTAAATTGATATGAAAATGATCAGAAGGATCTGGATTTCTTGTCAAAATTTTTTGCCTTAAAAAGAAATTGATATTTAGGGAAAGTTGTTACTGAAAGAGGTCCTGTGTCAACCAAAAATGTTAAACCATGATCTCGCTAAATTTTCCAGTTGTGATCATTGCTTTGTTTAGCTGTCTTCTATTAAGACTGAATTTAGTAATTCAGTCTCAGATTCAGTAAGTCTTTTTTTTAAAGATTTTATTTATTTATTAGAGAGAGAGAGGGAGGGGCAGAGGGAGAGGAAGAACCAGACTCCTTGCTGAGCAGGCAGCTGATGCAGGACTGGATCCTAGTACCCTGGCATCATGACCTAAGCTGAAGGAAGACACTTAACCAACTGAGCCACCCAGGCACTCTAGACTGTAAACTTCTTAAAGGTAAAAAAGTTTATTCTTCTAGGAGTTCCACAGACATTTCTAACATCCATAAGAAAGCATGTACTGATGTAAAATGCCAGCAAATCAAATTATTTAAAAAAGAAAGAAAGAAAGAAAAGATATATCTGGATAAAGAGAAAAACAGAAAATCTAATAATACATTGAATTATTAGAGCAAAGAGTGGAGGAAGAGAAAATAAATATGAAATAGAGATTTCCACTAAAAGAAAAAAATTGAAAAAGGCAGGAGATTTAGAAAATTATTATGACAGACTTGAGAAAAAAATAAAATAGGAATTTTTAGAAAATAGCAATGAATGAAAAGGTAAATTGTTCCTACCTCTATAATATTAGCTGTTTGTTGTTGTTGTTGTTGCTAATTTACCTATTTAATCTAATAAACAAAGAAAGGTTTCATTTAGGGATAAGGTTTCTCTCTCTATATATATATTTTTTCCATTTAGGGATAAGGTATATATATATATACATAGATATATATGTATATATATATTTTTTAATTTTAATTGTTGGAAAATGTGTCACAGAATGTGTTTAAACTTTAAGATACAGATGCAACATGTAATGAACTGCATTGTTTGAACGTCTAATTTGTAAATGCTGTTAGAGGAAACTTGGTGGAAATGTTCCTATGTGCTTGTGTTTCTGGAACTAAGTATATTTATTAATAAGGAATAGTTTAAAATTATGAAATGACCAGGAGTGGACAATTTTCCTAATCCTATCAGCTCTTTGCAGCTCTTTTATTAGCCCCCTTCAGGAATATCAGCTTTTTTATCTAATTAAATTTTATATTAATGTGCATTTGACTTTTGGCCTTTCTCTTCCTTCTGTTCTTTTTTTTCCCCTAAATTACATGTTTCTGTTTAACAGCTACTATCAATTCTTTGATATGAATTCTCAACATCAATTTACTAACTCCAGAGATGAAGGAGCATCAATATTTAGAAGCAAAGAATACAAAGCCTTGGGCATCTGGATGGCTCAGTCAGTTAAGCATCTGCCTTCGACTCAGGTGGTGATCCCAGGGTCGTGGGATGGAACCCCAGGTTGAACTTTCTACTCAGCTGGGAGCCTACTTCTCCCTCTCCTTCTGCCTGCAGCTCCCTTTGCTTGCGTTCTCCCTCTCTTTGTCAAGTAAATAAAATAAAATAAAATAATGTAAATAATACATTTATTTATTTATTAAAATGCAATTATTACACAATACATAATGTATTGCATAATTATAATAATGATTAAATAATTTATTAAATATTTATATTAAATATATCAATTTAATTAAATAAATATTTTTAGAATTTAAAATATTTCAAATTTAGATTATTAAATATTAAATCATTAATTTAATAAATAAATATCTAAACATAATTAAATAAAATAATTTATTTATTAAAATGAATAAAATAATGTTGTCATTATCTCAGCATGTATTTTTAAATAGTCTAAAAAAAATCTAATAAAGTCTAAATACATTGAGTTCAGATATTTATACAAGTTAACCCAGACACTCAACCCACAGTTTCAAAACTTTTGTTTTTATCTACTACTCAAAATACGATTTTAATGTATTTATTTGTAACTTTGACATAGCAAGGAAACTTGGAGGAAAAGGAGACATTTGCTTTTAATATTTGAAAATTATTTTGTTGATTTAAAAAAATAAAAACCTTAACACGTGAGCATTTCTTCTTAAATAACACTGTGAAGTTTCTGAGTCGCATTCTATTAAAAGTGCTGATAAAATGGCCTCAGTTACTCATTTAAATTATCAGCTGAATGGGTAACAAATGAAGTAGAGAGCTTTTTAATTATTTATGAATGTATTGCTTGTGGATGGAGTGCCACATAGAGTTACCTCTCTTTTTGGCTTTGTTTTGTGAGCAGCAGTGGAATCTATGAATGAGATTAAACATAAGGACATTCACAGAAATTCTTAATGAACTTCTGGGGAAGGGCAATAAGTGCAAGGAAAAACTGCAGCAAGACTAATTACAAATTTCAAGTGGTCATCGCTTAATTATAGAAGCTTTTAAGTTCAAGTAATATATCTTTTTCATGAGCCTATCATATTGTATTAATTACCACAAACTGCACTCTTGAACACTTATCTTTTCACATATTTCTTATTCTTAGTACTTAAAATTACCCTTATGATTGATAAGTAAATGGATTTTACTGACAATGCATTTATTTAAATAAATAAATAATGCTGTTTATATATATAAAAACAATTGAATATGTGTATGTGTATAATGATTTTTTTTTCAAATTAACATCTTAATTCTACCACATTAGTTACAAATAGATATAGACTTTATAGATTCATCAAATATTTAATTCTCAAATTTATATGTCCTTTGTGAAGTAAATGAAACTGTATATATTAAATATAATCCTATCACATGTAACAGTTACTAGTGCATCCCAGGACATACATAGGTCAGGTCCTACTCAAGGCATCACGGATAACTGGATTTAACTTTCTATTCTAGGAGTCTTCTGTATATTTCTGTGGCTTTTATACTACAATCAGGAGGAAGAATTCTTTTGCTAAAAGCTTCCAAATGACTATGCGAGTAGATTATTTGTAGACTAGTGATATAATATTATTGTTTAATATGTGAAGCATGATAAAATAAAATGCTATTGCCATATTTAATTTGTTCAGTAAAGCATTCATTTAGTTATCAAGCATTCATTTTCTTTTTTTAAAGATTTTATTTATTTATTTGACAGACAGAGATCACAAGTAGACAGAGAGGCAGGCAGAGAGAAAGGAAGGGAAGCAGGGTCCCTGCTGAGCAGAGAGCCTGATGTGGGGCTCTATCCCAGGACTCTGGGATCATGACCTAAGCAGAAGGCAGAGGCTTTAACACACTGAGCCACCCAAGAGCCCCAAGCATTCATTTTCTTTATACAGAAGAGATAGAACAATATTATATAGTAGAAAATACAGTAAATAATCTAGAAACCTTGATCATTTTGTTTTGGCAATTTTAGAACATAAAATTAGCTAAAGCTCAAGTGCAAGTTATATTTGTATCATAGGAGGAAAAGTTAATTAAAAGTTTGTTTATTACCATAGTTTAACACTTCAACGAAATGATAACGAGTCCAAAATCAATGAATATATGAAGTATACAATAAAAACAATAATCTTGAGTGTATGTGACTCACTGTAGGTATTGATAGGCTAGAAATCAAAGGGAAAGTATCTATAGGGTTTGTTCAGTTCCATGCTCATCAGATTAATAGGCTTTCTCATATTGCTTCCTTCACCACATTAATTTGTCTAATGAAGTTTTCAAGAGTTAAAGACAGTGATAGGTTCATGGCTGGAGAGAAGGTACAGAATCTAAGATAGTTCAGCAGTGCTTATTATTTAAGAGAAAGACAGCATGGGAGGTGAGGGGTATATCATGCATCCTGTTTTCACTCCCTTTGTGGAGCACCTACCCTGGAGGTCATGTAATAATAACCAATGACCAAAAAACAATAAAAAAACCCAAACATCCATGTGGAAGTGCCATCCCTGCCTGGAGATGAGTAGACTGCTCAAACAGATCCTGGGCAGGCATCTCAGCCCAGGCCTGTGTTGGGGAAGCTGGTTCCTGGCTTTGGGCGCAATCTGGAAGCCAGCAAACTGACGGAAGAGTGCAGCCAGGGTTAACAGGACTGATGATCTTTTTGCAGCCAGGCCGCGGGTGGACACCCGCTCAAGGAGCCAGGCTAGGAGGCTGCCCAGCGCCAGCGCTGGTCAAGCTTGCAGCCCCCGGGGCTTCCCCCGCGCCCCAGCCAGGGCGGGGCCTCAGGAGGGAGGGGGCGGGGGCGGGGCAGAGAAGGGGCTTTGCTAATTGCCAAAGCGAAAAGGGAGCTCGCGGAGGACTCAGGAGGGAGGGGGGCGGGGGCGGGGGCGGGTGGAGGGCGGCGTGGAGAAGGCGCTTTGCTAATTGCCTAAGCTGGAAGTGAGCTCACAGAGGATGTGGCTGAGAGTCTGGGAGGAGGTGGAGGGGCTGGCGGAGGAGGGGCGGGCAGCGCCGCGGTGCTGTGCTGCGGCTCAGTCGGGACTGCAGGACCCACCGGACTCGCCCCCCGTACGCTCCCATGTGAGGCTCCGCTGTCCCGCTCCTGCTGCCTGCTGCCCCTCCCCGCCCCAAGGCTTCTCCGGACCACCCTCTGCACAGGGGTAAAGTGACACCGCGCCGCGCCCTCACCTGGAGCAGAAAGCGCGGACCCGACCTGGGGGCGAAGAGGGGGGTGTGGAGGCCCAGCCTCCCGCGAACCCCAGGGCACCGGGACCACCCCGGACGCTGCGCCAAACCCGGGTCCTCATGGGGTCGGGCTGGGGACAGCGCCTTGCGAGGTGCCCCCCGCCAGCAGGCACGCTAGCCCCCATCTTTCCGCAGCCCCATGCGCCCGTGCTGAGGACCCCCTTCCCTCCCCCGCCGTGGCCCCGCTGCTTTTGTTCTGGACTTGGGATCCCAGGTGGAAACTAGTCCCTCAGACCTCCCTGGCAGCAAGGAGGGCAGGGAGGGATTCTTGGTTTCCTGCCCTGGGTCCTCCTCTCTCCCCATTCACAAGCCTTCTGGCTTCCCTTTCCTCTCCTCATTGTCAGTTTTCTGAAATGGTTTTCTTCTGCATGTTGACCCAAAGAGCTATTTCATGAATGAATATACACGAAACTGAGTTGGAGCCCACCTGTAGAGGCCTTTCATTAGAATGGTCTCTGGTTCTAGCCTCAGTTCAGAATACTGCATGTACCTGAGGACCAAGTCCAGATGTTTCTTTCATCTCTGACTTGAATTTGA
Source organism: Mustela nivalis (assembly GCF_964662115.1). Taxonomy (NCBI): domain Eukaryota; kingdom Metazoa; phylum Chordata; class Mammalia; order Carnivora; family Mustelidae; genus Mustela; species Mustela nivalis. The sequence goes on from NW_028136528.1 coordinate 1,441,246, forward strand.
AATCCTCCTCAGACTTCAGCTTCCAGGATTTCTCCAGTCCTTGCTCTCCCACTGTCTTGCTGGGGATCCGCCATGAGTGTTGAACACAGGAATGAATGAATGATATATACCCCAGACTGCTGGGGCTTTGTCTTCTTTTGCTGAGGTTGGAAATGCTTGGGAGAGACCCCCTGTATGCAGATAGAGAGCTGCATGCAATTGCTTAGATAAACGTGTTCCCCACTTAATTGCTTGGGCATTGAACATTTCGCCCTTAACCAGTGGCTTGAGCATTTAGGAGGAGACAATCTGGAGGTGAATCAGAAGATGGCTGAATCCACATGGTGGTGGTCTGGGTTTGGGAGATTTTCCTGGAGATTCAAAGGAAAGATATAAATTCTTCCAGTGTGGAGTGGTAAACATTTTATCGATGGGAGATGGAAAATAAATGGTCTGGTTAAACTTTCCCGCCCCCTCAAAACCCATTATTTGAAAACACAAAAAGGGAAGTGAAGGGAGAAATCCTCCCACTCCCATTCCCACTCACCTCCATAGCCATCTCCTCTTCCAAGAACCTAACAGACAAGGTGCCAAGAAGTGTTAGGTACCAGCAGTGGTCTCAGATCTCATTCAAGAATCATGGTGAAAGGCTTTCAAATAGATTGTGGGGGAACAGGGATCCAATTAGGGGGGACAAGTTTAAGGTTTGCCTGGTCCCCTAAAAACTAATGGCACTAGAGAAGATGAGCTTTGGGAACTATAGCTTAATGGATACAATGTGTAAAAAGCTTCAGTGAGTCATGGTGGGAAGAGGCCAAGAGGGCAGCAAACACAGTCTTAGATGATGTTATTAATAGCACTACAGGCTCTAGATTTCCTGTGGTGGTGTTCTTGGCAAGACCAGCCCGGCCAAAGTGGATACTCTCAACCTGGAACAGAGGGTCTTGGAGATGCCAGCACGTGAGGTATGATGAGAGGGTAAAATGATAGGAGGTGTCCTTTGGAAGGACTGACTCCTTGACTTTAAAAGGGAGAACCCAAATCTGTAGGTGAAATCTTTCTGGCTACAAAGAGGGCCAAGGCCTCCTAAGGTCAAGGTCTCCTCGTCACTTGCAAAGATGTCGAAGAACATATTCAGACATTTCAAAGATGTCCTCATATCATTGGTTCCCACTCTGGAATTCTATCAATAAGGTGAGAGTTCCTGTAGTTGAAAAAGAGATCTAAAAAGACTTCCCTTTCTCATGTAATTTCTGTAACCTCCAGGACACACCCACCTCCCCCTTCCAGCTCTGTAATGAAGCCACAGCTGGTGCCAATTTGTGGAACTCCTTAAAGGCTATTCTCCCTTATATACCCCGGGACCAAGTTCCCATGCTCCCTCACCCGATTTCCTGCACTCACCTCCCACCTGGTGTGTTCACACCTGCAAGTGCCTTTTACCAACCCCTTTGCCAAAAGGCAGCCAGAGTGACCTTTCAAAGACCTATCAGTTCCTGGCATTTGTCTCCATAGAAATCTGCACTGATCTTCTAACAAATTCTCAGTCCTCCAAAGGCACCCATAATCCTCCCATCAGTCTATTCATACCCCTCCAACTGACTGATGCCTGTTCTGCCCCATCTCTCTGCCCTTCAACCACACTGCCTCCTTCTTCCTGTGGAGACCTCTCATGGCACCTGCCTCCAAGCACAGGTGATTCCCATTGATGGGAAGACCCTCTTCTCTCCCCCATCTCCCCACTCCAGTTACTCCCACTTATTCGTGAGCTCACAAGCCCCATGGTACACACTCTCCATGCAGCCTGCTCTCTCTTTTCTAGCACTGGCCTCCGTTTCTAGCTGTGCTTGTGTCATGGATGTCCCTCCCCAGCCAGCCTACAAGCTCTCCTTCCCTTTAGCTCCAACACCTGACACAGTGCCTGGCACGTAGTAAGTCCTGGCTAGCTTCTAAGAGCCTCACTGAGGGACTGAAAGCATTTTAAAAATGTCACCACGTAGGCTCCAAACTGTAGGCAGAAAAAGCTTTGCCTGGATTGACATTTTAGAGACGTATTGGTCAAGTTGGATGTGTTCACTGACTTTACCTTGTAAAATTTAAAAAAAAAAAAAGGACCTCTGTATCGCTTCGCATCTAAGGAAGGCGCATGTATACTATTAGACCACGTTATGAGCTTAATGGAAGGAGACAAGATGTTTTCGCTAAGAAAATGTATAAGACTGTTGAGGTCAGGTGGGAGGAAACAGTCCGTTTGTTGGAGCATTGCTATCTTACTCTATCACAGCCACTCTTAAAAATCTGACACGGGGTGAGTCAGAATTGTCTGTCGGAGATGAGTTAGATCTGGCTCATGTTCCTACAGACATGAAAGCCAGAAACGAAGAAGGAGGCTTTGAAAGCATGGGTTGAGGAGGCCGTGTGGTTCACTGCGATGAGCTAAGTGCCCAGGGCCACCAGCAGACATGCTGGCCTGTGTCTGTCCTTTGTTCTGGGGTCCCTCTTGCACCATGTGGTGAGGCTGGTGGCTGGGAGAAGCTCAGGACAGGACCCGGTGGCATCTTATTTCTCCCACCCTCCTGTGGGCTCCAGTGGGCTCCCGTAGGTCCCAAGGGACAGCCTGCCTTCCTTGCAAAGCCCAGTAGCACTGGGAGCAGAAACTGGGGCCAAAGAGTGAGCACCCTGTTTGACAAGCTGGACCAGCCACCTCTTCTTCAGATGCAGGGGGAGCCCTGGCATGCTGACTCCTCCCTTCTCCCTTTCCCCTTTCCTCTTTCCTCCCTCTTTTCTTCCCCTCTCTCCTTCCCTGGTGGTGCCCTTTCCCAATGCCCACTTCATCCCTTTTCCTTTCTACATACCTGTCTGCTAGAGTTTCTTCTCTTTCCTCCCCATTACTTCCCTTCATCTGAATCTCCTCTTTGGTCCCTTTGTCCCTGCTCTCTGCTCCTCCTCCCCTTCCCTGGCCCCTGTTCAGCTCCATACTGAATGCAGGCAGAGCTGGACTAACATGCTCACTTGCTTGCTCAGCCACCCTCCAGAGAAGTCACTCTTCGGTGGCCACCTTCCTGACCCCCTGGTCGCTTCTCCACTTGTTCAGATATTGCTCTGAAGTCTGAGGAGGACAGAGCGGGGCTGCCACAGAAGCAGGCCAGAGGAGAAACCAAACCATGTGTCCACACTGTCCCCCAGCACTGCTGCTCTGAGAGCTTTCTGAGTCCTCAACAGGGTTAGGATTTAGGGGCTTCTTCAGAACTGGGAGTGAAAACAAGCATAGGTCTAAAGAAAAGCGACGGCCCCCACACAAAAATAATAATCACAAATGAAAACTATGTTAACTCTGAAGTCCCAAAGTTGAAGAATTGCCTTGAATCTGTCACTAGAAAGCACCCAAGGCCTCACTCTCTGGGTTCTGGGTGCCCTGGGAATGGCAGGAGGCTCTGACATGCACGTGGGGGTGCCGAACTATGAGGGCTAGCCTGCCCGCTGGCAGGGGGGGGTACCTCCTGTGGCGCTGTCCTGGCACGACCCCCTGTGTAGGGGGTGTGGCACGGCGTCCTGGGTGGTCCTGGTGCCCTGGGGTTGCCGGAAGCCTGGGCCCCGACCACTCCACCCTCCCCCCCCCCCCCACGCTCCTGTCCTGCGTTTTCTGCTTCAGGTGAGGGCGCGTCGAGGTGTCACTTTACCTGTGAGCAGAGGGTCCTCCAGAGAAGCCATGGGGCAGGGAGGGGCAGCAGGAAGCAGGAATGAGAACAGGACACCGTGGCCTCTGGGGCTAAGCTGGAGCGTGGGAGCGCAGGGGCAGCGAGTATGGTGGGTCCTGCAGTCCCGAATGGGCTGCAGCACAGCACCCTGGAGCTGTGTGCCCCTCCTTCCCGCCTGGGCAATTAGCAAAGCCCCTTCTCCTGGCCCCCCCCCCGCCCCGCCCCCGCCCCCCTCCCTCCTGAGTCCTCTGAGAGCTCACTTCCAGCTTTGGAAATTAGCAAAGACCCTTCTCTGCGCCAGCCCTGCCCCCTCACTCCAGGGGCCTGAGCCCTGGCTGGGGTGCAGGGCTATGCCCTAGCATGCTGCCCCATTGCCAGCGCCTGCGCTGGGCAGACTCATAGCCTGGCTTTCTGAGCGGGTGTCCACGGGCAGCCTGGCTGCGAAAAGATCATCAGTCCTAAAGGCCAGCTGCACTCTTGGGTCAGTTTGCTGGCTTCCAGATTGCGCCCAAAGCCAGGAACCAGCTTCCCCAGCACAGGCCTGGGCTGAGATGCCTGCCTGGGATCTGTCTGAGCAGTCTCCTCCACTCCAGGCAGGGATGGCACTTCAACCTGGATGTTTGGGTTTTTGGTTTGTTTTTTTGGTCATTGGTTATTACATGACCTCCAGGGTAGGTGCTCCACAAAGGGAGTGAAAACAGGACGCCTGATATATATGCATATGGCCATTCTAGAAAAATAGCTTGTGGTTCTCTCGGAAACGCGGCATTGGTCCTTGCACTATGGTTTAATAGAAAAGGGATTATGCACCAAGTTACTTAAATGAGCATAGGTTGAAATCGTTTACTGAGAGTAAATATTTTAAATAGTTATATTTTAACTAAATCTATCATCAATCATAAATCTATTACACGAAGGTTACAGGCAATTTAAAAGCAAGAGCACTCTCTTCAGGGTTTTAAATAATCCCTGTCTGTCTTGGCACATGAGAAGGCAAAGATAGGAAATGGTTTGTAAAAGATCATATAATAGCTTTTACTAATTCTATTTATTTGACAGACAGAGATCACAAGTAGGCAGAGAGGCAGGCAGAGAGAAAGATGGGGAAGCAGGCTCCCCGCCAAGCAGAGAGCCTGATGAAGGGCTCGATCCCAGGACCCTGAGATCATGACCTGAGCCCAAGGCAGAGGCTTAACACACGGAGCCACCCAGGCGCCCCCAGATGAAATACATTTCTGACTTAGAAACTTCAGATAGAATTGTTTTGTCCATGATGACAACTGAAGAAAATGTGTCATCCCTAAACCTAACCTTAAACCCTACCAACGCTGAAACCTAAGCTGACCTTAAAGCCCAAACTAGAACCCTGAATCCCAAACCTGGAATGGAACCCAAAGCCTGTACCTGAGCCCTGGATCCAAGCCCTGAACCAAGAACCCAAACCCTAAACCAGACCTCCAAGTCATGAAACCTGATCCCAAATCTCAGCATGAAGTCAAACCCCAAATTTGACCTTGAACTTTATCCCATAAGCCCTGAGTCTTAAAGCCTAAATCATAAACTTAAAGCCCTAAACTATAACTCTGTTCCCTTGTCCTTCACTCTAAACCCTCACCCTAACACTAAACCCAAAGCCTGATTAGAACTCTGACTAAAACCTGAACCTGAACCCAAATTCAAACCCTTCACCACACTTTGCTTATGCACTTGCCATTGATGGATACTTGCAGTTTGTACCTCTTGATTCTTGTGATCATTGTTTGGGTTGGGGGCTAGGGTTAGGGTCTTGGATTAGGGTAGGGTCCAGGCTTGAGACCAAGTTGAGGTCAGAGTGTGGGTCTGCATCAGGGCCATGTTCAGTGCCACTGTTTGGGTCAAGGACTGTTGTAATTCCACATTGTTTCCAATTCATTGTTCCTTAGCTATTTGGGGGGAAGTTGGGGGGTATTGGGCTCCATGCATCTTGAATTTCCGGAATGAAATGGCATCAGCTGGACCCGGGGAGGGAGCAGGACCTTCCACTGAAGGGTGAGCTCCCACAGTCCTGCACTGCCTTCCACCGCCTGCAGAGGGCACCAGACCCCAGCACACTCCCTGAGCCCAGGCTGCACAGCCACAGCTGTGGCCTGAGCCCTGCCTTTTCAGGACCCACTGTGGAGACTTCTGGAGAATGTGGGGCGCCTCCCACCCTGACAGGACAAGCTGAGGAGGGTGTGGCTCTGCATCCACACTGACCGGACCCGTTGTGGAGGACGCGCCCACACTGGCAGCAGTCCAACCTCCTAAGGACCAGACGCTGGAGGAGGTGAGGAGAAGTCCCTTAGTGGACTGTCAAGGGGTTCGTGGTCTCAGGACCCCACAGAGAAAGGGCGCCCTGTGTAGACACTGGGGCTTCCGTCGTTTTGTGTGAGGAGACGTGGCCTCCTGCTGTGCTGTGCGGGGGGGGGCTGTGGGGTCCCCCCTTTCTGGGCTCGGGTGATCCTTGGTCCTTGTCTGTGTTTGTGTGCTCGCGGATTAGGTTCCTTGGGCTCCTCAGATGGTCTGCAGTCAGGGAGCATCCCCCTGCTTTGGTGCTTGTGCTCTCCCCACCTCAGCCCTGCGGGGTCCTTCCCGTATCCACACCCACTCCAGGCTTGCGCCTAGTCCGGAAATTCGGGAGCCAAAGTGAGGACTCTGTAGCCAGTTTTGGGGAGAGTAGGTATTTTCCCAGTGTGGGTTCTTCCCTGAGCACAGTGCCTCCCCATCTCCGTGTGTACCCCTCCCTGTCTGTCGTCATTGTTGCAGGGCTGTCAGAGGACAGGTCTGTCACCTTCTTGGTTCAGGGGCCTCCCAGGTATCTTGCTGTCTTGGATGCAGGTGTAAATGAGATTGTTCTCCGCAGTCTCTTTCTGATGGTTTCTTCGGAGCACCTAGGAGTGCCACTAATTTGTGCATATTGATTTTGTTCCTTGCAAGTTCTTGAATTTATTAGTTCAATTGGCCTTAAACTCAATCTGCCAGTTATTTGACCAGCAGCATGGGTTTAATTGGGAAGAGCAGAGAATGGCAGTCTGGGCTGAGCAAGCTAAGGTCCCAACACAGGCAAGTGCGAGAAACAAAGGAGAGGAACATTATTTCATGGAGGAGGAAGAAGTTGGGAAGGGTGCTTGAAGAAAAGTCCCTTGGAGAAAGGCAGGGTGATGGAGAATTCTCACCAGCTGAGCTGCAAAGATCCTACAAAAAGTCAGGAGATGAACCTCCAGCTTCCCCTGTGGGGCCTAAAATTGGTGAGTCTCTCCTGTGGGGGATTGCAATGTGGGGTCTGTAATGGGCACTGAGCACCAGGCGCCCCCTTCCAGCCTCCCCTTCTGGCATCCCCAGTCCACTTTACTGGGGCTTCCCTTCCTGCTTTTGCACAGTTCTAACCAGCTTGTGGTGGAACGTTGTGGAAAAACTGAAATTCCAAATCCACTGCTTCTACTGCACCTGAGATACAGGGGCCCATGATTTAATCCTCCCACGAGTCTCTTGCTAGCCCCACCTGTCCGTTACTCATTTTGAGAGTTGATATTACCAAAGTACTGTAATTCTAAAAATTTCTGAATTAGCTGTATTATTTCTTTTTAGGTATGAAGTTAACTTCCAATTATATGAATTTAATATTTTGGTCATTGTTTTCTAATTTTATTGCCTTATTCTTGGAAAATATAGCCTGATATTTAACTCTAGGAATTTATTGGCATAGACTTCTGGCCTAAATAATGGCCTGTTTGTGTAAATGTTCAACTTATGCTTATATACTTACTGAAGACTCTTGTTTTGGGGTTAGGATGGCTACATTTATTAATAGATCAGGACTATTAGATTCTCTAAATTTTGATGTCTCTTAATTTAATCTAATTAAATTATCAGTTAATGAAAGAAGTTAAATTTTTTATGTACTACTGCATCTAAACTTATCAAAGTCTTTGCTATAATTAGACAAGTATGTCATCCTGTTTTTATACCAAGTCTTACATTAAAAAAATCATACTATCTGAAATATTATTTATTTTTATTATTATTTATTTTTTTTAAAAGATTGTATTTATTGGGGTACCTGAGTTAAGTGTCTACCTATAGCTCAGGTCATAATACCCGGGTCCTGGGATAGAGCCCCGCAGGGGGTTCCCTGCTCAGTGGCGTGCTTCTCCCTCTCCCTCTGTTATTCCCTCTGCTGTGTGCATGTTTTTCTTTTCTCACTCTCTCTCAAATAAATAAGTAAAATTTAAAGATTATCTCTCTCAAATAAATAAGTCAAATTTTTTTTCTCAATGGGAGGGAGAAGCAGACTCTCCACTGAGCAGGGAGCCTGATGCAGGGCTCAATACCAGGACCCTGGGATCATCACCTGAGCTGAAGGCAGACACTTGAACCGACTAAGTCACCCAGGCACTCCAGCTGTTTATTTATTTATTTATTTTTATTATGCATATGTTTTATCTCTCTTTTCTACAAGTCTTTTTTTTTGATCTTTTTACTTTTTTCATAAAACTGAATTATTTCAAGATGACTTGGTCATCCTCTTTTCCCCAACCTCAAAGATCATAGAGTATATTTTAACTGTTAAAATAATATTAGTATTTAAGTACTGCCTACACAAATTAAGGCAAATTATCTGTGATCTGTATTCCTGAAAATATTTTTTTTATTATGCCTTCCTATGCCAATGACATTTTATAAGGATCTAAACGTTTCCATTTGTGATTTTTTTTCAAGATAATAAAGCTATTACTTCATTCTTTTTTATATCTGATGTTATTTAAAAAATTTCTGTCAGTCTGATTCTTGTTTCTTTATTAATGAATTATTTTTTTTCTCTCTAACACTTGTGATTTTTTTTGTGTGTCTTTGGTATGTATGCCCTAGTTTGGGATTCATAGAGTCAACTCTAGTTATGAATATTTTCTTTCTTTTCTTGTATGTAAGTTTTAATCCAGTGTCTTGACTATTTTATGCTTGAGAAATAGATGTACATTAATATTCAAATATTTCTTTCCTTTTTCTTCTTTCATTTAAAAAAAGTCATTTATTTTATTTTATTTAAAAATATTTATTTATTTATTTGGAGTAGAGAGAGAGGGTCATGAAGAGTGGCTGATTATATACTTTCAATTTGGGAGGAGGTTAGGGATAGCACAAGCCTCCAAGGTATTTTATAAACAAGGTTTCCGGGACCTTGAGGGGGCTAGCTATTGTTAGGGAAAGGTCATTTATTACTATTTAGTAAAAACTCAGGGAAGAGACTCTTCTGATGTGTATCAGTGGGTATATGCTTGGGAGATGATTGCCAATGTATATCTTGAGGGCAGGGGTGGGGAGTAGAGATAAAGAAGTTTCCAAAGTAATTTTTACATGTGAAAGTAGATTTTCAGTATCCTGGGGGGTGGACTAAGAATGCTTTTTGCCCTGAGTGGATGTGTCCACATGGAAGCAGCTGAGTCCCCAGAGGAGCTTCAAGGACTTGTCAACAGGCTATGAGTAGTAAGGAAATCTAATTTCTTCTCTAGCTTTTGTTCCACACACATCACCTACATCTTACACCTCTTTTATATTGATAATTTTAATGCTTTGCTGGTATCCAGATGACTATATCCTTAAGTGACTTCTTATCTCTATTGAATCCATTACGTATTCTATCCATTGTATTCTTAATTCAACTAGATTACATATATTTAATCTATTAGTACCACTAGGTTCTTATTCTTGTTTTTATTTCAAAATCTTTCCTTATTTCCTTACATTATTTATTGGGTATATTTTAAATCCCTGAAATACTCACTTATTATATATAAGCTGTCAACCGTATTCTTATTTTGAGGTAGCTATATCTTTTTGGGTTTTAGGACATCATACCAACAATGCCAAATAATTTTCAGACAACAGCAGGATCTCCAAGAATTCAACTAAATTCTGACACTATCTACCTGAACATAGTGTAAGATTTCATCAGTTAAGGGATCAGTCCTCCAAGACTATCTCCAACCCCACCTCAGATGCCAGTCTCACTGTAGGCCCCAGGTTATTACCTGTGCTTGTGACTGAGCAACTACAGGTTGGAGGTCCCAGTGGCCTACTTCTTACGTTCTTTTAATTTGCTACAGGGACTCACAAAACTCAGAAAAATACTTACTTTATGTTTGCCAGCTTATTAAAAGATAAAATAGAAGATTTAAATCAATAGATAGATAAAGAAGTGCACAGGGCAAGGTATGGAGAATGGGCACAGAGCTTCTATTACCTTCTGTAAGACTGCCACTCTTCCTGCCTTTTCATACATTTAACAAACTAAAAGCTTTCTGAACCCAGTCCTTTCAGCTTTTCTGTGGAGGCTTCATGACATAGTCATGACTGACTAAATCATTGTCATTTGCTGATCTAATCTCCAGATCCTCTTCCCTCCCCAGATAATCCTGTATTGGGAGGAAGGGGAGGCAAAAAGTTGTGAAGGCTTTCACCAAGTGGTTGGTCCTTCAGGCAAACAGCCCTTGCCTTGAGTGAGGTCTGAAGGTCACTTCATTAACATAACAAAACACACCTCTCTCACCCTTATCACAGGAAATCCCAAGAGTTGTAGGAGCTGTGAGTCAGTAGCCATGGTTGAAAACCAAATATTCAGATGACCAAAATATATTTCTTGTAAACCACTATATTACACTACATGCTTAAGTATTTAATTATGTGATCTTTTAAACTAATATTTTTCTAAGAGTATAAACTGTTCTGGCAGTAATCTGGATTGGGGAGTGATGTATTGCCAAATTTCTGTCGTTTTAGTCCAGGCAGTCAAAGAGAAAGAACAGGAGAGCCCCTTAGGGCAGGAAGTTCAAAGTAACAATGTTAACTACTACTACCTTTTCTTGATTTTTTTTTTTAAACAAGCAAATCTTCTCTTCAGAGTTGCAGTTTAAAGCCAAGAACATGCAGAATTGGGAGAAAAAATAGTTAAATTTGGAGACTTGCAGAGGTAGAATCAGAGTAGTGAAAGCCATTACAGCAACTGAACTAACTGAGGTCAGTTTTGGTGAATCACAGAAACAGGTGGAGTTGTCAAAGGAATCTTTGTTTACAACATACAAGGAGATCACAGGGAATAAGTTCCAAAGCCTTGACTGTTTGAACAGGAGAGAGATTTTTATTTAGTATTTAAGATGAATACTCAGAAGGGAGAGTTTTATTATTCCGTGTATGGTTGGTCATAAGGTTGTGGATGCATGCACATCCACATATGTATTTGTGCAATATGTATTGCATGTTCACCTGAATGAAGCTTGTATTCCACCGAGGGCAGAAACTTCAACGTTAGAATAAAGCAGAGGTAACTGTTGGACAAGGGAAAGGGACTCTGCAGGCTTCAAGAGCAGATAGAAACTAGATGGGGTCTTGGGCTCATTTTCTGGGACAAGGAATGCAAGGCCTTGATTGCTTTTGAAATAGCACTAGGAGTTTTACCACTGATTTATTGTCTCAATAGCTTAGGCTATTTCCTGGTCTGGTGGTGACTGTTAGTTTTCCCATTGCCTTGTTCCCTCAAAATCCTTAAGGAGTGAGGTTTATGCATTTCTTTTTAAGAACCTCCCAGGAAGTTTTGGAAGAAGTGTGCTTGGGCAAGTACACAGGTGGGGTATAGATCATTGAAAATAGCTGGGGACAAAAAATGATTTTCTTATGTCAGGAAAACTATATGTCATCTTAATTTTCTGGGAACCTCTAATTCTTTCTGCTGATGTTACCAGCAGGCTTCTGAGATATTACTGATTGTTCTCTTGAACCTAAGGAAAAAGAAATGTAGAAAGCAAAAGACAAAACTTTAAAATCTATCCTCCAACTCATCAATTCACTGCAGCCACCTCTCTGTCTTTCCCTTTCTCTTTTTCTTTATCTTTCTCTCTCACTTTCTCTCTCACATACGAACAACACACGCAAATCATCTTAAAACAATTTTTAATTTTCCCTATTCCATTTTAATATACTTGAGGCATGATCATTTTCTTAGTAAATACAAGAAAAAAAAATCTAGGATTCCATCATTCTGTGTGATTAAAGTATTGAGGAATTTACTTCCAATAGCACTTATAAAAACATATTTTATTTATGTAATATTATATAATCAGGTGCCTGCATTTTTCTTATTCTCTAACTAGTGTTATTTGGCAATTAATATTTTGTCAATCAATATTCCCCTATACCTGAATGTGTGGGCAGTGAGAGATGAGTTAGAGGCAAGGATGGTGAACACTCCCAACAACTGCAGACTACATATATCTTAAGCCATGATTTTCTTTGCAAAGGTCAACATTGATAATGTTGTAGTCATACCTCCGTGTACCAGGAAAGAAGTAGCATATTTCTTGAAAGACACAGCTATCAAAGCTCCATTGAGAAACTGTAAAGATGGACAAGCGATTTCCAAATTACATATCTGATAATGGACATCTACTCTGATTATTTAAAAATGAATAAAAATAAAAAACCTTACTAATAACCAAACAGAGTATCCAATTTTACATGTGAAGGAAATAATGGAAGAGACATGTCACCAAAAGTATATGGATGGCTTATAGGCACATGACAAATTTCTCAACATTTAGACATTAAAGAAATACAAATTAAAATCATAATGAGACATGCTTACATATCTATTAGAATGGCTAAAATTATAAAGGCTAATTGTACTTGGTCTGAGCTAGATTGAGAAGCAACAAAAAATCTAAACTGTTGTTGGCATATATCATGATACAACCACTTTGGAAAATAGTTTGAAAAAATTTTTTTTTTTAAAGATTTTATTTATTTATTTGACAGAGAGAAATCACAAGTAGATGGAGAGGCAGGCAGAGAGAGAGGAAGAGAAGCAGGCTCCCCGCTGAGCAGAGAGCCCGATGCGGGACTCGATCCCAGGACCCTGAGATCATGACCTGAGCCGAAGGCAGCGGCTTAACCCACTGAGCCACCCAGGCGCCCCATAGTTTGAAAATTTTTTTAAATGCAAAATATGTTGCAGTTACAAAAATAGCCATTTTACTTCTAGGCATTTAACCAAGAGAAACAAGCCCATGTTCATACAGGGACTTGTATATGAATTTCATAGCAGCTTTATTTTTAAGAATTGAAAACAGTGGAAATGTTCATCAATGTCCATCCATAGAGCAAAGAAAAATTATGATCTATTCATTAAAGAGATTACTATTCAACATCAAAATGAACTATTTACAATTGGAGATTCTCAAAGTAATGATGCTGAGAAAAGAAAAGCCAGGCAATGAATAGTATATACAGTGTGATTCCATGACTATAAACAATCTAGAAAATACAAATTTATATATAGTCACAGTCATCAAATATATTGGTGTGATTTTAGTGCCTTCTTCTGTGATCCTATAGCTTCCTACACTTGCATCTCTGAGCATTTGTTACACCATGTGAAAATATGAACTCTTTCTCTTCATTCTGTCTTACTAGAATAAGAGTCCTTGAAATTTTATGGACAATTGAACTCTCAGTTATTAGCAGAAATTCTATCACACAGTAATTTTCCAAATATAAAAGCCAGAGTTTTACAATGACTTCTAAGCTTTTACATGATCTAGCCACTCATTTAACCTCTGTGACCTCTTTCCCTGCTACTCTTCAGTCACTCACAGTGGCCTCCTTGCTATTCCTCAGATATGCCAGGCATGATCCAACCTTATGGCCTTCAAGATAGCCAAATCCTTTGTCTGGAGTGACCTTATTGCTGATATTTCTGGGCAAATTCATCACCTTTCCATACCTTTGTTCAATTGTCAGCTTCATTGTAACTACCCTGATCTTCCTATTTAAAATTTTAACTCCCCATCCCCTGCCTAGCAACCTTGATTTTTCTCACCCTGATCGAGTTTTTCTTTTTCCCCATTGTACTCATCCTTTTTGAATGCACTATGCAATTTTTATTAAGGTTTATAGCTTTGAATTGTCTCACCCATTAAAATAAAAGTTCTACAAAGCCAAGTATTTCATTTACCAGTGTAGTCTGAAGTAATATCTGCCATATAATAGTTCAGTAGGCAACTGGTAAATTTCAAAATAAATTAATGTTGAGAATATACTGAATTTCACAAGTCATTTCAATATTTATTTCCAAAAAATAAACTATGTAAAACATACCTTAAATTTACTTTCAAAATATTTTATAGCATATAATGGACAATATACATAAGCCTTAAAGAAACAATCCTATAAATAACCATTTCATACCTACTTAAAAACTACATAATACCACACTCCTAGATCCTCTCTGAACGCTCTAAAATAACCCTAAAGGAAATACATTTTTAAAAATAACAGATTTTTTGTCAAATAATTTAATAAAATAAAAGTTTCATTCATCTATGTAGATCATAATAAATGTTTTTAATAAGCATGAAATTATAACTCTGAAGTGTGCTAAAATGAAACCACCTGCTAAGGGTGAGAGAATAAAAATAAACATCATGTTTCCAAATAAGAGGAATTAATTACCTTTGAATCAAAGCATGTGGATTTGTTCAAACTGGCAATAAAGGAATATGGAGACACAAACCATAGAAAGTCATATTTTAGATTTCTAAAAGACTTCGAAGTAAAAAGTATACATTCACTTCTCACTTATTGCTCCTACATATTCATGAATTTGAGAGAAAATATAGGCCCTGTGTGTCTTAGCAACTAATGGGATATTTTTTGATATTTACATGCTTACACATAGTATGTGTTATAGTCTTCTCTTTTACATGCTGTAAAAAGGTTAACCCCTTTTCTGCAGAGATCTGAAAATGTGAAACAGTGCCTGAGTAGCTGAATTCATCTAATTCAAATTTCTTGCAGGTCTAAGACCTATTGATTTTCACTTGACTGCCTCCTTTTTCATCTGTCAATTGGTTACAAATTCTGGTACTGAAGAGAATACATTGGGGCTGGTGGCTCAGTGTGTTAAAGCCTCTGCCTTCAGTTCAGGTCATGATCTCAGGATCCTGGGATCGAGCTCCACATCGGGACATAATGTAACGACAGATAGTTTATATGGGAGCCCTTTGGGTACTCTGGTGGATGAATGTTTTTAAATTAGTTTTTCATGGACATGGGGAGTTAGAGACGAGAAGGGAGGTGGGGGAAATTGGAAGGGGAGCTGAATCATGAGAGACTATGGACTCTGAAAAACAATCTGAGGGTTTGAAGGGGCGGGGGATTTGGAGGTTGGGGTACCAGGTGTTGGGTATCATAGAGAGCACTGCTTGCATGGAGCACTGGGTGTGGTGCAAAAAGAATGAATACTGTTTTGCTGAAAATAAATAAAAAATTAATTTAAAAAATATTAGTTTTTCGTAAACTACAAAAAAAAAAAAAAAAGAAAAGCGCTCCCATTTATAGCATACACTTTATGGTTCACAAAGCACGTGCCAACAATAAAAATAATAATGGGTTACCGTTACACTTCATAGAAAAGGAGGTACAGGGAAATTGAATGAAAGGGAATAACAAAGTAGGTTCATAAGTCAATCTTCCTTGTAAAAAAATTAACCTGAAAGTGCGTTTCTGCCACCTCTCTCCTGTGTGACATTTTATCGATGGGAGATGGAAAATAAATGGTCTGGTTAACCTTTCCCTCCCCCTCAAAACCCATTATTTGAAAACACAAAAAGGGAAGTGAAGGGAGAAATCCTCCCACTCCCATTCCCACTCACCTCCATAGCCGCCTCCTCTTCCAAGAACCTAGCAGACAAGGTGCCAAGAAGTGTTAGGTACCAGCAGTGGTCTCAGATCTCATTCAAGGATCATGGTGAAAGGCATTCAAAGAGATTGTGGGGGCACAGGGATCCAATTAAGGGGGACAAGTTTAAGGTTTGCCTGGTCCCCTAAAAACTAATGGCACTAGAGAAGATGAGCTTTGGGAACTATAGCATAATGGATACAATGTGTAAAAAGCTTCAGTGAGTCATGGTGGGAAGAGGCCAAGAGGGCAGCAAACACAGTCTTAGATGATGTTATTAATAGCACTATAGGCTCTAGATTTCCTGTGGTGGTGTTCTTGGCAAGACCAGCCCGGCCAAAGTGGATACTCTCAACCTGGAACAGAGGGTCTTGGAGATGCCAGCACGTGAGGTATGATGAGAGGGTAAAATGATAGGAGGTGTCCTTTGGAAGGACTGACTCCTTGACTTTAAAAGGGAGAACCCAAATCTGTAGGTGAAATCTTTCTGGCTACAAAGAGGGCCAAGGCCTCCTAAGGTCAAGGTCTCCTCGTCACTTGCAAAGATGTCGAAGAACATATTCAGACATTTCAAAGATGTCCTCATATCATTGGTTCCCACTCTGGAATTCTATCAATAAGGTGAGAGTTCCTCTAGTTGAAAAAGAGATCTAAAAAGACTTCCCTTTCTCATGTAATTTCTGTAACCTCCAGGACACACCCACCTCCCCCTTCCAGCTCTGTAATGAAGCCACAGCTGGTGCCAATTTGTGGAACTCCTTAAAGGCTATTCTCCCTTATATACCCCCGGACCAAGTTCCCATGCTCCCTCACCCGATTTCCTGCACTCACCTCCCACCTGGTGTGTTCACACCTGCAAGTGCCTTTTACCAACCCCTTTGCCAAAAGGCAGCCAGAGTGACCTTTCAAAGACCTATCAGTTCCTGGCATTTGTCTCCATAGAAATCTGCACTGATCTTCTAACAAATTCTCAGTCCTCCAAAGGCACCCATAATCCTCCCATCAGTCTATTCATACCCCTCCAACTGACTGATGCCTGTTCTGCCCCATCTCTCTGCCCTTCAACCACACTGCCTCCTTCTTCCTGTGGAGACCTCTCATGGCACCTGCCTCCAAGCACAGGTGATTCCCATTGATGGGAAGACCCTCTTCTCTCCCCCATCTCCCCACTCCAGTTACTCCCACTTATTCGTGAGCTCACAAGCCCCATGGTACACACTCTCCATGCAGCCTGCTCTCTCTTTTCTAGCACTGGCCTCCGTTTCTAGCTGTGCTTGTGTCATGGATGTCCCTCCCCAGCCAGCCTACAAGCTCTCCTTCCCTTTAGCTCCAACACCTGACACAGTGCCTGGCACGTAGTAAGCCCTGGCTAGCTTCTAAGAGCCTCACTGAGGGACTGAAAGCATTTTAAAAATGTCACCACGTAGGCTCCAAACTGTAGGCAGAAAAAGCTTTGCCTGGATTGACATTTTAGAGACGTATTCGTCAAGTTGGATATGTTCACTGACTTTACCTTGTAAAATTAAAAAAAAAAAGGACCTCTGTATCGCTTCGCATCTACCAAAGGCGCATGTATACTATTAGACCACGTTATGAGCTTAATGGAAGGAGACAAGATGTTTTCGCTAAGAAAATGTATAAGACTGTTGAGGTCAAGTGGGAGGAAACAGTCCGTTTGTTGGAGCATTGCTATCTTACTCTATCACAGCCACTCTTAAAAATCTGACACGGGGTGAGTCAGAATTGTCTGTCGGAGATGAGTTAGATCTGGCTCATGTTCCTACAGACATGAAAGCCAGAAGCGAAGAAGGAGGCTTTGAAAGCGTGGGTTGAGGAGGCCGTGTGGTTCACTGCGATGAGCTAAGTGCCCAGGGCCACCAGCAGACTTGCTGGCCTGTGTCCGTCCTTTGTTCTGGGGTCCCTCTTGCACCATGTGGTGAGGCTGGTGGCTGGGAGCAGCTCAGGACAGGACCTGGTGGCATCTTACCTCTCCCAACCCCCTGTGGGCTCCAGTGGGCTCCAGTAGGTCCCAAGGGACAGCCTGCCTTCCTTGCAAAGCCCAGTAGCACTGGGAGCAGAAACTGGGGCCAAAGAGTGAGCACCCTGTTTGACAAGCTGGACCAGCCACCTCTTCTTCAGATGCAGGGGGAGCCCTGGCATGCTGACTCCTCCCTTCTCCCTTTCCCCTTTCCTCTTTCCTCCCTCTTTTCTTCCCCTCTCTCCTTCCCTGGTGGTGCCCTTTCCCAATGCCCACTTCATCCCTTTTCCTTTCTACATACCTGTCTTCTAGAGTTTCTTCTCTTTCCTCCCCATTACTTCCCTTCATCTGAATCTCCTCTTTGGTCCCTTTGTCCCTGCTCTCTGCTCCTCCTCCCCTTCCCTGGCCCCTGTTCAGCTCCATACTGAATGCAGGCAGAGCTGGACTAACATGCTCACTTGCTTGCTCAGCCACCCTCCAGAGAAGTCACTCTTCGGTGGCCACCTTCCTGACCCCCTGGTCGCTTCTCCACTTGTTCAGATATTGCTCTGAAGTCTGAGGAGGACAGAGCGGGGCTGCCACAGAAGCAGGCCAGAGGAGAAACCAAACCATGTGTCCACACTGTCCCCCAGCACTGCTGCTCTGAGAGCTTTCTGAGTCCTCAACAGGGTTAGGATTTAGGGGCTTCTTCAGAACCGGGAGTGAAAACAACCATAGGTCAAAAGAAAAGCTACGGCCCCCACACAAAAATAATAATCACAAATGAAAACTATGTTAACTCTGAGTCCCAAAGTCGAAAAATTGCCTTGAATCTGTCACTAGAAAACACCCAAGGCCTCACTCTCTGGGTTCTGGGTGCCCTGGGAATGGCAGGAGGCTCTGAAAAGCGCGTGGGGGTGCAGAACTATGGGGGCTAGCCTGCCCGCTGGCAGGGGGGGGGGTACCTCCTGTGGCGCTGTCCCGGCCTGACCCCCTGCGGACAGGGTGTGGCGGAGCGTCTGGGGTGGTCCTGGTGCCCTGGGGTTGGCGGGAGGCTGCGCCCAGCTCCTGGACTGCGTTTTCTGCTTCAGGTGAGGGCATGTCGTGGTGTCACTTTACCTGTGAGCAGAGGGTCCTCCAGAGAAGCCATGGGGCGGGGAGGGGCAGCAGGCGGCGGGAACGGGAACAGGACACCGCGGCCTCAGGGGCTAGGCTGGAGCATGGGACTGCAGGGGCAGCGAGTATGGTGGGTCCTGCAGTCCCAAATGGGCTGCAGCACAGCACCCTGGCGCTGCGCGCCCCTCCTTCCCGCCTGGGCAATTAGCAAAGCCCCTTCTCCCGGCCGCCCTCGACCCGCCCCCGCCCCCCTCCCTCCTGAGTCCTCTGAGAGCTCACTTCCAGCTTTGGAAATTAGCAAAGACCCTTCTCTGCGCTGTCCCCGCCCCCTCACTTCTGAGGCCGGAGCCCATGCTGGGGTGCGGGGCTAAGCCCTGGCGTGCTGCTGCATTGCCAGCGCCTGCCCTGGGCAGCCTCCTAGCCTGGCTCCCTGAGCGGGTGTCCACGCGCAGCCTGGCTGCGAAAAGATCATCAGTCCTAAACGCCAGCTGCACTCTTGGGTCAGTTTGCTGGCTTCCAGATTGCGCCCAAAGCCTGGAACCAGCTTCCCCAGCACAGGCCTGGGCTGAGATGCCTGCCTGGGATCTGTCTGAGCAGTCTCCTCCACTCCAGGCAGGGATGGCACTTCAACCTGGATGTTTGGGTTTTTGGTTTGTTTTTTTGGTCATTGGTTATTACATGACCTCCAGGGTAGGTGCTCCACAAAGGGAGTGAAAACAGGACGCCATATATAGCATACAGCCATTCTAGAAAAATAGCTTGGGGTTCTCTCAGAAACGCGGCATTGGTCCTTGCACTATGGTTTAATAGAAAAGGGATTATGCATCAAGTTACTTAAATGAGCATAGGTTGAAATCGTTTACTGAGAGTAAATATTTTAAATAGTTATATTTTAACTAAATCTATTATCAATCATAAATCTATTACACGAAGGTTACAGGCAATTTAAAAGCGAGAGCTTTCTCTTCAGGGTTTTAAATAACCCCTGTCTGTCTTGGCACATGAGAATGCAAAGATAGGAAATGGTTTGTAAAAGATCATATAATAGCTTTTACTAATTCTATTTATTTGACAGACAGAGATCACAAGTAGGCAGAGAGGCAGGCAGAGAGAAAGATGGGGAAGCAGGCTCCTTGTCAAGCAGAGAGCCTGATGAAGGGCTCGATCCCAGGACCCTGAGATCATGACCTGAGCCCAAGGAAGAGGCTTAACACACGGAGCCACCCAGGCGCCCCCAGATGAAATACATTTCTGACTTAGAAACTTCAGATAGAATTGTTTTGTCCATGATGACAACTGAAGAAAATGTGTCATCCCTAAACCTAACCTTAAACCCTACCAACGCTGAAACCTAAGCTGACCTTAAAGCCCAAACTAGAACCCTGAACCCCAAACCTGGAATGGAACCCAAAGCCTGTACCTGAGCCCTGGATCCAAGCCCTGAACCACGAACCCAAGCCCTAAACCAGACCTCCAAGTCATGAAACCTGAACCCAAATCTCAGCATGAAGTCAAACCCCAAATTTGACCTTGAACTTTATCCCATAAGCCCTGAGTCTTAAAGCCTAAATCATAAACTTAAAGCCCTAAACTATAACTCTGTTCCCTTGTCCTTCACTCTAAACCCTCACCCTAACACTAAACCCAAAGCCTGATCTAGAACTCTGATTAAAACCTGAACCTGAACCCAAATTCAAACCCTTCACCACACTTTGCATATGCACTTGCCATTGATGGATATTTGCAGTTTCTACCTTTTGATTCTTGTGAACATTGTTTGGGTTGGGGGCTAGGGTTAGGGTCTTGGATTAGGGTAGGGTCCAGGCTTGAGACCAAGTTGAGGTCAGAGTGTGGGTCTGCATCAGGGCCATGTTCAGTGACACTGTTTGGGTCAAGGACTGTTGTATTTCCACATTGTTTCCAATTCATTGTTCCTTATCTATTTGGGGGGGAAGTTGGGGGGTATTGGGCTCCATGCAGCTTGAATTTCCGGAATGAAATGGCATCAGCTGGACCCGGGGAGGGAGCAGGACCTTCCACTGAAGGGTGAGCTCCCACAGTCCTGCACTGCCTTGCACCGCCTGCAGAGGGCGCCAGACCCCAGCTCCCGCCCTGAGCCCAGGCTGCACAGCCACAGCTGGGACCAGAGCCCCGCCTCTTCAGGACCCACTGTGGAGACTTCTGGAGAATGTGGGGCGCCTCCCACCCTGACAGGACAAGCTGAGGAGGGTGTGGCTCTGCATCCACACTGACAGGACCCGTTGTGGAGGACGCGCCCACACTGGCAGCAGTCCAACCTCCTAAGGACCAGATGCTGGAGGAGCTGAGGAGAAGCCGCCTGAGTGGACTGTCAAGGGGTTCGTGGTCTCAGGATCCCACAGAGGAAGGGCGCCCTGTGTAGACACTGGGGCTTCCGTCGTTTTGTGTGAGGAGACGTGGCCTCCTGCTGTGCTGTGCACGGGGCTGTGGGGTCCCCCCTTTCTGGGCTCGGGTGCTCCTCGGTCCTCGTCTGTGTTTGTGTGCTCGCGGATTCGGTTCCTGGGGCTCCCCAGATGGTCTGCAGTCAGGGAGCATCAGCCTTCTTCGGTGCTTGTGCTCTCCCCACCTCAGCCCTGCGGGGTCCTTCCCGTGTCCACACCCACTCCAGGCTTGCGCCGAGTCCAGAAATTCGGGAGCCAGAGTGAGGACTCTGTAGACGGTTTTGGGGAGAGTAGGTATTTTCCCAGTGTGGGTTCTACCCTGAGCACAGTGCCTCCCCATCTCCGTGTGTACCCCTCCCTGTCTGTCGTCATTGTTGCAGGGCTGTCAGATGACAGGTCTGTCACCTTCTTGGTTCAGGGGCCTCCCGGGTATCTTGCTGTCTTGGATGCAGGTGTAAATGAGATCATTCTCCACAGTATCTTTTTGATGGTTCCTTCCGAGCACGTAGGAGTGCCACTAATTTGTGCATATTGATTTTGTTCCTTGCAAGATCTTGAATTTATTTGTTCGATTGGCCTTAAACTCAATCTGCCAGTTATTTGACCAGCAGCATGGATTTAATTGGGAAGAGCAGAGAATGGCAGTCTGGGCTGAGCAAGCTAAGGTCCCATCACAGGCAAGTGCGAGAAACAAAGGAGAGTAACATTATTTCATGGAGGAGGAAGAAGTTGGGAAGGGTGCTTGAAGGAAAGTCCCTTGGAGAAAGGCAGGGTGATGGAGAATTCTCACCAGCTGAGCTGCAAAGCTCCTACAAAAAGTCAGGAGATGAACCTCCAGCTTCCCCTGTGGGGCCTGGAATTGGTGAGTCTCTCCTGTGGGGAATTGCAATGTGGAGTCTGTAATGGGCACTGAGCAGCAGGCGCCCCCTTCCAGCCTCCCCTTCTGGCATCCCCAGTCCACTTTACTGGGGCTTCCCTTCCTGCTTTTGCACAGTTCTAACCAGCTTGTGGTGGAACGTTGTGGAAAAACTGAAATTCCAAATCCACTGCTTCTACTGCACCTGAGATACAGGGGCCCATGATTTAATTCTCCCACGAGTCTCTTGCTAACATGTGTCCTCTCCATGTTGGGTGACCTGGATCTGGAAGGGCTTGGACTCCATCCCAAAGTCTGATGTTCTCTCTGCTTCCGTGTCGTCATGCTAACATGGTTGTTTGGAAGATTCATTTCCTCTGTGGTGATTTCAAAGTGCAGTCAGCTTGTTATAGCAGCACAAATACGTGCTGTCTCCACACTCAGATTCCCCAGCCGTCATTTCTTTACCACGTTTGCCACTTCACACGGGATGCTTCAGTGTGTTTGATCCCACACCAGGACAATGTCCTGCAGAACCACCACATAACCTGAAATGAGGAGATCATTACAGAACCCATCCAAGGGTTAGTGTTAGGAACCAGGGACATGGCAGGGCTGATCTGAAGACCCCATGGAGAGCTGTCTGGGTGGCTGAGTTGACAGTGGAGGTGAGGGTGAGTGTCTGGCTCTGGCTTTGTGTCCAGGAGTCAGCTCTGTGTGGGTGTGTCCTCAGCTAGGCATGCAGATTTCTGCTCCTCTGAATCCTTTCCGGAGTTCCAAATGGCACAGTTTCCTTCTGGGCAGCAGGCTGAGTCCTCTGGGATTGCCCATGTGTCCCCAAATTGTAGGGCACCTACTGCAAGGCCTTTGGGGTCAGTATCTTGAAAACCAAACCAAAGGTTATGGTTAGGGACCACCACATGGCAGGCCCGATCTGCTAGCACTCTGTCCATCTTTCTGGGGGAGGGGGCAGTCGACGGATTTGTTCAGGTTGAGTGTCAAGCTCCAGGTTTGCATCCAGTGGCCTGCTGAATATGGGGGTGTCCAGAGGTAGGAATGCAGATTTCAGTTCCTCTGAATCCTTTCTGGAGTTCCAAATGGCATGGTTCCTTTCAGGGTGGCAGGTTGAGTCCTATGGTGTTCCTCACTGTCCCCATTCTCTGAGGCTTTGGAGCCAGGCCGTCGGGGACAGACAAACACAGGCTGGAGAGCTTTAATGTCAGAAATGTATTTTCTCACAGATCTGGAGGCCAGAAGTTCCAGATCAAGGTGCCAGCAAGGTTGGTCTCCAGTGAGCCTTTTCTTGTTGGTCTATAGATCACTACCTTTTCAACTGTGCCCTCAGATGACCTCTTCTCTGTGCACCCCCAGAGGGGAGGTAGGGGGAGTGCTTTCATGTGTTTCACCATTATGAGGACACCAGTCCTAGCAGATTAGGACTCCTGTGACCTCACCAAGCCTTCAGTACCTCCTTCTAGGTAGGCCCTATCTCCAGATGCAGTCACACCGGAGATTAGGAATTCTTCATATGACTTTTGTAGGGACACAATTCAGTCCATAACAATTAGTACAGGAGAAAAACCATGGAGAGAATTCTAGAGGAGTCACACGTTGATGTTATAAGGTAAGTAGGTATAAAAGAGCACCTCTGAAGTCCAATAGGTCATTAGAGCTAGAGGCTGACAGGAAAGTCTCGTACATGCCACAGTTTTGAGTTTGATGCAAGCGCAACTCTGAAGGGAAGATATTTGGGAGGCCTTGGCCGACCACTACTTCTAGCCAGGGGTGATTCTGGAGGGAGTATCTCTCGGAGTGCTGCCTAGAATCAAGACTTTGGGGTTGGAAAAGTGCCACTTCCAAAGCTGGAGAAGGATGGTGCTGTAAGTTACTTGAAGAGTACTGTTCTGGGAGATAGGAGATCTGGGGTGTCTTCTTTGTTCTGCTGCTGACCAGATGTGAAAATGCAGATTAACTCCCTAACCATCTCAGTTCTACCACCATGTGCTGCTGTCATGTGTCCCAAGCCCCAGAGTTAGTTTGATCCATAAGCAGAAGCCAGTCTTTTAGTTCCCAATCTCTTAATCGGGCTGATCGTCACAATATATAGCGGACACGTGACAGCCACCGGGGAGAAGTAAGGGTTGTCTTCCCCTCAGGGAGAGTGGAAAAGCTCTAGGAGAGGGCATACCCGTAGACCAAAGGCAGCCAGTGCTGGGGAGTGGAGCCACGGGGAAGAGTGTGCTGATGACAGCCTTGTGGAGGGAGGGCAGAAAGAGCCACCACCATGACACTTGAGTTACAGATCGAGCTTGGGGATAGAGAAGGGATCAGGGCACGGTAGAGCAGCAGCTGGCAAAGTGATTCTGTTGAGCTTAAGCTCATAGTGCCTTAGCGAATTAGAATGGGAAATGCCTTGCTATTGTCTGTGACTCTGTGATTGTGTGAGTATGAGTGACAGAGTGGGGACAAAGAGAGAGGGAGAGAGAATACATTAAATTTTAAAGGACAATAAGGGACGCCTGGGTAGCTTACTCAGTTAAGCATCTACCTTTGGTTCAGGTGATGATCCCAGGGACCTGGGATTGGATCCCATACCAGGCTCTAGTGGGGGGCCTGCCTTCCCTCTGCCTGCAGCTCCCCTTGCTTGTGATCTCTCTCTTCCTCTGTAACAAATAATAGTAAAAAATAAACGAGGGCGATACGTTATGTTTACTTTTGTTTCTGATGCCAGACATGGGTTCAGAGGATTGAAGAGGGAGATCCAAGGAGCTAGCCTCTCAAGAGGAGTGAATACCTAGTCACTGGTAAGACCCCTGGTCCTGCAATACAATATGGCTCCTGTGATCTGGGTCCTGTTAAATGCCCCTCACCATCCTTCACCCGATAGTTTGATTCTTCATTGCGTTCAGTGTGGGGAACTGGGAGAAGCTATGACACTTGGCCCTTTGTGGAGGAATGTTAGTAGTATAAATAGCAATAGTTATCAGTTCTGGAGCACTTCCATGACTCTGCTGCAGGCACTCTGCTGTGACCTGGGTTTATAGCAGTGAGATAAACATAGAAATAGATGTGGGCTCTGTTCCCAAGAATCTGAAACCCACTATTCTCCTTGTCCCCTTCCCATTCTGTCTTCTTCAGCCCTTGTGCAATCCCACCAAGCAGGAAGCTTGCTTCTCCCCTTCCCTCTCCTGCTCCCCCTGCTTGTGCTCTCATTCCCTCTCTCTGACATGTAAATAAATCAAATGTTTTAAAAAATTATAAAAAAGGCAAAACAAATAACCATTTTTGGAGAGTGATTTTCTGAATGCAGTTATGGGCAGTGCTGGGTACTGAAGAAGACGCTCTGCTGACCAGAGGAGTGGGGAAATTACAGAACAAATTCCACAGGTCATTGAATATATCACATTCATCACCCCACCCATAGCACTCATTAATCTCTAGCCCAGCCAATATGTTGGTTATAAAAATGAGCTTTCTCCAAACTGACAGGAAGTTCTCGTTTTAGCAATGTAAATCATTCTGATCTTTATCACTAATGTGATCTAATCCTGTCTAGTAAAGAAACTTGAGAGTTCTATATCTCTGTAAGCATTTAAGAAAAACAATGGACTCTACTCTAATTACTTTTTAACTAACTTGACTTGCCAAAGGAAGGAGAAAGTAAATATCAGAAATCTTACCACTAAGCACAAGTTGCAAGTTATACATGCCAAAATGTGGTTCAAAATATAAGTAACCAGTCTCCTTAGAAGCCTTTTACCTTCTTATATCTGTTATGTTGGGTAAATGAGTAGTTACTAGAATACAGCTGGCTCAGTGATCACAATTCAGCTTACCCTCAGAAATATAAATAGATTACATGTTTAGCCCGGTAACTGGACACTGATATAGAATTATTCACTGGCTGATTCCTAGATCAGAAACCACAAAAAATTTTTCTTTTTTATGGAAGTATGGCTGTTACAATAGTCTCACCTGTACCTCATAGTGATTGACTTAACTACTCTATACGTTACAACTCTAGATGTAACATTTTAATAAAACAACAATATCTTTGATGGTATCATGGAAATGTAAGTGCCTTGTGCACTTTTCTTAATGTGTATAATTACCTAAACATCATAGTAAGTAAATCAAGGCCATTGTCAAGCTTCCGTCAAGGAGAGTCCTTAACTAGAGGGATTTCCCATTGCTCTCAGGATGATAACCTCTGAGTTACAGGTTCCGTTAGTTGGCCACACACATTTGGAGCCTTGTGGACTTTCTGACAGCTGAGCAGCATATCTGTTTCAAGCATTGTGATCCCTGTTCTTACTGCAAGAGTGACAGTTGTCACTTTTCCTTTGACCCCTGTCTTTAGGAAAGTGTCTGACTCAGAAAGTCGAGTCAGTACCCCCCAAAGGTATTTTCAGGAGAACCACCTCAAAGATGATCACCTGAGATACTGTCAAGAAAAAAAAAAAACTGAAATTCTAAGCAACATTCATAAAAAGTATTTTCATGTTGATAAGGAAAGATTTTCCCCTAAATACCAGAGAGGCTCCATGAAAGTGAGATTTTTACCTATTTTGTTCACCGTGTCACCAGTCCCTAGAAGAGCGCCTAAGACATCACTCAAGATTAGGTTGCTTTGAATGAATCAAATGAATGAATGAACTGTAGCCTTTGATAGTGAGGTAGTTTATGGTCCTTAGGCAAGAGATGTGATTTGTGTTGGGATTTCAAGAATGGGAGGTGCCGAAGAGAAAATTGAGAAGCTAAATGTGAAAATATGCAATTTACTGACTGGAGTAGTTCTGAATATATTTCAAACATAATTAAACTATGGCTGTGGGTCTATATGCGTTTTCATAATTTTCCCTTGAAAATGTGAGGCATACAGATGTCATCTCCAGTGAATTCTCCTTGTCCGTATACAGAATCACCAAAAAAAAAAAAAGGCATTCTGACAGTCCTCAGCCCATCCACTCCAGGATTGTGACTCTTTCTTCTCCATGTTCTTTCTGACATCATGGACTTTCAGGTTGACCTCTCTCATCTTGGGTCCCACTCTCATTAGCTGTAGAAGTCATGCGATGTTTGTGATGTGAGGGTGGCAATACTCTCTGACTTTTGGTTACAATATGTCTTTGAAAGCCAGTGTTTATTCTGCTTTTACAGCATTTCTCCATTTGAATTGGCCACCTTTTAAGTGGTCATTAGCCACATGTGGCTACTAGCCATGGGACTTGGACAGCAGAGGTGTGGAAAGTCTGCACATTCTTCCACTCAAAGGATATTGTGAGTTATGCTACATCTTTTTTTTTGAAGTGCCTTTTTTAGATATTTAAATTCAATTAGCCATTAGATAGTACATCATTGGTTTCAGAGAATTTAGTAACTCATCAGTTGTGGATAACCCTTGGTGCTCATCACATCACGTGTCCTCCTTAATGCCTATCACCCAGTTTCTCCATGTCTCCCACTCCCCTCCCCCCCAGCAACTCTCAGTTTGTTTCCTATAGTTAAAGGTGCCTCATGGCTTGTCTCCCTTTCTGATGACTCCCATTCAGATTTCCCTCCCTTCCCTCTCATCCTCTGTACTACATCTTAATCTCAACAGTCAAGCAGTGGTAGTAATTCAGTCATGGAGTCATGCATATTCTAAATCTGATGAGGTGGATTCCCATACTGCCTTTGTCTCTTCTAGAGCGCTTACATTTGTTATATTATTGCTGCTGCGTTCATGTTTCTCGTTCACTGAATGTCTGATAAAAGAATTAGTAAAATGTGTGACTGCAGAAAATACAATGGTCATGGATGATGAAGATTTTCTCCTTGACCAGACTCGAGTCAAGTTCCTCTGAGTCCTCTTTCTGTCTAGCCTTGACCTTAGGCTCCGCCCACTTAGCCCAGTTTTAGCAAGAAATCTGCTTGGTCATTTTTCAGCAATCTTCTATCCTACTCTTGATATCTGATCAAATTCCTTATCTCTCACCCCTGGTATCTTACCACTTTTTTTTTTTAAGATTTATTTATTTTGACAGAGAGAGAGCCTGAGCAGGGGGAATAGCAGAGGGAGAGAGAGAACCAGACTCCCCACTGAGCAGCAAGCCCAATGCCAGGCTTGATCCTGGGATCAGATCATGACCAAGCCAAAGCCAGAGATTTAACCAACTAAGCCACCCAGGTGCTTCAGTATCTATAACCCTTAATATCTGATCCAATCCCTTATTCCCAGGGCACCTGGTTGGTGCAGCTGGTTGAACGTTTGACTCTTGGTTTCTACTCTGGTCACGATCTCACGGTCCTGAGATTAAGCCTCACCTCAGGCTCTATGCTCAGTGAAGAGTCTGATTAAAATTCTCTTTCCCTCTCCCTCTACCCCTACCCCTGCTCCCTCTCTCTAAAATGTATTAATAAGTCTTTTAAAAAATTCCTTATCCCCTGATCTCAATAGTTTATGACCCTAGCCTTCCTTCAACAATATTACTGTCCAGATGGTTTAGCCAGAATCCCTTCATCCTTACCCTTGATGTTCCATCTTAATTTTACATTCAGTGATCCCCACCATGCTCTTTAGCTGTAAATCTCCATTTGTCTGAGCTGAGCCAGATTTCTCTCCCATACTATACAATAAAATCTCATCATAGTAGCATCCCTTGAATAAAATCTTCCTTACTCTCTTTAATGGGTGTCACAATATTTTTTTTTCTTTAACAGTCAGGAGGGTGCTAATGGAGTACCATGACAAAAGGCCTAACTTCCTATAATGGACATTTCCTTGGTTTACCTGACAAATACTCTTTCTCTCTTCTAAGGAAAATTTCCGGTTCTCAGTATAACTGCCAACTGGCCCAGGGGTGTACAAGTGAGGCAGATGAGACCAAAATGAAAATTCTGTTGAGACACTGGACCTTGAGGATTCAAGCCAAGGACATAAAAGTGTTGGTACTCCATTATTCTGATGGTCCGTTAACTCTTGCTTTTTTGGTTCCTGTGTCTATCACTGCCCCTGCCTTTTTGAAGATAATGACCATTCATCTGAGTACACGGTTCACAGAATCCCTTTGCAGTGGCCCATGCGGGCCAAGGTAGTAGAGCATAATAGATCTCTGTAAGTTTTTAAAAAATGTCTTTGTCCCTGTTGCCCATGGCCATTAAAGACCAAAGGTCGGGGGTAGGGGGATATTGGAAAAGGTGAAGTTATAGTTACTCACTGATTTTTTGATTGGTAGAGAGAAAGCAACACCTATATACAGGGCCAGTGGGTGAGTGGAGGAAACATCTTTGGCTCTAGGAGGAATGGGGGAAGGAGAAATATTAATAATCTTTGTCTTTGGAACTGCCCCTGAAGACTTCCCCACCCAGGAAAATGATCTAGCATGACTCTCCTATACTTCGGCAAGCCCCTTAAATTTAACTGACTTCTAGATCTGATACTCCCTGCTGGATAACTCTGATCATTATTGGATTGTTACTTATTTTATTTTAAAATTATTTTTAAAGAAAATTTTAATCTAAATACAATTAATTAACATATAATACTAGTTTCAGACATACAGGTTAGTGATTCATCAGTCTTTTGTAACACCCAGTGCTCACTGTATCACATGCCTTCCTTAATGTCCATCACCCAGTTACCCCATCCACCCATCCCTCTCCCCTCCAAGAACCCTCAGTTTGTTTACTGTGATTAAGAGTCTCTTCTGAGGGGTGCCTGGCTGGCTCAGTGGGTTAAAGCCTCTGCCTTCAACTCAGGTTATGATCTCAGGGTCCTGGGATCGAGCCCCACATCAGGCTCTCTGCTCCCTGGGGAGTCTGCATCCTCCTCTCTCGCTCTTCCTGCCTCTCTGCCTACTTGTGATCTCTGTTTGTCAAATAAGTAAATAAAAATCTTTTTTTTTAAAGTCTCTTCTGGTTTGTCTCCCTCTTTGACTTCATCTTGTTTTATTTTTTTCCTTTACTCCCCTATGATTCTGGTTTGTTTCTTGAACTCCACATATGAGTGAGATCATATGATAATTGTCTTTCTCTGACTGACTTATTTCGCTTGGCATAATACCCTCTACTTTCACCCCTGTCATTGCAAATAATTGCCATTTATTTTAACTCGACAGAGAAGGCCACTAGAAACAGCAGGTGATGGCCCCAGCTCCTGTTCCTCCATGCAGAACATCTGTCAACACCTGTGGACATCTTTTCCTCCCCCCATTCCTATGAATGTTGCTCAGTTGTTACATGGCATGGACAAATGCTGTTGGCTGGTGGCATGGACACACTGGACAAGCTTGGCCTTCGGTAAAACAAAGACTGGCTTCAATTACTCAAACTGAAACAGGAATGCTTGGATGAACAAGCCTGCCAGGAAGTCCCACTGGAGGTACTCAACCTGTGCCCCTTCCCTCCTTGGACCAAGAACCTGAACTTGAGAGATGAATGGCTTATCCAAGGTTATGGCAAGGTTACACAGAGCTGAAACTAGACACAGGTGTACATGCCTATTGATCAAGGCTGGCTGAGAAATCGAACTGCCTCAAATCTTGATTCTTTTTACCACTTCTTATTCTCTGACCCTGTTTTTCATAGTTTAGGATGTAGGAATAATAAAAATATCAGCTAATGGGGTATCCTGACTTTTTGATGTTTTAGTTCTTGTCAGACATTTACCATAATGCTTAGCACATGGATATGTGTGTGCACACACGTGCACATGCATGACACTCAAAAAATTGTTCCCTGATATTAACTTTATCAGTGCACTTTGCATCCACCACCAATTGGCTGTTTTGTCACAAACTGATTAAAGCAGAACTGTCAAGTGAGGAACTTCAAAGCCAAAGCATTAAGTGCTTTGAAAAACCAGCACCTGGGAGGATTTGTCTCAGCATCTGTGATTAGAAGGCAGCAAAAAGAGACTTTGGGGACACAGTTCACCCCTTCATGAAGCAGCCATTCAGAACTTTCTCCGAAGGGCTAATGCCTAATCTTCCAAAGACCAGCAAGAACAAGCTTATGGTCTGTTAAAATCAGATTTTTAAAAGATTTTTATTTATTTATTTGAGAGAGAGAGAGAGAGTGAGAGAGAGAGCATGAGAGGGGAGAAGGTCAGAGGGAGAAGCGGACTCCCCATGAAGCTGGGAGCCTGATGCAGTCCTTGATCCTGGGACTCCAGAATCAAAATCAGTTTGATTGACTCAATACAGTCAGGGAGGACAGTCCTCAGGAGTCACAGAATGCTGGTTGCCATGAGGGAGGAGTCTTTTACAAAGTCTGGGCTCTCACAGAAGGAGTCTGAAGCACGTGTATGGAAAGCAGAGGTCAGTTCTGGATTAGAAGCTCTTTCTGAGGGGAAATGAGTAGAAGCAGGGATTAACCAGGACTTGGGCTCTGCTTTATTCAGTTCAAGTTGCTGCAACAAATGATGACAGACTGGGTGGCTGAAACAGCAAAACATGTACTATTCCTTGCAGTTCTAGAGACTGAGAAGTCCAAAAGCAAGATCCTGGGAGATCTGATATCTAGCAAGAGACTGCTTCATTATCTACAAATGCCCATATTTCTGTTGTAGACTTGCATGGATGACAGCTGGCAGAACAATCTCTCAGGTCGTTTCTCAGAAGTGCTTTTATCTCATTCACAAGTGTTCCAATCTCATGACCTCACCACCTCTCAAAGCCCATACCTCCTGATGGCACTCCTTGAGGGTCAGGACTTCAACATCTGAATTGGGACAAGACACAAACATTCAGTCCATTAGCAAGTGTTGTCATGAGGACAGCATAGCTTATCAACTGGGTATCCCCAGGAATCCATGGGACTAGCAAAGCAGAATCTGGGGGTGTCACTGGTAGGAAAGCAGGAGGTCCCCAAGAGACAGTCCTCATAGCATTTTACAGAGACAGCAGGACCCTTGAGAAACAATAGTTTCCGTGACCCATACACCAGCCTTTATCTATGCCTGTCCTCCCTGCTGGATTCACAGCAAGCCTACTTCTTT
Organism: Mustela nivalis; assembly: GCF_964662115.1. Classification (NCBI taxonomy): domain Eukaryota; kingdom Metazoa; phylum Chordata; class Mammalia; order Carnivora; family Mustelidae; genus Mustela; species Mustela nivalis. The sequence goes on from NW_028136528.1 coordinate 1,472,997, forward strand.
CTTTTCCAGTACAAATGGATTTCCACTCTCTGAATCCTGATGAATTTTTGCTCTTTTGCAGTTAGTAGGTTGTCCCTCAGGATTCTGCATGTCTGGATTTGCAATCGTGGAAACTGCCAAAGGTCTAGGGACCTGCATGGCAGAACCCGGCCTCTACCACTATTGCCCAAGGTAGGGACTCTGGTCCCTTGAGCGTCCTGTGCTGCTGTCAAAGGTCTGTGTGCATTGGCTTATTGTTTTTTTTTTTAATGTAATTGCTTATACGTGTGTTTCATCATGCTCAAGTGGCCTTTCTGTGAAAAAGTGGCCAAGCTACACCTAGAAGTCACTGAAGAAAGTTCTAAGAACTCCTGGTTAGTATGAGGCTAGAGAGAGAGAGAAAGAGAGAAAAGAAATCTGCCTCTCTGCATTTTGCAAGTCCCTGGGCAAAATCTGTTGGCTGTGCACTCCTCACACGAAGATTCCAGGCAGGGAGACCCTCCTGAGCCTCATCTCCCTGAGTTCCTCTTCCAGAAGCAATCCCTAGTTTGAGACCAGGGTTAGCGAAAATAGAGCAGCAAAGCAGGGTCCAGAAGGAAGGACTGCCACAGACCATGGAGCACCAGGGGGACAGGCTGGTACCTCCTCACAGTTGGGGTACAAATGGGCTCAGCTCAGCAGGTATAGGGGTGCCCTTGGCCCCTCTGGTGGGCTTTGCAGTGCCCCAATCTCAGGAAGAAAAAAGGCTGGCTCAGGTGACATATTTTTGACTGGGAAGGAGCTGACAGCAATGGAAATAAACAAGTAGGGAATGATGTTGGAAAGTTGGAGGGTTTGTCCTTTATATCTCAGCTTTCTCTCCTATCTTCCCTTGCTCTGTAGTGTGTTATCAAAGAAGTATTTGGCATGATATTCCTGTTCACTGATTAACTCTTGAGCTGTGTCTTTTCTGCTGTTCAGCTCATCTGGTGAATTCTTTTACTGTAAAAAGTATCTTGCCCTTGCAAGGGCAATGGCAAGACCTGAGAAATCCCAGAGATTTCAGCTTGCCACCCAGAAGGAAACCAGGCTATTTGGAATGCTGGAAAGGATTCAGAGTAGGGGAAATCGTCTTGGACATCTGAGACCACCCCCACATTCAGCGGTCCACTGGACACAAACCCAGACCTTGATACTGATCCTGAACCATGCTCTCAACTCAGACCCCTGTGATCCTCGCCACAGTGCTTTCAGATCAGTGCAGCCATGCCCATAGGCACAAACTCTTAAGCCTAGATTCTGTCCTGAGAGGTCTGTCCCCGACGGCCTGGCTCTAAAGCCTCAGAGATTGGGGACAGTGAGGAACACCATAGGACTCACCCTGCCACCCTGAAAGGAACCATGCCATTTGGAACTCCAGAAAGGATTCAGAGGAACTGAAATCTGCATTCCTACCTCTGGACACCCCCATATTCAGCAGGCCACTGGATGCAAACCTGGAGCTTGACACTCACCCTGAACAAATCCCTCGACTGCTTCCTCCCCCAGAAAGATGGACAGAGTGCTGGCAGATCGGGCCTGCCCTGTGGTTGGCCCTAACCATAACCTTTGGTTTGGTTCGGTTCTCAGGATTGTGACCCCAAAGGCCTTGCAGTAGGTGCCCTACAATTTGGGGACACATGGGCAATCCCAGAGGACTCAGCCTGCTGCCCAGAAGGAAACTGTGCCATTTGGAACTCCGGAAAGGATTCAGAGGAGCAGAAATCTGCATGCCTAGCTGAGGACACCCCCACACAGAGCTGACTCCTGGACACAAAGCCAGAGCCAGACACTCACCCTCACCTCCACTGTCAACTCAGCCACCCTGACAGCTCTCCATGGGGTCTTCAGGTCAGTCCTGCCATGTCCCTGGTTCCTAACACTAACCCTTGGATGGGTTCTGTAATGATCTCCTCATTTCAGGTTATGTGGTGGTTCTGCAGGACATTGTCCTGGTGTGGGATCAAACACACTGAAGCATCCCGTGTGAAGTGGCAAACGTGGTAAAGAAATGACGGCTGGGGAATCTGAGTGTGGAGACAGCACGTATTTGTGCTGCTATAACAAGCTGACTGCACTTTGAAATCACCACAGAGGAAATGAATCTTCCAAACAACCATGTTAGCATGACGACACGGAAGCAGAGAGAACATCAGACTTTGGGATGGAGTCCAAGCCCTTCCAGATCCAGGTCACCCAACATGGAGAGGACACATGTTAGCAAGAGACTCGTGGGAGAATTAAATCATGGGCCCCTGTATCTCAGGTGCAGTAGAAGCAGTGGATTTGGAATTTCAGTTTTTCCACAACGTTCCACCACAAGCTGGTTAGAACTGTGCAAAAGCAGGAAGGGAAGCCCCAGTAAAGTGGACTGGGGATGCCAGAAGGGGAGGCTGGAAGGGGGCGCCTGCTGCTCAGTGCCCATTACAGACTCCACATTGCAATTCCCCACAGGAGAGACTCACCAATTCCAGGCCCCACAGGGGAAGCTGGAGGTTCATCTCCTGACTTTTTGTAGGAGCTTTGCAGCTCAGCTGGTGAGAATTCTCCATCACCCTGCCTTTCTCCAAGGGACTTTCCTTCAAGCACCCTTCCCAACTTCTTCCTCCTCCATGAAATAATGTTACTCTCCTTTGTTTCTCGCACTTGCCTGTGATGGGACCTTAGCTTGCTCAGCCCAGACTGCCATTCTCTGCTCTTCCCAATTAAATCCATGCTGCTGGTCAAATAACTGGCAGATTGAGTTTAAGGCCAATCGAACAAATAAATTCAAGATCTTGCAAGGAACAAAATCAATATGCACAAAATAGTGGCACTCCTAGGTGCTCTGAAGGAACCATCAAAAAGAGACTGCGGAGAACGATCTCATTTACACCTGCATCCAAGACAGCAAGATACCCGGGAGGCCCCTGAACCAAGAAGGTGACAGACCTGTCCTCTGACAGCCCTGCAACAATGACGACAGACAGGGAGGGGTACACACGGAGATGGGGAGGCACTGTGCTCAGGGTAGAACCCACACTGGGAAAATACCTACTCTCCCCAAAACCGTCTACAGAGTCCTCACTCTGGCTCCCGAATTTCTGGACTCGGCGCAAGCCTGGAGTGGGTGTGGACACGGGAAGGACCCCGCAGGGCTGAGGTGGGGAGAGCACAAGCACCGAGGAAGGCTGACGCTCCCTGACTGCAGACCATCTGAGGAGCCCCAGGAACCGAATCCGCGAGCACACAAACACAGATGAGGACCTAGGATCACCCGAGCCCAGAAAGGGGGGACCCCACAGCCCCGTGCACAGCACAGCAGGAGGCCACGTCTCCTCACACAAAACGACGGAAGCCCCAGTGTCTACATAGGGCTGCCTTTCTCTGTGGGGTCCTGAGACCACGAACCCCTTGACAGTCCACTCAGGCGGCTTCTCCTCAGCTCCTCCAGCATCTGGTCCTTAGGAGGTTGGACTGCTGCCAGTGTGGGCGCGTCCTCCACAACGGGTCTGGTCAGTGTGGATGCAGAGCCACACCCTCCTCAGCTTGTCCTGTCAGGGTGGGAGGCGCCCCACATTCTCCAGAAGTCTCCACAGTGGGTCCTGAAGAGGCGGGGCTCTGGTCCCAGCTGTGGCTGTGCAGCCTGGGCTCAGGGCGGGAGCTGGGGTCTGGCGCCCTCTGCAGGCGGTGCAAGGCAGTGCAGGACTGTGGGAGCTCACCCTTCAGTGGAAGGTCCTGCTCCCTCCCCGGGTCCAGCTGATGCCATTTCATTCCGGAAATTCAAGCTGCATGGAGCCCAATACCCCCCAACTTCCCCCCAAATAGCTAAGGAACAATGAATTGGAAACAATGTGGAATTACAACAGTCCTTGACCCAAACAGTGGCACTGAACATGGCCCTGATGCAGACCCACACTCTGACCTCAACTTGGTCTCAAGCCTGGACCCTACCCTAATCCAAGACCCTAACCCTAGCCCCCAACCCAAACAATGTTCACAAGAATCAAAAGGTAGAAACTGCAAATATCCATCAATGGCAAGTGCATATGCAAAGTGTGGTGAAGGGTTTGAATTTGGGTTCAGGTTCAGGTTTTAGTCAGAGTTCTAGATCAGGCTTTGGGTTTAGTGTTAGGGTGAGGGTTTAGAGTGAAGGACAAGGGAACAGAGTTATAGTTTAGGGCTTTAAGTTTATGATTTAGGCTTTAAGACTCAGGGCTTATGGGATAAAGTTCAAGGTCAAATTTGGGGTTTGACTTCATGCTGAGATTTGGGTTCAGGTTTCATGACTTGGAGGTCTGGTTTAGGGTTTGGGTTCGTGGTTCAGGGCTTGGATCCAGGGCTCAGGTACAGGCTTTGGGTTCCATTCCAGGTTTGGGATTCAGGGTTCTAGTTTGGGCTTTAAGGTCAGCTTAGGTTTCAGCGTTGGTAGGGTTTAAGGTTAGGTTTAGGGATGACACATTTTCTTCAGTTGTCATCATGGACAAAAGAATTCTATCTGAAGTTTCTAAGTCAGAAATGTATTTCATCTGGGGGCGCCTGGGTGGCTCCGTGTGTTAAGCCTCTGCCTTGGGCTCAGGTCATGATCTCAGGGTCCTGGGATCGAGCCCTTCATCAGGCTCTCTGCTTGACGGGGAGCCTGCTTCCCCATCTTTCTCTCTGCCTGCCTCTCTGCCTACTTGTGATCTCTGTCTGTCAAATAAATAGAATTAGTAAAAGCTATTATATGATCTTTTACAAACCATTTCCTATCTTTGCATTCTCATGTGCCAAGACAGACAGGGGTTATTTAAAACCCTGAAGAGAGTGCTCTTGCTTTTAAATTGCCTGTAACCTTCGTGTAATAGATTTATGATTGATGATAGATTTAGTTAAAATATAACTATTTAAAATATTTACTCTCAGTAAACGATTTCAACCTATGCTCATTTAAGTAACTTGGTGCATAATCCCTTTTCTATTAAACCATAGTGCAAGGACCAATGCAGCGTTTCCAGGAGAACCCCAAGCTATTTTTCTAGAATGGCTGTATGCTTATATATGGCGTCCTGTTTTCACTCCCTTTGTGGAGAACCTACCTTGGAGGTCATGTAATAACCAATGACCAAAAAAAACAAACAAAAAACCCAAACATCCAGGTCGAAGTGCCATCCCTGCCTGGAGTCAAGGAGACTGCTCAGACAGATCCAGGGCAGGCATCTCAGCCCAGGCCTGTGCTGGGGAAGCTGGTTCCTGGCTTTGGGCGCAATCTGGAAGCCAGCAAACTGACCCAAGAGTGCAGCCGGCGTTTAAGACTGATGATCTATTCGCAGCCAGGCTGCACGTGGACACCCGCTCAGGGAGCCCGGCTAGGAGGCTGCCCAGCGCTGGAGCTGGCAATGCAGTAGCATGCCAGGGCTTAGCCCCGCACCCCAGCCATGGCTCAGTTTTCAGAAGTTAGGGGGCGGGGCCGGAGCAGAGAAGGGTCTTCGCTAATTTCCAAAGCTGGAAGTGAGCTCTCAGAGGACTCAGGAGGGAAGGGGGGGGCGGGTCGGGGGCGGCCTTGAGCAGGGGTTTTGCTAATTGCCCAAGCAGGAAGGAGGGGCGCACAGCGCCAGGGTGCTGTGCTGCAGCCCATTCGGGACTGCAGGACACACCATACTCGCTGCCCCTGTGCTCCCATGCTGCAGCCTAGCCCCTGACGCCGCGGTGTCCCGTTCCCGTTCAGGCCTTCAGGCCGCCTGCTGCCCCTCCCCGCCCCATGGCTTCTCTGGAGGACCCTCTGCTCACAGGTAAAGTGACACCGCGACGCGCCCTCACCTGAAGCAGAAAACGCAGGACAGGAGCGGGGTGTGGGGTGGTCGGGGCCCAGCCTCCCGCCAACCCCAGGGCACCAGGACCACCCCGGAGGCCGCGCCACACCCTGTCCGCAGGGGGTCGGGCCAGGACGGCGCCACAGGAGGTACCCCCTCCTCCCCCCTGCCAGCCGGCAGGCTAGCCCCCATAGTTCCGCACTCCCACGCGCCTGTCAGAGCCTCCTGCCATTCCCAGGGCACCCAGAACCCAGAGAGTGAGGCCTTGGGTGCTTTCTAGTGACAGATTCAAGGCAATTTTTCGACTTTGGGACTCAGAGTTAACATAGTTTTCATTTGTGATTATTATTTTTGTGTGGGGGCCGTAGCTTTTCTTTTGACCTATGGTTGTTTTCACTCCCGGTTCTGAAGAAGCCCCTAAATCCTAACCCTGTTGAGGACTCAGAAAGCTCTCAGAGCAGCAGTGCTGGGGGACAGTGTGGACACATGGTTTGGTTTCTCCTCTGGCCTGCTTCTGTGGCAGCCCCGCTCTGTCCTCCTCAGACTTCAGAGCAATATCTGAACAAGTGGAGAAGCGACCAGAGGGTCAGGAAGGTGGCCACCGAAGAGTGACTTCTCTGGAGGGTGGCTGAGCTAGCAAGTGAGCATGTTAATCCAGCTCTGCCTGCATTAGCGATGGAGCTGAACAGGAGCCAGGGAAGGGGAGGAGGAGCAGAGAGCAGGGACAAAGGAACCAAAGAGGAGATTCAGATGAAGGGAAGTATTGGGGAGGAAAGAGAAGAAACTCTAGAAGACAGGCATGTAGAAAGGAAAAGGGATGAAGTGGGCATTGGGAAAGGGCACCACCAGGGAAGGAGAGAGGGGAAGGAAAGAGGGAGGAAGAGAGGAAAGGGGAAAGGGAGAAGGGAGGAGTCAGCATGCCAGGGCTCCCCCTGCATCTGAAGAAGAGGTGGCTGGTCCAGCTTGTCAAACAGGGTGCTCACTCTTTGGCCCCAGTTTCTGCTCCCAGTGCTTCTGGGCTTTGCAAGGAAGGCAGGCTGTCCCTTGGGACCTACTGGAGCCCACAGGAGGGTGGGAGAGGTAAGATGCCACCAGGTCCTGTCCTGAGCTGCTCCCAGCCACCAGCCTCACCACATGGTGCAAGAGGGACCCCAGAACAAAGGACGGACACAGGCCAGCATGTCTGCTGGTGGCCCTGGGCACTTAGCTCATCGCAGTGAACAACACGGCCTCCTCAACCCACGCTTTCAAAGCCTCCTTCTTCGTTTCTGGCTTTCATGTCTGTAGGAACATGAGCCAGATCTAACTCATCTCTGACAGACAATTCTGACTCACCCCGTGTCAGATTTTTATGAGTGGCTGTGATAGAGTAAGATAGCAATGCTCCAACAAACGGACTGTTTCCTCCCACTTGACCTCAACAGTCTTATACATTTTCTTAGTGAAAACATCTTGTCTCCTTCCATTAAGCTCATAACGTGGTCTAGTAGTATACATGCGCCTTCGGTAGATGCGAAGCGATACAGAGGTCCTTTTTTTTTTTTTAATTTTACAAGGCAAAGTCAGTGAACACATCCAACTTGACCAATACGTCTCTAAAATGTCAATCCAGGCAAAGCTTTTTCTGCCTACAGTTTGGAGCCTACATAGTGACATTTTTAAAATGCTTTCAGTCCCTCAGTGAGGCTCTTAGAAGCTAGCCAGGGCTTACTACGTGCCAGGCACTGTGTCAGGTGTTGGAGCTAAAGGGAAGGAGAGCTTGGAGGCTGGCTGGGGAAGGACATCCATGACACAACCACAGCTAGAAACGGAGGCCAGTGCTAGAAAAGAGAGAGCAGGCTGCATGGAGAGTGTGTACCATGGGGCTTGTGAGCTCACGAATAAGTGGGAGTAACTGGAGTGGGGAGATGGGGGAGAGAAGAGGGTCTTCCCATCAATGGGAATCACCTGTGCTTGGAGGCAGGTGCCATGAGAGGTCTCCACAGGAAGAAGGAGGCAGTATGGTTGAAGGGCAGAGAGATGGGGCAGAACAGGCATCAGTCAGTTGGAGGGGTATGAATAGACTGATGGGAGGATTATGGGTGCCTTTGGAGGACTGAGAATTTGTTAGAAGATCAGTGCAGATTTCTATGGAGACAAATGCCAGGAACTGATAGGTCTTTGAAAGGTCACTCTGGCTGCCTTTTGGCAAAGGGGTTGGTAAAAGGCACTTGCAGGTGTGAACACACCAGGTGGGAGGTGAGTGCAGAAAATCGGGTGAGGGAGCATGGGAACTTGGTCCGGGGGTATATAAGGGAGAATAGCCTTTAAGGAGTTCCACAAATTGGCACCAGCTGTGGCTTCATTACAGAGCTGGAAGGGGGAGGTGGGTGTGTCCTGGAGGTTACAGAAATTACATGAGAAAGGGAAGTCTTTTTAGATCTCTTTTTCAACTAGAGGAACTCTCACCTTATTGATAGAATTCCAGAGTGGGAACCAATGATATGAGGACATCTTTGAAATGTCTGAATATATTCTTCGACATCTTTGCAAGTGACGAGGAGACCTTGGCCTTAGGAGGCCTTGGCCCTCTTTGTAGTTAGAAAGATTTCACGTACAGATTTGAGTTCTCCATTTTAAAGTCAAGGAGTCAGTCCTTCCAAAGGACACCTCCTATCATTTTACCCTCTCATTATACCTCACGTGCTGGCATCTCCAAGACCCTCTGTTCCAGGTTGAGAGTATCCACTTTGGCCGGGCTGGTCTTGCCAAGAACACCACCACAGGAAATCTAGAGCCTATAATGCTATTAATAACATCATCTAGGACTGTGTTTGCTGCCCTCATAGCCTCTTCCCACCATGACTCACTGAAGATTTTTACACATTGTATCCATTAAGCTACAGTTCCCAAAGCTCATCTTCTCTAGTGCCATTAATTTTTAGGGGACCAGGCAAACCTTAAACTTGTTCCCCTTAACTGGATCCCTGTTCCCCCACAATCTATTTGAAAGCCTTTCACCATGATTCTTGAATGAGATCTGAGACCACTGCTGGTACCTAACACTTCTTGGCACCTTGTCTGTTAGGTTCTTGGAAGAGGAGATGGCTATGGAGGTGAGTGGGAATGGAAGTGGGAGGATTTCTCCCTTCACTTTGCTTTTTGTGTTTTCAAATAATGGGTTTTGAGGGGGCGGGAAAGTTTAACCAGACCATTTATTTTCCATCTCCCATCGATAAAAAGTTTACCACTCCCCACTGGAAGAATTTATATCTTTCCTTTGAATCTACAGGAAAATCTCCCAAACCCAGACCACCACCATGTGGATTCAGCCATCTTCTGATTCACCTCCAGATTGTCTCCTCCTAACTACTCAAGCCACAGGTTAAGGGCGAAATGTTCAATGCCCAAGCAATTAAGTGGGGAACACGTTTATCTAAGCAATTGCATGCAGCTCTCTATCTGCATACAGGGGGTCTCTCCCAAGCCTTTCCAACCTCAGCAAAAGAAGACAAAGCCCCAGCAGTCTGGGGTATATATCATTCATTCATTCCTGTGTTCAACACTCATGGCGGATCCCCACCAAGACAGTGGGAGAGCAAGGACTAGAGAAATCCTGGAAGCTGAAGTCTGAGGAGGATTTCAAATTCAAGTCAGAGATGAAAGAAACATCTGGACTTGGTCCTCAGGTACATGCAGTATTCTGAACTGAGGCTAGAACCAGAGACCATTCTAATGAAAGGCCTCTACAGGTGGGTTCTCACAGGTGGGCCCCAACTCAGTTTCGTGTATATTCATTCATGAAATAGCTCTTTGGGTCAACATGCAGAAGAAAACCATTTCAGAAAACTGACAATGAGGAGAGGAAAGGGAAGCCAGAAGGCTTGTGAATGGGGAGAGAGGAGGAGCCAGGGCAGAAAACCAAGAATCCCTCCCTGCCCTCCTTGCTGCCAGGGAGGTCTGAGGGACTAGTTTCCACCTGGGATCCCAAGTCCAGAACAAAAGCAGCAGGGCTCGGCGGGGGAGGGAAGGGGGTCCTCAGCACGGGCGCATGGGGCTGCGGAAAGATGGGGGCTAGCGTGCCTGCTGGCGGGGGGCACCTCGCAAGGCGCTGTCCCCAGCCCGACCCCATGAGGACCCGGGTTTGGCGCAGCGTCCGGGGTGGTCCCGGTGCCCTGGGGTTCCGGGAGGCTGGGCCTCCACAACCTCCCTCTCCGCCCCCAGGTCGGGTCCGCGCTTTCTGCTCCAGGTGAGGGCGCGGCGCGGTGTCACTTTACCCCTGTGCAGAGGGTGGTCCGGAGAAGCCTTGGGGCAGGGAGGGGCAGCAGGCAGCAGGAGCGGGACAGCGGAGCCTCACATGGGAGCGTACGGGCGGCGAGTCCGGTGGGTCCTGCAGTCCCGACTGGGCCGCAGCACAGCACCGCGGCGCTGCCCGCCCCTCCTCCGCCAGCCCCTCCACCTCCTCCCAGACTCTCAGCCACATCCTCTGTGAGCTCACTTCCAGCTTCGGCAATTAGCAAAGCGCCTTCTCCCCGCCGCCCTCCACCCGCCCCCGCCCCCCTCCCTCCTGAGTCCTCCGCGAGCTCCCTTTTCGCTTTGGCAATTAGCAAAGCCCCTTCTCCGCGCCGCCCCGCCCCCCTCCCTCCTGAGGCCCCGCCCTGGCTGGGGCGCGGGGGGAAGCCCCGGGGGCTGCAAGCTTTGCCAGCGCTGGCGCTGGGCAGCCTCCTAGCCTGGCTCCTTGAGCGGGTGTCCACCCGCGGCCTGGCTGCAAAAAGATCATCAGTCCTGTTAACCCTGGCTGCACTCTTCCGTCAGTTTGCTGGCTTCCTGATTGCGCCCAAAGCCATGAACCAGCTTCCCCAGCACAGGCCTGGGCTGAGATGCCTGCCCAGGATCTGTTTGAGCAGTCTACTCATCTCCAGGCAGGGATGGCACTTCCACATGGATGTTTGGGTTTTTTTATTGTTTTTTGGTCATTGGTTATTATTACATGACCTCCAGGGTAGGTGCTCCACAAAGGGAGTGAAAACAGGATGCATGATATACCCCTCACCTCCCATGCTGTCTTTCTCTTAAATAATAAGCACTGCTGAACTATCTTAGATTCTGTACCTTCTCTCCAGCCATGAACCTATCACTGTCTTTAACTCTTGAAAACTTCATTAGACAAATTAATGTGGTGAAGGAAGCAATATGAGAAAGCCTATTAATCTGATGAGCATGGAACTGAACAAACCCTATAGATACTTTCCCTTTGATTTCTAGCCTATCAATACCTACAGTGAGTCACATACACTCAAGATTATTGTTTTTATTGTATACTTCATATATTCATTGATTTTGGACTCGTTATCATTTCGTTGAAGTGTTAAACTATGGTAATAAACAAACTTTTAATTAACTTTTCCTCCTATGATACAAATATAACTTGCACTTGAGCTTTAGCTAATTTTATGTTCTAAAATTGCCAAAACAAAATGATCAAGGTTTCTAGATTATTTACTGTATTTTCTACTATATAATATTGTTCTATCTCTTCTGTATAAAGAAAATGAATGCTTGGGGCTCTTGGGTGGCTCAGTGCATTAAAGCCTCTGCCTTCTGCTCAGGTCATGATCCCAGAGTCCTGGGATAGAGCCCCACATCAGGCTCTCTGCTCAGCAGGTACCCTGCTCCCCTTCCTTTCTCTCTGCCTGCCTCTCTGTCTACTTGTGATCTCTGTCTGTCAAATAAATAAATAACATCTTTAAAAAAAGAAAATGAATGCTTGATAACTAAATGAATGCTTTACTGAACAAATTAAATATGGCAATAGCATTTTATTTTATCATGCTTCACATATTAAATAATAATATTATATCACTAGTCTACAAATAATCTACTCGCATAGTCATTTGGAAGCTTTTAGCAAAAGAATTCTTCCTCCTGATTGTAGTATAAAAGCCACAGAAATATACAGAAGACTCCTAGGATAGAAAGTTAAATCCAGTTATCCGTGATGCCTTGAGGAGGACCTGACCTATGTATGTCCTGGGATGCACTAGTAACTGTTACATGTGATAGGATTATATTTAATATATACAGTTTCATTTATTTCACAAAGGACATATAAATTTGAGAATAAAATATTTGATGAATCTATAAAGTCTATATCTATTTGTAACTAATGTGGTAGAACTAAGATGTTAATTTGAAAAAAAAATCATTATACACATACACATATTCAATTGTTTTTATATATATAAACAGCATTATTTATTTATGTAAATAAATGCATTGTCAGTAAAATCCATTTACTTATCAATCATAAGGGTAATTTTAAGTACTAAGAATAAGAAATATGTGAAAAGATAAGTGTTCAAGAGTGCAGTTTGTGGTAATTAATACAATATGATAGGCTCATGAAAAAGATATATTACTTGAACTTAAAAGCTTCTATAATTAAGCGATGACCACTTGAAATTTGTAATTAGTCTTGCTGCAGTTTTTCCTTGCACTTATTGCCCTTCCCCAGAAGTTCATTAAGAATTTCTGTGAATGTCCTTATGTTTAATCTCATTCATAGATTCCACTGCTGCTCACAAAACAAAGCCAAAAAGAGAGGTAACTCTATGTGGCACTGCATCCACAAGCAATACATTCATAAATAATTAAAAAGCTCTCTACTTCATTTGTTACCCATTCAGCTGATAATTTAAATGAGTAACTGAGGCCATTTTATCAGCACTTTTAATAGAATGCGACTCAGAAACTTCACAGTGTTATTTAAGAAGAAATGCTCACGTGTTAAGGTTTTTATTTTTTTAAATCAACAAAATAATTTTCAAATATTAAAAGCAAATGTCTCCTTTTCCTCCAAGTTTCCTTGCTATGTCAAAGTTACAAATAAATACATTAAAATCGTATTTTGAGTAGTAGATAAAAACAAAAGTTTTGAAACTGTGGGTTGAGTGTCTGGGTTAACTTGTATAAATATCTGAACTCAATGTATTTAGACTTTATTAGATTTTTTTTTAGACTATTTAAAAATACATGCTGAGATAATGACAACATTATTTTATTCATTTTAATAAATAAATTATTTAATTTAATTATGTTTAGATATTTATTTATTAAATTAATGATTTAATATTTAATAATCTAAATTTGAAATATTTTAAATTCTAAAAATATTTATTTAATTAAATTGATATATTTAATATAAATATTTAATAAATTATTTAACCATTATTATAATTATGCAATACATTATGTATTGTGTAATAATTGCATTTTAATAAATAAATAAATGTATTATTTACATTATTTTATTATATTTTATTTAGTTGACAAAGAGAGGGAGAACGCAAACAAAGGGAGCTGCAGGCAAAAGGAGAGGGAGAAGTAGGCTCCCAGCTGAGCAGAAAGTTCAACCTGGGGTTCCATCCCACGACCCTGAGATCACCACCTGAGTCGAAGGCAGATGCTTAAGTGACTGAGCCATCCAGATGCCCAAGGCTTTGTATTCTTTGCTTCTAAATATTGATGCTCCTTCATCTCTGGAGTTAGTAAATTGATGTTGAGAATTCATATCAAAGAATTGATAGTAGCTGTTAAACAGAAACATGTAATTTAGGGGAAAAAAAGAACAGAAGGAAGAGAAAGGCCAAAAGTCAAAAGCACATTAATATAAAATTTAATTAGATAAAAAAGCTGATATTCCTGAAGGGGGCTAATAAAAGAGCTGCAAAGAGCTGATAGGATTAGGAAAATTGTCCACTCCTGGTCATTTCATAATTTTAAACTATTCCTTATTAATAAATATACTTAGTTCCAGAAACACAAGCACATAGGAACATTTCCACCAAGTTTCCTCTAACAGCATTTACAAATTAGACGTTCAAACAATGCAGTTCATTACATGTTGCATCTGTATCTTAAAGTTTAAACACTTTCTGTGACACATTTTCTAACAATTAAAATTAAAATATATATATATATATATATACCTTATCCCTAAATGGAAAAAAAAAAATATATATATATATATATATATATATACATAGAAACCTTATTCCTAAATGAAACCTTTCTTTGTTTATTAGCTTAAATAGGTAAATTAGCAACAACAACAACAACAAACAGCTAATATTATAAAGGTAGGAACAATTTACCTTTTCATTTACTGCTATTTTCTAAAAATTCCTATTTTATTTTTTTCTCAAGTCTGTCATAATAATTTTCTAAATCTCCTGCCTTATTCAATTTTTTTCTTTTAGTGGAAATCTCTATCTCATATTTATTTTCTCTTCCTCCACTCTTTGCTCTAATAATTCAATGTATTATTAGATTTTCTGTTTTTCTCTTTATCCAGATATATCTTTTCTTTCTTTCTTTCTTTTTTAAATAATTTGATTTGCTGGCATTTTACATCAGTACATGCTTTCTTATGGATGTTAGAAATGTCTGTGGAACTACTAGAAGAATAAACTTTTTTACCTTTAAGAAGTTTACAGTCTAGAGTGCCTGGGTGGCTCAGTTGGTTAAGTGTCTTCCTTCAGCTTAGGTCATGATGCCAGGGTACTAGGATCCAGTCCTGCATCAGCTGCCTGCTCAGCAAGGAGTCTGGTTCTTCCTCTCCCTCTGCCCCTCCCTCTCTCTCTCTAATAAATAAATAAAATCTTTAAAAAAAAGACTTACTGAATCTGAGACTGAATTACTAAATTCAGTCTTAATAGAAGACAGCTAAACAAAGCAATGATCACAACTGGAAAATTTAGCGAGATCATGGTTTAACATTTTTGGTTGACACAGGACCTCTTTCAGTAACAACTTTCCCTAAATATCAATTTCTTTTTAAGGCAAAAAATTTTGACAAGAAATCCAGATCCTTCTGATCATTTTCATATCAATTTAAGGTGACATCCTCAGAGTATATAATCAAATATGTAATTATTCTATCTGTTGCCTTGTATATTGCCTGTATCTTTTTCAGACTCAAAGTTCCATTGAGGTAGAGTTTTTTTTTTTTTTAAAGCAGAGATTTTTAAAGTGTTTGATATATACAAGATGCTTAATAAGTGTTTACAAAGCCTATGTATTACAGAAGCCTTAAACAGGCTTTAAAATAATGTAGGTGATATTAGTGGTCATATCAAACAATTTTTAGGTTTCAGTCATGTAAGTATCTACATTTCTCAGAGACAGAGAAACATACAAATGGTCTGGATCCAGTAGGATAATGCTAGCATGTGTTGTAAATTCTCTTATATGACCTTATTCTTGCAAGAATTGGTTATGTGGCAGAAAAAAAGGTATCACTATCTTATACTTTATTATTAAAGAGATTTATGGAAGTCTTAATTTCTTACACTACACCTTTGTTTCAGTGGAACCAATTTCTGTGGTAATGGTGAGAGGAAAGTAGGCAATTTAGGAAGCAGCAAAAATCTCCTACAAGGCACTATAAAATAAGGCTTGTTCTAGATCATGGGTCTGTCCAAAGGGGAATGTTAAAGGGTAGAATGGATGATGGATGCATTGTGGACTTATAACTTTAAGATTAATACTGTTATGCCCCAATAATGGGTCTATGATTAAAGGAGCGAGACTGATGTAAAGCAAAGGTCAAGCAAAGCTTTATTTCATGCCAAGCATCAAGAATCTAACCGAACGTTCGGGGCCACACCTCTTATGAGAGAAGGCAACCCTTTGCTGTTTCACAGTCTAGCTTTTAAGGGCAAAGACCATGCAGTCAGGCCTGGCCACGCACAGGTGACCAATGAGATTTTAACGCACACAGGAAACTCCACAGTGAGGCTAGATGACCAATTGAGGTTCAATTTACCCTAGTATAGACATTTGACCCAGCCTATTACACCTTGATTAGGATTAGTGCCAAAAAGGTTCCCAAAGGGCGGAGGAGTGGGGCATACTCCATAGTATCTAGGGAGACAATATGCAAACACCGCCCCCCCTCCCGCTGATTGATGTCTCCACCTGGCCTGACCCACTTTTGTATATGGGCTTTGTTACCTGGAGCTGATTACCAGGACTTGTTTTTAAGTGAATCCCCTGGGGGAAGGGGAGCAAGGACAGTTTAAGGGTTAACCTCAATGAAAGCCTCTTGCTAAAATATAAAAATATAAAATAGGTCCTTACATTACAACAACTCAGTAGGGAAAGTCCCAGTGTGGTGATAAAAGAAGTGAGGTAACTTGCATTGCACATTTTTTTTTAAAACGTGTAAGTTGTATTTTTCCGTGCCATTACATCATACTTTATCTTCATCTCTGTCTACTAGTTTAAAACTAGTTAAACAAAGTCAACAATTTTTAAAAAAATATTTTATTTATTTATTTAAGAGCAAAAGCCAGAGAGAGAGAGAGAGAGAGCATGAGCAATATGGGGCTCGATCCCAGGACTCTTGAGATCCTGATCTGAACCAAAGGCAGACACTTAACTGACTAAGCAAATGAGACTCCCACAAACTCAACAATTTTATAAAATTTTTATTTGTTGGGGTGCCTGGCTGGAACAGTCAGTAAAATATGTAAATCTTGATCGTGGGGTTGTACGTTTGAAATCCACCTTGGGTGTAGAAGTTTTATTTAAAAATAAAATCTTTAAAAAATTTTTTTTTCATTTTTTTATTTAAGCCATTGTATGGCAGTGTTGATCACTATATTGTACACCTGAAAGTAATATTAACCTTATTTTAACTAACTACAATTTAAATAAAAACTTTAAAAATAAAATAAAAATAATAATCATAAAAATAAAAAAGAGGAAAAATTATTTGGCAGGCAATTTTCTTAATTGCATTATTATTTATTATTATCATAGTCTGTGTGTGTCGGTGGGAGGTGGCTGGTATTACAGTGAGTTCCATATCTGTGTTACACTGAGGTCCATGTCTGTAGTCAGTCTTTTTTTTCTTTTAGTTTATTTTCAGGGATCCAAAATTCATTGTTTATGCACCACACCCAGTGCTTCATGTAATAAATTCCCTCCTTAATACCCACCACTGGGCTCACCCAACCACCTGCCACCCTCCTCTTCAAAACCCTCAGTTTGTTTCTCAGAGTCCACAGTCTCTCATGGTTTGTCTCTCCCTCCGATTTCCCCCAGCACACTTCTCTCCATCTCCCAGTGTCCTCCACGTTATTCCTTATGTATTGAGTCTTATAAAAACTTTTATTTCTTTCCCTATTCTGCTTTGCATATGCTTACCTTAGATGTTAAAATGTTATAAACCTCTCCTGCCTGGTCCATTTTCTCTCTCTTCTCTCATGATTTCTCATGCTCTCCCTGCCAACCCCACATGCCTTACAATATCTGGATATGACTAATTTCTTCCTGAGCTACTTTATTCTACTCTGCCATATGGTCGCCCTTCCCTCTTCTGTACCATATCTTCTATCCCCTGCATTTGTGCTTTAACAATACCTAATTCTTTTCACTGCATCTGTATCTTTGAGGTCAATACTCAGTAGTGCAATCGCTGGGTCATAGGCTAGCTCTATTTTACTGGAAAGAAGGGCCATATGCACCCCAGTGTTCATAGCAGCAATGTCCACTATAGCCATTCTGTTGAAAGAGCCAAGATCCCCTACAACAGACAAACGGATAAAGAAGATGTGATCCAAGGATACAATGGAATATCACTCAGCCATAAGAAAGGATGAATACCCAACTTTTGCATCAACATGGATGGGACTGGAGGAGATTATGTTAAGTGAAATAAGTCAAGCAGTGAAAGTCAATCATCATATGGTTTCACTTATTTGTGGAACCTAAGGAATAGCATGGAGGACATTAGGAGAAGGAAAGGAAAAATGAAGTGGGGGTATTGGAGGGGGAAATGAAACATGAAAAACTATGGACTCCAAGAAACAAACTGAGGGTTTTAAAGATGAGAAGGATGTGGGGATGGGTGAGCCTGGTGATGAGTATTAAGGAGGGCACATATTGCATGGGGCACTGGGTGTTTTACACAAACAATGAATCATGGAACACTACTTCAAAAACTAATGATGTATTGTATGGTAACTAGCATAACAGAATTAAAAAAAAAAAAGGAGGGGGACAATACCTAACACTCAATCTTTGCTAGTTTCTTGTTTACCTCCTTTTAAGAGTAAGCTCATTAGTGTTTTTGTTTGTTTGTTTTTTTTTGTCTCAACTAAAAGAAGAAAAATAATACACATTATTTTGAAAACTTTTTGAACAGTGTACAAACGTTAGTCAAGTCCACAATGTCTCATCTCTTCTTCCTCCTAACATGGCTAAGTTGAAAAACCCTTTATCTGGGAAAAGATCATTGTCCAGCCACCTTGTGTAAGATTTTGGCTTTAGGTTAGATTATCCTTTCTTTCCTTTTCTGAAAATAAGTTGAAAATATTAATAGCCTCAGTTTTTCTTCCAAAATATGACTGCTTCTTTACCAAGTGCAAAAGCAACCCATTTTGACCATAGTAAACAGCTTGGACCTACTTTTTTTGGCTCACTGTTTTAGTGAGACAAGTGGAGTGAAGATGACACACCATTTCCAAATGTATTAATAATTGGTAGACCATACTTCTAAATTGAAGATTTGTTGCCATTAAACTACGACCAGACTCGCTATAATTACAGAGGTAAATTCTTTATATTTACTATATTTGAAATTACCATATAATACCAAAATAAAATTATGATTATGTGAAGAGTCTGTAATATTAAGAAGATGACTTTGAAATGATTGATTATCTAAATGAAATTTCCCATTTTATAATCTTGTATAAGCTTCCATTGTCATTTCTATTTAAAATCTATTAGAAGGCACTCTTATTTTCCCTTAAGTGGGAAGTCAAATGTGGAACAAATTCATCCCAAAGGAACTGATTCTATGTTCCACTGAAGACCAGGTGGCTTCCATGTGGCATTTTGCCTCTTGCATATTGTTCATCTCCTACAACAAATGAGGGTATGCTCTTTAGTAAACTAATTCAACTCAATTAGAGACATTGTCTTCAAGGGATAACATCATAGAGACTAGAATCAGAATCATACTTTTGGGAAAATTGGGCCCAGGATTTTTGTTTTGTTTTGTTTTGTTTTAAGATTTTATTTATTTATTTGACAGACAGAGACCACAAGTAGGCAAAGAGGCAGGGGCGGGGGTGGGAAGCAGGCTCCCTGCTGAACAGAGAGCCTGATGCAGAGCTCGATCCCAGGACCCTGAGATCATGGCCTGAGCCGAAGGCAGAGGCTTAACCCACTGAGCTATCCAGGTGCCCCTGGGCCCAGGTTTTGATGGCTTCTTTCCTCAATATTATAAAACCTATTTGAACTCTACTGGATGCCAGAACTGCTTAAAAATATTTGGTCCCTTGTAATTTTAACCTTCCATTATTCAATGCACCTGATCCATGTAATATCCTATAGTATTTTTGTCAAATGAAGACTCTCAAAGTGTGTTTCTTGGGAGACACTTTTCAATTGGTTGCTTACATTTCTGCATTTATTATTTGTTCTAGGCCATCCCTGTGAAGATGGTTGTAATGAATAGACTTGGAAGACAGAAATAGTATCTTTTTTTTAACTTAACCTGTTGTGTTTGCAAATATTATCTGCCTCTGTTTTGATTCTTCTTGTGGGAACTGAGGCTCAGAACTGATATATAACTCCCAACCCTACACACACACACACACACACACACACACACACACACACACACACAATACTGTTAATATTCTGGCTACCTCTATTGCTGTGAATATTAAACTATATTATTTCTGAACCATGAGTCTGCGTCTTCTATCAACACCCAAGAAACTACGGCAGACTCATACACCAGCTTTCAAATAAGGGAAAATAATCTCAGATGCTTTATATTTTTTGATAGTGTTACCTACTTCTGAACATATGACTGAACACATATAAAGCTGGAGCCCTGACCATTTAGAGCTTCTTCTGTGGAAGAACTATGCATTCACCAGTAAACAAAAGTAGATTCATCTTTTTTTTTTTTTTCCTCCTGGACACCATTTCCTCTCTCACACTGTTGCTCAAATTGGATGGAGTCTAAGGTCCTTTGAGGAAATTTTTGTTTAATGACTCAAAATAAAATAGGAAGAGTCTAAAGTGCTAAAAATACTTCTAGATAAAAGGTATAAGATAATGCCAGAAAGGATAGTAATTTTATCTAACAACTGCCTGTTCACCACTTTTTTGTTCATTAACTAATCTCCAAATTCCTGACTAAATCCCTTTTGTAAGCCAGAATGTGAGCTAAAAACTGGGATTTTAAAAAATTTTCATTTGAAATCCAGTTAGTTAACATATATGGTTGTATTAGTTTCATGTGTACAATATAACATATAGCACTCAGTGCTCATCATGACAAGTGCTCTAATTAACCCCCATCACTTATTTAATCCATCACTCCTTTCAGATCCCCTCAAGTAACCATCAGTTTGTTCTCCGTAATGAAATGTCTGTTTCTTGCTTTGTTTCTCTTTCTATGTCTTATTATTTCCCCTTTGCTTGTTTGTTTTGTTTCTTTTATTCCATATATGAGTAAAGGTATTTGTCTTTCTCTGACTGACTTATTTCACTTTTAGCATTATACTGTCTAGTTCCAACCATGTTATTGCAAATGGCAAGATTTCAGTCTTTTTTATGGCAGAATAATATTCCATTGTATATAGATACCACTTATTCTTTATTTATTCATCAATTGATGGATACTTGGGCGCTTTCCATATCTTAGCTTTATAAATAATGCTGCTATAAACATAGGGGTGCTAGCATCCCTTTGAATAAGTTTTCTTATATTCATTGGGTAAATACACACCAACAGGATTGTTGGATCACAAAGGACTTCTATTTTTAAATTTTATGGAAATTCCATACTGTTTTCAAATATGGCTGTATCAGTTTGCATCACCACCAACAGTTCACAATTGTTACTTTTTTTTTTTTTAAGATTTTATTCATTTGACAGAGAGAGATCACAAGTAGAGAGAGAGAGAGGAGGGAGCAGGCTCCATGCCTGGCAGAGAGCCCGATGTGGGACTTGATCCCAGGACCCTGAGATCATGACCTGAGCTGAAGGCAGAGGCTTAACCCACTGAGCCACCCAGGCAGCCCCCACAAGTGTTACTTTTTCACATCCTCTCCAACACCTTTTGTTTCTTGTAGTGTTGATTTTAGCCATTCTGACAGGTGTGAGGTGGTATCTCTTTCTAGTTTTGCTTTGCAATTTCCTGATGATACATGATGATGGACATCTTTTCATGTATCTACTGAACATTTGAATGTGTGCTTTGGGGAAACACTTGTTCATGTCTTCTATCCATGGTTTTATTGGATTATTTGTTTTTGGATGTTGACTAAAAACTGGATATTAAGTAACACACAAGACAGGTTTCCTTGAGCTTAAATTTTATTTGCATGAGTATCATTAACAGGAAAAAATATGCATATGGGTATGTACAAGTGTGTTTATGTATACATTTATCTATCTATCCTCTATCCCATGTCTTCTAATTGTGGTAAATCCTGTAAGGTGGGGAATGGGATAGTCTGAAGAAATATGCTTCTGGATATGCTGGGTAAGCAAATTTAATTGCACTCAGATGCATTGGATATAAGTGAATCACTCAAATGAGTTATTTAATATTATATAGAAACAAATTAAAAGTTTATGTAGTTGAAAATAATAGGTAGTTAAAATAATTTTTTTGTTTGTTGTTTTTGTGTCTTTTTTTGTTTATATATACTATGGTGTGAATGTTTATGTCTCCCAAAATCATATTATGAAATCTAACTCTGTAAGTGCTAGTATTAAAACATAGGGGCCTTTGGGAGGTGATTAGGTCATAAGTGGGATTACAGTCCTTTTAAAGGAGACCCCAGTGAGTTCTCTTGATTCATTCATCATGTACGTTTACAGTGAGAAGATAGCCATCTATGAGGAAGTGGGCTCTCCCTGGATCTGCCCATTCCTTAATCTTGAACTTCTCCGTTCTAGAACTGTGAGAAATAAATTCCTGTTCTTTATAAGCTATTAAGTCTATATCATGTCCGTTATAGCAGCCTGCATGCAGAAGGACACTATGACCTAAAATGAGAGCAATAAATATAAAGTTTCAGTAAAGTCAGTTGGTACAATGTTTTGTTTTTTTTTTTTTACTTAGAGAAGACATGCTGCTTCATGTTAAACCTTGATATTGTATATGTTTCTTGAAGGGCCACTTCTTACTCCTTTGTGTGTTTTCCACAAAGTCCAGGATGATGCCTTACATAAAGGTAATATTTTATAAATACTGTTGGAAATATATACTTCTCTAAAATCTTATTTTGCCTACAGATTACTTGGATCCACTTTGCCTTGTGTAGAATATTTGAAATATATTAAGTACAGAATGTCTCTCTAAATAACATTTAGAATCATCATTAGTTTACGACTCCTGACTCATTTGTTTATGCAGTGATACTTACTTCAAGAACACTGAAGTTTGTAATATATTTTGAATTAATCACCAAGCTAGTTTATTTTAACTTATGAAAAAATAATTTCTCATGTTGGTTTAATTCTGCTCTTATGTTATGGTCATGACATTTTCATTAAAATAAAGTAGAAAATAGAAGTAAATAATTAATGAAAAATAAAAAATAATAAATAAAAAATAAAAGCAAATCTCTTGTGAAATGTTAAACTTTTCTTACTTATTTTGTTTTGCTTTTCCTCTACCATGCTGGCAAAGCTGTATGTTGCAGATAAGTATAATTTTCTAGGTGCTAGGTTTGTTACTTTTACTAAAATTTTCAAAATATAAGGAGTTGAATAGTCATGGATTGTTTATTAAACTCCTTATCTACACATATAAAAATAAAACAATGATGGTGACCTGGGTATTTCTAAAATTGTATTCTGTTTTTCCATATTATGGTTTACAATGTAATTAATAAAGATTCTGCATATATTAACATCCATCCCCTTCTATCTCATCTGTATGTCCATACAGAGCATGTATGATTTCTATTCATTTCTATGTTGTGGTGAAGAGATTGTCTGAAGTAGCCTATATTTATGCAGGTAGATCTTAAGCTACGGTGCTCTTGTTTATTTGCTTGTTCGTGATCAGTATGTCTGAAAGATGATAACTATTGCATCAGGTGTGACGATTAAAAAATATTATTGTTGCCTGATACACTGTGATGAAATAGGTAAGTCGATTCATAATTTGTTAATTAAATTAGAAAAGAAATTCCTTTGGATTTGTTCTTTATTAAAGTTTTTTTTTTAACGAATTCCTTGGGATGTTTTTTGTGTAATATATATCACATGCCTCAACCTTTAAATTTGAATGTAGAAAAGAGTTATCAGAATGAGCCTAGAAAATATTGTTATGGGGGCGCCTGGGTGGCTCAGTGGGTTAAGCCGCTGCCTTCGGCTCAGGTCATAATCTCAGAGTCCTGGGATTGAGTCCCACATTGGGCTCTCTGCTCAGCAGGGTGCCTGCTTCCTCCTCCCTTTCTGCCTGCCTCTCTGCCTACTTGTGATCTCTCTCTGTCAAATAAATAAATAAAATCTTAAAAAAAAAGAAAACATTGTTTTGAAATATTTTTGTTCTGTTATATTATGTTAACTTAGGAAATAATGGTAGTTATTTTTATTAGCATTTCCTACTTTCCACATGCCCTTACAGATGAGATATCATGTTTTTCCTACTCTTTTTATCGTGGTTGTTATATTCTTCATGATCAATAACAATCAATAAAAATTCATAACATTAATTTTCTTTGGGAAAGTGATATTTTAGCAAGAATCCATGACCAAAAATTTTAGCTGTTGTTCTTCCAGGAGATGAGACTATCAATGTTCCCGAAATTTCAAGAAATAGAACTTATTAATTGTGTTGGTTGATGTTTATTGTCTCTGAACTTAGAGGTGCATAATTCAATTTAAAATTTATTTTGGGGGCGCCTGGGTGGCTCAGTGGGTTAAAGCCTCTGCCTTTGGCTCAGGTCATGATCCCAGGGTCCTGGGATCGAGCCCCGCATCGGGCTCTCTGCCTAGCAGGGAGCCTGCTTCCTCTTCCCTCTCTCTCTGCCTGTCTCTCTGCCTACTTGTGATCTCTATCTGTCAAATAAAATAAATAAAATCTTAAAAAAAACGGAGTGGACCTTATGGGGGTGCTTATCTGAAATTGAGGGACATTATAAAAAAATAAAAAATAAAATTTATTTTGAATTGAAAACAAGATCTTACTGAAGTTTAGGCATCCCACTTTATATCAGGCCTCCAGTACATTCTAATTTATTTATAGAAAATATCATAAACATGAATGACACTTTTCCTATTGCATTTATATGAAACTGCAATGACTCAAAGATGTCAGATTTGAAAAGCACTACCTTTCTATAATTTCTGTTTCCTAGGAGGAATGGATATACCATTTTAGCTCAATTATCCAACAGTATTCAAAACCACCATGAATTTTAAAACATAGTTATTACATCCTAAAAATCAAGTATGAAAATGTATAAACAACCAAATCTCTATCTGTAAATGAAATACTCCCACACAGACGGGTTTTAAAACTTTCTAACTTAAGGAATTTGATAGCACAGACTCAGGGTAGTAGTTTCAGTGCCTACAGTATACTTTCAGGGAGAGAGTAATGTAAGCTCTGAGTCACTTTCTGCCTAGAGATAACCTAATAGTGGTTCTGGCATTGTTTGTTTTTGAAAATACGTTCCTGGGCGTCATTCAGAAAATGCAGAGTTTGGCATCTATATAAATTAAGGATGATCTTTTTGAACTTTTGTCTTTCATTACATCAAATTACCATAATTGGACAGAAATTCCACTAAATTAAGCATTGTTAGGAAATGTGTAAATTGGAGCTACTCAAATTAGTTGCTCTTTGAACTATGTGCTATTGGTTCAGGATTAGATAAGGATTTTGAAGGCAAACCTAAATCATTGCTTCTTTTTGAGAGATTCTCAGCATATTTTCTTAAAATTAGCTGAAATAAACAATGTGTTTAGTCGCAAAGTGATTTGCATTTTTGCACAAACTCCCTATCTCCTTGAGAATTATAACAGATATTTCATGAAACATCATTGATCTTTACTTTGTTACACTGCTGTAAAGTACATTCAGAGTTGCCAGTTAAAGGTGTTAGTGTTGAGATGAAATTTCATGCATTTTTCTTCACTTCCATGCAAATGAACACAGTAATTTATTAAGACACAATGAAGAAAAAAAAAATTGACAATGAGTTCCAGATTTCAAAAATCACTTGCCATTCAATCCAAATTGTGAGTTTGATCGGTTACTGAACACTTTATAATGCACCCCCGGTAATTTTACAGAGATTACTTTTTTCTTACCAATTCTTGATTATTCTGTCTTGCAATGCAGAGAAAGCTAACTAATTTAAAGAGTGCTGTGAAGTGTGTAAACCTGGTGATTCACATACATGTACCCCTGGGTATAAAAATATATGGTTATAAAAAATAAAAATTAAAAAAAAAGAAAAAAGAAAAAAGAAAAATAAAATAAAATAAAATAAACTTCCGTTAATTTTGATTGTTATAAACTTAAAATTGACTAATTTCCATATACAGAGTTTAAAATGTTCACAATTTACATTAAATATACATTCTGTGTATACCTTGGAAAAATTATACTGAAAATTGAAATTAAAATGATGTTGTATATAGCTGCAAGAAGCCGCCTGTCCCATTTCATCTTACTATATAAGTTGTGTAGGTAATTTATAAAATCCCTGCTGCATAACAAATCTATTTTTTGTTGGAATGGGTAGTAATGTTTCTTCTTATTTCGAAATAAGAGTTGGTCTATGAGTGCCTCTGCAACTGTATTTTTCCTAAGTGGCTTCATGGTCTTGAACTGAGAAAGCTCAGAGCATTAAACATCAAAGTAATATATTTTGACATAATTAGACATCAAGGAAATGCAATTAAAATGACACTGAGATATCACTACACACTTACCAGAATGGCTAAAATAAAATATAATGACAAGCCCAAAAGAAAAAAATATACCATTTGATGATACACAATGGCAAGTTGTACCATAACTTAACCATCTCAGACTAGTGTAGTGTTAAATTTGTTTTTCTAAGCCATGTTTTGGGTCACTTACCACTTTTCAAGGATATAAAGTGCTATCATTTTACTTAAAACTGTGAAATTTGGTCAGATTTAAATTTCAATTTATGTTAAAACATTCTGTAAACTGTGTTAGACTTTGACATTTGTTCCCTCAGTTCAGTGAATAACACTATATCATATTCTGAAAAATACGCTAATTTTTTATTATTTTGAAAAATATCCCTTTTTCCTCTTATGGTAATTATTAATATGAATTAATAGTAGAATTTGATATGGTCCAATATGACCATAAATACTTTATTGTATATTATCAAATTTAATAATGAATATAATGTACTTCTTTGGACAATTTTTAAAGACCAGTCTACTCTTGAAACAAAAAAAAATGGAGATGCACTTCTTTAGTTCACACAAATTTCATTTTATTATATATGACCTCAGATAAATTTCAACAAATCATAATTTATTAAAATCATGTCTACTTAAAAATCTCATAGAAGAGTTAAACCATCAAAAATAAAAATAAACACACACAACACACACACATCACCCATGTATTGGCAAATCACAATTGCTGTAACAATACATTAGGCATTCCACAGTTAAGGGCTATCAAAATTTCCATCAGTGACAAAAAGATTTGTATCCAAATGGACTGATTTGCCAGAATCCAAGAAAAAGTCTCCTAGGATTTATTTAAAGGTAAATATTTGAACAAATACTTCTTAAATTTAGGAAATTCAGAACATACGATTAAAGAATATTTGCAGTGCAGACTATATTCAATCCTTCCTTCAAAATGTGCCTTTGAGTACATAATTCTGTTTTCTCGATCTAAATTGAGCTGTCTTCCAAGGAAGTTTTCCAAAATGTGTGTCTCTGTGTGATAAATGTTCTAAGACCTAACATGCTTCATTGTATTTTTACTGTGCTCTCAAATTTAATCAATAATTTGGATTGATGTATAATACCTAGTTTCAAATATCTTTTCCATCTATAAAAACTCCCAGCTGTCTCTTTATATGCTATTACTATTGAGAATTGTGCTGTCAGTATTATTCTTGTACATTTTAGGTGATCTGTTCTTCTCTTGGGCATCATTTATGCTCTTCTCTGTTTTTGATATTCTTAAAACTCACCATAATGTATACGAGTGGTTTTTTGTGTGTGTAGTTTTTGTTTTGTTTTGTTTCTGATATCTCATGTTTGGCATCATTTTAAGTCTGGTATCTTTTATCTTTCTTTAATTCTCCAAAATTTATCTCAGTACTTATTTAAATATTTTCTTTATTTTTTTTTCTCTTCTGCTGTATTTGGGCAGAAGTCATTAATTTGTTTGTTTGTTTTTCCCAACTCATTTATTCATTTTACAGCTATATTCATCTTAGTCTCCATTTATTGTATTCTTTATTTCAACAATTTTCACTTAATTTATATTCACAGTATAGTATCTTTCTTTTCCTTGTATATGTATATCATTATTTTATCATATACTTTTAAGCTATTTTTAAAAATATTTTATTTATTTATTTGACAGTGAGAGATCACAAGTAGGCAGAGAGGTGGGCAGAAAGAGAGGAAGGGAAGCAGGCTACCTGCTGAGCAGAAAGCTTGATGTGGGGCTTGATCCAGGACTCTGAGATCATGACCTGAACGGAAGGCAGCGGCTTAACCCACTGAGCCACCCAGGCGCCGCTTTTAAGCTATTTTTTAAAAGTACAGTCATTCTTTTTTTTTTAAGTTTTTCTTTATTTATTTATTTGACAGAGAGAGATCACAAGTAGACAGAGGGCAGGCAGAGAGAGAGAGAGAGAGAGAGGGAAGCAGACTCCCTGCTGAGCAGAGAGCCTGATGCAGGACTTGATCCCAGGACCCTGAGATTATAACCTGAGCTGAAGGCAGTGGCTTAATCCACTGCGCCACCTAGGCGCCCCTAAGCTATTTTTTAAATTCCTGTTCCAATAACACTTGGATTGGCATATAAAGTTAACCACATCATATTTTTTAGGTAAGTAATTGTACTTTTTATGTGCATAGTTATTTTGGTCCATGAGTTCAGCTCTTCTTAGGATCATCAAATCTCTGTAAAGTCTGGGTATGCTAGGATTTCCTAAGCAACAATAAAATACATTGAAACCTGGTAGCTTAATTATAATAATGTTTTCTTTCTCAATCATTCACAATAGTATTCCATTCTGAGTAGCTTCCTTCTATTTTGCAGCTATAGTGTTTGGAAAAACTTGAATTATGATATTACTGTGATAATGTGAATTAGTCAGGGTTTTTCAGAGAATCGGGAAGAGAAAAAAAGGAAGATATTCTCCAGGGCCAACTCTAGAAGTGACTATTAAAACATCTGTCCAAATTCAATTGAACAAAACTCAGAAATGCCATCTCCAGTGAAATACAAAAAAGATTATATATAGTTCTGGGCACACACATCTCATTTGACCCAATGATGTATATCAATGAAAGACTGAAGGCCAATCACCACTCCATGGGAGAATTTAAAAATAAATTTACTAATGAGGCCAAGAATTCAGAATCACCAATACTTCAGAACTAATAATAACTGCCTTCACTTGATGTTATTCTATAAGATAAATCCTACGGTCAAGTTTCAATTTTAAATTCTTAAATCCTTATGAAGAAGCATCATTTGGAGGGAGCAGTTTTCATAATTTATCATCCATCAGCCTTTTTTAAAAGATTTTATTTATTTATTGGACACAGAGAGAGAGAAAGAGAGCGAGAGAGAGAGATCACAAGTAAGCAGAGAGGCAGGCAAGCAGGGAGGGAAGCAGGCTTCCTTTTGAGCAGTGCCCGATGTGGGGCTGGATCCCAGGACCCAGAGACCATGACTTGAGATGAAGGCAGAGGCTTAACCCACCACCCACGTGATGAGAGAGCCACTCAGGTGCCCCTCATCCATCAGTCTTAATTGATTGGAGGAAAATGTGTGGAGGAATAATGCCTTAGGGAGCTAATCTCTCTAAAGAATTTTCAAGTCTTTACCCCTTCAAGGTTTTGTACAGTTCTGATAGCCTCTAAACATCCAGCGGATTTCTACAGTGACAGGCCTGTTAAAACCTGTCTTCAAACCAGGAATAGAGCTTGAAACATACCAGTCAAGGGCAACTTTGAGTATTTTAAGGCGTTTATCATCATTTCTTTGTTTTTGGTTAATATCTGAAATAGTTCCATATTACACTTGCATAATTTCTCCAGAGCTGACTTTGAAGGAGGCATTCAGTTCCAGCTAGTTCCATATTTTGGCAAGAACTATACTTCTATATTAAAAAAAAAAAACATATTTTAGGGCGCCTGGGTGGCTCAGTGGGTTAAAATCTCTGCCTTCGGCTCAGGTCATGATTCCAGGTTCCTGGGATTGAGTCCCACAGTGGGCTCTCTTCTCAGCTGGGAGCATGCTTCCATTCCTCTCTCTCTGGCTGCCTCTCTGCTTTCCTATGATCTCTGTCAAGTAAATAAATAAAATTTTTAAAAAAACATATTTTATACCAGTTATTCATGTTTATTAACTAAGATATCACAATACAAATAATACAAACAGTTGCTCTTTATTAATACCTTCAACCAAGATAAAAAAATATGTCATATTTTCTCCAAAAATTTTATATCATCTGATAGGTCAGATATATATAAAATTACATTTAAAGTTTTAAAAATATCAGCAAATATTTTCATTTAAATGCCAATTTGAAAAGAAATCTACTTTTCCAAACACGACTTTTTTTTTAAAGATTTTATTTATTTATTTGACAGAGAGAGATCACAAGTAGGCAGAGAGGCAGGCAGAGAGAGAGGAGGAAGAAGGCTCCCTGCTGAGCAGAGAGCCCGATGCGGGACTCGATCCCAGGACCCTGAGATCATGACCTGAGCCGAAGGCAGCGGCTTAACCCACTGAGCCACCCAGGTGCCCCAAATCTGTGATTTTTAAAAATGTATTTCCTTTGAAGGGTTATTTTAGAGCATTCAAAGAGGATCTAAGAGTGTGGTATTATG
This sequence comes from Mustela nivalis, assembly GCF_964662115.1. NCBI lineage: Eukaryota > Metazoa > Chordata > Mammalia > Carnivora > Mustelidae > Mustela > Mustela nivalis. Next base: position 1,502,883 of record NW_028136528.1, read on the forward strand.
CAGTTTTTAAGTAGGTATGAAATGGTTAATTATAGGATTGTTTCTTTAAGGCTTATGTATATTGTCCATTATATGCTATAAAATATTTTGAAAGTAAATTTAAGGTATGTTTTACGTAGTTTATTTTTTTGGAAAAAAATATTGAAATGACTTATGAAATTCAGTATACTCTCAACATTAATTTATTTTGAAATTTACCAGTTGTGTACTGAACTATTATAGGGCAGATATTACTTCAGACTACACTGGTAAATGAAATACTTGGCTTTGTAGAACTTTTATTTTAATGGGTGAGACAATTCAAAGCTATAAACCTTAATAAAAATGGCATAGTGCATTCAAAAAGGAAGAGTACAATGGGGAAAAAGAAAAATTCGATCAGGGTGAGAAAAATCAAGGTTGCTAGGCAGGGGATGGGGAGTTAAATCTTTTAATAGAAAGATCAGGGTAGTTACAATGAAGCTGACAATTGAACAAATGTATGGAAAGGTGATGAATTTGCGCAGAACTATCAGCAATAAGGTCACTCCAGACAAAGGAATTGGCTATCTTGAAGGCCATAAGGTTGGATCATGCCTGGCATATCTGAGGAATAGCAAGGAGGCCATTGTGAGTGACTGAAGAGTAGCAGGAAAAGAGGTCACAGAGGTTAAATGAGTGGCTAGATCATGTAAAGCTTAGAAGTCATTGTAAAACTCTGGCTTTTATATTTGGAAACTTACTGTGTGATCGAATTTTTGCTAATAACTGAGAGTTCAAATGTCCATAAACTTTCAAGGATTCTTATTCTAGTAAGACAGAATAAAGAGAAAGAGTTCATATTTTCACATGGTGTAAGAAATGCTCGGAGATTCAAGTGTAGGAAGCTATGGGAGCACAGAAGAAGGCACTAAAATCACACCATATATTTGATGACTGTGACTATATATAAATTTGTATTTTAGATTTTTTGTAGTCATGGAATCACACAGTATATACTATTCATTGCCTGGATTTTCTTTTCTCAGCATGATTACTTTGAGATTCTCCAATTGTCTTTGCTCTATTGATGGACATTGATGAACATTTCCACTGTTTTCAATTCTTAAAAATAAAGCTGCTATGAAATTCATATACAAGTCCTTGTATGAACATAGGGTTTGTTTTTCTTGGTTAAATGCCTAGAATAAAATGGCTATTTGTGTAACTGCAACATATTTTTCATTTAAAAAAATTTTGAAACTATTTTCCAAAGTGGTTGTATCATGATATATGCCAACAACAGTTTAGATTTTTTGTTGCTTCTCAATCTAGCTCAGACCAAGTACAATTAGCCTTTATAATTTTAGCCATTCTAATAGATATGTAAGCATGTCTCATTATGATTTTAATTTTTATTTCTTTAATGTTTAAATGTTGAGAAATTGGCCATGTGCCTATAAGCCATCCATATACTTTTGGTGACATGTCTCTTCCATTATTTCCTTCACATGTAAAATTGGATACTCTGTTTGGTTATTAGTAAGGTTTTTTATTTTTATTCATTTTTAAATAATCAGAGTAGATGTCCATTATCAGATATTTAATTTGCAAATCCCTTCTCCATCTTTACGGTTTCTCAATGGAGCTTTGATAGCTGTGTCTTTCAAGAAATATGCTACTTCTTTCCTGGTACACGGAGGTATGACTACAACATTATCAATGTTGACCTTTGCAAAGAAAATCATGGCTTAAGATATATGTAGTCTGCAGTTGTTGGGAGTGTTCACCATCCTTGCCTCTAACTCATCTCTCACTGCCCACACATTCAGGTATAGGGGAATATTGATTGACAAAATATTAATTGCCAAATAACACTAGTTAGAGAATAAGAAAAATGCAGGCACCTGATTATATAATATTCCTTAAATAAAATATGTTTTTATAAGTGCTATTGGAAGTAAATTCCTCAATACTTTAATCACACAGAATGATGAAATCCTAGATTTTTTTTCATTGTATTTACTAAGAAAATGATCATGCCTCAAGTATATTAAAATGGAATAGGGAAAATTAAAAATTGTTTTAAGTTGATTTGCGTGTGTTGTGCGTATGTGAGAGAGAAAGTGAGAGAGAAAGAGAAAGAGAGAAAAAGAGAAAGGGAAAGACAGAGAGGTGGCTGCAGTGAATTGATGAGTTGCAGGATAGATTTTAAAGTTTTGTCTTTTGCTTTCTACATTTCCTTTTCCTTAGGTTCAAGAGAACAATCAGTAATATCTCAGATGCCTGCTGGTAACATCAGCAGAAAGAGTTAGAGGTTCCTAGAAAATTATAGAAGAGATATAGTTTTCCTGACATAAGAAAAGTCATTTTTTGTCCCCAGCTATTTTCAATGATCTATACCCCACCTGTGTACTTGCCCAAGCACACTTCTTCCAAAACTTCCTGGGAGGTTCTTAAAAAGAAATGCAAAAACCACACTCCTTAAGGATTTTGAGGGAACAAGGCAATGGGAAAACTAACAGTCACCACCCGACCAGGAAATAGCCTAAGCTATTGAGACAATAAATCAGTGGTAAAACTCCTAGTGCTATTTCAAAAGCAATCAAGGCCTTGCATTCCTTTTCCCAGAAAATGAGCCCAAGACCCCATCTAGTTTCTATCTGCTCTTGAAGCCTGCAGAGTCCCTTTCCCTTGTCCAACAGTTACCCCTGCTTTATTCTAACGTTGACGTTTCTGCCCTCGGTGGAATACAAGCTTCATTCAGGTGAACATGCAATACATATTGCACAAATACATATGTGGATGTGCATGCATCCACAACCTTATGACCAACCATACATGGGATAATAAAACTCTCCCTTCTGAGTATTCATTTTAAATACCACTCTCCTTCACTTCCTGGGTCTTTGTGCAAATAACATCTCATAAATGAGATATAACCACCCAACACAAAATAAAATTAACTTTCATCCCAGCATTCTCCAATGGCTTTTACCTTTCTTGTATTTCTTTGTATCACTTATCACCATCAACCATCAATCATTATTCTATTACTGGTTTATTTTCTTATTTGAGACAGAGAGAGAGAGAATTGGGAGGGTGCGCAGAGGAAGAAGAAAACACCCCACTGCCTAGAAAGCCTGCTGGGGAGTTACATCCCAGGACCCTGAGATCATGACCCAAGCCAAAGGCAGTCACTCAATGGACTGAGCCACCAAGGTGCCCCTCTATTATTGGTTTATTTCACTATTATATTTCAAAAGAATGTAAGCTCTTTGTGGTCAGGTATTTTATATGTTTTATTAATTGAAGTATTCTCAGAAAGGTAGCTGGCAGATTGTAAGGGCTCACTAAACTGTATTTTGTTGTTATTATTGGGCTCCTTTATGGGCTTTACCTCTTATGCTAGAAGTCTATCCTTCAGATGTAAGCGATAAGAATAGAGCCGTGCTGCCTGTTCAAATGTGTAAAAAGCCTGTATTAAGTGGATATTTTAAAAGCTAAATGAATGGCTTAATATTTGTATATAGGGGGAAAGGGAACATATTTTCCACAGTTTAGAAGTGGAGTTCTTTTATAGAGTTCTTGTACAAGCCTACACGATGGAACAATAATGGCCAGTTGTACATTACAATTATACAAACACTTTGGTAATTTATATCCTTTTTTTGTTATTCTTGACTGGATCATTTAATTCCTTAGGAGCATTATAGCATTTCAACTTTTCATGTTCAATAAACTTATTGGGGTTGCTACCTTTTTTATTCAAATGGAGAAATAGTCATGATTTAATCTAAATAAAGTGTTATTGATTGTGTTGTTTTCTAGGAATGAGTCGCACATGCTAGTTTAAAAGTTTTGTTAAAGTCCCAAGTCTGTCACTGATAAAAGCCTTTTGTAGATTAGTAACTTGATCAAAACGGAAAAGTTATGTAACACCAATTGTTATACTGTCTTTGTTTCCATCTTGCATTGTAATAACACCCATCTTAACTCTATTTAAGACAAATCATTGCCAGATGGATTTCTGGCATTGATTGCAGGATATGAAATCTAGTATAACTAAAAGTTTTTGGTTTTAGTAGCATATAAATCAATTTAGAAAAATATATGTATTTGAATATAAGATAAAGTTTTAAATTATTTGGCAATAGTAAACTAAACTTTTTTTTTGTAAATTTTTATTTTCTAAAATTTCATTGAGCTCTCTTACAATAAGAAACAAGTTACAAAAAATTAAGGTTTATTTACCCCAATTCAAAATTATTAGGAATATAATCATAGAGGTTGAAGTATTTAAAATATTGAACCCAAAATGTTTTATTAGGTAAATTCATGAATGCTGAGCATTCACTGTTAAAATATACTAATACTATTGATAGACTGGTAGAAGCCTAAAATCAAATATTTATTAAATATTTATATCCATATCTTTTCATAGCTTGGTAATTCATTTCTCTAGCATTAAATAATATTCCATTGTTTGCATGTACTACACTTTCTTTGACCTTTCACTTATGGAAGGATATCTTGGTTGCTTCCAAGCTTTTGTCAGTTATGAATAAAACTACTATAGACATCTTTGTGGGTATAGATTTCATCTTCTTTGGATAAATACCAAGAGCTGCTACTGCTGAATCATCTGGCAAGAATATGTTTAGTTTTGTAAGAAACTGCCAAGTTGTTTTCCATTCTTTATTCTCAATACACATGGAAGAACATTCCTGTTGCTCCACATCCTCACCAACATTTCATGTTCTGTTGTCAGTGCTCTGGATTCTGGGTATGTACTGGTGTCTCTTTTTTGTTTTAATTTGCATTTTCCTGATGACCTTTGATGTGAAGCATCTTTTTATATGCTTATTTGCCATCTGTAATATTTTCTTTGGTGAGGTATCTGCTAAGGTCTTTGGCTCATTTTTAATCAGGTTTTTCCCCCATTGTTGAGTTTTAAGGGGTCTTTGTGTATTTTTGATTAACAGTCCTTTGCCAGATGTGTATTTTGCAAATTTTTTTTCATAGTCTGTGCTTTGCCTTTTCATTCTCTTGGCATTGTGTTTCACAGAGTAGACATTTTTAAATTCAGTGCTTGTGTTTTTTAGCTAAAGTTATTGCGAAAACCAAGGTCATTTAAATTTTCTTCTATATTACCTTCTACATGTTTCATGTTTAGGTTTATAATCCAATCTGAGTTCATTTTTGTGAAGAGTGTAGGATATCTGCCTGGATTTATTTTATTTTATACTTTTAGATTTAGCTTCACCATTGCTACAGAACCATTTGTTTAAAAGATTGTATTTTGCTCTCTTGTATTGCTTTTGCTTTTCTATTATATATGAAATATAATTGATAATATATATTCTGTTGCTTTAATCTAGTCTTTCTGTTGTATTACAATATCATGCTTACAATTATCGTTATGGTAAACTTTTTTTTAAGATTTTATTTATTTATTTGACAGAGAGAGAGATCACAAATGGGCAGAGAGACAGCCAGAGAGAGAGATGAGGAGAAGCAGGCTCCCTGCTGAGCAGAGAACCCAATGCGGGACTCGATCCCAGGCCCCTGGGATCATGACCTGAGCCGGAAGGCAGAGGCTTAACCCACTGAGCCACCCAGGCGCCCAATCGTTATGGTAAACTTTGAAGTCAGTCCTCAGTCTTTGTTCTCCTTCAACACTATGTTTACTATTGTGAGTCTTTGCCTCTCCATATAAACTTTAAAATAAGTTTGTTAATATTAAAAAAAAAGAACTTGCTGGTATGCATTAATTGTATAGATAAACTTGGAAACCAGTGACCTCTTGAGCTTAGCAGGAGATAGACCATGGACATCAGTTGTCACAGTGGTGCCTCTGGCAGAACCTATTGCAAATCCCTAGGCAAAATGACACCTCAAGGATCTGAGAGAATGTCTAAGAAGTACTTGATACATCCCTTGGGTATGGTTTATTGAAGTGTCCACCTGTCTGAAAGCTGGGGAATCTAGATAAGGGAGGGAAAATTAGTTATGATAAAACATATCAACAAACATCAATAAATTTTGTAAAACTAATTGTCATGGCTCATATACAATATGACCAACAGAGGGACCATCAGAAGGAAAGCATCAGTTATGTTTATTGTGAAATTTTTTATTCAAAATAAAGCAATGTGAGGGGAAGACACAATGAGAAAATTACCAGTTTTTAAATGGTAAACATCTTACAAAATGGAATAGGTTTTATATTCTAAGTAGTATATTGAAAAGTAAAACATTGGGGCGCCTGGGTTGCGCAGTGGGTTGGGCTGCTGCCTTCAGCTCGGGTCATGATCTCAGGGTCCTTGGATTGAGCCCCGCATCTGGCTCTCTGCTCCACAGGGAGCCTGCTTCCCCCCCCCCCCTCTCTGCCTGCCTCTCTGCCTACTTGTGATCTCTGTCTCTCAAATAAATATATAAAATCTTTAAAAAAAAAGAAAAGAGAAGTAAAACATTAAAAAATAAAATTTCAATGAAAAAAATTATTTAATTTTAAAAAAAGGTTAAAAATAGCAGAACCATTTTTCTTATAACTGGAAAATACACTGTATATACATCTATCAAAATAACTTGTCATGGGGGAGCCTGGGTGGCTCAGTAGGTAAAAGCATCTGCCTTCGGCTCAGGTCATGATCCTAGGATCCTTGGATCGAGGCCCACATCGGGCTCTCAGCTCAGCAGGGAGCCTGCTTCCTCCTCTCTCTCTCTGCCTGACTCTGCCTAATTGTGATCTCTGTCAAATAAATAAATAAAAACTTTTATAATAAATATTTGAAAAAATAACTTGTCATGTGTGAAATCAGGAGCATATGAAAAAAATAATATCTGAGGACAATACTTCTGCCATGTTTTGTGGCTTGCTAATATTTTTAAACAGTCAGGCAACTTTTAGCCTTATTGAAATACCTGCTAAGATACCTGCAGTGCCTTTTGGAGCCCTATGACTATAAAAATTAATTGCAAATATTCAAAATGTTTACTATGGTGTCACTATTTAGGGCCACCACCAAGTATGTTTCAGAAGTAAGCATAACTGTTACTCTTCCATAGGCAAAAGGGCATATTTTCAGGAGTTCCATCTGCTGTACCAGGAGGTGAATCAAGTAATGATTTTTGTCTATAAAATAATTCACTTTTCAATCTAACATTCCTCATTCCACATTATAATAATAAAAACTAGGAGGAGACTAAAACAAACAAACAACTACAACTACAACAACCAGCTTTTCCCACAGTGGAAAAGTAAATATAACCTTAGGAGTAGCCTGAAATTTATTTTTAAATATTTTTAAGATAAACGTTTTTGTTAGAAAACCATATATTTTATATTACTAAGAAATAACAGGCAACGTTTTATGAACTTCTAAAAAGTCTAGTTACTTGTATTTATCTAATAAGTCATCTCTTTATGAAGTAGAACATGATCACACCTCTTGTATCTACCCAAGTTTGTATGCTTTGGTTGTTTTATGTTTGCTATTTCCTTGCTTAATTTTTACAATATTTGATACATAATAGTATCTTTAAGTCCATCTATGGTTTCACAGAATTTGTTTGAACTTCATAAAAATGTACCATACTTTTTGCACTGTCCTTGTTTTACTTCTCTATTAGCTTTCCAAGTTTTATTCACTTTAGAGTGTGTAGCTATCATTTATTTTTACTCCTCCATAATGCTATGTTTACAAATTTGTATTTATCTGTACTTTTAAAAATATCTTAATTATATACCATTTCTCATCTCACGTAACACTCATGTTACTTCTACACTTATCAGATATTATGTAACGGAAAACCACAACTCAGCAACAATAGAACACCATTTTTCAAAATTAAATGGCTTACCAGAATTCTTTAATTCTATCCTTTATTTGTATTAGATGACCCTTTATTCTGGTATTTGGCATTGTTCATATGGAGGAAAGCTTATAAGTTGATATTCCATAAATAGAAGTATTTATTATGATTGATTAATTATTTTCATTTAGAATGCATAGAATATGGTTGATTTAATATTTCTTTCTTACTCTCTGCCTGGAACATAGTGCTATCTATACAATAGCCACTAAAATATTAAGTTAATTACCTAGACTTTAAACTGCATATTAATAGGAATAGCATACAGAACTCTTCTCAGATTGGGACACCTGGGTGGCTCAGTCAGTTAAACGCCTGAGCCTTTAGCTCGGGTCATGATCTTAGGGTCCTGGGACTCAGTTCTGCAACAGATTTCCTGCTTAGCCGGGAGTTTGCTTCTCCCTATTCCTGCTGCTCCCCCTGCTTGTGCTCTCTCTCACTCTCTCTCTTACAAATAAATAAAATTAAAAAAATAAATTCTTCTCAGATAGCTAATATAGAATATCGTCTTTGTATTCATCAAAGGGAAAGTGCCATATAATAATGAAATCCAGACTACTTCAAATTCACTTTTTAACCAGTAAGAAAGTACTGGAAACAAGCCAAAAATGTCTTCAATGAATTAAAGAAATAGATTGATTTTCAATATCTTAATGTTTCTAATGTTAAATTGCAAGATTTTTATACTAGATATCAGTGTAAATATTCATTATACAAGGATATTCTAAAAATAAACCCGAGAAAACTACTTGATATATATGATGACAAAAACGAGTTTGACCAATGTCAGTTTGGGTAAAATTTACAACACCTACCACCTGAAACTCTTGTTCTATATGGTGCCATCTTGTGATGCTGGGCAGCGGCAGTGAGCCACAGCTCCCAGTCAGCTAGAAGATTACAGGGGTGAACACCTGATATTCTTACAAGCATTCTATATATAGAATATATATATAGAATATATATATTCTTCTTTTTTAATGTAATATTTAATAAATTGCATGTGATATTTGATACTTTGTTATAAAATAGGCTTTGCTTAAGATGATTTTGCCCAAATGCAGGCAAATGTAAGTGTTCTGAGTATGTTTAAATAAGCTTAAGGTAAGCTATGATATTTGATTGTTTAGGGGTATTAAATGCATTTTCAATTTTTTATGTGTTTCTCTGTACATAGCCCCCTTGTAAGCTGAGGAACATCTCTATATGTATATGTCGCCTTGGTATGGCTTACATATTATTGGCATGAAACATCTAGAACAGTACGTGTGCCATAGAATTGTCTACAACATCAAACAAGTTTCTTGAAAACTTGTGCCAAAGGGGTTATGTCTTTAAGGATTCTTATTTCAGAAGGGTTCTCTCAAACGTAAGATTTTTCAGAAGTTAAGTGAAAATCTGACCAAACTAAACATTTTTCCATTTTCCCTAGTGAGCAAAGATAGCTAAAATCTATCTGCCATTTTCAACACTGTACTCAACGATTGTAATTCTAATTTAAGAACAGATTATTTATATCAAAACCACATGTTGGCCTAATCTTATACAATATTCATAAGTCACACTCAGACCCTTGGACACTTTTATTTGTTGAGTCTATATGGTACTACGGACATTCATCTTTTTTGACCTCATAGCTTCATGTATGTCTATACTTTTGAAAATACATGCATCATAGTTCCATTGTAAAATGTCTGGGTTATAAAATGTGCTATGCTATCAAAATGGTAATAAGAACATACAAATGACCTGATGTAATGAACTGGACCAGATTGCCAGATATCACATTTCATACCAGAAAGATTCAGTGGTAAGTTTTAAAATGGCCAGCTATACATTGACTGAATTATAACTCATTTAACTTCTTTCTTTGTGTACAGTATTATACATTAGTCAGTATTATAGTAAATAAGTACTTTGGACAGATGTAAATATGCTGTAATAAAAAATGTTTTTCTTCTTTCTTTTAGTCCTTTTTACTTGTGAGACTAGCCACAAATACCATGCCTCCCCCAAAATAATTTGCAATCAAAATTTATCTCTAAATGAATTTATTGCACAGAAAATATATATATATATATACACTTACAGTAGACATGTTCAAAAATAGTTACACAACAGCAGGGCCCTAAATGTAAGCAGTATAGTTGTTTTGTTTTGTTTTGTTTTTTTCTTTTATAAAAAAGAGGTTATGTGAAATATTGGGATTTTATTTCCAGGCCTAGTATTTCAAGACAGTTAACTACACTTACGGTGTCAACAGCCTCTTGTTGGCAGTACGATTTTATTGGCTCCATGGAATAACAGCAAGAATTTACTATTGCTTCTTTCTTTTACGACACACACAGAAAAAAAAAAATTGACACATTTGCTCAAGACCAACCAGAATCATTTTAACCTATCAAAATTGATGGGAGGCCTTCACTGCCAAAGTCACTGCTGCGTTTTCACAATTCATTGCAGACAATCTGCTACTCCCATTATGATAAAGGAGAGAAGAGTCATAATCAGGGAAGAAAGCTAGATTAATACTTGAAATTATCATTGAATTATTTAGCCTGCTATAGGATTATTATTATTAGTGTCATTTGATAATTTTCTCTCATTTTATTAAACACAACTGTGAGTAATTACGCTACCTAATATTTCTCTGTATTGGCTGACTAGCTAGCAAACATTCATGAAAATATCCATTAGCCACACATATAAAATGGTGCATTATGATGCTGTTGAATCAGAACATACCACTACCTGATCCTGTAGCTCTTTGAGGATTTGCAAATCAATTAATTCTATCTTTGTTGGATTCTTCCCATACAATTAGAAAATTTATAATCGAGTCCATGAACATTATTAGTTTTACCATTTTAAACCAGCAATCACACTTTGATTTTTACAACAAAAGCAGAAATATAAACACACACATTTGGATCAGTTTTCTGTTAGTCTGTCTGGACTTCAAAATCCTATTCCTCAAGATGATGCACACCAAAGTTCTGGATTAAACAAGAAATTAGATGGCACCTGAACACTTGGTTTAATATTCTCAAAAGGATTATGCAACTTCTTTCTTACAATATGACATTGTTTTACAAAGATCTACACTTTTATAATGTTAGTATTTTTAATAATCAATAAAGTCAATTAATCATGATTAAAAATCAAACATAAAAATTTCTACTTTTTGCTTTTGCCCCCTCCATTTAGAACTTATTTATAGCCTGATAATTCAAAGGTCCCTATGTTTATGAAAATCTGGACAGAAATAGCTCTAAGATCCCATTCAGAACTTGATATTAATCTAAGTCTTTTGGCTCCATTTATCCTGAGAGGAAAGAGTAGGACAAAGGATTTGAGTACTGTTAGTTTATCTGGGAGATTATCCAAGGTAGAAAAGAATGGGAAAGTGATACAGTGAAGAAGCAACTTTGTCAAAGAGGTACATTGTTGATATAATTGTTGTGGATAGAAAATGAAGGCTTGCTTTTACTGAAAGGTCCTGAGAAACTTCTTTAAGTTGTCCTCATGAAGACCTGAAAACTGACAATTTTACCTATGGTTCTTATTTCCACTTCACTGAGAGCTGTCCTCAGAGGACATTAACTCTCCTACACTTTCAGGTTGTGTTGGAGACATTCTAAAATGAGAGAGAGAACATGAGATGCTATCACTGTTAAGTAACTGCAATTTCCCATGGAACTATCCACCACAGGTTTGGCTATAATCAGGAGTTGGGCCTTGATATCAGAGGGATTTGAGGCAGTATCATTTTAGGTTAATCATTATATCTGAAATTTCCAAAAACTTCAACTGATGAAACTTTGATTATAAATCTATAAATATAACAATAAATCTACAGTATTCAAATTATTTTCATAGAAATACACAAACAAAGCATCAATTGACTAATATTTAAATGTTACAAAATACTGAACTGAAAGAATTTGGTCATATAACAACGTGTAAGAAGTAGAACTTAGGTTTAGGTTAGAAGTCAGGATGCATTTGGGACTCAGTTAAGAAATTGAATGGAGGGACGCCTGGGTGGCTCAGTGGGTTAAGCCGCTGCCTTCAGCTCAGGTCATGATCCCAGGGTCCTGGGACCGAGCCCCAAATCAGGCTCTCTGCTCAGCAGGGAGCCTGCTTCCTCCTCTCTCTCTCTGCCTGCCTCTCTGCCTGCTTTTCATCCCTCTCTGTCAAATAAATAAATAAAATCTTAAAAAGAAATTGAATGGATGTCTGACTATCTTATAGGTTTGCTAAAAATCAGTGACTTTGTGTTCACGTGTGGCTATGCAGGAATTTTTAACTTTCTCTAAGAAGTTATTAGATTTGATTATATAATGGCAGTAAAGAATGGGGAAAAGCAAAGTACAAACCCCATAAAGACAAAGACACTGAGTATGAGAAAAGAGTAATAGATAAGAAGAATCAATGCATTTGAGGAAAATGGGAATTGAAATACACAATGATTGTTGATTTTTTTAGATGGAGAAAACAAAACTAGCTTGCAAGAAGGAAATAACAGAAGACATGCTGTGATGTGATACAGAATCCTGGAAAAGGCAGTAACGTGGAATAAAGGAGTAGGGAGAGCATATCAGGTAATTTGGATAGGAAGGAGTTAGGAGATAATTGCTTGATAAATTTTATATGGCCCACTTAAATGCACAGATTTCTCTTCTTTAATTTATATGGAGAACAGGGTGTCCTTTCTCTTCCCTTTCAGAGCACCCGAGGTGTACTCTTTCAGACTGAAAACCTAAAAAGCTCAGGACTCAGTTGCTTAAGCACAGCTGAGAGGACATATTTCAATTAAGATTTACAGTTTGCTGTAGGTAGTAGACTGTCAAAAGTGGTTTAACCATATTTTTCATTTAACAAGAAGACTACAGAGAGTGTTTTCTGGTGTTGGTTCAGAGTCTTAAGAAAGTCAAGTGAACTATCTTAGAGGTTTTCATGGCTTTTTATTCACAGTTGAAAAAATTGCTGTTGGAGTTCTCACTATTAAGCCCACATTTCTGGCAGAAAGATAGAGGTAAAAGAGAATGATATCTTGTACGACTGATACTTTGTCATAAGGTTACAATGTAACTAGAAAAGAGACAATAAAATATTTGATGTTGTTTTAAGTTTCCTTGTTGTCAATCCCTCAGTGCTTTCTGATATTAAAGGAAAGAGTAGATGGATATTGACCTGGCAACTATCAACACCTGTCAGTCTCTCTTGGATAACCAATATCTCTATAATCTCTTCTTCCCAGTAAAAAAAATAAAATATATTCATAACCCACACTGTGCCATCTCAAGTTACTGCACCAAGATAAAATTACAATGATTTTCAGTTGTTCCAAATGGACAGAATACCCTTCCTTATGATATCATGTCTTATAAGATAGATAATTGGCATGCTACCAATATACCCAGATGTGACTGTGGAAGAGACAGGGAAAAAAATAATAATATTTATTTATTCCTTGGGTTGACCCTGTTTACACAGATGCATTACTATTAGAAAAGGTTGGTTTGGGACATTGGAATGAATTTACTTAATGGGTCTGTATGTAATTGGGTTGGAGGAAATTTTTAATTTCTACAAAAATTATTAGAATTTGATCTTATTCTCTTTTGTTGATTTTCACATGTTAACAAAGCCAACGTTTTTTTCTAGCAGACAAGATCTTAAATCCTAACAAAACTCAATTTTCCCTTTTTTTTTTTAAAGTTTGAGAGCCTCATGTTCTCTCATGCTGCTTTAAATACAACTCAAAAAAACAAAAGGAGCTAAATGGGGCAGTAAGACCAGACTTTTTATTTTATTTTATTTATCTTATTTTTAATTAAAAAATTAAAGATTGTATTTATTTATTTGAGAGAGAGAGAGAGCATGAGTGGGGCAGGGGGATGTAGCTGCAGAGAGAGACTGAGAAATATACTCCCTAATGAGCAGGAAGCCCAAAATGGGGCTCGATCCCAGGATCCTGACTGAGATCATGACCAGAGACAAAGGCAGATACATGTGCAAAATCCCTTTTTTTCTGGGAAACAATACTTTACAAGAGATGTTTGAAAAAGTACTGGGGAATCAACTTTAATCGGAGATACAAAAATTTAATTGACTTTTGTAAAGCTACAGGGATCCAAATGATGGGAATCCCAGCCCGTTTAGGTTGTGGACCACAGAGTATTCTTCTCTGAAATTTTTTATTTTCTTCCATGTCTACTAACTCCAGTCCAAGTTCACTGATCTCTTTTTAGATAGTGCAAAACATGGCAAAGAATACCAAACAAGTGCCCAATATTCTACATTTATTACATCATTTCTAACATATAGAAGTGTGTTATCAAGGCTGGTTCTGTGAACGAACCTAGTTATGCTAAAGTGTGTTTTGTTCTCCAAGAAATTAAATGCATGGTTATCACACAATTATAAAATACTTGTGTCAAGAATTTTTATTCAAAAATTAATAAGAGAAGCAGATATTAAAACTAGTTCACATGGTTATTTGGGATATAAGCAGAGTTGTGCAGCAGAAGTGCTCTGGGCCCATAATTTGGGTTATAGAATTTATGTTTTCTAATGAAAAATCACTAACTTGCATTATTGTTAACAAGAATCCTGTGCATTACCATCAGTTTTCTCCATTATAACCTCTTGCTCTACAGTTTGTAAATAACTTTGTCAATAGCAAGCTAATAAACAGGGTGACTCCAATGGATTGAGATAATCTCTAGAGTTTCTGCTACATAATGAACAGGACTCCATTGAAAGGACACCTAAGAATTTATTTTGTCCCAAAATTTGATCACTTTTTTCACTGTCCTTACCTATTTTCCAAACCTAGTCCTTTTGCTTCACCTTTCAGTCTACGGACAACCCTGTATCTGACTGACTTGTTAATTCTGGGAATGTCTTGCAGATTAATTTGCTTGCCCGAGGTGGTTCCTCTAATTGATGTCTAAGAACCCTAATTAGTTAAGAAAACTTTTTTTTAACATTTTCATTGCTATTTATTATTATTATTATTATTATTGCTAATATCTCTATTATAAATAATTCACAAGGGCATCTTTCTGACAAAAGACAAAGAGCTGGCTACTAGTAGAAAAAGTACATTTAACTCTGTCAGTGAAAGTGGTAAAGGGATTTGAGAAAATAAGGCAAAGCAGTGGAATTATGTGTTAAAACTTTAAATATTATAGACACATTTACTTAATTTCTAATACTGTTGTTGCTTATAATTAAATAAGATGTTTTCCATGAACCACGCATTACAGCAAATATATTGTTTATACAGATTAAATTTTCATCAAAAGGGACGCCTGGGTGGCTCAGTTGGTTAAGCAGCTGCCTTTGGCTCAGGTCATGATCCCAGCGTCCTGGGATCGAGTCCCGCATCGGGCTCCTTGCTCGGCCGGGAGCCTGCTTCTCCCTCTGCCTCTGCCTGCCATTCTGTCTGCCTGTGCTTGCTCTCTCGCCCACTCTCTCTGAGAAAGAAATAAAATCTTAAAATAAATAAATAAATTTTCATCAAAAAATTGTAAGTGTATTTTATTGTAGGATATGATAAGCATTTTGCAGATGAGAAAAGTGAAATTTAGAAAAGTATGTCTTTTCAAATCCCTTATACAATATCTGGCCTAGATAGAAGGATATACTATCACAATTGAGGAAGACAATTGAGATTACTTAAAATGATAAACTTTACTGTATAGGGATTTTTACAAGTTTGCCACAGATTCAGATTCTTTTAAAATATATATCTATTTTGTGTAAAGAGAATGCACTGAGAAGTAAAAAGAAAGTGATATATCAGTGCTATCAACTAATGGCTATAATATCATCACCTTATTTATGAACAATGAAACAGTGTGCAATATTTAAATAAATTTAAATAAATTCCTATTTATTTTATATATTTATAAATTTAAATAAATTTCTATTTATTTATTATTAAAGAAATTCCTCTAACAAACAGTATGTTTTGAAGGTTGCTAGCAGGAAAGTGTTGTACGACATGGAAGTAATCAGAAAATGTGATCTAAAATTCTGCTTTCAAGGGCGCCTGGGTGGCTCAGTGGGTTAAAATTCTGCTTTCAAGAAGCTATCACAGTAAGTACTGAGCATTAGCTATTATATGCTATGGATGAATAACTGAAATCTACATTTGAAACTAATGGTACACTATATGTTACCTAATTGAATTTTAAAAAGTTAATAAAAAAAAACCACTATTTTATAAAACAATATTCCCAACAGGCTCTTTTGCTTTAAAATACTCACTTTGTAATGAGAGTCATTACTTTTGTCTAGCCAATTCTTACAGCACTGTTTATCCCTTCTCTGCTTTATCCCTTCCCAGTATCAATAAAGGCTCACTTGGGTTACATAGAAGCCATGAGAAGGCTTGTAATAGATCTGGCTGGTTTTCACCAGCAATTTGACCACCATGTGCACAGGAAGTCTATTGATAAAGTCTTTATTGCAATAAGTTGCAAATACATGGATGATTTTGAATTCTCTTTCTTGAGGTCTTGTTTCATGATAATAAATTTAGGGTGGCTTATTGGAATGGATGTTATTAACATATCTTCATAGTTATAAGCACATGGAATTGTAAAATAGATGAATGAATGTGGCATTACTGACAACTGTCCTCATTTTGAAATCAAATTACAGTGTACTAAGATGAGGAAGCAAAGCAGATTTGGGATTATGAGTGAAATAATTTAAAAAAGTCTTGGGGTATGATCAGACTATTGGGTAATTCAGTAGAAAAATGTCAACTGATTGAGATTCTGTGTTCCCTGATTTCAGAGAGAAGTTAAGATAAATAAGTAACACGAGGAGACTAGGAAGCCAAACATAAGTGATAATTTTGTGCCAGGGTGTGTTTACATCTGTTTATCTTCTTGCTTTACCACTAAGGTTGCTCCTAGAGGAGAGTTTAAATATGTGTTGGAGCTAATCTCTGTGGATTACACAAGAAACCACATCCTACAGCTCTCCCTGAAACACCCCTTATGATTTCAATGTAATTTGGTTTTTGCATTTTTAGAAATAACAAAATACTTTGCAAACTCATCTACTTTATTACCATCACAAGTGAGTCAGCTGACTCCACATTTTAACACAGTGACGGTCACAGAGGAATGGAGGAATGAGTAGAGTTATCAATATATGTGCTTTTAAGAAGTATGACAGGGTAGCAGCTATTTCCAGGAACCAAAACATGGGTCAGCAGCTGTGCAGGAAAAGTGATGGAATAAATGACTCATTTCAGAGGAGTTCTATAACATATTAGTTCTATAATGTATCTTCAGCCCCCAATTACCCGCTTTGATCTAAAGATAAGGATTTACAGTTAAGGTCCCATTTATGATTTGACTGGTGTGGTCTGAATCATGTTTACTATTGTTTTGACTATTACTTGAAGCCTATAGTAGTACTTGGGATATGTGTTGTGTATTCTGTGAACATGTGCTATTTTTAGATTAGATAATTTCTGTCTCGAACCCCTGTTCATTTGTTTGTTTTTGTTTATTTGATAGTGGTTTCAGTAAATGGATATATCTGAAAAATTGCAAAGCCACTATTAAAACAAGTTATTATTATATATAGCATGGAATTGCACATTCCTCCTTTGAATCCGACAGAGCTTCACCATATCCTTAACAATTTGGGAAAAACATGCTATTATTTTTCTTTATAAAATTTCTCCTGTTAGGCTGTGATGGTTGTCATCAGCAGTAACTCCTCTGAAGGCTTTGTCAAAAGAGTTGAAAAAATTGGAAAGGTGTGTGAATGAAGCTGTTTGCTGAATATAAAGAAAAGAGCATTGAAGTACAATTCACACTCTTACTTCTCCTTCTATGCTTTCAGATGTTTGACATTTGAAAATTTTGCTTCTAGAAGAGATGCCCTATATAATTCTTACTTTAAGGAGCAAGTTGCTTTTATAATTTTTTTATTATTCTACCATTCCAGTATTTCCATTTAAATTAAATTCAATACCATTTAAAAAAAATCAAAAGTGCAGCCAGTATTCAATTCCTGGGCTAAATAATTTTAGAAAGCTTTGTGTTATTGAACCTACAGGGTTTTTCTGTAGTTTTAACTCTTTCTTTCTGTGATTTTTCCCATTAGTCACGTAAGTGACTGCAATATAACAGACATTGAGGATAAAGAAGGACTGAATAGAACAATCCTTGGCCTCATGAAGTTGAGAATCTAGCAAGGGAGTCAAACAATTCAATCATTCAGAGACAATTTATTGAGTGCCTGGCCTAAAATGAGCACAACAAAACCCCAGGCCAGAGGAATCATTTTAATGGGAGAGATAGATAATAGGTAAGCCAACTTTAAAAAAAAAATCGTACTGCTTTTTCTTTAATAGAGATGCATATTTGAACTAAATAAGCACATTTTAAAAAGAGCAGTGATTGAGAAGAGGTTTTTTAACTGAGTGGTCCGAAAGGGCCTCCCTGAAAAAGTCTGTTTTGAACAGATTTCTGAATAATATCAGCTAGGAAGCTGCGTAAAAATCACAGGGATGGGTGATTTTTCCAGTCGAAAAACTCTAAAGGCTCCAAAGTCACAATAGAGCTATAAGTTTCTCTAATAAAGTAACTTCTGACAAAGAATGAGAAGAAATAACTAACCCAGGTTTGAAAGAAAAGGGACAGACTTTCTATGGAATTCATATTTAATTAAAGCTCTAAAGGACAAAAATACAATAGAGCAAAATTCTGGTCACGCTGATATACCTAACGAAAGTTCATAAACAAGGTGTGGGTAGCAAAGAGTGTGTGGGAATGTTGGTAAGAACAGTGGGGAAGAGTCATCCCTGAACATGTTCTTAAATGAAGCAATTCTTGGGTTGTATTAAAGGGTAAATTGGAGTTTGCCTAAGTGATTAGAGAAGGATGCCTCAGCTTATGGAAGTTCAAAGCCATAAAGATGTGATAAACTACTGCAGATATTTTCATGTATATTTGTTGTTGCTTCTAGTAATGGTGATCTAAAAACTCCTACTTAAGACAACTAAAAATCCAGACAAAATAGCTTTTAAAGTTAAAAATATCAGAATGATTATAAAAATAAGTGAGGGATTACTGGGCCAAAATACGAAATACAATGAGAGCCTAGAGATATATGCCCTGAAGCCATTTTAGCTATGAGAGCATTTGAAACTGCTAAAACACACTGAGCTGTGTTGTTAATAGACTCTTGATACTAGAGAAACAAATCCAGCAGCAATCAAATTTGAGGACTTTGGTACAACCCAAATTTAACTTGAGATCCACAAAGCACAAGGAGAAGCAGAAATAAGACTATAGCCTACCTTGCCTTCTGTGTAAACTGAGAAAGCCAATCACTGAATTTGGAGTATGATTGTCTTGTAGAGTCTCAGATATAAGAGAAAATCCTACCAAGGAGGACCATACCGTTATTATAGCTCTTAATTATCCCTACTCAATAAGAGTTTCAAATATAATGTCTTGAACATAGCAAAATGTAACAAAGCACACAAAGAAAAACCATTAACAAGATTTGATAGACAAAATGGGATTAAGTATGATGTTAAAATGATCAATAAAGATTGTAAAATGGCTTGATTACTCTGCTCAAAGAAATGAAAGGGGAAGCAAATTGAACAAAAAACTGACACTAAAAATGATATTGAGAAAGGTTTTATAAATGAACCAAATGGATACTCTAGAACTTTAAAGATATGACAGCTAATTTAAGATACCACAGGGGTGCCTGGGTGGCTCACTTAATTAAACCTCCAATTCTTTTTCCTTTTTTTTTAACACCTTAATTTTATTTTATCTCTTTCAATTTGGCTCAGGTCATGATGTCATGGTTGTGAAATAGAGCCCAGAGTTGGGCTCTGTGCTGAGCCTGGAGCCTGCTTAAGATTCTTTTCCCTTCTTTTTCTATCCCTCCCTGCACTCTCACTTGCTCACTCTCTCTTGCTTGCAAATAAATAGATAGATAGATAGATAGATAGATAATAGACAAAGCAAAATAAAAGCAGATTATGAAAATAAATATAAAGATTTTGAAATGAAAACAAGTTCAAAATAAAATAGAGAAGACCTACACAGCTAAAAGTTCATTCAGAAAATCTACTATTAAAGAAGTCAGTATGACACAGTGTTAAGATATCAAAAGATTTGAGCATGTACTTTACAGAAAGGGTAATCCAAATGGCCACTCATATATAAAAACTGTTTATCTTTATTATGAATCTGGAATTAAATTAAATTAAATTAAAAATAAATTAAAACCTAAAATGACATACTATTACACACTTACCATATTGGGCAACAGTAAAATTGCCTTGCAAGAATGTGAAAGAATGAAAGTGCCCATAATAAAAACATTTGAGGTAAGTTGGACAATATTTAGAAAACTTAAAAATAAAAATAAAAATTTGGTCCATTCCTAGAAATACAACATGGAACTAAATGAATATTTTCACCAGGATATGCAAACAGATGATTATAGCTATTTCATTCATAACGGCAGATCAGTAGTGGTCTATTTGCACAATGTTACATTAAATAAGAGAGAATATTAACAAACTGGGAGGAGGGGCTAGGTTGTTATCAGAAACAGATCTTCTATGGTGCTGATTATGTTCTATTTCTCAAAATCTTTAAGTTAAAAAAGTTTTCAAATTTATATCTAGATAGATAGATGATAGATAGACAGATATCCCAGAAGCTGCAATGCTAGGCTAAGACCAGGCTTTAAAGGGCTTTTCTATACTCTACTAAATACTTGAAACCATTCATTATATCATAGCTCAGTGTTCAAATCTCCATTTGTTTCCTCAGTTTCCTAATATTTACCTTAAGGTGACCTGATTCAGACTTTTGATCACCTTTGTCTAAATATTTCTATTTTAACAAAGTCCTTTTTAACACTGAGAGACTAAAACTTAGAAAAATACTCTGATTGTTATCTCACTAGGGTGGAAAATATATAGTTACCCATTAACTAATGATATCCATGTCTACATTAGATCCGTGGCATTTTTAATTCTTGGGAGCTTTTGGTTAAATGAAATTTTTAAGCTTCCTTTAAAGGAAGCTTTAAGCCATCACCACATGAATAAAATTAAAGAACCAAATGAAAACAGGCCAAGTATTTACAGAGTAATAGAATGTGCAGTGGAAAGAGTACAATTCTGAAATCATAAAGCCTAAATTAGTGTGATGCATTTTTGCTACCCATGTAATCATAAACCAGTTATCTAAATGTGTTAGCCTCAGTTTTTTCACCCATGAAATGGTGATGATAATACTTATTATGCAGCGTTGTTGTGTGGATGTGATGAAGCATGGAGCATGAGAGTCTCATATTCCATGCTAAAATGATAGCTATTTTTATACTTATAATAATTCTAGTAATAGTAATTAAATTGTTCAAAATGGTAATATTCATTTATATTGAGGCATTGTATTGACTATTATTAGACACATTTACCAACATAAATTTCATTTTACTTTACCCCCTCTGAGGATATATATTCCCTAATTCAATATGAATCTCCTTATGAATAATAATTATCATAATAAATATGCTGATTTTTCTTCTATTTGTTTTTAAGGAGGTATCCTTTACTGTTGAACATAAAGAAACTTAAGCAAGTCTGTCTTATTCAAACTTTGCATGCTGCTTTCTTATGAAACTAGATTATAGAGTTGTATGAAATAAATTCATGCAGTTAAGACATTGATGTTTGGAACACTGGGTGGTCAGTTTAGTATTTCAAAAGAAGATTTTAAATTTAAACCTTAAAACTGAGCTCTTTCAGCCTTTTTTATAGACCATCCTTCATGCTTCATAAGTACTCCTCCATTGTAAAGTAAGTAATAGTTTTTGTCACAGTGTATATACCAAAAATGGATTTTATATTCTATTATTTCAGAGTTAGTTGCAGTTTCTACTGCCTTACTTCCTTTTTTGAAAAATAGATTAATTCTACAAAAAGTTTTTTCCAGCTTTATTGAAAAAAATCGACATATTTGTAAATTTAAGAAATGATTTCTTATAACATTGCAAACTTTTAACATTGTGTAAATTTTGTACAATTTGATAAATTGGTATACATCTTTATTGCAATATAATCTACACAAAAATGTTAATACATCTACTATCTCGTATAGTTGCCACTGATTTTTATGCATGTATCTTAAGGAATTTTAAGATCTACTCTCTTAGCAACTTTTATGTATATAGTATAGTAGAGATAAACTTCAGAGGTCTTGTGGGTTTTGTTCCAGACTGCCTCAATAAAGTGATTATCTCAATAAACTAAGTCAAATTATTATATTTTTTGGTTTCCCAGTGCATATAAAAAATTATGTTTCCCAGTGCATATAAAAAATAAAAACTATACTGCACTGTTCAAAAGCATTATGTTTTTAAAGAAAATCAATGTATATACCTTAAGTACACTAGTTCTGAGTTTTCAGTGGGTCATAATTACTGATCACAGATCACCATAACAAATACAATAATAATGAAAAAACTTGATATATTGCAAGAATTACCAACATGTGACAAAGAGACACAAAATGAACAAATGTTGTTAGAAAAATGGTGGCAGCAGACCTCTTTTATACAAGATTGCTATAAACTTTCAACTTGTAAGAATGTGATATATGCAAAGTTTATTAAAGGGAAGCACAATAAAAAAAAGTATGTATATCTTATTAACTATGATCATCATGCTGTACATTAGATCCCCAGAACTTTTTCATATTATAGTTGCAAGTTTGCACCCTTTGACCACCTTACTCCACCCCAGGTTCACCCCTTGTCAACTCAACTCTAAGTTTCCATTAGTTTTCCTTTTCCTCAGATTCTGTATGTAAGGGATATCATAATACATAAATTTAAAAAATATATAAAATCTTTGAAATATTTCACTTAGAATAATACCTTCAAGATCCATCCATGCTGTTGTAAATGGCAGTATTTCTTAATTTTTCATGGTTAAGTAGTATTCCGTAGTATATATTTACCATACTTATTTTACTCATTCATCCATTAATGGATACTGAAGTTATTTCCATCTCTTGCTTAGAGTTAATAATTTTATAATAAACATAAGAGTGCAGATATGTCTTTGAACAGTGACTTCGTTTTCTTTAGATAGATACCTAGAAGTGGGATTACTGAATCATATGGTAATTTTACTTTTAATAATATGAATAATCTCCATACTGTTTTCCATACAAATTTATATCCCTATTACAGTGCATAAGTTCCCCGTTTTCCCCAATATTTACCAAAATTGGTTAGTTTCAATTTTTTGGTAGTATATATTCTAATATCTTGCTGTGTTTTTCAGAGGTAAACAACAACAACAACAACATAAGGACTTTGCCCTGAGATTTTTACGTTGAGCACTTTTTAATGCTCCTGTTGGTCATTTATATAACTTTTTTGAAAAAAAAGTCTATTGAGATCCTTTTGCTATTTTTTTAATCATATATTTTTTTCTATTTGTATCTGTTGGTTATTAACCTCTTTTCAGATATAAGATTCGTAAGTATTTTCTTACATTCTGTGGATTGTGTTTTCATTCTCTCTCCCTTTTTTTGGCAATGCAGAAACGTTAGTTTGATGTAATACCATTTATTTATTTTTGCTTTTTTTGCTTGTGTTTTTGGTCTGGTATCCAAAAAACTATTGGCAAGACCAATGTCAAGGAGAATTTTTCCTATGTTTTCCTTTAGGAAATTTAGTTTCATGCATCACCTTTAAGTCTTTAATCTATTTCAAGTTCAGACTTATGAGTGATATAAGGTTCCCTTTTCATACTGTTTATGTGACTATTCAGTTTTAAATATCATTTATTGAACAGACTATCTTTCCCCATTACATATGTTGGCCCCTGTCAAATATTAGGTGACTGTATGAAAGGATTTATTTCTGGGCTCTCAATTCTGTTCTACTTGTTTATTGGTCTGTTTTTATGCCAGTATACTTTATTGTTTTGAGCATGAGGGCTTTGTAGTATAGTTTCAAATCAAGAAGTGTAATCTCCCTTCTTCATTCTTTCTCAGAACTGCTTTGATTATTTGTTGTCTTTCATGGTCTCATATAAACTTTAGGATTCTTTACTTACTTCTGTAAAACAATAATATTGGATTTTTTTTTAAGATTTTTAATTTATTTATTTGACAGAGAGAGATGACAAGCAGGCAGAGAGGCAGGCAGAGAGAGAAGAGGAAGCAGGCTTCCTGCTGAGCAGAGAGCCTGATGCGGGGCTCGATCCCAGGACCCTGGGATCATGACCAGAGCTGAAGGCAGCGGCTTAACCCACTGAGCCACCCAGGCGCCCCTAACATTGGATTTTTGATAGGAATTGGATTTACAGATGGTTTACGGTAGTATGGACATTTTAACAATGTTAATTCTTACCATTCATAAATATGAGCTATCTTTCCATTTCTGTCACCTTCAATTTCTTTATCAATGTCATAGTTTATGGAGTACAGATCTTTCATCTTCTTAGTTAAATCTATTCCTAAGTATTTTATTATTTTTGATGCTATTGTGAATTAGATTGTTTTCTTTATTTTTTCAGAATTCTTTATATTTACTATATTTGAAATTACCATATAATACCAAAATAAAATTATGATTATGTGAAGAGTCTGTAATATTAAGAAGATGACTTTGAAATGATTGCTTATCTAAATGAAATTTCCCATTTTATAATCTTGTATAAGCTTCCGTTGTCATTTCCTATTTAAAATCTATTAGAAGGCACTCTTATTTTCCCTTAAGTGGGAAGTCAAATGTGGAACAAATTCATCCCAAAGGAACTGATTCTATATTCCACTGAAGACCAGGTGGCTTCCATGTGGCATTTTGCCTCTTGCATATTGTTCATCTCCTACAACAAATGGGGGTATGCTCTTTAGTAAACTAATTCAACTCAATTAGAGGCATTGTCTTCAAGGGATAACATCATAGAGACTAGAATCAGAATCATACTTTTGGGAAAATTGGGCCCAGGATTTTTGTTTTGTTTTGTTTTGTTTTAAGATTTTATTTATTTATTTGACAGGCAGAGACCACAAGTAGGCAAAGAGGCAGAGGGTGGGGGGGGAAGCAGGCTCCCTGCTGAACAGAGAGCCTGATGCCGAGCTTGATCCCAGGATCCTGAGATCATGGCCTGAGCCGAAGGCAGAGGCTTAACCCACTGAGCTACCCAGGGGCCCCTGGGCCCAGGTTTTGATGGCTTCTTTCCTCAATCTTATAAAACCTATTTGAACTCTACTGGATGCCAGAACTGCTTAAAAATATTTGGTCCCTTGTAATTTTAACCTTCCAGTATTCAATGCACCTGATCCATGTAATATCTTATAGTATTTTATTCAAATGAAGACTCTCAAAGTGTGTTTCTTGGGAGACACTTTTCAATTGGTTGCTTACATTTCTGCATTTATTATTTGTTCTAGGCCATCCTTTGAAGATGGTTGTATTGAATAGACTTGGAAGACAGAAATAGTATCTTTTTTTAAACTTAACCTGTTGTGTTTGCAAATATTATCTGCCTCTGTTTTGATTCTTCTTGTGGGAACTGAGGCTCAGAACTGATATATAACTCCCACCCCTACACACACACACACACACACAAACACAAATACACACACACACACAAATACTGTTAATATTCTGGCTACCTCTATTGCTGTGAATAATAAACTATATTATTTCTGAACCATGAGTCTGCGTCTTCTATCAACACCCAAGAAACTACGGCAGACTCATACACCAGCTTTCAAATAAGGGAAAATAATCTCAGATGCTTTATATTTTTTGATAGTGTTACCTACTTCTGAACATATGACTGAACACATATAAAGCTGGAGCCCTGACCATTTAGAGCTTCTTCTGTGGAATAACTATGCATTCACTAGTAAACAAAAGTAGATTCATCTTTTTTCTTTTTTTTCCTCCTGACACCATTTCCTCTCTCACACTGTTGCTCAAATTGGATGGAGTCTAAGGTCCTTTGAGGAAATTTTTGTTTAATGACTCAAAATAAAATAGGAAGAGTCTAAAGTGCTAAAAATACTTCTAGATAAAAGGTATAAGATAGTGCCAGAAAGGATAGTAATTTTATCTAACAACTGCCTGTTCACCCCTTTTTTGTTCATTAACTAATCTCCAAATTCCTGACTAAATCCCTTTTGTAAGCCAGAATGTGAGCTAAAAACTGGGATTTTAAAAAACTTTTATTTGAAATCCAGTTAGTTAACATATATGGTTGTATTAGTTTCATGTGTACAATATAACATATAGCACTCAGTGCTCATCATGACAAGTGCTCTAATTAACCCCCATCACTTATTTAATCCATCACTCCTTTCAGATCCCCTCAAGTAACCATCAGTTTGTTCTCCGTAATGAAATGTCTGTTTCTTGCTTTGTTTCTCTTTCTATGTCTTATTATTTCCCCTTTGCTTGTTTGTTTTGTTTCTTTTATTCCATATATGAGTAAAGGTATTTGTCTTTCTCTAACTGACTTATTTCACTTTTAGCATTATACTGTCTAGTTCCAACCATGTTATTGCAAATGGCAAGATTTCAGTCTTTTTTATGGCAGAATAATATTCCATTGTATATACATACCACTTATTCTTTATTTATTCATCAATTGATGGATACTTGGGCGCTTTCCATATCTTAGCTTTATAAATAATGCTGCTATAAACATAGGGGTGCTAGCATCCCTTTGAATAAGTTTTCTTATATTCATTGGGTAAATACACACCAACAGGATTGTTGGATCACAAAGGACTTCTATTTTTAAATTTTATGGAAATTCCATACTGTTTTCAAATATGGCTGTATCAGTTTGCATCACCACCAACAGTTCACAATTGTTCCTTTTTTTTTTTTAAGATTTTATTCATTTGACAGAGAGAGATCACAAGTAGAGAGAGAGAGAGGAGGGAGCAGGCTCCATGCCTGGCAGAGAGCCCGATGTGGGACTTGATCCCAGGACCCTGAGATCATGGCCTGAGCTGAAGGCAGAGGTTTAACCCACTGAGCCACCCAGGTAGCCCCCACAAGTGTTACTTTTTCACATCCTCTCCAACACCTTTTGTTTCTTGTAGTGTTGATTTTAGCCATTCTGACAGGTGTGAGGTGGTATCTCTTTCTAGTTTTGCTTTGCAATTTCCTGATGATACATGATGATGGACATCTTTTCATGTATCTACTGAACATTTGAATGTGTTCTTTGGGGAAACACTTGTTCATGTCTTCTATCCATGTTTTTATTGGATTATTTGTTTTTGGATGTTGACTAAAAACTGGATATTAAGTAACACACAAGACAGGTTTCCTTGAGCTTAAATTTTATTTGCATGAGTATCATTAACAGGAAAAAATATGCATATGTGTATGTACAAGTGTGTTTATGTATATATCTATCTATCTATCCTCTATCCCATGTCTTCTAATTGTGGTAAATCCTGTAAGTTGGGGAATGGGATAGTCTGAAGAAATATGCTTCTGGATATGCTGGGTAAGCAAATTTAATTGCACTCAGATGCATTGGATATAAGTGAATCACTCAAATGAGTTATTTAATATTATATAGAAACAAATAAAAAGTTTATGTAGTTTAAAATAATAGGTAGTTAAAATAATTTTTTTGTTTGTTGTTTTTGTGTCTTTTTTTGTTTATATATACTATGGTGTGAATGTTTATGTCTCCCAAAATCATATTATGGAATCTAACTCTGGAAGTGATAGTATTAAAACATAGGGGCCTTTGGGAGGTCATTAGGTCATAAGTGGGATTACAGTCCTTTTAAAGGAGACCCCAGAGAGTTCTCTTGATTCATTCATCATGTACGTTTACAGTGAGAAGATAGCCATCTATGAGGAAGTGGGCTCTCCCTGGATCTGCCCATTCCTTAATCTTGAACTTCTCCGTTCTAGAACTGTGAGAAATAAATTCCTGTTCTTTATAAGCTATTAAGTCTATATCATGTCCGTTATAGCAGCCTGCATGCAGAAGGACACTATGACCTAAAATGAGAGCAATAAATATAAAGTTTCAGTAAAGTCAGTTGGTACAATGTTTTGTTTTTTTTTTTTTACTTAGAGAAGACATGCTGCTTCATGTTAAACCTTGATATTGTATATGTTTCTTGAAGGGCCACTTCTTACTCCTTTGTGTGTTTTCCACAAAGTCCAGGATGATGCCTTACATAAAGGTAATATTTTATAAATACTGTTGGAAATATATACTTCTCTAAAATCTTATTTTGCCTACAGATTACTTGGATCCACTTTGCCTTGTGTAGAATATTTGAAATATATTAAGTACAGAATGTCTCTCTAAATAACATTTAGAATCATCATTAGTTTACGACTCCTGACTCATTTGTTTATGCAGTGATACTTACTTCAAGAACACTGAAGTTTGTAATATATTTTGAATTAATCACCAAGCTAGTTTATTTTAACTTATGAAAAAATAATTTCTCATGTTGGTTTAATTCTGCTCTTATGTTATGGTCATGACATTTTCATTAAAATAAAGTAGAAAATAGAAGTAAATAATTAATGAAAAATAAAAAATAATAAATAAAAAATAAAAGCAAATCTCTTGTGAAATGTTAAACTTTTCTTACTTATTTTGTTTTGCTTTTCCTCTACCATGCTGGCAAAGCTGTATGTTGCAGATAAGTATAATTTTCTAGGTGCTAGGTTTGTTACTTTTACTAAAATTTTCAAAATATAAGGAGTTGAATAGTCATGGATTGTTTATTAAACTCCTTATCTACACATATAAAAATAAAACAATGATGGTGACCTGGGTATTTCTAAAATTGTATTCTGTTTTTCCATATTATGGTTTACAATGTAATTAATAAAAATTCTGCATATATTAACATCCATCCCCTTCTATCTCATCTGTATGTCCATACAGAGCATGTATGATTTCTATTCATTTCTATGTTGTGGTGAAGAGATTGTCTGAAGTAGCCTATATTTATGCAGGTAGATCTTAAGCTACGGTGCTCTTGTTTATTTGCTTGTTCGTGATCAGTATGTCTGAAAGATGATAACTATTGCATCAGGTGTGACGATTAAAAAATATTATTGTTGCCTGATACACTGTGATGAAATAGGTAAGTCGATTCATAATTTGTTAATTAAATTAGAAAAGAAATTCCTTTGGATTTGTTCTTTATTAAAGTTTTTTTTTAACGAATTCCTTGGGATGTTTTTTGTGTAATATATATCACATGCCTCAACCTTTAAATTTGAATGTAGAAAAGAGTTATCAGAATGAGCCTAGAAAATATTGTTATGGGGGCGCCTGGGTGGCTCAGTGGGTTAAGCCGCTGCCTTCGGCTCAGGTCATAATCTCAGAGTCCTTGGATCGAGTCCCACATTGGGCTCTCTGCTCAGCAGGGTGCCTGCTTCCTCCTCTCTTTCTGCCTGCCCCTCTGCCTACTTGTGATCTCTCTCTGTCAAATAAATAAATAAAATCTTAAAAAAAAAGAAAACATTGTTTTGAAATATTTTTATTTCTGTTATATTATGTTAACTTAGGAAATAATGGTAGTTATTTTTATTAGCATTTCCTACTTTCCACATGCCCTTACAGATGAGATATCATGTTTTTCCTACTCTTTTTATCGTGGTTGTTATATTCTTCATGATCAATAACAATCAATAAAAATTCATAACATTAATTTTCTTTGGGAAAGTGATATTTTAGCAAGAATCCATGACCAAAAATTTTAGCTGTTGTTCTTCCAGGAGATGAGACTATCAATGTTCCCGAAATTTCAAGAAATAGAACTTATTAATTGTGTTGGTTGATGTTTATTGTCTCTGAACTTAGAGGTGCATAATTCAATTTAAAATTTATTTTGGGGGCGCCTGGGTGGCTCAGTGGGTTAAAGCCTCTGCCTTTGGCTCAGGTCATGATCCCAGGGTCCTGGGATCGAGCCCCGCATCGGGCTCTCTGCCTAGCAGGGAGCCTGCTTCCTCTTCCCTCTCTCTCTGCCTGCCTCTCTGCCTACTTGTGATCTCTATCTGTCAAATAAAATAAATAAAATCTTAAAAAAAACGGAGTGGACCTTATGGGGGTGCTTATCTGAAATTGAGGGACATTATAAAAAAATAAAAAATAAAATTTATTTTGAATTGAAAACAAGATCTTACTGAAGTTTAGGCATCCCACTTTATATCAGGCCTCCAGTACATTCTAATTTATTTATAGAAAATATCATAAACATGAATGACACTTTTCCTATTGCATTTATATGAAACTGCAATGACTCAATGATGTCAGATTTGAAAAGCACTACCTTTCTATAATTTCTGTTTCCTAGGAGGAATGGATATACCATTTTAGCTCAATTATCCAACAGTATTCAAAACCACCATGAATTTTAAAACATAGTTATTACATCCTAAAAATCAAGTATGAAAATGTATAAACAACCAAATCTCTATCTGTAAATGAAATACTCCCACACAGACGGGTTTTAAAACTTTCTAACTTAAGGAATTTGATAGCACAGACTCAGGGTAGTAGTTTCAGTGCCTACAGTATACTTTCAGGGAGAGAGTAATGTAAGCTCTGAGTCACTTTCTGCCTAGAGATGACCTAATAGTGGTTCTGGCATTGTTTGTTTGTTTTTGAAAATACGTTCCTGGGCGTCATTCAGAAAATGCAGAGTTTGGCATCTATATAAATTAAGGATGATCTTTTTGAACTTTTGTCTTTCATTACATCAAATTACCATAATTGGACAGAAATTCCACTAAATTAAGCATTGTTAGGAAATGTGTAAATTGGAGCTACTCAAATTAGTTGCTCTTTGAACTATGTGCTGTTGGTTCAGGATTAGATAAGGAGTTTGAAGGCAAACCTAAATCATTGCTTCCTTTTTTGAGAGATTCTCAGCATATTTTCTTAAAATTAGCTGAAATAAACAATGTGTTTAGTCGCAAAGTGATTTGCATTTTTGCACAAACTCCCTATCTCCTTCAGAATTATAACAAATATTTCATGAAACATCATTGATCTTTACTTTGTTACACTGCTGTAAAGTACATTCAGAGTTGCCAGTTAAAGGTGTTAGTGTTGAGATGAAATTTCATGCATTTTTCTTCACTTCCATGCAAATGAACACAGTAATTTATTAAGACACAATGAAGAAAAAAAAATTGACAATGAGTTCCAGATTTTAAAAATCACTTGCCATTCAATCCAAATTGTGAGTTTGATCGGTTACCGAACACTTTATAATGCACCCCCGGTAATTTTACAGAGATTACTTTTTTCTTACCAATTCTTGATTATTCTGTCTTGCAATGCAGAGAAAGCTAACTAATTTAAAATAAACTTCCGTTAATTTTGATTGTTATAAACTTAAAATTGACTAATTTCCATATACAGAGTTTAAAATGTTCACAATTTACATTAAATATATATTCTGTGTATACCTTGGAAAAATTATACTGAAAATTGAAATTAAAATGATGTTGTATATAGCTGCAAGAAGCCGCCTGTCCCATTTCATCTTACTATATAAGTTGTGTAGGTAATTTATAAAATCCCTGCTGCATAACAAATCTATTTTTTGTTGGAATGGGTAGTAATGTTTCTTCTTATTTCGAAATAAGAGTTGGTCTATGAGTGCCTCTGCAACTGTATTTTTCCTAAGTGGCTTCATGGTCTTGAACTGAGAAAGCTCAGAGCATTAAACATCAAAGTAATATATTTTGACATAATTAGACATCAAGGAAATGCAATTAAAATGACACTGAGATATCACTACACACTTACCAGAATGGCTAAAATAAAATATAATGACAAGCCCAAAAGAAAAAAATATACCATTTGATGATACACAATGGCAAGTTGTACCATAACTTAACCATCTCAGACTAATGTAGTGTTAAATTTGTTTTTCTAAGCCATGTTTTGGGTCACTTACCACTTTTCAAGGATATAAAGTGCTTTCATTTTACTTAAAACTGTGAAATTTGGTCAGATTTAAATTTCAATTTATGTTAAAACATTCTGTAAACTGTGTTAGACTTTGACATTTGTTCCCTCAGTTCAGTGAATAACACTATATCATATTCTGAAAAATACGCTAATTTTTTATTATTTTGAAAAATATCCCTTTTTCCTCTTATGGTAATTATTAATATGAATTAATAGTAGAATTTGATATGGTCCAATATGACCATAAATACTTTATTGTATATTATCAAATTTAATAATGAATATAATGTACTTCTGTGGACAATTTTTAAAGACCAGTCTACTCTTAAAACAAAAAAAATGGAGATGCACTTCTTTAGTTCACACAAATTTCATTTTATTATATATGACCTCAGATAAATTTCAACAAATCATAATTTATTAAAATCATGTCTACTTAAAAATCTCATAGAAGAGTTAAACCATCAAAAATAAAAATAAACACACCCAACACACACACATCACCCATGTATTGGCAAATCACAATTGCTGTAACAATACATTAGGCATTCCACAGTTAAGGGCTATCAAAATTTCCATCAGTGACAAAAAGATTTGTATCCAAATGGACTGATTTTCCAGAATCCAAGAAAAAGTCTCCTAGGATTTATTTAAAGGTAAATATTTGAACAAATACTTCTTAAATTTAGGAAATTCAGAACATACGATTAAAGAATATTTGCAGTGCAGACTATATTCAATCCTTCCTTCAAAATGTGCCTTTGAGTACATAATTCTGTTTTCTCGATCTAAATTGAGCTGTCTTCCAAGGAAGTTTTCCAAAATGTGTGTCTCTGTGTGATAAATGTTCTAAGACCTAACATGCTTCATTGTATTTTTACTGTGCTCTCAAATTTAATCAATAATTTGGATTGATGTATAATACCTAGTTTCAAATATCTTTTCCATCTATAAAAACTCCCAGCTGTCTCTTTATATGCTATTACTATTGAGAATTGTGCTGTCAGTATTATTCTTGTACATTTTAGGTGATCTGTTCTTCTCTTGGGCATCATTTATGCTCTTCTCTGTTTTTGATATTCTTAAAACTCACCATAATGTATACGAGTGGTTTTTAGTGTGTGTAGTTTTTGTTTTGTTTTGTTTCTGATATCTCATGTTTGGCATCATTTTAAGTCTGGTATCTTTTATCTTTCTTTAATTCTCCAAAATTTATCTCAGTACTTATTTAAATATTTTCTTTATTTTTTTTTCTCTTCTGCTGTATTTGGGCAGAAGTCATTAATTTGTTTGTTTGTTTTTCCCAACTCATTTATTCATTTTACAGCTATATTCATCTTAGTCTCCATTTATTGTATTCTTTATTTCAACAATTTTCACTTAATTTATATTCACAGTATAGTATCTTTCTTTTCCTTCTATATGTATATCATTATTTTATCATATACTTTTAAGCTATTTTTAAAAATATTTTATTTATTTATTTGACAGTGAGAGATCACAAGTAGGCAGAGAGGCGGGCAGAAAGAGAGGAAGGGAAGCAGGCTACCTGCTGAGCAGAAAGCCCGATGTGGGGCTTGATCCAGGACCCTGAGATCATGACCTGAACGGAAGGCAGCGGCTTAACCCACTGAGCCACCCAGGTGCCCCTTTTAAGCTATTTTTTAAAAGTACAGTCATTCTTTTTTTTTTAAGTTTTTCTTTATTTATTTATTTGACAGAGAGAGATCACAAGTAGACAGAGGGCAGGCAGAGAGAGAGAGAGAGAGAGAGGGAAGCAGACTCCCTGCTGAGCAGAGAGCCTGATGCAGGACTTGATCCCAGGACCCTGAGATTATAACCTGAGCTGAAGGCAGTGGCTTAATCCACTGCGCCACCTAGGCGCCCCTAAGCTATTTTTTAAATTCCTGTTCCAATAACACTTGGATTGGCATATAAAGTTAACCACATCATATTTTTTAGGTAAGTAATTGTACTTTTTATGTGCATAGTTATTTTGGTCCATGAGTTCAGCTCTTCTTAGGATCATCAAATCTCTGTAAAGTCTGGGTATACTAGGATTTCCTAAGCAACAATAAAATACATTGAAACCTGGTAGCTTAATTATAATAATGTTTTCTTTCTCAATCATTCACAATAGTATTCCATTCTGAGTAGCTTCCTTCTATTTTGCAGCTATAGTGTTTGGAAAAACTTGAAATGTGATATCACTGTGATAATGTGAATTGGTCAGGTTTTTTCAGAGAATCGGGAAGAGAAAAAAAGGAAGATATTCTCCAGGGCCAACTCTAGAAGTGACTATTAAAACATCTGTCCAAATTCAATTGAACAAAACTCAGAAATGCCATCTCCAGTGAAATACAAAAAAGATTATATATAGTTCTGGGCACACACATCTCATTTGACCCAATGATGTATATCAATGAAAGACTGAAGGCCAATCACCACTCCATGGGAGAATTTAAAAATAAATTTACTAATGAGGCCAAGAATTCAGAATCACCAATACTTCAGAACTAATAATAACTGCCTTCACTTGATTTTATTCTATAAGATAAATCCTACGGTCAAGTTTCAATTTTAAATTCTTAAATCCTTATGAAGAAGCATCATTTGGAGGGAGCAGTTTTCATAATTTATCATCCATCAGCCTTTTTTAAAAGATTTTATTTATTTATTGGACACAGAGAGAGAGAAAGAGAGCGAGAGAGAGAGATCACAAGTAAGCAGAGAGGCAGGCAAGCAGGGAGGGAAGCAGGCTTCCTTTTGAGCAGTGCCCGATGTGGGGCTGGATCCCAGGACCCAGAGACCATGACTTGAGATGAAGGCAGAGGCTTAACCCACCACCCACGTGATGAGAGAGCCACTCAGGTGCCCCTCATCCATCAGTCTTAATTGATTGGAGGAAAATGTGTGGAGGAATAATGCCTTAGGGAGCTAATCTCTCTAAAGAATTTTCAAGTCTTTACCCCTTCAAGGTTTTGTACAGTTCTGATAGCCTCTAAACATCCAGCGGATTTCTACAGTGACAGGCCTGTTAAAACCTGTCTTCAAACCAGGAATAGAGCTTGAAACATACCAGTCAAGGGCAACTTTGAGTATTTTAAGGCGTTTATCATCATTTCTTTGTTTTTGGTTAATATCTGAAATAGTTCCATATTACACTTGGATAATTTCTCCAGAGCTGACTTTGAAGGAGGCATTCAGTTCCAGCTAGTTCCATATTTTGGCAAGAACTATACTTCTATATTAAAAAAAAAAAAAACATATTTTAGGGCGCCTGGGTGGCTCAGTGGGTTAAAATCTCTGCCTTCGGCTCAGGTCATGATTCCAGGTTCCTGGGATTGAGTCCCACAGTGGGCTCTCTTCTCAGCTGGGAGCATGCTTCCATTCCTCTCTCTCTGGCTGCCTCTCTGCTTTCCTATGATCTCTGTCAAGTAAATAAATAAAATTTTTAAAAAAACATATTTTATACCAGTTATTCATGTTTATTAACTAAGATATCACAATACAAATAATACAAACAGTTGCTCTTTATTAATACCTTCAACCAAGATAAAAAAATATGTCATATTTTCTCCAAAAATTTTATATCATCTGATAGGTCAGATATATATAAAATTACATTTAAAGTTTTAAAAATATCAGCAAATATTTTCATTTAAATGCCAATTTGAAAAGAAATCTACTTTTCCAAACACGACTTTTTTTTTTAAAGATTTTATTTATTTATTTGACAGAGAGAGATCACAAGTAGGCAGAGAGGCAGGCAGAGAGAGAGGAGGAAGCAGGCTCCCTGCTGAGCAGAGAGCCCGATGCGGGACTCGATCCCAGGACCCTGAGATCATGACCTGAGCCGAAGGCAGCGGCTTAACCCACTGAGCCACCCAGGCGCCCCCAAACACGACTTTTTATCCTATTTATTTTGAATTTTGTCAACAACTGATAAAATGTTTAGCGAGACTATAAATGTTAGATCGAAAAAAATGATTAATAGATGTAGGTTCAAATTATTATGTTCCATTAAAAATGATTTAGTCTTTGATGAACATCTGTTTGGTAATATGTTGTATCCAGATATAGTAAATTAAAGACATATATAAAATTATAGGGAAATGACATCTTCCGTTCCATTATGAGTAGAGCTTTTAAAATGCTATTTGTCACAACCTGTCATCTTGTCATTATGTAGCATTATGTAGCAATTAAAAAATGTATACTCTTCACTTAGAAGTCTTTTGGAAATCTAAAATATGACTTTCTATGGTTTGTGTCTCCATATTGCTTTATTGCCAGTTAAAACAAATCCACATGCTTTGATTCAAAGGTAATAAATTCCTCTTATTTGGAAAAAGGATGTTTATTTTTGTTCTCTCACCCTTAGCAGGTGGTTTCATTTTAGCACACTTCAGAGTTATAATTTCATGCTTATTAAAAACATTTATTTTGATCTACATAGATGAATGAAACTTTTATTTGATTAAATTATTTGCCAAAAAATCTGTGATTTTTATTTTTATTTTTATTTTTAAAGATTTTATTTATTTATTTGACAGAGAGAGATCACAAGTAGGCAGAGAGGCAGGCAGAGAGAGAGGAGGAAGCAGGCTCCCTGCTGAGCAGAGAGTCCGATGCGGGACTCGATCCCAGGACCCTGAGATCATGACC
Organism: Mustela nivalis; assembly: GCF_964662115.1. NCBI lineage: Eukaryota > Metazoa > Chordata > Mammalia > Carnivora > Mustelidae > Mustela > Mustela nivalis. The sequence goes on from NW_028136528.1 coordinate 1,539,421, forward strand.
TGAGCCGAAGGCAGCGGCTTAACCCACTGAGCCACCCAGGTGCCCCAAATCTGTGATTTTTAAAAATGTATTTCCTTTGAAGGGTTATTTTAGAGCATTCAAAGAGGATCTAAGAGTGTGGTATTATGCAGTTTTTAAGTAGGTATGAAATGGTTAATTATAGGATTGTTTCTTTAAGGCTTATGTATATTGTCCATTATATGCTATAAAATATTTTGAAAGTAAATTTAAGGTATGTTTTACGTAGTTTATTTTTTTGGAAAAAAAATTGAAATGACTTATGAAATTCAGTATACTCTCAACATTAATTTATTTTGAAATTTACCAGTTGTGTACTGTACTATTATAGGGCAGATATTACTTCAGACTACACTGGTAAATGAAATACTTGGCTTTGTAGAACTTTTATTTTAATGGGTGAGACAATTCAAAGCTATAAACCTTAATAAAAATGGCATAGTGCATTCAAAAAGGAAGAGTACAATGGGGAAAAAGAAAAATTCGATCAGGGTGAGAAAAATCAAGGTTGCTAGGCAGGGGATGGGGAGTTAAAATTTTTAATAGAAAGATCAGGGTAGTTACAATGAAGCTGACAATTGAACAAATGTATGGAAAGGTGATGAATTTGCGCAGAACTATCAGCAATAAGGTCACTCCAGACAAAGGAATTGGCTATCTTGAAGGCCATAAGGTTGGATCATGCCTGGCATATCTGAGGAATAGCAAGGAGGCCACTGTGAGTGACTGAAGAGTAGCAGGGAAAGAGGTCACAGAGGTTAAATGAGTGGCTAGATCATGTAAAAGCTTAGAAGTCATTGTAAAACTCTGGCTTTTATATTTGGAAACTTACTGTGTGATAGAATTTCTGCTAATAACTGAGAGTTCAAATGTCCATAAACTTTCAAGGATTCTTATTCTAGTAAGACAGAATAAAGAGAAAGAGTTCATATTTTCACATGGTGTAAGAAATGCTCGGAGATTCAAGTGTAGGAAGTTATGGGAGCACAGAAGAAGGCACTAAAATCACACCATATATTTGATGACTGTGACTATATATAAATTTGTATTTTAGATTTTTTGTAGTCATGGAATCACACAGTATATACTATTCATTGCCTGGATTTTCTTTTCTCAGCATGATTACTTTGAGATTCTCCAATTGTCTTTGCTCTATTGATGGACATTGATGAACATTTCCACTGTTTTCAATTCTTAAAAATAAAGCTGCTATGAAATTCATATAGAAGTCCTTGTATGAACATAGGGTTTGTTTTTCTTGGTTAAATGCCTAGAATAAAATGGCTATTTGTGTAACTGCAACATATTTTTCATTTAAAAAAATTTTGAAACTATTTTCCAAAGTGGTTGTATCATGATATATGCCAACAACAGTTTAAATTTTTTGTTGCTTCTCAATCTAGCTCAGACCAAGTACAATTAGCCTTTATAATTTTAGCCATTCTAATAGATATGTAAGCATGTCTCATTATGATTTTAATTTTTATTTCTTTAATGTTTAAATGTTGATAAATTGGCCATGTGCTTATAAGCCATCCATATACTTTTGGTGACATGTCTCTTCCATTATTTCCTTCACATGTAAAATTGGATACTCTGTTTGGTTATTAGTAAGGTTTTTTATTTTTATTCATTTTTAAATAATCAGAGTAGATGTCCATTATCAGATATTTAATTTGCAAATCCCTTCTCCATCTTTACGGTTTCTCAATGGAGCTTTGATAGCTGTGTCTTTCAAGAAATATGCTACTTCTTTCCTGGTACACGGAGGTATGACTACAACATTATCAATGTTGACCTTTGCAAAGAAAATCATGGCTTAAGATATATGTAGTCTGCAGTTGTTGGGAGTGTTCACCATCCTTGCCTCTAACTCATCTCTCACTGCCCACACATTCAGGTATAGGGGAATATTGATTGACAAAATATTAATTGCCAAATAACACTAGTTGGAGAATAAGAAAAATGCAGGCACCTGATTATATAATATTCCTTAAATAAAATATGTTTTTATAAGTGCTATTGGAAGTAAATTCCTCAATACTTTAATCACACAGAATGATGAAATCCTAGATTTTTTTTCCTTGTATTTACTGAGAAAATGATCATGCCTCAAGTATATTAAAATGGAATAGGGAAAATTAAAAATTGTTTTAAGTTGATTTGCGTGTGTTGTGCGTATGTGAGAGAGAAAGAGAGAAAAAGAGAAAGGGAAAGACAGAGAGGTGGCTGCAGTGAATTGATGAGTTGGAGGATAGATTTTAAAGTTTTGTCTTTTGCTTTCTACATTTCCTTTTCCTTAGGTTCAAGAGAACAATCAGTAATATCTCAGATGCCTGCTGGTAACATCAGCAGAAAGAGTTAGAGGTTCCTAGAAAATTAAAGAAGAGATATAGTTTTCCTGACATAAGAAAAGTCATTTTTTGTCCCCAGCTATTTTCAATGATCTATACCCCACCTGTGTACTTGCCCAAGCACACTTCTTCCAAAACTTCCTGGGAGGTTCTTAAAAAGAAATGCAAAAACCTCACTCCTTAAGGATTTTGAGGGAACAAGGCAATGGGAAAACTAACAGTCACCGCCAGACCAGGAAATAGCCTAAGCTATTGAGACAATAAATCAGTGGTAAAACTCCTAGTGCTATTTCAAAAGCAATCAAGGCCTTGCATTCCTTGTCCCAGAAAATGAGCCCAAGACCCCATCTAGTTTCTATCTGCTCTTGAAGCCTGCAGAGTCCCTTTCCCTTGTCCAACAGTTACCTCTGCTTTATTCTAACGTTGACGTTTCTGCCCTCGGTGGAATACAAGCTTCATTCAGGTGAACATGCAATACATATTGCACAAATACATATGTGGATGTGCATGCATCCACAACCTTATGACCAACCATACATGGGATAATAAAACTCTCCCTTCTGAGTATTCATTTTAAATACTAAATAAAAATCTCTCTCCTGTTCAAACAGTCAAGGCTTTGGAACTTATTCCCTGTGAACTCCTTGTATGTTGTAAACAAAGATTCCTTTGTTTGACAACTCCACCTGTTTCTGTGATTCACCAAAGACTGACCTCAGTTAGTTCCGTTACTGTAATGTAATATCAAGCATATCTAGTTAGTTGATCATTTTGTTCAAGTCTTACATATCTTACCAATGTGATGACCATTTGTCTATGTAATCTTAAAATAAGGGTGTTGAAATTATTTTCCATTTGTCGTCCAAGGTAGAAGTTATGATTTTTGTTCTTAGTTTTTCCCTATATATCCCCAAATCTGTTGTTACGTATTAAAAGTCAAGAATTATTATACTCCTGGGGCGCCTGGGTGGCTCAGCGTGTTAGGCCGCTGCCTTTAGCTCAGGTCATAATCTCAGGGTCCTGGGATCGAGTCCCGAATCGGGCTCTCTGCTCAGCAGGGAGCCTGCTTCCTCCTCTCTCTCTCTCTCTGCCTGCCTCTCTGCCTACTTCTGATCTCTCTCTGTCAAATAAATAAATAAAATCTTTAAAAAAAAAGAATTTTTACACTCCCTGATGAATTCATCCTTTTACTCTTCTGTAATTTTGACTTGATCTTTATGTCTGATAATGAAATTTGCTTTAAAATCACTTTTCATTATCTTGATATAACCACCAAAGTTATAGTATGATTAGAGTTAATATAGCATATTTTTTCTTTTACTTTTTAAAGCACTTCTATATTGAATCCTGACAAAGAAACAAAACAACTTTTTAACTCTGGAAGCATCTTTCTAAATTATCTTTTTTTTTTTTAATGAAGCAGTAGCAATTTTTGTTAAGGGACTTAAACTGAAAGTAGGTTTAGAAATTTATTTATTTATTTATTTATTTAGTAAAAGATTTTATTTTATTTATTGACAGCGAGAGAGAGAGAGAGAGAGAGAGAGAGAGAAGAAGCACACAAACAGGGGGAATCATGTGCAAAGGGAGAGGAAGAAGCAAGCTCCTTGGGGTGCAAGTAGTCCCATGCAGGGCTGGATCCCTGTACACTGGAATCATGACCTCAGCCAAAGGCAAACATCTGCTTAAACAACTAAGTCATCCAGGCACCCCTAGAAAATTTAAAAAAAAAAAAAGACCTTTTAAAAACATTTTGTTTCTTTCTTGTTTTTTTTTTAAATATTTTATTTATTTGACAGACAGAGAGACAGGAAGAGGAACTATAAGCAGGGCAGAGGGAAAAGGAGAAGCAGGTTTCCCACTTAGCAGAGAGCCTGATGTGGGTCTCCATCCCAGGACCCTGGGATCATGACCTGAAAAGAAGGGACACTTCTTGGAGGATGCCACACAGACACCTCTTTTCTTGTTTTTAATATATGGCAACTGATGCTTCCCAGCCACGAGGAGCATATTACCCATTGATTAAATCTTTGATAACAACCTATTTAAAAAGGTGTGTAAATATATACTTACTCAGATTTATACACTTTGTGTTTTCTTCATAGTTTGGGGCTGGACCCCATGGTCACAACACTGCTTCCAGTCTTTATCTTCCCATCTTTTGATACCAGGTATTTGGTCAGCAAAGCAAATTAGTATCAAAATTAATAAGTCCTTGGCACCATATCTCTGGAGCAGGGCTTGCTCTTAGCCAAGGCCCAGAGCAGTTGACCTCCCCTCCCTAGTGCTATAGCCCCAAGGACTAGGTCCCTGCCACCAGAACTCAGTCTTACATGTTATGCTAAGCAGACAAAACCAAAACAGGAAAGCTCTGACAGCTTTCACTGGCATGCCTCATCTCCAACTCCCTCGACATCTAGGCAGTACCAGATGACAGGGAGGGGTCTTGGTCCAACATATGGGAGGGAAGGAAGTAGCCACGAGCAAGTACCTGCCTCTCTGTTCCTTTCTTTCATGAGCAGGTTGTAAGGAGGAGGAAGAGGAAGGGGAAGAGAGGTGAACTTCAAGGGGTGAAGGCCTCAAATAGGCAGCTGGCTCCTGCCAGTAGGAAAGGGACAAAGGAGAAGGCAGTGAGTCTTGCAGGGAGGGTGGGGGGTAAGGGTTACAGCTTATGACGGAATCTGGACAGGAGTAATAGGGATACTAGTCATTTGAGTCCACCATTGGCAAGCTGGGCTGGGTGTCAGGGCAGATAGGCCTCCTTGGGCAACGGCACATGAGAGAAGGTGGAATTCTTCTCTGAGGAGCAGGTGTAGCTTTGGGTGTTGGGAAAGCATAGACAGTATTGTTCCAGGGCCAAGGACAGGTCCGGTTACTCCTGGTTGGAGGTCAAGGACACAGTATGATCCAGGTCTTCTACCAGCAGCTTGAAGGTACCACATGCCAGCCACCCCTCATTATTGTGTATAACTCTCTGGTGCACTTATTGGCTTATCCATCAAATGACTCCTTCAGCAGCTTAAAAACCACCTCCACAGGCACTCCAGGATATGGGAGGCTTCCAGAGTGAAAATTTTGCACAGGATCACCCCAAAAGACCAGAAGTCACTCTGGTGGATGTAGATCTGGTCAAACATGGCCTTAGAGACCATCCAGTTCACAGGCAGTCCACTATTGGTTCTCATTTTATAGTAACTGATGTGGTGATATCTCTGGCAAGGCTGAAGTCTGAGATCTTCATCATGTTGTCCTTTGTCACCAGCACTTCCCTGGTGGCCAGGTCTTGGTGTATGCACTTCTTGGAGGCAAGGTACTCCATGCCTCAGGCTACCTGGTAGGCACAGGATACCGGGTGCTTGGAGGAGAGTTGCTCTGCTGCATTGTGGCTGATATTGTAACAGTACTCCAGGTCAGGAGGCCTCTGGGCCTGCAGGTACTCCTGTATGTTGTCTTTGGAGGCATATTCCATGATAGTGTACGAAGGACCATCCTGTGTGCAGGACCCAGCAGGTTGATGGTGTCCTTGTGCTGTCCAATCATCTTCATCATCTCCATTTCTGAGATTAGGTTTGACAGGTCTTTCTCTGCTGCATCTGACTTCAACATCTTCACAGACACTTTAGTCAAATGGTTGGATTTGTCTTTGTCCAGCCCAATGGCCTCCTCCAACACCACCTGCCCAAAGTAGGCCTCTCTTAGGGGTCTGCCTAAACTGCCTACAACCAGCCTGCCTCAAGGCAGTTATGAACTCTAGATTATCCTCAAAAACATTAAACCACAAGCTAAAAATTCTCTTCACTAGGTCTCTGTCGCAGGTCTAATTTTCTTATCTTTCATCATTTATCTTTTTCCTAATTCTTATTTTCAGTATAGTTTATTTTGCTTCCAGGTGTTTCCCCGGGTTTCTGTATGCTGTTTCATAGGGAAGAATTATCCTGTCATAAAATTATTTCTTGAGCATTCATTACATCTCTCGGTTAAAATGGGTTCTTTTATGGTATTGATTCATTTGAGTTTTCTCAAAATGGGAAGAATTTTCAAAATGGTGTTTTCCTCAAGGTTCAGAGTATGTCTTAGCCTCATCTTTACTCTTTTTGAAATTCACTTTTCAAATTCTTGTCCCTCTTTTTATCTTTTTAAATTAAAATGTTTCCTTTTACTATTTTTTTATTTGAGTGTAGTTGATAGTCAGTGTTACATTGGTTTCAGGTTTTCAATATCTCCATACATTATTCTATGATCACTACAAATATAGCCACCATCTGTCACCATATAACACTATTATAATATCATTGACTATATTCTCTACACTGTCCCATATCTCTTTTTAAAATCTCTGATTTTTATGTTTTCTGTTATTCCAATTTTCGACCTCATTTTACTTGGTTACTTTAATAAAATATGCCTGATTACACACTCTATGCTGAAAACCATAGCATTTGATTTATAGTAGTCTTCTTCTTCTTCTTCTTCTTTCTTCTTCTTAATTAACATATAATGTATTATTAGCCCCAGGGGTACAGGTCTGTGAATCGCCAGGTTTACACACTTCACAGCACTCACCACAGCACATACCCTCCCCAATGTTCATAACCCCACCACCCTCTCCCTAACCTCCCCACCCCCCCCCGAAACTCTCAGTTTGTTTTGTGAGATTAAGAGTCTCTTATGGTTTGTCTCCCTCCCGATCCCATCTTGTTTCATTTACTCTTTTCCTGTTCCCCAAACCCCCCACATTGCACCTCCATTTCCTCATATCAGGGAGATCATATGATAGTGCCTTTCTCTGGTTGACTTATTTTGCTAAGCATAATACCCTCCAGTTCCATCCATGTCAACGCAAATGGCAAGATTTCATTTCTTTTGATGGCTGAATAGTATTCCATTGTGTATATATATATATATATATATATATATATATATATATATATATTTATATATATATATATTTCATTTGTTGATGGACATCTAGGTTCTTTCCATAGTTTGGCTATTGTGGATATTAATGCTATAAACATTTGGTGCACGTGCCCCTTTGGATCATATACAGTCTTCTTTACCTCTATCAGAACCCCAGGAAGCTTTATTTATTTATTTACTCACATAAACAGATGATCCAACACAACGTTTTTTGATGTTCCAATGTATTATAATGTCTTACCGCTTAACACTATGCTTACTGCTCTCTTTCACTGTCTGACTATATCCTCATCATCACTATGCCATTTAATGAGAAAGAACATTTGAACTCAGAGTTCTCTCCATATCAGGGAATGAAGACTCCACCCTTCTGTTTGTGCAGGTAAAATAAATGTTGATGTCTGTCCTGCACATACCCCATCCTGTTCACCAGAATATTCACCATCAAAATATATACACAATGAAAACCATACCTCACCACTTCTATTACCACCCAGCATGCTAAAAACACCATCATATGTTCCTGAATTATTGACTTGATTGATAACCCCACTTCCACACATACTGCACTCCTTTCTCCATGCAAATTTATTTTGGTACAGCAATTTAACCTAAAAATCAAGTCATATGATTTCATTCTGCTGTTGAAAGACTTTTGGTATCTTCCCCTTTCATATTAAATAAAAACTGAAGGCGTTTCAATGTACTAGAAGGACATACATCAATACGTTCTTCCTCTCTCCACCACTATGAACTCCTCATTGGCCTCCTTGCTTTTCCTCAAAAGTAACAGACAAGCTGTTCACACAAAGTCTATATACTTACTTGCTCTGCCTAGAGCAATCTTTTCCTTTAATATTTGTATAACACTCTGCTTCACTTCCTGGGTCTTTGTGCAAATAACATCTCATAAATGAGATATAACCACCCAAAACAAAATAAAATTAACTTTCATCCCAGCATTCCCCAATGGCTTTTACCTTTCTTGCATTTCTTTGTATCACTTAACACCATCAACCATCAATCATTATTCTATTACTGGTTTATTTTCTTATTTGAGACAGAGAGAGAGAGAATTGGGAGGGTGCGCAGAGGAAGAAGAAAACACCCCACTGCCTAGAAAGCCTGCTGGGGAGTTACATCCCAGGACCCTGAGATCATGACCCAAGCCAAAGGCAGTCACTCAATGGACTGAGCCACCCAGGTGCCCCTCTATTATTGGTTTATTTCACTATTATATTTCAAAAGAATGTGAGCTCTTTGTGGTCAGGTATTTTATATGTTTTATTAATTGAAGTATTCTCAGAAAGGTAGCTGGCAGATTGTAAGGGCTCACTAAACTGTATTTTGTTGTTATTATTGGGCTCCTTTATGGGCTTTACCTCTTATGCTAGAAGTCTATCCTTCAGATGTAAGCGATAAGAATAGAGCCGTGCTGCCTGTTCAAATGTGTAAAAAGCCTGTATTAAGTGGATATTTTAAAAGCTAAATGAATGGCTTAATAGTTGTATATAGGGGAAAAGGGAACATATTTTCCACAGGTTAGAAGTGGAGTTCTTTTATAGAGTTCTTGTACAAGCCTACACTATGGAACGATAATGGGCAGTTGTACATTACAATTATACAAACACTTTGGTAATTTATATCCTTTTTTTGTTATTCTTGACTGGATCATTTAATTCCTTAGGAGCATTATAGCATTTCAACTTTTCATGTTCAATAAACTTATTGGGATTGCTACCTTTTTTATTCAAATGGAGAAATAGTCATGATTTAATCTAAATAAAGTGTTATTGATTGTGTTGTTTTCTAGGAATGAGTCGCACATGCTAGTTTAAAAGTTTTGTTAAATTCCCAAGTCTGTCACTGATAAAAGCCTTTTGTAGATTAGTAACTTGATCAAAACGGAAAAGTTATGTATCACCTATTGTTATACTATCTTTGTTTCCATCTTGCATTGTAATAACACCCATCTTAACTCTATTTAAGACAAATCATTGCCAGATGGATTTCTGGCATTGATTGCAGGATATGAAATCTAGTATAACTAAAAGTTTTTGGTTTTAGTAGCATATAAATCAATTTAGAATAATATATGTATTTGAATATAAGATAAAGTTTTAAATTATTTGGCAATAATAAACTAAACTTTTTTTTGTAAATTTTTATTTTCTAAAATTTCATTGAGCTCTCTTGCAATAAGAAACAAGTTACAAAAAATTAAGGTTTATTTACCCCAATTCAAAATTATTAGGAATATAATCATAGAGGTTGAAGTATTTAAAATATTGAACCCAAAATGTTTTATTAGGTAAATTCATGAATGCTGAGCATTCACTGTTAAAATATACTAATACTATTGATAGACTGGTAGAAGCCTAAAATCAAATATTTATTAAATATTTATATCCATAACTTTTCATAGCTTGGTAATTCATTTCACTAGCATTAAATAATATTCCATTGTTTGCATGTACTACACTTTCTTTGACCTTTCACTTATGGAAGGATATCTTGGTTGCTTCCAAGCTTTTGTCAGTTATGAATAAAACTACTATAGACATCTTTGTGGGTATAGATTTCATCTTCTTTGGATAAATACCAAGAGCTGCTACTGCTGAATCATCTGTCAAGAATATGTTTAGTTTTGTAAGAAACTGCCAAGTTGTTTTCCATTCTTTATTCTCAATACACATGGAAGAACATTCCTGTTGCTCCACATCCTCACCAACATTTCGTGTTCTGTTGACAGTGCTCTGGATTCTGGGTATGTACTGGTGTCTCTTTTTTGTTTTAATTTGCATTTTCCTGATGACATATGATGTGAAGCATCTTTTTATATGCTTATTTGCCATCTGTAATATTTTCTTTGGTGAGGTATCTGCTAAGGCCTTTGGCTCATTTTTAATCCGGTTTTTCCCCCATTGTTGAGTTTTTAGGGGTCTTTGTGTATTTTTGATTAACAGTCCTTTGCCAGATGTGTATTTTGCAAATTTTTTCTCATAGTCTGTGCTTTGCCTTTTCATTCTCTTGGCATTGTGTTTCACAGAGTAGACATTTTTAAATTCAGTGCTTGTGCTTTTGTAGCTAAAGTTATTGCGAAAACCAAGGTCATTTAAATTTTCTTCTATATTACCTTCTACATGTTTCATGTTTAGGTTTATAATCCAATCTGAGTTAATTTTTGTGAAGAGTGTAGGATATCTGCCTGGATTTATTTTATTTTATATTTTTAGATTTAGCTTCACCATTGCTACAGAACCATTTGTTTAAAAGATTGTATTTTGCTCTCTTGTATTGCTTTTGCTTTTCTATTAAATATAAAATATAATTGATAATATATATTCTGTTGCTTTAATCTAGTCTCTCTGTGGTATTACAATATCATGCTTACAATTATCGTTATGGTAAACTTATTTTTAAGATTTTATTTATTTATTTGACAGAGAGAGAGATCACAAATGGGCAGAGAGACAGCCAGAGAGAGAGATGAGGAGAAGCAGGCTCCCTGCTGAGCAGAGAACCCAATGCGGGACTCGATCCCTGGCCCCTGGGATCATGACCTGAGCCGGAAGGCAGAGGCTTAACCAACTGAGCCACCCAGGCGCCCAATCGCTTTAGTAAACTTTGAAGTCAGTCCTCAGTCTTTGTTCTCCTTCAACACTATGTTGACTATTGTGAGTCTTTGCCTCTCCATATAAACTTTAAAATAAGTTTGTTAATATTAAAAAAAAAGAACTTGCTGGAATGCATTAATTTTATAGATAAACTTGGAAACCAGTGACCTCTTGAGCTTAGCAGGAATTAGACCATGGACATCAGTTGTCACAGTGGTGCCTCTGGCAGAACCTATTGCAAATCCCTAGGCAAAATGACACCTCAAGGATCTGAGAGAATGTCTAAGAAGTACTTGATACATCCCTTGGGTATGGTTTATTAAAGTGTCCACCTGTCTGAAAGCTGGGGAATCTAGATAAGGGAGGGAAAATTAGTTATGATAAAACATATCAACAAACATCAATAAATTTTGTAAAACTAATTGTCATGGCTCATATACAATATGACCAACAGAGGGACCATCAGAAGGAAAGCATCAGTTATGTTTATTGTGAAATTTTTTATTCAAAATAAAGCAATGTGAGGGGAAGACACAATGAGAAAATTACCATTTTTTAAATGGTAAACATCTTACAAAATGGAATAGGTTTTATATTCTAAGTAGTATATTGAAAAGTAAAACATTGGGGCGCCTGGGTGGCGCAGTGGGTTGGGCTGCTGCCTTCAGCTCGGGTCATGATCTCAGGGTCCTTGGATTGAGCCCCGCATCGGGCTCTCTGCTCCGCATGGAGCCTGCTTCCCCCTCTCTCTCTCTCTCTCACTGCCTGCCTCTCTGCCTACTTGTGATCTCTGTCTCTCAAATAAATAAATAAAATCTTTAAAAAAAAAGAAAAGAAAAGTAAAACATTAAAAAATAAAATTTCAATGAAAAAAATTATTTAATTTTTAAAAAGGTTAAAAATAGCAGAACCATTTTTCTTATAACTGGAAAATACACTGTATATACATCTATCAAAATAACTTGTCATGGGGGAGCCTGGGTGGCTCAGTAGGTTAAAGCATCTGCCTTCGGCTCAGGTCATGATTCCAGGATCTTTGGATCGAGGCCCACATCGGGCTCTCAGCTCAGCAGGGAGTCTGCTTCCTCCTCTCTCTCTCTGCCTGACTCTGCCTTATTGTGATCTCTGTCAAACAAATAAATAAAAACTTTTATAATAAATATTTGAAAAATAACTTGTCATGTCTGGAATCAGGAGCATATGGAAAAAAATAATATCTGAGGACAATACTTCTGCCATGTTTTGTGCCTTGCTAATATTTTTAAACAGTCAGGCAAATTTTAGCCTTATTGAAACACCTGCTAAGATACCTGCAGTGCCTTTTGGAGCCCTATGACTATAAAAATTAATTGCAAATATTCAAAATGTTTACTATGGTAAACATAGTATGTTTCAGAAGTAAGCATAACTGTTACTCTTCCATAAGGCAAAAGGGCATATTTTCAGGAGTTCCATCTGCTGTACCAGGAGGTGAATCAAGTAATGATTTTTGTCTACAAAATAATTCACTTTTCAATCTAACATTCCTCATTCCACATTATAATAATAAAAACTAGGAGGAGACTAAAACAAACAAACAAATACAACTACAACAACCAGCTTTTCCTACAGTGGAAAATTAAATATAACCTTAGGAGTAGCCTAAAATTTATTTTTAAATATTTTAAGATAAACGTTTTTGTTAGAAAACCATATATTTTATATTACTAAGAAATAACAGGCAACGTTTTATGAACTTCAAAAAGTCTAGTTACTTGTATTTATCTATTAACTCATCTCTTTATGAAGTAGAACATGATCACACCTCTTGTATCTACCCAAGTTTGTATGCTTTGGTTGTTTTATGTTTGCTATTTCCTTGCTTAATTTTTACAATATTTGATACATAATAGTATCTTTAAGTCCATCTATGATTTCACAGAATTTGTTTGAACTTCATAAAAATGTACCATACTTTTTGCACTGTCCTTGTTTTACTTCTCTATTAGCTTTCCAAGTTTTATTCACTTTACAGTGTGTAGCTATCATTTATTTTTACTCCTCCATAATGCTATGTTTACAAATTTGTATTTATCTGTACTTTTAAAAATATCTTAATTATATACCATTTCTCATCTCACGTAACACTCATGTTACTTCTACACTTATCAGATATTATGTAACTGAAAACCACAACTCAGCAACAATAGAACACCATTTTTCAAAATTAAATGGCTTACCAGAATTCTTTAATTCTATCCTTTATTTGTATTAGATGACCCTTTATTCTGGTATTTGGCATTGTTCATATGGAGGAAAGCTTATAAGTTGATATTCCATAAATAGAAGGATTTTTATGATCGATTAATTATTTTCATTTAGAATGCATAGAATATGGTTGATTTAATATTTCTTTCTTACTCTCTGCCTGGAACATAGTGCTATCTATGCAATAGCCACTAAAATATTAAGTTAATTACCTAGACTTTAAACTGCATATTAATAGGAATAGCATACAGAACTCTTCTCAGATTGGGACACCTGGGTGGCTCAGTCAGTTAAACGCCTGAGCCTTTAGCTCGGGTCATGATCTTAGGGTCCTGGGACTCAGTTCTGCAACAGATTCCCTGCTTAGCCGGGAGTTTGCTTCTCCCTCATCCTGCTGCTCCCCCTGCTTGTGCTCTCTCTCACTCTCTCTCTTACAAATAAATAAAATTAAAAAAATAAATTCTTCTCAGATAGCTAATATAGAATATCGTCTTTGTATTCATCAAAGGGAAAGTGCCATATAATAATGAAATCCAGACTACTTCAAATTCACTTTTTAACCAGTAAGAAAGTACTGGAAACAAGCCAAAAATGTCTTCAATGAATTAAAGAAATAGATTGATTTTCAATATCTTAATGTTTCTAATGTTAAATTGCAAGATTTTTATACTAGATATCAGTGTAAATATTCATTATACAAGGATATTCTAAAAATAAACCTGAGAAAACTACTTGACATATATGATGACAAAAACCAATGTCAGTTTGGGTAAAACTTACAACACCTACCACCTGAAACTCTTGTTCTATATGGTGCCATCTTGTGATTCTGGGCAGCGGCAGTGAGCCACAGCTTCCAGTCAGCTAGAAGATTACAGGGGTGAACACCTGATATTCTTACAAGCATTCTATATATAGTATATATATATAGAATATATATATTCTTCTTTTTTTAGTGTAATATTTAATAAATTGCATGTGATATTTGATACTTTGTTATAAAATAGGCTTTGCTTAAGATGATTTTGCCCAAAGGCAGGCAAATGTAAGTGTTCTGAGTATGTTTAAATAAGCTTAAGGTAAGCTATGATATTTGATAGTTTTGGGGTATTAAATGCATTTTCAATTTTTTATGTGTTTCTCTGTACATAGCCCCCTTGTAAGCTGAGGAACATCTCTATATGTATATGTCGCCTTGGTATGGCTTACATATTATTGGCATGAAACATCTAGAACAGTACGTGTGCCATAGAATTGTCTACAACATCAAACAAGTTTCTTGAAAACTTGTGCCAAAGGGGTTATGTCTTTAAGGATTCTTATTTCAGAAGGGTTCTCTCAAACGTAAGATTTTTCAGAAGTTAAGTGAAAATCTGACCAAACTAAACATTTTTCCATTTTCCCTAGTGAGCAAAGATAGCTAAAATCTATCTGCCATTTTCAACACTGTACTCAACGATTGTAATTCTAATTTAAGAACAGATTATTTATATCAAAACCACATGTTGGCCTAATCTTATACAATATTCATAAGTCACACTCAGACCCTTGGACACTTTTATTTGTTGAGTCTATATGGTACTACGGACATTCATCTTTTTTGACCTCATAGCTTCATGTATGTCTATACTTTTGAAAATACATGCATCATAGTTCCATTGTAAAATGTCTGGGTTATAAAATGTGCTATGCTATCAAAATGGTAATAAGAACATACAAATGACCTGATGTAATGAACTGGACCAGATTGCCAGATATCACATTTCATACCAGAAAGATTCAGTGGTAAGTTTTAAAATGGCCAGCTATACATTGACTGAATTATAACTCATTTAACTTCTTTCTTTGTGTACAGTATTATACATTAGTCAGTATTATAGTAGATAAGTACTTTGGACAGATGTAAATATGCTGTAATAAAAAATGTTTTTTTTTTTTTAGTCCTTTTTACTTGTAAGACTAGCCACAAATACCACGCCTCCCCCAAAATAATTTGCAATCCAAATTTATCTCTAAATGAATTTATTGCACAGAAAAATATGTATATATATATATATATACACACCTACAGAAGACATGTTCAAAAATAGTTACACAACAGCAGGGCCCTAAATGTAAGCAGTATAGTTGTTTTGTTTTGTTTTGTTTTGTTTTGTTTTGTTTCTTTTAAAAAAAGAGGTTATGTGAAATATTAGGATTTTATTTCCAGGCGTAATATTTCAAGACAGTTAACTACACCTATGGTGTCAACAGCCTCTTGTTGGCAGTATGATTTTATTGGCTCCATGGAATAACAGCAAGAATTTACTATTGCTTCTTTCTTTTATGACACACACAGAAAAAAAAAATTGACACATTTGCTCAAGACCAACCAGAATCATTTTAACCTATCAAAATTGATGGGAGGCCTTCACTGCCAAAGTCACTGCTGCGTTTTCACAATTCACTGCAGACAATCTGCTACTCCCATTATGATAAAGGAGAGAAGAGTCATAATCAGGGAAGAAAGCTAGATTAATACTTGTAATTATCATTGAATATTTAGCCTGCTATAGGATTATTATTATTAGTGTCATTTGATAATTTTCTCTCATTTTATTAAACACAACTGTGAGTAATTACGCTACCTAATATTTCTCTGTATTGGCTGACTAGCTAGCAAACATTCATGAAAATATCCATTAGCCACACATATAAAATGCTGCATTATGATGCTGTTGAATCAGAACATACCACTACCTGATCCTGTAGCTCTTTGAGGATTTGCAAATCAATTAATTCTATGTTTATTGGATTCTTCCCATACAATTAGAAAATTTATAATCGAGTCCATGAACATTATTAGTTTTGCCATTTTAAACCAGCAATCACACTTTGATTTTTACAACAAAAGCAGAAATATAAACACACACATTTGGATCAGTTTTCTCTTAGTCTGTCTGGACTTCAAAATCCTATTCCTCAAGATGATGCACACCAAAGTTCTGGATTAAACAAGAAATTAGATGGCACCTGAACACTTGGTTTAATATTCTCAAAAGGATTATGCAACTTCTTTCTTACAATATGACATTGTTTTACAAAGATTCACACTTTTATAATGTTAGTATTTATAATAATCAATAAAGTCAATTAATCATGATTAAAAATCAAACATAAAAATTTCTACTTTTTGCTTTTGCCCCCTCCATTTAGAACTTATTTATAGCCTGATAATTCAAAGGTCCCTATGTTTATGAAAATCTGGACAGAAATAGCTCTAAGATCCCATTCAGAACTTGATATTAATCTAAGTCTTTTGGCTCCATTTATCCTGAGAGCAAAGAGTAGGACAAAGGATTTGAGTACTGTTAGTTTATCTGGGAGATTATCCAAGGTAGAAAAGAATGGGAAAGTGATACAGTGAAGAAGCAACTTTGTCAAAGAGGTACATTGTTGATATAATTGTTGTGGATAGAAAATGAAGGCTTGCTTTTACTGAAAGGTCCTGAGAAACTTCTTTAAGTTGTCCTCATGAAGACCTGAAAACTGACAATTTTACCTATGGTTCTTATTTCCACTTCACTGAGAGCTGTCCTCAGAGGACATTAACTCTCCTACACTTTTGGGTTGTGTTGGAGACATTCTAAAATGAGAGAGAGAACATGAGATGCTATCAGTGTTAAGTAACTGCAATTTCCCATGGAACTATCCACCACAGGTTTGGCTATAATCAGGAGTTGGGCCTTGATATCAGAGGGATTTGAGGCAGTATCATTTTAGGTTAATCATTATATCTGAAATTTCCAAAAACTACAACTGATGAAACTTTGATTATAAACCTACAAATATAACAATAAATCTACAGTATTCAAATTATTTTCATAGAAATACACAAACAAAGCATCAATTGACTAATATTTAAATGTTACAAAATACTGAACTGAAAGAATTTGGTCATATAACAACGTGTAAGAAGTAGAGCTTAGGTTTAGGTTAGAAGTCAGGATGCATTTGGGACTCAGTTAAGAAATTGAATGGAGGGACGCCTGGGTGGCTCAGTGGGTTAAGCCGCTGCCTTCGGCTCAGGTCATGATCCCAGGGTCCTGGGACCGAGCCCCAAATCAGGCTCTCTGCTCAGCAGGGAGACTGCTTCCTCCTCTCTCTCTGCCTGCCTCTCTGCCTGCTTGTCATCTCTCTCTGTCAAATAAATAAATAAAATCTTAAAAAAAAAGAAATTGAATGGATGTCTGACTATCTTATAGGTTTGCTAAAAATCAGTGACTTTGTGTTCACGTGTGGCTATGCGGGAATTTTTAACTTTCTCTAAGAAGTTATTAGATTGATTATATAATGGCAGTAAAGGATGGGGAAAAGCAAAGTACAAACCCCATAAAGACAAAGACACTGAGTATGAGAAAAGAGTAATAGATAAGAAGAATCAATGCATTTGAGGAAAATGGGAATTGAAATACACAATGATTGTTGATTTTTTTAGATGCAGAAATCAAAACTAGCTTGCAAGAAGGAAATAACAGAAGACATGTTGTGAAAAGGCAGTAACGTGGAATAAAGGAATAGGGAGAGCATATCAGGTAATTTGGATAGGAAGGAGTTAGGAGATAATTGCTTGATAAATTTTATATGGCCCACTTAAATGCACAGATTTCTCTTCTTTAAGTTATATGGAGAACAGGGTGTCCTTTCTCTTCCCTTTCAGAGCACCCGAGGTGTACTCTTTCAGACTGAAAACCTGAAAAGCTCAGGACTCAGTTGCTTAAGCACAGCTGAGAGGACATATTTCAATTAAGATTTACAGTTTGCTGTAGGTAGTAGACTGTCAAAAGTGGTTTAACCATATTTTTCATTTAACAAGAAGACTACAGAGAGTGTTTTCTGGTGTTGGTTCAGAGTCTTAAGAAAGTCAAGTGAACTATCTTAGAGGTTTTCATGGCTTTTTATTCACAGTTGCAAAAATTGCTGTTGGAGTTCTCACTATTAAGCCCACATTTCTGGCAGAAAGATAGAGGTAAAAGAGAATGATATCTTGTACAACTGATACTTTGTCATATGGTTACAATGTAACTAGAAAAGAGACAATAAAATATTTGATGTTGTTTTAAGTTTCCTTGTTGTCAATCCCTCAGTGCTTTCTGATACTAAAGGAAAAAGTAGATGGATATTGACCTGGCAACTATCAACACCTGTCAGTCTCTCTTGGATAACCAATATCTCTATAATCTCTTCTTCCCAGTAAAAAAAAAATAAAATATATTCATAAACCACACTGTGCCATCTCAAGTTACTGCACCAAGATAAAATTACAATGATTTTCAGTTGTTCCAAATGGACAGAATACCCTTCCTTATGATATCATGTCTTATAAGATAGATAATTGGCTTGCTACCAATATACCCAGATGAGACTGTGGAAGAGACAAGAAAAAAATAATAATATTTACTTATTCCTTGGGTTGACCCTGTTTACACAGATGCATTACTATTAGAAAAGGTTGGTTTGGGACATTGGAATGAATTTACTTAATGGGTCTGTATGTAATTGGGTTGGAGAAAATTTTTAATTTCTACAAAAATTATTAGAATTCTATCTTATTCCCTTTTGATAATTTTCACATGTTAACAAAGCCAACGTTTTTGTCTAGCAGACAAGATCTTAAATCCTAACAAAACTCAATTTTTTCCTTTTTTTTTTTAAGTTTGAGAGCCTCATGTTCTCTCATGCTGCTTTAAATACAACTCAAAAAAACAAAAGGAGCTAAATGGGGCAGTAAGCCCAGACTTTTTATTTTAATTTATTTATCTTATTTTTAATTAAAAAATTAAAGATTGTATTTATTTATTTGAGAGAGAGAGAGCATAAGTGGGGCAGGGGGATGTAGCTGCAGAGAGAGACTGAGAAGTATACTCCCTAATGAGCAGGAAGCCCGATATGGGGCTCGATCCCAGGATCCTGACTGAGATCATGACCAGAGACAAAGGCAGATACATGTGCAAAATCCCTTTTTTTCTGGGAAACAATACTTTACAAGAGATGTTTGAAAAAGTACTTGGGAAACAACTTTAATCAGAGATACAAAAATTTAATTGACTTCTGTAAAGCTACAGGGATCCAAATGATGGGAATCCCAGGCCGTTTAGGTTGTGGACCACAGAGTATTCTTCTCTGTAATATTTTATTTTCTTCCATGTCTACTAACTCCAGTCCAAGTTCACTGATCTCTTTTTAGATAGTGCAAAACATGGCAAAGAATACCAAACAAGTGCCCAATATTCTACATTTTTTAAATCATTTCTAACATATAGAAGTGTGTTATCAAGGCTGGTTCTGTGAACAAACCTAGTTATGCTAAAGTGTGTTTTGTTCTCCAAGAAATTAAATGCATGGTTATCACACAATTATAAAATACTTGTGTCAAGAATTTTTATTCAAAAATTAATAAGAGAAGCAGATATTAAAACTAGTTCACATGGTTATTTGGGATATAAGCAGAGTTGTGCAGCAGAAGTGCTCTGGGCCCATAATTTGGGTTATAGAATTTATGTTTTCTAATGAAAAATCACTAACTTGCATTATTGTTAACAAGAATCCTGTGCATTACCATCAGTTTTCTCCATTATAACCTCTTGCTCTACAGTTTGTAAATAACTTTGTCAATAGCAAGCTAATAAACGGGGTGACTCCAATGGATTGAGATAATCTCCAGAGTTTCTGCTACATAATGAACAGGACTCCATTGAAAGGACACCTAAGAGTTTATTTTGCCCAAAAATTTGATCACTTTTTTCACTGTCCTTACCTATTTTCCAAACCTAGTTCTTTTCAGTCTACAGACAACCCTGTATCTGACTGACTTGTTAATTCTGGGAATGTCTTGCAGATTAATTTGCTTGCCCGAGGTGGTTCCTCTAATTGATGTCTAAGAACCCTAATTAGTTAAGAAAACTTTTTTTTTAACATTTTCATTGCTACTTATTATTATTATTATTATTATTATTATTGCTAATATCTCTATTATAAATAATTCACAAGGGCATCCTTCTGACAAAAGACAAAGAGCTGGCTACTAGTAGAAAAAGTACATTTGACTCTGTCAGTGAAAGTGGTAAAGGGATTTGAGAAAATAAGGCAAAGCAGTGGAATTATGTGTTAAAACTTTAAATATTATAGACACATTTACTTAATTTCTAATACTGCTTATAATTAAAAAAGATGTTTTCCATGAACCACGCATTACAACAAATATATTGTTTATACAGATTAAATTTTCATCAAAAGGGACGCCTGGGTGGCTCAGTTGGTTAAGCAGCTGCCTTTGGCTCAGGTCATGATCCCAGCATCCTGGGATCGAGTCCCGCATCTGGCTCCTTGCTCGGCCGGAGCCTGCTTCTCCCTCTACCTCTGCCTGCCATTCTGTCTGCCTGTGCTTGCTCTCTCGCCCACTCTCTCTGATAAAGAAATAAAATCTTAAAATAAATAAATAAATTTTCATCAAAAAATTATAAGTGTATTTTTTTGTAGGATCATGATAAGCATTTTGCAGATGAGAAAAGTGAAATTTAGAAAAGTATGTCTCTTCAAATCCCTCATACAATATCTGGCCTAGATAGAAGGATATACTATCACAATTGAGGAAGATAATTGAGATTACTTAAAATGATAAACTTTACTGTATAGTGTTTTTTACAAGTTTGCCACAGATTCACATTTTTTAAAATATATATCTATTTGTGTAAAGAGAATGCACTGAGAAGTAAAAAGATAGTGATATATCAGTGCTACCAACTAATGGCTATAATATCATCACCTTATTTATGAACAATGAAACAGTGTGTAATATTTAAATAAATTTAAATAAATTCCTATTTATTTTATATATTTATAAATTTAAATGAATTCCTATTTATTTATTATTAAAGAAATTCCTCTAACAAACAGTATGTTTTGAAGGTTGCTAGCAGGAAAGTGTTGTACGACATGGAAGTAATCAGAAAATGTGATCTAAAATTCTGCTTTCAAGGGCGCCTGGGTGGCTCAGTGGGTTAAAATTCTGCTTTCAAGAAGCTATAACAGTAAGTACTGAGCATTAGCTATTATATGCTATGGATGAATAACTGAAATCTACATTTGAAACTATTGGTACACTATATGTTACCTAATTGAATTTTAAAAAGTTAAAAAAAACCACTATTTTATAAAACAATATTCCCAACAGGCTCTTTTGCTTTAAAATACTCACTTTGTTTCCTCTCCGAGAGAACACCAAATGGCGGATGACGCCGGTGCTGCGGGAGGGCCCGGAGGGCCCGGGGGCCCTGGAATGGGAGGCCGCGGCGGTTTCCGCGGTGGCTTCGGCAGCGGCATCCGGGGCCGGGGCCGGGGCCGGGGCCGTGGTCGGGGCCGGGGCCGAGGCCGCGGAGCTCGCGGGGGCAAGGCCGCGGACAAGGAGTGGATCCCCGTCACCAAGCTGGGCCGCCTGGTCAAAGACATGAAGATCAAGTCCCTGGAGGAGATCTATCTCTTCTCCCTGCCCATCAAGGAGTCTGAGATCATCGACTTCTTCCTGGGAGCCTCCCTCAAGGACGAGGTTTTGAAGATCATGCCTGTGCAGAAGCAGACGCGCGCGGGCCAGCGGACCAGGTTCAAGGCATTTGTCGCCATCGGAGATTACAATGGACATGTCGGTTTGGATGTCAAGTGTTCCAAGGAGGTAGCCACTGCCATCCGCGGAGCCATCATTCTGGCGAAGCTTTCCATTGTCCCTGTGCGGCAAGGCTACTGGGGGAACAATATCGGCAAGCCCCACACTGTCCCGTGCAAGGTGACTGGCCGCTGTGGCTCTGTGCTGGTGCGTCTCATCCCCGCCCCCAGAGGCACTGGCATTGTCTCGGCCCCTGTGCCCAAGAAACTGCTGATGATGGCTGGTATTGACGACTGCTACACCTCGGCCAGGGGCTGCACTGCCACCCTAGGGAACTTTGCCAAGGCTACTTTCGATGCCATCTCCAAGACCTACAGCTATCTCACCCCTGATCTCTGGAAGGAGACTGTGTTCACCAAGTCTCCCTATCAGGAGTTCACGGACCATCTTGTGAAGACCCACACCAGAGTCTCTGTTCAGAGGACCCAGGCTCCAGCTGTGGCTACTACATAGTTTTATACAAGAAAAATAAACTGAACTAAAGCTTGAAAAAAAAATACTCACTTTGTAATGAGAGTCATTACTTTTGTCTAGCCAAATCTTATAGCACTGTTTATCCCTTCCCTGCTTTATCCCTTCCCAGTATCAATAAAGGCTCACTTGGGTTACCTAGAAGCCATGAGAAAGCTTGTAATAGATCTGGCTGGTTTTCACCAGCAATTTGACCACCATGTGCACAGGGAAGTCTATTGATAAAGGCTTTATTGCAATAAGTTGCAAATACATGGATGATTTTGAATTCTCTTTCTTGAGGTCTTGTTTCATGATAATAAATTTAGGGTGGCTTATTGGAATGGATGTTATTAACATATCTTCATAGTTATAAGCACATGGAATTGTAAAATAGATGAATGAATGTGGCATTACTGACAACTGTCCTCATTTTGAAATCAAATTACAGTGTACTAAGATGAGGAAGCAAAGCAGATTTGGGATTATGAGTGAAATAATTTTAAAAAGTATTAGGGGTATGATCGGACTATTGGGTAATTCAGTAGAAAAATGTCAACTGATTGAGATTCTGTGTTCCCTGATTTCAGAGAGAAGTTAAGATAAATAAGTAACATGAGGAGACTAGGAAGCCAAACATAAGTGATAAATTTGTGCCAGGGTGTGTATACATCTGTTTATCTTCTTGCTTTACCACTAAGGTTGCTCCTAGAGGAGAGTTTAAATATGTGTTGGAGCTAATCTCTGTGGATTACACAAGAAACCACATCCTACAGCTCTCCCTGAAACACCCCTTATGATTTCAATGTAATTTGGTTTTTGCATTTTTAGAAATAACAAAATACTTTGCAAACTCATCTACTTTATTACCATCACAAGTGAGTCAGCTGACTCCACATTTTAACACAGTGACGGTCACAGAGGAATGGAGGAATGAGTAGAGTTATCAATATATGTGCTTTTAAGAAGTATGACAGGGTAGCAGCTATTTCCAGGAACCAAAACATGGGTCAGCAGCTGTGCAGGAAAAGTGATGGAATAAATGACTCATTTCAGAGGAGTTCTATAACATATTAGTTCTATAATGTATCTTCAGCCCCCAATTACCCGCTTTGATCTAAAGATAAGGATTTACAGTTAAGGTCCCATTTATGATTTGACTGGTGTGGTCTGAATCATGTTTACTATTGTTTTGACTATTACTTGAAGCCTATAGTAGTACTTGGGATATGTGTTGTGTATTCTGTGAACATGTGCTATTTTTAGATTAGATAATTTCTGTCTCGAACCCCTGTTCATTTGTTTGTTTTTGTTTATTTGATAGTGGTTTCAGTAAATGGATATATCTGAAAAATTGCAAAGCCACTATTAAAACAAGTTATTATTATATATAGCATGGAATTGCACATTCCTCCTTTGAATCCGACAGAGCTTCACCATATCCTTAACAATTTGGGAAAAACATGCTATTATTTTTCTTTATAAAATTTCTCCTGTTAGGCTGTGATGGTTGTCATCAGCAGTAACTCCTCTGAAGGCTTTGTCAAAAGAGTTGAAAAAATTGGAAAGGTGTGTGAATGAAGCTGTTTGCTGAATATAAAGAAAAGAGCATTGAAGTACAATTCACACTCTTACTTCTCCTTCTATGCTTTCAGATGTTTGACATTTGAAAATTTTGCTTCTAGAAGAGATGCCCTATATAATTCTTACTTTAAGGAGCAAGTTGCTTTTATAATTTTTTTATTATTCTACCATTCCAGTATTTCCATTTAAATTAAATTCAATACCATTTAAAAAAAATCAAAAGTGCAGCCAGTATTCAATTCCTGGGCTAAATAATTTTAGAAAGCTTTGTGTTATTGAACCTACAGGGTTTTTCTGTAGTTTTAACTCTTTCTTTCTGTGATTTTTCCCATTAGTCATGTAAGTGACTGCAATATAACAGACATTGAGGATAAAGAAGGACTGAATAGAACAATCCTTGGCCTCATGAAGTTGAGAATCTAGCAAGGGAGTCAAACAATTCAATCATTCAGAGACAATTTATTGAGTGCCTGGCCTAAGATGAGCACAACAAAACCCCAGGCCAGAGGTATCATTTTAATGGGAGAGATAGATAATAGGTAAGCCAACTTTAAAAAAAAAAACGTACTGATTTTTCTTTAATAGAGATGCATATTTGAACTAAATAAGCACATTTTTAAAAGAGCAGTGATTGAGAAGAGGTTTTTAAACTGAGTGGTCCAAAAGGGCCTCCCTTAAAAAGTCTGTTTTGAACAGATTTCTGAATAATATCAGCTAGGAAGCTGCGTAAAATTCTCAGGGATGGGTGATTTTTCCAGTCGAAAAACTGTAAAGGCTCCAAAGTCACAATAGAGCTATAAGTTTCTCTAATAAAGTAACTTCTGACAAAGAATGAGAAGAAATAACTAACCCAGTTTTGAAAGAAAAGGGACAGACTTTCTATGGAATTCATATTTAATTAAAGCTCTAAAGGACAAAAATACAATAGAGCAAAATTCTGGTCACGCTGATATACCTAACGAAAGTTCATAAACAACCTTTGGGTAGCAAAGAGTGTGTGGGAATGTTGGTAAGAACAGTGGGGAAGAGTCATCCCTGAACATGTTCTTAAATGAAGCAATTCTTGGGTTGTTTTAAAGGGTAAATTGGAGTTTGCCTAAGTGATTAGAGAAGGATGCCTCAGCTTATGGAAGTTCAAAGCCATAAAGATGTGATAAACTACTGCAGATATTTTCATGTATATTTGTTGTTGCTTCTAGTAATGGTGATCTAAAAACTCCTACTTAAGACAACTAAAAATCCAGACAAAATAGCTTTTAAAGTTAAAAATATCAGAATGATTATAAAAATAAGTGAGGGATTACTGGGCCAAAATACGAAATACAATGAGAGCCTAGAGATATATGCCCTGAAGCCATTTTAGCTATGAGAGCATTTAAAACTGCTAAAACACACTGAGATCTGTTGTTCATAGACTCTTGATACTAGAGGAACAAAATTCAAAATCCAGCAGCAATCAAATTTGAGGACTTTGGTACAACCCAAATTTAACTTGAGATCCCCAAAGCACAAGGAGAAGCAGAAATAAGACTATAGCCTACCTTGCCTTCTGTGTAAACTGAGAAAGTCAATCACTGAATTTGGAGTATGATTGTCTTGTAGAGTCTCAGATATAAGAGAAAATCCTGCCAAGGAGGACCATACCATTATTATAGCTCTTAATTATCCCTACTCAATAAGAGTTTCAAATATAATGTCTTGAACATAGCAAAATGTAACAAAGCACACAAAGAAAAACCATTAACAAGATTTGATAGACAAAATGGGATTAAGTATGATGTTAAAATGATCAATAAAGATTGTAAAATGGCTTGATTACTCTGCTCAAAGAAATGAGAGGGGAAGCAAATTGAACCAAAAACTGACACTAAAAATGATATTGAGAAAGGTTTTATAAATGAACAAATGGATACTCTAGAACTTTAAAAATATGACAGCTAATTTAAGGTACCACAGGGGTGCCTGGGTGGCTCACTTAATTAAACCTCCAATTCTTTTTCCTTTTTTTTTTTAACACCTTAATTTTATTTTATCTCTTTCATTTGGCTCAGGTCATGATGTCAGGGTTGTGAAATAGAGCCCAGAGTTGGGCTCTGTGCTGAGCCTGGAGTCTGCTTAAGATTCTTTTCCCTTCTTTTTCTATCCCTCCCTGCACTCTCACTTGCTCGCTCTCTCTTGCTTGCAAATAAATAGATAGATAGATAGATAATAGACAAAGAAAAATAAAAGCAGATTATGAAAATAAATATAAAGATTTTGAAATGAAAACAAGTTCAAAATAAAATAGAGAAGACCTACACAGCTTAAAGTTCATTCAGAAAATCTACTATTAAAGAAGTCAGTATGACACAATGTTAAGATATCAAAAGATTTGAGCATGCACTTTACAGAAAGGGTAATCCAAATGGCCACTCATATATAAAAACTGTTTATCTTTATTATGAATCTGGAATTAAATTAAATTAAATTAATAATAAATTAAAACCTAAAATGACATACTATTACACACTTACCATATTGGGCAACAGTAAAATTGCCTTGCAAGAATGTGAAAGAATGAAAGTGCCCATAATAAAAACATTTGAGGTAAGTTGGACAATATTTAGAAAACTTAAAAATAAAAATAAAAATTTGGTCCATTCCTAGAAATACAACATGGAACTAAATGAATATTTTCACCAGGATATGCAAACAGATGATTATAGCTATTTCATTCATAACAGCAGATCAGTAGTGGTCTATTTGCACAATGTTACATTAAATAAGAGAGAATATTAACAAACTGGGAGGAGGGGCTAGGTTGTTATCAGAAACAGATCTTCTATGGTGCTGATTATGTTCTATTTCTCAAAATCTTTAAGTTAAAAAAGTTTTCACATTATATCTAGATAGATAGATGATAGATAGATATCCCAGAAGCTGCAATGCTAGGCTAAGACCAGGCTTTAAAGGGCTTTTCTATACTCTACTAAATACTTGAAACCATTCATTATATCATAGCTCAGTGTTCAAATCTCCATTTGATTCCTCAGTTTCCTAATATTTACCTTAAGGTGACCTGATCCAGACTTTTGATCACCTTTGTCTAAATATTTCTATTTTAACAAAGTCCTTTTTAACACTGAGAGACTAAAACTGAGAAAAATACTCTTTTATCTCACTAGAGTGGAAAATATATAGTTACCCATTAACTAATGATATCCATGTCTACATTAGATCAATGACATTTTTAATTCTTGGGAGCTTTTGGTTAAATGAAATTTTTAAGCTTCCTTTAAATGAAGCTTTAAGCCATCACCACATGAATAAAATTAGAGAACCAAATGAAAACAGGCCAAGTATTTACAGAGTAATAGAATGTGCAATGGTAAGAGTACAATTCTGAAATCATAAAGCCTAAATTAGTGTGATGCATTTTTGCTACCCATGTAATCATAAACCAGTTATCTAAATGTGTTAGCCTCAGTTTTTTCACCCATGAAATGGTGATGATAATACTTATTATGCTGCGTTGTTGTGTGTATGTGATGAAGCATGGAGCATGAGAGTCTCATATTCCATGCTAAAATGATAGCTATTTTTATACTTATAATAATTCTAGTAATAGTAATTAAATTCTTCAAAATGGTAATATTCATTTATATTGAGGCATTGTATTGACTATTCATAGACACATTTACCAAAATAAATTTCATTTTACTTTACCCCCTCTGAGGATATATATTCCCTAATTCAATATGAATCTCTTTATGAATAATAATTATCATAATAAATATGCTGATTTGTCTTCTATTTGTTTTTAGGGAGGTATCCTTTACTGTTGAACATGAAACTTAAGCAAGTCTGTCTTATTCAAAATTTGCATGCTGTTTTCTTATGAAACTAGATTATAGAGTTGTATGAAATAAATTCATGCAGTTAAGACATTGATGTTTGGAACACTGGGTGGTCAGTTTAGTATTTCAAAAGAAGATTTTAAATTTAAACCTTAAAACTGAGCTCTTTCAGCCTTATTTATAGACCATCCTTCATGTTTCATAAGTACTCCTCCATTGTAAACTAAGTAATACTTTTTGTCACAGTGTATATAATGAAAATGGATTTTATATTCTATTATTTCAGAGTTAGTTGCAGTTTTTACTGCCTTAATTCCTTTTTTGAAAAATAGATTAATTCTACAAAAAGTTTTTTCCAGGTTTATTGAAAAAAATCGACATATTTGTAAATTTAAGAAATGATTTCTTATAACATTGCAAACCTTTAACATTGTGTAAATTTTGTACAATTTGATAAATTGGTATACATCTTTATTGCAATATAATCTACATAAAAATGTTAATACATCTACTATCTCGTATAGTTGCCACTGTTTTTTATGCATTTATCATAAGGAATTTTAAGATCTACTCTCTTAGCAACTTTTATGTATATAGTATAGTAGAGATAAACTTCAGAGGTCTTGTGGGTTTTGTTCCAGACTGCCTCAATAAAGTGATTATCTCAATAAACTAAGTCAAATTATTATATTTTTTGGTTTCCCAGTGCATATAAAAAATTATGTTTCCCAGTGCATATAAAAAATAAAAACTATACTGCACTGTTCAAAAGCATTATGTTTTTAAAGAAAAACAATGTATATACCTTAAGTACACTAGTTCTGAGTTTTCAGTGGGTCATAATTACTGATCACAGATCACCATAACAAATACAATAATAATGAAAAAACTTGATATATTGCAAGAATTACCAACATGTGACAAAGAGACACAAAATGAACAAATGTTGTTAGAAAAATGGTGGCAGCAGACCTCTTTTATACAAGATTGCTATAAACTTTCAACTTGTAAGAATGTGATATATGCAAAGTTTAATAAAGGGAAGCACAATAAAAAAAAGTATGTATATCTTATTAACTATGATCATCATGCTGTACATTAGATCCCCAGAACTTTTTCATATTATAGTTGCAAGTTTGCACCCTTGGACCACCTTACTCCACCCCAGGTTCACCCCTTGTCAACTCAACTCTAAGTTTCCATTAGTTTTCCTTTTCCTCAGATTCTGTATGTAAGGGATATCATAATACATAAATTTAAAAAATATATAAAATCTTTGAAATATTTCACTTAGAATAATACCTTCAAGATCCATCCATGCTGTTGTAAATGGCAGTATTTCTTAATTTTTCATGGTTAAGTAGTATTCCGTAGTATATATTTACCATACTTATTTTACTCATTCATCCATTAATGGATACTGAAGTTATTTCCATCTCTTGCTTAGAGTTAATAATTTTATAATAAACATAAGAGTGCAGATATGTCTTTGAACAGTGAACTTCGTTTTCTTTAGATAGATACCTAGAAGTGGGATTACTGAATCATATGGTAATTTTACTTTTAATAATATGAATAATCTCCATACTGTTTTCCATACAAATTTATATCCCTATTACAGTGCATAAGTTCCCCGTTTTCCCCAATATTTACCAAAATTGGTTAGTTTCAATTTTTTGGTAGTATATATTCTAATATCTTGCTGTGTTTTTCAGAGGTAAACAACAACAACAACAACATAAGGACTTTGCCCTGAGATTTTTACGTTGAGCACTTTTTAATGCTCCTGTTGGTCATTTATATAACTTTTTTGAAAAAAAAGTCTATTGAAATCCTTTTGCTATTTTTTTAATCATATATTTTTTTCTATTTGTATCTGTTGGTTATTAACCTCTTTTCAGATATAAGATTCGTAAGTATTTTCTTACATTCTGTGGATTGTGTTTTCATTCTCTCTCCCTTTTTTTGGCAATGCAGAAACGTTAGTTTGATGTAATACCATTTATTTATTTTTGCTTTTTTTGCTTGTGTTTTTGGTCTGGTATCCAAAAAACTATTGGCAAGACCAATGTCAAGGAGAATTTTTCCTATGTTTTCCTTTAGGAAATTTAGTTTCATGCATCACCTTTAAGTCTTTAATCTATTTCAAGTTCAGACTTATGAGTGATATAAGGTTCCCTTTTCATACTGTTTATGTGACTATTCAGTTTTAAATATCATTTATTGAACAGACTATCTTTCCCCATTACATATGTTGGCCCCTGTCAAATATTAGGTGACTGTATGAAAGGATTTATTTCTGGACTCTCAATTCTGTTCTACTTGTTTATTGGTCTGTTTTTATGCCAGTATACTTTATTGTTTTGAGCATGAGGGCTTTGTAGTATAGTTTCAAATCAAGAAGTGTAATCTCCCTTCTTCATTCTTTCTCAGAACTGCTTTGATTATTTGTTGTCTTTCATGGTCTCATATAAACTTTAGGATTCTTTACTTACTTCTGTAAAACAATAATATTGGATTTTTTTTAAGATTTTTAATTTATTTATTTGACAGAGAGAGATGACAAGCAGGCAGAGAGGCAGGCAGAGAGAGAAGAGGAAGCAGGCTTCCTGCTGAGCAGAGAGCCTGATGCGGGGCTCGATCCCAGGACCCTGGGATCATGACCAGAGCCGAAGGCAGCGGCTTAACCCACTGAGCCACCCAGGCGCCCCTAACATTGGATTTTTGATAGGAATTGGATTTACAGATGGTTTACGGTAGTATGGACATTTTAACAATGTTAATTCTTACCATTCATAAATATGAGCTATCTTTCCATTTCTGTCACCTTCAATTTCTTTATCAATGTCATAGTTTATGGAGTACAGATCTTTCATCTTCTTAGTTAAATCTATTCCTAAGTATTTTATTATTTTTGATGCTATTGTGAATTAGATTGTTTTCTTTATTTTTTCAGGTAGTTCATCATTAGAATGTTAAAATGCTCCTGTCTTGTGCTTACTTTGGCAGCACATATACTAAAATTGGAATGATGCAGAGAAGATTAGCGTGATCAGTGAACAAGGATGACATGACAAACTGGGAAGCAGTCCATAAAAAAAAAAAGAAACAAAACAAAATTCTTTTCTTTTATATATTGATCTTGTATTTGGTAATTTTACTAAATTTGTTTATTCAAATTTTTTGTGAATTTTTTAGGATTTTTTAACATGTAAGTTCATGTTATCCAAAAAAAGAAAATTTTACTTCTTCCTTTTTTTTTTTTTTTTTTTGGAGTCTCTTATTTCTTTGTGTTCCTTGTTTCTCTGGCTAGGACATCCACTACTGTGTCAAATGAGAGTAGTGAAAATGGACACACTTGTCTTTCTTCTGATCTTTAAGGGGAAAACTTTCAAAAGTTTTGATTGAATATGAGATTAGCTCTGGGCTTGCAATCTGTGTTTTTTCTTTAATGGGTTTTTTAAATTATTTTTTAAAATTTTTTATATAATGTGTTTTTATCCCTAGGGGTACAGGTCTGTGATTCACAGCACTCACCATCACTCACCATAGCACCTGCCCTCTCCAATGTCCATACCCCCACCATCCTCTCCCAACACACCTCCCCCCAGCATCCCTCAGTCTGTTTTGTGAGATTCAGTCTTTTATGGTTTGTCTCCCTCCTAATACCATCTTTTTTTATTTTTTTTTCATACGCCCGAAACTGCCTATGTTGCATCTCCACTTCATCATATCAGGGAGATCATATGATAGTTGTCTTTCTCAGATTGATTTATTTCGCCAAGCATAATACCCTCTAGTTCCATCCACGTCATCACAAATAGCAGGATTTCATTTCTTTTGATGGCTGCATAGTATTCCATTGAACATATATACCACATCTTATTTATTGATTCATCTGTTGAAGGACATTTAGTTTCTTTCCATAGTTTAACTATTGTGGACATTGCTGCTATAAACATTTGGGTGCATGTGCCCCTTCAGAATGCCACGTTTGTATCTGTAGGGTATATACCCAGTACTACAAGCACTGGGTCATAGGGTAGTTCTATTTTCAGCTTTTTGAGGCACGTCCACGCTGTTTTCCAGAGTGGTTGCACCAGCTTGCATTCCCACATACAGTGTAGGAGGGTTGCCCTTTCTCCACATCCTCGCCAGCATCTGTCATTGACTGACTTGTTCATTTTAGCCATTCTGAACGGTGTGAGGTGGTATCTCATTCTGGTTTTGATTTGTATTTCCCTGATGCCGAGAGATGTGGAGCATTTTTTCATGTGTCTGTTGGCCATTTGAATGTATTCTTTGATGGAACATGATAGTGAGCTTAGGGAATCACCAAGTTAATGAAAGAGGTGCCTCTTGTAGGTGAAGTAAGAGTGAGAGAAAGGAAAGAGGGCTTATCCTAGATTGGAGAACTCGGGGCTGAAAAGGACCCTCATCTGGGAGCAGAGAAAGTGGTCCAGAATCAGAGGCACAGAGGACTCCCAACACCTTCCACAGAAGCGGAGCACCTAAAGACATAGTGCCATTACCCCTGGAAAATCTAGGCATGGAGGTATTCTCTTTAGGCAAATAGGCATCGGAGAATAGTTTGTCCATAGCCCAGTCACTGACTTCAAGAGGAAAAGCTATACCAGCTCTCGAAGCAGGCCGGATAGCTCAAGCAACAGCAGCCAAGCCAAAATCCTTATCCCCTGCATTTCTGAACAATGACAGAGCAGCAGTTCTGTCTAGAGCCAGGAGGTATTCAGAAGTCAATTGTTGGGTCCCGGGTTGTGTCCATCAGTTCAGACGTGGCCTTCAGATCAACTCATGATTCCAGGGCTTTGGCATTGACTCTGTTCTCAGGTTCTCTGCTCAGGGGCAAGTAAGCTTCTCCCTCTCCAGCTCCACCCCCTGATTGGGATCTCTCTGCCTCTCTATCCAAACGTGCATGTGCATGTTCGATATGATAACAAAGACAAAAACAGTGCACAATAATTGACTGGGGCCAAAGGATGTTTTATTGAATTTGGACCTAGGTTCCTATGGAGGGCAGCCAGGTATAGAGAACCTCCCACCATCCTAAAATGCCCGACCTTCGCTTGGAGCTTCCTTGTTCATTCTCCTGTTCTTTGCCTTCCTGGATCTCCTCACCAACCTGCAGCATCCGCTGTCTGTCGTGCTGTACTGACCCCTTGTTAACACATTGTGCATCCTCTCGGGGCTCCATTGGAACATGCCCATCTTCCTCAAGAGGCACTGTTTGCTTATTGCATGTAACCATTTGGGGGATGGTCATGAGAGGGTGAAGGCAGGCTTGTGCTGCCACATCTCCATGCAGTTCCACAGAGGGTAGCTGATCCACCATGAGGGAGTGCTCAAGGTTCTTCCACATTCGAATCCTCTTCAATGCGTCCTTTTGCACATACAAGTTGTCTTCCAGAAATGGGCACGGAAGTCTTTCAGATGGCTTCATTGGGCTATGGGTCTCTTCCAACATGCTCTCCGTTGGCTTCTGTGGACTCCAAGAACATGAGTCCGTCCTGGACCTAAGGTTCTAGGGTGTAGACTCTGCCTTGGATGCATGGTCTTTTTGGAAGATTGGGAGGCCTTGTTGGCACCTTTTCTGGAGACCATTGAGGTAGTCGTGTGCTTTCTGTGGAAGACTCCAGACATGTCTTTGGCACGGTTGCGGGGGTTCACTTTGAGCTTCCCTTGGGTGGACCTTTTCCTGTTGAGATGCTCCATGATTTGGTGGGAGGGTCTCACCCTTACGCAGGGCTCAGATTTCCTCCCCTGAGGCATTGCTTGCGGTCTGTTAGTTTCTTGGCTTGTCGTTGCTAAGATGGAATGCGGCATCTTGCCTTTCTCCGAGGTCCAGAGGGCTGGTGCTGACACTCACGACCAAATACTATGAATTGGGCCATGGAGAAGGTGACACCGACTCGCTTCGCAAACTGCCTTGGTGAGAGACCCAGGCGGCTCCAGCAGTTTGGGACGGCCTGGGGTCCTCTTGGCCCACCCATGACTACTCCAGTCAAGTGTAGTGATCAGGCCTGGGTTGATGAGGAGTGGTTGCTATGACCTCAAAGCTTTGTGACATCACAGATGCTGGCTTCACTGAAGCAGCTGTCCCTCTCCCATGACCTTGGTGTCCTATGGCTTTAAGTAGGAAGCCCCAGGAAGGACAAAACAAGAGCCCTCTGAACCTGATCAAGAACTCAGGATGTCTTGTGGTTTAATGTCAAACTTCCCCTTTCTGGAGACATAGAGGAAGGAAAATGACATTCAGTATACCTTCCTTTAGGCCAACATATCCCCGGAGACGGCAAGGTGTCCTTTTACACTACAATTTCTAGATATCTCAAGAAAAGGTGAGGTCGCGGGTATGAGCAGCTCTCCGTGGGGTTTTTCGTCCTGTGGGTGAGAGCGTACTTTGTCAGCGTCTTTTGCTTATGGGTCAGTGATGACTAAGGTACGGAAAGTCCCTTTCCGAGGTAAAAGGTGAGGGCATCGATATATGGTGCCGTCTGTGTCCTCGTCTCCTAGTGTTCTGAAACACGCGGCTAAGGGATGAGGCCTCTGTCTACCTGGCTTTCCCTTAAATACCTTTGAAAGTCTTTGAGGAGAGTGACCTTCTGCATCAGAGCTAACTCTCAGAGAGGTCTACCGAACCTGTTGTCATTATTAGTTAACTGTACTTGTTGTGGTAACGGGTATAGACATGTGGACCAAGACTCTTTAGTCAGAAGGAAAGGGACGGCGTATATAGACGGCTTGCAAGGCCCATTCGAGCAGACCTTTAGAGTGAGCCGCAATGCCCTTGCAAGGACTAGTGGATCAGGAAGTTTGGGTCCATTTCGGCACCTCAGTATTCCTCTGCCATCGAAGTGAATGAACCCCTGGACCTTGCCTTGACATGAATGTCCCATGCCCTGCTGTTGGGAAATGGAAAAGGCAAGCAGACAAAGGGAAATATCATATGGCTTCCCACAATATGTGCCTCGGGAGGAATACCTTGGCCCTAGTAAAGGAAGGGAATAATGAAGGGCAAGAAGTCAGAGAAGGAGACCCACCAGGAGTGACTCAGGACTCTGAGAATCCAGCTGAGGGCTACCGAAAAGAGAACTGATTAATGGGTGGTCAGGAGTTGTGGCATATATTAGGAGGAGCACTAGGACGTCCATGCAACTAAAGCATCCGTGAATACTCTGTCAAAAATGGATGATGGATGATAGGCAGGCTTTCTCAACAGAACAGCAACAAGAACAACATCAATTCATAGGAAAACAATGTGGCCCTCTCAAAACCAAAGGAAGTCACAGGGAGAAAAGGAAAGAATTATATTGTTTATTATCTTTCCTTATTGAAATGACATGGGTGGGTTTCCTAAAATGTCCTTCTTTGAATTGGGTCTTTATCCGTGTAAATTAGAGTTTACCCACCTCTTCCATCTCTGGATTTGATGAGAGGACATGACAATGCCTTCACTAAATACATAGAAGAGTGGCCCAAGCAAATGACTTGACCTGGCTTTTTGTGTTTGGCAGGGGTTGGATTACTGCTTCAAAGGCTTCCGTCTAAACTAGAGAGCTGAGATTTTGTAGGTTTCCTGACCTAATCTTGGAATTTTCTATGTGTCTGGGAATTTATCCTTTTCTCTCAGTTCTTGGATTTGCTAGCATAAATGTGTGGCTATGCCTTTTCGGTTATTCTTTTTTCCTTGCTACCAGTTGTGATGTGGTTTCATACTTGCAACTGTGTGCTTGTCTCCCTGTTTTATCCCAGTAATGGCTTCTGCGGTTTGTTCGTGTTGTCAAAACTCAAGTGTGAGATCTCCTGATTTTTTTCCTATTGGTTTGTTTGTATTTCCTTAATTTTGATAATCACATGTCTGATTTCAATTTTTCTGTTAACTTTGGAGTTCGGTTTTTCTTCATCTTGTTCCTTCAGTCGTCCTTTTAGGTGGCTTTCTTTTTCGGTGTTTTTAAATTTTGGAAATGCACACATTTAACCCTATATTGTTTCCCCATAAAATGTTTTGGCATCCTCCTCTAAGTTTCTTAGAATTCCTTCGTTCATGGCTCTTTCTTCTTTTCCTTTGGATTTTCTTTCTTGCATTCATTGTAGTTTGTGAGTGTGTTGTGTTTTCCACTTTTAGTGTCTGGCTTTATTTCCAATTTGAAAGTGATATCTTCCTGTTTTCATACCTTCGTGATCATAAGTGCACAGGATAGGTTTTGACTTCTCTTCCATGAATTATGACTGGATTTGGACTCGAGCTCATGACCTGCGATAGACAAAGTTAGGTCTGCTGCTGGGAAGAACATATCTTATTGTCCTCAGAGACGCAATCTTACTCATGGACCCCCAAAGTTCAGGTGGTTCGAATGCCCATGTGGACGTCTGTTATTCCTTAGCACCTTCCCATCCAGATAATCTGTCCTGTGCTTAACCTGGATATCATAGTTGCCAACAGTATTGGATAAACGTCGCCATCTCCATTCCTGTGTGTTCATAGGCTTCCAACGTTTAGATACACCTTTTTTCATGGTGGATATGTTGGCAATTCTTCCAGGTTTCTGATGTTTTGATGCTCCATCAAGACAAAACACCTTCCGCTTAGCTTTTTTCTCTCGAAGGCATAAAATGACTCTCGCTGACTTAGGCACAAACACTTTGGCTCTCTTCTCCTTGGGAATAGCATAACCTACGTCTTCCCTGTTTCTTCACTTGCAAGCTATGAGTATCTTTATAGTCGAAGGAAATCTCCTATGGGCAACAGAAGGACGAGCCTGTTTAATATTTGCTGTTTTCTTATGGATGTTTCTATTTTTTTTTTTTTTTTTGATTTGGAATTTCAACCACTGTTACAAACTGTTTGTATTGACGGGAGACTTTAGTCCTGAGTACTGAATGTATTATTGATAGGTAATAGTTCACTTTCTCATTTCGGTTGGCTTCTGACTTGGATTCTATTTGCCTTTCACCTATATGGTATTTTCTTGGGGTTGCTTCATTGGTACGATTCCTCGCTTCCTTCCCATATTTTGCATGTCTTATCTTTGTGTGTTTGCATGTGCATGTGTTAATGCTGTGTGGTGTGTGTGTGTTTCACATCACAATTATTATTAAAATACGAGAGAATGGAATTCGGTCTCTTGTGGGTAGCAATTCAATTTGACATGCCTTGAAATCTCACATTCCATTAGTTTCAGGAAATCTCCTTAAAGGAATGTCATCTCTTGTCCTCTTCAAGAATCCCGTGTTCTCACAAAACGGCCTTCCAACAAACAGCACCATTTGAATTCCTCATTAGAGTCATAATGTTTGTCCCAATACCCTTTCTTTTTCGTATGTTTCTTGACTGTCATGAGTTAGTGAAATCGTCTGTTTATTGTCTTTCTGAGAATGATAGATGTGACAAAGTCCAATGCTCTCCGCAAGACTGCCATAAGAGACATGTGGAAGAATTCCTTCTTGCTTATGTCACAGTACAAATTGTGGTGACATGAAGACAGTGAGATGGTAGTAGTGTCTAATAACCTCAGGCTTCTTCAACCATGAAGGCAACAAAAAGATGACCACAACAACTGCAGTGGGGTGGAAATTGACCTGAAGCCTACAAGGTAAACTCCACAGCGAAAGAGAACGGAAGTTGCAGAGATGATGGGAGAAGGTTGGAGACATGGCTCAGGGGAGATTTGGTTGGTTCGTGGATCAGAGGGCTGGAGTCCATGAAGAGGACCAAAGCACAGGAGAGCAGGGCACCCTGGGATCACACAAGGAACCTGTTTCCCAGTGCCGTTGACTGTGAGACGCAGAGGGTCTGAAGGGCACGAGTACTTGACAACACAAGTGTTGAGGGCTGAAGTTTTCCTATCAGCA
The DNA here is from genome assembly GCF_964662115.1 of Mustela nivalis. Taxonomy (NCBI): domain Eukaryota; kingdom Metazoa; phylum Chordata; class Mammalia; order Carnivora; family Mustelidae; genus Mustela; species Mustela nivalis. The sequence continues at coordinate 1,577,015 of NW_028136528.1, forward strand.
GGCTTGGCAGACATCAACTTGAAAGAACACCATCTTTTTCCTGCATATGACACCAACAAGCGACCAGGAGCAGACAGCCTGGAGACAATGATCAGAGAGAGACAATACCAAGAGACGCAGTGGGAAGATGATGAGTCGTGGGAGTGATTCCGTGAAAGGCAGTGTTCGTGGAGATGACTCAATGTGGACATAATAAATTTTGGCTCTCACAACAGCAGCATCAAGACAGAGCTTGGCCAAGACAGGTATGTGAGGACAGAGACTCCCTAGCCAGCCAACACAAAATACCAACAGTGGAACACTTGGAGGATTGCCTTCCTCAGTCCAAGATGCTTAGTCCAAGGAGAACAGACTCTCCCATATGGGACGAGAAGAAAGCTTTGACCACATGTTCTCTTCTGAACACAGCATTCTGCAGGCCTGCGTTCTGTTGAGTTGGTAGAGTTTCTCCTTTCACAGGCACACCAGAGCCCACCAAGGTAAACCTCAGCATATTCAGCCCGGACCCTAAAAACAACAAACGGCCGGAAAGGAGAGCTACTGCAAATGACTGGCCTCCAGGACAGGGTCAGCCACAACACAAACAGCAGTGGCATGCATGCCACATACACTCTCACAAACACACACACACGCATGCACTCAACAAACCTTAAGGGCGAGCCTTGGGTCACTCACGGATCACTTCCTCCTAAATAAATTACCCTCAGGTTAGAAAACAGAATGAGTTTAACGAATACAGAGAGGTGACAGAGACTTAGATCCAATGCAAAGATGGAAGAATCAATTGATTCCCAGGTAAAGGAAGAAGGAGTGATTACGACTAGGCAGTCAGAGTGAAACCTCTACATAGAGCACGCCCGATGCGGGATAGAAAGCGGTGGCCTGGATACTCGCTGTACATCAGAAAACATAGGAGATATCAGAGAGTCTCGAAACACAGAGATAAAACTGATAAAGATAAAAACACCTAAAGAACTCCTGAAGAGAAGATTGGCAGGAGACTGGATGCAAAGTTCGGGAACATGGTAGAAGTGGAGGATCCAATTAGGAACCGAGAAGAACAAGCCTAGAAAATAAGGATGCAAATTCTAAGAGAGAAGGCAGAATGATGGAACATGATAGTGAGCTTAGGGAATCTCTAAGGAAATGAAAGAGGTGCCTCTTGTAGGTGAAGTAAGAGTGAGAGAAAGAAAAGAGGGCTGATCCTAGATTAGAGAACTCGGGGCTGGAAAGGACCCTCATCTGGGAGCAGAGAAAGTGGTCCAGAATCAGAGGCACAGAGAACTCCCAACACCTTCCACAGAAGCGGAGCACCTAAAGACATAGTGCCATTCCCCCCGGAAAATCTAGGCATGGAGGTATTGTCTTTAGGCAAATAGGCATCGGAGAATAGTTTGTCCATAGCCCAGTCACTGACTTCAAGAGGAAAAGCTATACCAGCTCTCGAAGCAGGCCGGATAGCTCAAGCAACAGCAGCCAAGCCAAAATCCTTATCCCCTGCATTTCTGAACAATGACAGAGCAGCGGTTCTGTCTAGAACAAGGAGGTATTCAGAAGTCAATTGTTGGGTCCCGGGTTGTGTCCATCAGTTCAGACGCGGCCTTCAGATCAACTCATGATTCCAGGGCCTTGGCATTGACTCTGTTCTCAGGTTCTCTGCTCAGGGGCAAGTAAGCTTCTCCCTCTCCAGCTCCACCCCCTGATTGGGATCTCTCTGCCTCTCTGTCCAAACGTGCATGTGCACGTTCGATAAGATAACAAAGACAAAAACAGTGCACAATAATTGACTGGGGCCAAAGGATGTTTTATTGAATTTGGACCTAGGTTCCTATGGAGGGCAGCCAGGTATAGAGAACCTCCCACCATCCTAAAATGCCCGACCTTCGCTTGGAGCTTCCTTGTTCATTCTCCTGTTCTTTGCCTTCCTGGATCTCCTCACCAACCTGCAGCATCCGCTGTCTGTCGTGCTGTACTGACCCCTTGTTAACACATTGTGCATCCTCTCGGGGCTCCATTGGAACATGCCCATCTTCCTCAAGAGGCACTGTTTGCTTATCGCATGTAACCATTTGGGGGATGGTCATGAGAGGGTGAAGGCAGGCTTGTGCTGCCACATCTCCATGCAGTTCCACAGAGGGTAGCTGATCCACCATGAGGGAGTGCTCAAGGTTCTTCCACATTCGAATCTTCTTCAATGCGTCCTTTTGCACATACAAGTTGTCTTCCTGAAATGGGCACGGAAGTCTTTCAGATGGCTTCACTTGGGCTTGGGTCTCTTCCAACATGCTCTCCGTTGGCTTCTGTGGACTCCAAGAACATGAGTCCGTCCTGGACCTAAGGTTTTAGGGTGTAGAGTCTGCCTTGGATGAATGGTGTTCTGGAAGATTGGGAGGCCTTGTTGGCACCGTTTCTGGAGATCATCGAGGTACTCGTGTGCTTGCTGTGGAAGATTCCAGACATGTCTTTGGCACGGTTGCGGGGGTTCACTTTGAGCTTCCCTTGGGTGGACCTTTTCCTGTTGAGATGCTCCATGATTTGGTGGGAGGGTCTCACCCTTACGCAGGGCTCGGATTTCCTCCCCTGAGGCTTTGCTTGTGGTCTGTTAGTTTCTTGGCCTGTCGTGGCTAAGATGGAATGAGGGATCCTTGCCTTTCTCCGAGGTCCAGAGGGCTGGTGCTGACACTCACGACCAAATACTATGAATTGGGCCATGGAGAAGGTGACACCGACTCGCTTCGCAAACTGCCTTGGTGAGAGACCCAGGCGGCTCCAGCGGTTTGGGATGGCTTGGGGTCCTCTTGGCCCACCCATGACTACTCCAGTCAAGTGTAGTGATCAGGCCTGGGTTGATGAGGAGTGGTTGCTATGACCTCAAGGCTTTGTGACATCACAGATGCTGGCTTCACTGAAGCAGCTGTCCCTCTCCCATGACCTTGGTGTCCTATGGCTTTAAGTAGGAAGCCCCGGGAAGGACAGAACAAGAGCCCTCTGAACCTGATCAAGAACTCAGGATGTCTTGTGGGTTAATGTCCAACTTCCCCTTTCTGGAGACATAGAGGAAGGAAAATGACATTCAGTATACCTTCCTTTAGGCCAACATATCCCCAGAGACGGCAAGGTGTCCTTTTACACTACAATTTCTAGATATCTCAAGAAAAGGTGAGGCCTCGCGGGTATAAGCAGCTCTCCGTGGGGTTTGTCGTCCTGTGGGTGAGAGCGTACTTTGTCAGCGTCTTTTGCCTATGGGTCAGTGATGACTAAGATACGGAAAGTCCCTTTCTGAGGTAAAAGGTGAGGGCATCGCTATATGGTGCTGTCTGTGGCCTCGTCTCCTAGTGTTCTGAAACACGCGGCTAAGGGATGAGGCCTCTGTCTACCTGGCTTTCCCTTAAATACCTTTGCAAAGTCTTTGAGGAGAGTGATATTCTGCATCTGAGCTAACTCTCAATGAAGAGGCCTGGACCGAACCCGTTGTTATTATTAGTTAACTGTACTTGTTGTGGTAACGGGTATAAACATGTGGACCAAGACTCTTTAGTCAGAAGGAAAGGGACGGCCTATACCGAAGGCTTGCAAGGCCCATTCGAGCAGAACTTTGGAGTGAGCCGCAATGCCCTTGCAAGGACTAGTGGATCAGGAAGTTTGGGTCCATTTCGGCACCACAGTATTCCTCTGCCGTCGAGTGAATGAACCCCTGGACCTTGCCTTGACATGAATGTCCCATGCCCTGCTGTTGGGAAATGGAAAAGGCAAGCAAACAAAGGGAAATGTCATATGGCTACCCACAATATGTGCCTCGGGAGGAATACCTTGGCCCACTTAAGGAAGGGAATAATAAAGGGCAAGAAGTCAGAGAAGGAGACCCACCAGGAGTGACTCAGGACTCTGAGAATCCAGCTGAGGGCTATCGAAAGGAGAACTGATAAATGGGTGGTCAGGAGCTGTGGCATATATTAGGAGGAGCACTAGGACGTCCATGCAACTAAAGCATCCGTGAATACTCTGTCAAAAATGGATGATGGATGATAGGCAGGCTTTCTCAACAGATAGCAACAACAACATCAATTCATAGGAAAACAATGTGGCCCTCTCAAAACCAAAGGAAGTCACAGGGAGAAAAGGAAAGAATTATATTGTTTATTATCTTTCCTTATTGAAATGACATGGGTGGGTTTCCTAAAATGTCCTTCTTTGAATTGGGTCTTTATCCTTGTGAATTAGAGCTTACCCGCCTCTTCCATCTCTGGATTTGATGAGAGGACATGACAATGCCTTCACTAAATACCTAGAAGAGTGGCCCAGGAAAATGATCTTTTAGGCCAACCTTTCTCCAGAGATGGCAAAGTTTTCCTATTTCCTCTGAAATATCTAGAGATATCAGAAACAACAAGTCCTCTGGTATATCATCCCGTCTCTCTGAGGTTTGTCATCCTTTGCATGAGAGAGTGACATTATACATTATAGCTAATCCTTAAGGAGGAGCAATGGACAGCACTCCTTGTTACCATTATTTATCTCTACCTACTGTGTTAATGGGTATAACCCTGTTGACCAAGTCTCTTTAATCAAAGGAAAATTAATGGCTTATATCGATGGTCTGCAAGGCTCACTTGAACAGAACTGAGGATTGAGCTGCTATGTCCTTGCAAAGACTAGTGGATAAAGAAGGTGTGGTCCATATTGGCAACAGAGTATTCCTCAGCAATTAGGGAGGATGAACTCTTGATTCTTGCACTGGCATGAATGCCACAGGACTGGGTTTGTGAAATGAAATGGGCAAGGAGACATAGGGAAATATCATATGGCTTCTCTCATATGTGCCCTAGGACGAATACCACGGCCCTTAGTAGAAAGAAGGAAAAACTGAAGGGGATAAGTCAGAGAAGGAGACAAACCAGGAGTAACTCAGAACTCTGAGGAATCAAGCTGAGAGTCAAGGAAAAAAGAGACATGCAGGGAATGAGGGAACGGGCTAATGGGTGTTGAAGAGTTCTGGCATATCTTAGGCGGAGTACTAGGTCATATATGGAACTGAAGCATCAGTGAATACTCTGTCAAAAATGGATGATGGATGACAGGCTGGCTTCCTCAACAGTACAAAATAATACAAAAACAAGCTGGCCCTTTCAAATGCAGGTGAAGACAGACAGAGAAAAGGAAAGAATTATATTTTTATTATGTTTAATTATTGAAATGGAATATAATTTATTTCCTAAAATGTCATTATTTGAATTGGGTCTTTATACTAGTAAAGTGGAGTTCATCCACCTCCTCCATTTGTGGAATTGATGAGAAGAAAATGGCATTGCCTTCTCTAAATGTCTAGAAGAGTTGAACAGGAAATGATTTGCACCTCGCCATCTGTGTGTTGACAGGGGTTTGATTACTGCTTCAAACGCTTTAGTCACTACTACAGAGCTGAGATTTTGTAGGTTTCCTGACCTAATCTTTGGAGTGAATATGTGTCTTGGAATTTATCCTTTTCTCTCAGTTCTTTTCTTTTGGGTTTGCTTCATTAGTGCTATTCTTCACTTCCTCCCCATCTTTTGTGTGTCTTATCTGTGTGTGTGTGTGTGTGTGTGTGTGTGTGCTGAGTGTGTTTCAAATAACAATTATAATTAAATTGATGGAGATAGGAAGTCGGTATTTAATGGATAGCAGTTCCATTTGACATGCCTTGAAAACTCACATTCCCTCTCTTTCAGCCACATTTCCTACAAAGAATGTCATCTTTTGTCCTCTTTGATAAACACATATTTTCTCAAAACTGACCTCAACAAACACCACATTTTGTGTGCCTGGGTAGTGTCGTATTATTTGTCCATTTTTCCCTTGCTTTTTCATATGTCTCTTGACAGTCATGAGAGAGTGAAATTGTATGTTATTTGTCTTTCTGGGACTGATAGATGTGACGTAGGCTAATGCTCTCCACAATTCTGCCACATGAGGCAAGTGGAAAGAATTCATTCTTGCTTATGGCTGGGTAAGATTCTGTGGGGCTTTTTCAGGACAGTGAGATGGTAGTAGTGTCTGGTAACTCCAGACTTGTCTTTATCCAGGAACACAACAGGAAGATTACCACATCAACTTCAACATGGCAGAAATGAACTGGAGCCCACAAAGCAAACTCCATAGCAAAAGAGAGAATAAGTTGCAATCACTATGGGAGAAGATTGGAGACATGGTTTAGGGGAAAAGTGGAAAGTTGGTAATTCAGAAGGCAGTGAGACAATGCAATGGGCAAAGCCACAAGAGATCGGAGCACACTTGGAACCCACAAGGAGTACGTTCTCCAATTCCATTGATTCTGACCATCAGGGGGTCTGAATCATACTAGTTTATGCCAACAAAGGGCCTTGAGGCCTGGAGATTTTAGATCAGCAGCCTTGGCATATCAACTCAAAAGAACACTGTATTTCTCTGTCAGAGAACACCAACAAATAGCCAGGTGAAGACAGCCTGGAAACCACGATTAGAGACAATACCAGGTGACACAGTGGGAAGATGGTGGGTTCTGGCTGTACATTAGTGAGAGGCAGTGTTCTTGGAGATGATTTGATGGGGGCAAAAGAAATTTGGGGCTCTCGCACAGGCAGCATCAAGCCCGAGCTACTGGCCAAAGACAGGTTGGTGAGGGCTTTAATTGCCTCTCCTGCAAACACGAAATTCTAACCATGGAACACATAGGGTACTGTGTTCCTCAGTCCAACTTGCTTCATTTTAAGAGAACAGATTCTCCCATAGGGGACTAGAAGAAAGCCCTGTCCATAGGCTGTCCCCTGACCACAGAATGCTACAGGCATTCATTCTGTTGTGAAGGTTGAATTTCTCCTTTCACAGGCACACCAGATCCCACCAAGCTAAACCTCAGCCTATTCAGCCCAGACCCCAAACACACCAAAAGGCTGGCAAAGAGAGCCTCTGCAGATGACTGGTCTCAAGGACAGGGGGCAGCTATGATACAACAGCAGAGGGCATGCATGCCACACACACATACCTGAGACTCCCTCAAGGGCCAGCCCTTGGGCACTCCATGATATCTTATTTCTAAAGAAATTACCATCAGGATAAAAAACAGAATTGATTTTTCAAATACTGAGAAAGAGTCAGAGACCTATATCCAAGACAAAGATGGAAGAATCAATTGTTGCCAAGGAAGAAGACAAGAAATTATCATGGCCAGGTAATCGGAGTGAAACCTCACATATAACACGCCCAATGGAGGATTGAAAGCAGAAAGATATCAGGGAGTCTCAAAACACATAGATTAAACTGATAGAAATAAAATAAAGTAAAATAAAATAAAATAAAATAAATAAAGAATTTCTAAAGAAAAGATTGGTAGCAGACTGAAGGAAAAGTCCAAAAAAGCTGGCAGAAGCAAAGGACCAAATTTTTGACCTGGCAGAAAAGGAATGGTAAATAAGGAAACAAATCCAAAGAAAGAAGGAAGAATGATGAAACATGACAATGAGCTTAGGAAAGTCATTGACTCCAAGGAATAGAAAGAGGTGCTTATTGTAGGAGAAGTAGGAGTGAGAGAAAAAAAAAGAGGGCTGAACATGGATTTGAGAATTCAGAGCTAAAACTGTCCCTCATCTGGGAGCAGAAACAGAGATCCAGATTCAGAGGCAAGGAGGACTCACATCACCATCCACAGAAGCATGGAACCACAAGACATAGTTTCATTCAATGGAGGAATTCTCTTTATCTAAATATGCGTGGGAGTGTAGTTTGTACATAGCCAAATCACTTACCTCAAGAGGACAAACTATACCAGCTCTCAAAGCAGGTCAGGTAGCTCAAGCAACACCAGCCCAAGACAAAATCCATTTCCCCTGCATTTGTGAACAATGACAGAGCAGTGTTTCACGTCTAGAACTAGGACGTATTCAGAAGTCAAAGGTTGTGTCATGGATTGTGTCTATCAGTTCAGAGGCGGCCTTCAGCTCAACTCATGATCCCAGGGTCTTGGCATCGACTCTGGTCTCAGGTTCCCTGCTCAGGGGTAAGTCAGCTTTTCCCTCTCCAGCTCTACACCCTGATTGTGATCTCTCTGTCTCTCTGTCAAATATGTGCATGTGCATTGTTTGACAAAAAGACAAAAACACAACCGGGGTACAAGGATTGACTGTGGCCAGGGGATGTTTTCTTTAATTTGGACCTAGATCTCTATGGAAGGCAGCCAGGTTCAGAGAACCTCCCACCATCCTCAAATGCTAGACCTTCGCTCAGAGCTCCAATGTTCATTCTCCAGTTCCTTGTCTTCCTGAATATCCTCACCAACCTGTAGCATACGCTGTCTGTGGCTCTCTAATGGCCCTTTGTTGTCCCACTGTTCATCTTCTGCTGCCTCCATTAGAACACGCCCATCTTCCACAAGAGGCATTGTTTGCTTATCCCATGAAACTATTTGGGGGATGTTCATGAGAGGGTGAAGGCAGGCTTGTGCTGTCACATCTACATGTACTCCTCCAGAGGGTATCTGCACGACCCTGTGGGAATGCTCCAGGTTCTTTGACATTTGAATCCTCTTCAATGCGTCCTTTTGAAGATACAAGTTGTGTTCCTGAAACGGGCATGGAAGTCTTTCAGATGGCTTCACTTGGGCTATGGGTCTTTTCCAACATGCTCCATGCTTGCTCCTGTGGACTCCAAGTACATGAGTCCATTCTGGACCTAAGGTTCTAGGATGTAGAATCTGCTTTTGGTAAATCGTCAGTTTTGAAGATTTGGAAGTCATTTTGGCTCTATTTCTAGGGATGCTACAGCTACTCATTATAAGGTCCGCTAGGCCAGAGGGAGTCATTTTGTGTTTCTGCAGTAAACTTATATTGAACCCATGCTGTAAACAAAATTGACCCTACTCCTCCCAGAGGAGCTTACTCTCAAAGCCTAGATACAAGGGTGAATCAGGCCAGGTGAAGACATCCCATTAGAGGGGCACGCATATATCTACTAGGGTAAATTGAGATCCAATTGTCCACCCATGTGTTACCTAGCATTTTTGTTTTTGTGGTGTAGCAGACTTAGCACGACTGTGCAGTTTTTTCTGTATTGTTATCTCATTGGCCACGTCTGTATAGCCTGGCTAAACTACCGCTATAAATGTTAGTCTCTGAGGCTGGGAGGGGTTGCCTCTTTGCAAGAGAAGGCCCTGACCGGTCAATATGATTCTCGATGCTTTGTGCAAAATTAACGTTTGCTTGACCTTCACTTTGTATCAGTCTCGCTCTTTTGAATAAGGACCCTATCTTTGGAGGGCCACCCGAATTCAAATGATGAGAACTGAAACAGCATTGGAATTTTTGGAAAAGCCTCTGGAGGTAAGATCATGGGATCCTGCATGGAGCTGCAGTGTACAGTCTCCTACCAATCTTCTCTTCAGGAGTTCTTTAGGTGCTTTTATCTTTATCAGTTTTATCTCTGTGGTTCGAGACTCTCTGATATCTCCTATGTTTTCTGACGTACAGCGAGTATCCAGGCCCCTGCTTTCAATCCCGCATCGGGCGTTTTCTATGTAGAGGGTTCACTCTGATTGCCTAGCCATAATCATTCCTTCTTCCTTTACCTGGGCATCAATTGATTTTTTCATCTTTGCATTGGATCTAAGTCTCTGTCACCTCTCTGTATTCGTTAAACTCATTCTGCTTTCTAACCTGAGGGTAATTTATTTAGGAGGAAGAGATCCGGAGTACCCAGGGATGGCCCTTAAGGTTTGTTGAGTGCGTGCGTGTGTGTGTGTTTGTGAGTGTGTATGTGGCATGCATGCCACTGCTGTTTGTGTTGTGGCTGACCCTGTCCTGGAGGCCAGTCATTTGCTGTAGCTCTCCTTTCCGGCCGTTTGTTGTTTTTAGGGTCCGGGTTGAATATGCAGAGGTTTACCTTGGTGGGCTCTGGTGTGCCTGTGAAAGGAGAAATTCGAGCAACTCAGCAGAACGCAGGCCTGCAGAATGCTGTGTTCAGAAGAGAACATGTGGTCAAAGCTTTCTTCTCGTCCCCTATGGGAGAGTCATTGTCCTTGGACTAAGCATCTTGGACTGAGGAAGGCAGTTTTCCAAGTATTCCACTGTCGGGATTTCAAGTTGGCTGGCTAGGCAGCCTATGTCCTCACATACCTGTCTTGGCCAGTAGCTTTGTCTTGATGCTGCTGTTGCGAGAGCCCAAAATTTATTATGTCCACATTGAGACATCTCCACGAACACTGCCTTTCACGGAATCACTCCCACTACTCACCATCTTCCCACTGCGTCACTTAGTATTGTCTCTCTCTGATCATTGTCTCCAGGCTGTCTGCTCCTGGTCGCTTGTTGGTGTCATATGCAGGAAAAAGATGGTGTTCCTTCAAGTTGATGTCTGCCAAGCCTGCTGATAGGAAAACTTCAGCCTTCAACACTTGTGTTGTCAAGTACTTGTGCCCTTCAGACCCTCTGCGTCTCACAGTCAACGGCACTGGGAAACAGGTTCCTTGTGGGTTCCCAGTGTGCCCTGCTCTCCTGTGCCTTGGTCCTTTTCATGGACTCCAGCCCTCTGATCCACGAACCAACCAAATCTCCCCTGAGCCATGTCTCCAACCTTCTCCCATCATCTCTGCAACTTCCGTTCTCTTTCGCTGTGGAGTTTATCTTGTAGGCTTCAGGTCAATTTCCACCCCAATGCAGTTGTTGTGTTCATCTTCCTGTTGCCTTCATAGCTGAAGACAAGCATGAGGTTATTAGACACTACTACCATCTCACTCTCCTCCATGTCACCGCAATTCGTACTGAGACATAAGCAAGAAGGAATTCTTCCACTTGTCTCTTATGGCAGTCTTGCGGAGAGCATTGGGCTTTGTCACATCTATCATTCTCAGAACGACATCAGACAGACGATTTCACTAACTCATGACACTCAAGAATCATACGAAAAAGAAAGGGTATTGGTACAAACAGTATGACTCTAATGAGAAATTCAAATGGTGCTGTTCTTTGGAAAGCAGTTTTGTGAGAACACGTGTTACTTGAAGAGGACAAGAGATGACATTCCTTGCAGGAGATTTCCTGAAACTGATGGAATGTGAGATTTCAAGGCATGTCAAATTGAATTGCTACCCACAAGAGACCGAATTCCATTCTCTCGTATTTTAATAATAATTGTGATGTGAAACACACACACACCACACAGCATTAACACATGCACATGCAAAATATGGGAAGGAAGCGAGGAATCGTACCAATGAAGCAACCCCAAGAAAATACCATATAGGTGAAAGGCAAATAGAATCCAAGTCAGAAGCCAACCGAAATGAGAAAGTGAACTATTACCTATCAATAATACATTCAGTATCAGGACTAAAGTCTCCCGTCAATACAAACAGTTTGTAAGAGTGGTTGAAATTCCAAATAAAAAAAAAAAAAGGTAGAAAACATCCATAAGAAAACAACAAATATTAAACTAGCTCGTCCTTCTGTTGACCATAGGAGATTTCCTTCGACTATAAAGATACTCATAGCTTGCAAGTGAAGAAACAGGGAAGACATAGGTTATGCTATTCCCAAGGAGAAGAGAGCCAAAGTGTTTGTGCATAAGTCAGCGAGAGTCATTTTATGCCTTCGAGAGACAAAAGATAAGCGGAAGTTGTTTTGTCTTGATGGAGCATCAAAACAACAGAAACCTGGAAGAATTGCCAACATATACACCACGAACAAGGGTGTATCTAAACGTTGGAAGGTATGAACACACAGGAAGGGAGATGGTAAATTTTATCCAATACTGTTGGCAATTATGATATCTACGTTAAGCACAGGACAGATCATCTGGATGGGAAGGTGCTAAGGAATAACAGACGTCCACATGGGCTCTCGAGACCACCTGAACTTTGGGGATCGATGAGAAAGATTGCGTCTCTGAGGACAATAAGATATGTTCTTCCCAGCAGCAGACCTAACTTTGTCTATCGCAGGTCATGAGCTCGAGTCCAAATCCAGTCGTAATTCATGGAAGAGAAGTCAAAACCTATCCTGTGCACTTATGATCACGAAGGTATGAAAACAGGAAGATATCACTTTCAAATTGGAAATACAGCCAGACACTAAAGTGGAAAACACAACACATTCACGAACTGCAATGAATGCAAGAAAGAAAATCCAAAGGAAAAGAAGAGCCATGAACGAAGGAATTCTAAGAAACTTAGAGGAGGATGCCAAAACATTTTATGGGGAAACCATATAGGGTTAAAAGCATGCATTTCCAAAATTTAAAAACACTGAAAAAGAAATCCCCCTATAAGGACGACTGAAGGAACAAGATGAAGAAAAACCGAACTCCAAAGTTAACAGAAAAATTGAAATCATACATGTGATTATCAAAATTAAGGAAATACAAACAAACCAATAGGAAATGAATCAGGAGACCTCACACTTCAGTTTTCACAACACGAACAAACCACAGAAGCCATTACTGGGATAAAACAGGGAGACAAGCACACAGCTGCAAGTATGAAACCACATGACAACTCGGAGAAAGGAAAAAAGAAAAACCGAAGAGGCACATCCACACATTTATGCTAGCAAATCCAAGAACTGAGAGAAAAGGATAAATTCGCAGACACATAGGAACATCCAAGTTAGGTCAGTAATCCTACAAAATCTCAGCTCTAGTAGTGACGGAACCATTTGAAGCAGTAATCCAACCCCAGCCAACACACAGAAGGCCAGGTCAAGACATTTTCTTGAGCCACTCCTCTAGGTATTTAGTGAAGGCATTGTGATGTCCTCTCATCAAATCCAGAGATGGAAGAGGTGGGTAAGCTCTAATTCACAAGGATAAAGACCCAATTCAAAAAAGGACATTTTAGGAAACCAATTCCATGTCATTTCAATAAAGGAAAGACAATAAACAATATAATTCTTTCCTTTTCTCCTGTGACTGCCTTTGGTTTAGAGAGGGCCATAATGTTTTCCTCTGAAATTATGTTGTTCTTGTTGCTGTTCTGTGGAGAAAGCCTGCCTATCATCCATCATCCGTTTTTGACAGAGTATTCAGGGATGCTTTAGTTGCATGTACGTCCAGTGCTCCTCTTAATATATTCCACAACTCCTGACTACCCATTAAGCAGTTCTCTTTTTGGTAAACCTCAGCTGGATTCTCAGAGTCCTGAGTCACTCCTGGTGGGTCTCCTTCTCTGACTTCTTGCCCGTCAGTATTCCCTTCCTTTTCCATTTCCCAACAGCAGGGCATGGGACATTCATGTCAAGGCAAGGTCCAGGGGTTCATTCACTTCGACGGCAGAGGAATACTGTGGTGCCGAAATGGACCCAAACTTCCTGATCCACTAGTCCTTGCAAAGGCATTGCGGCTCACTCCAAAAGTCTGCTCGAATGGGCCTTGCAAGCCGTCGGTATAGGCCGTCCCTTTCCTTCTGACTAAAGAGACTTGGTCCACATGTCTATACCCGTTACCACAACAAGTACAGTTAACTAATAATGACAACAGTTTCGGTCCAGGCCTCTTCAATGAGAGTTAGCTCTGATGCAGAAGGTCACTCCCTCGAAGTCTTTGCAAAGGTATTTAAGGGAAAGCCAGGTAGACAGAGGCCTCATCCCTTAGCCGTGTGTTTCAGAACACTAGGAGACTAGGCCCCAGACAGCACCATATATCGATGCCATCACCTTTTACCTCGGAAAGGGACTTTCCGTACCTTAGTCATCACAGACGCATAGGCGAAAGACGCTGACAAAGTACGCTCTCACCCACAGGATGAGAAAACCCACGGAGAGCTATTCATACCTGCGAGGCCTCACCTTTTCTTGAAATATCTAGAAATTGTAGTGGAAAAGGACACCTTGCCATCTCCGGGGATATGTTGGCCTAAAGGAAGGTATACTGAATGTCATTTTCCTTCCTCTATGTCTCCAGAAAGGGGAAGTTGGACATTAAACCACAAGACATCCTGAGTTCTTGATCAGGTTCAGAGGGCTCTTGTTCTGTCCTTCCCGGAGCTTCCTACTTAAAGCCATAGGACACCAAGGTCATGGGAGAGGGACAGCTGCTTCAGTGAAGCCAGCATCTGTGATGTCACAAAGCTTTGAGGTCATAGCAACCACTCCTCATCAACCCAGGCCTGATCACTACACTTGACTGGAGTAGTCATGGGTGGGCCAAGAGGACCCCAGGCCGTCCCAAACCTCTGGAGCTGCCTGGGTCTCTCACCAAGGCAGTTTGCGAAGCGAGTCGGTGTCACCTTCTCCATGGCCCAATTCATAGAGGAAAAAGGGATATTTTTCAAAATAAAAATTAGCGTATTTTTCAGAATATGATATAGTGTTATTCACTGAACTGAGGGAACAAATGTCAAAGTCTAACACAGTTTACAGAATGTTTTAACATAAATTGAAATTTAAATCTGACCAAATTTCACAGTTTTAAGTAAAATGATAGCACTTTATATCCTTGAAAAGTGGTAAGTGACCCAAAACATGGCTTAGAAAAACAAATTTAACACTACACTAGTCTGAGATGGTTAAGTTATGGTACAACTTGCCATTGTGTATCATCAAATGATATATATTTTCTTTTGGGCTTGTCATTATATTTTATTTTAGCCATTCTGGTAAGTGTGTAGTGATATCTCAGTGTCATTTTAATTGCATTTCCTTGATGTCTAATTATGTCAAAATATATTACTTTGATGTTTAATGCTCTGAGCTTTCTCAGTTCAAGACCATGAAGCCACTTAGGAAAAATACAGTTGCAGAGGCACTCATAGACCAACTCTTATTTCGAAATAAGAAGAAACATTACTACCCATTCCAACAAAAAATAGATTTGTTATGCAGCAGGGATTTTATAAATTACCTACACAACTTATATAGTAAGATGAAATGGGACAGGCGGCTTCTTGCAGCTATATACAACATCATTTTAATTTCAATTTTCAGTATAATTTTTCCAAGGTATACACAGAATGTATATTTAATGTAAATTGTGAACATTTTAAACTCTGTATATGGAAATTAGTCAATTTTAAGTTTATAACAATCAAAATTAACGGAAGTTTATTTTAAATTAGTTAGCTTTCTCTGCATTGCAAGACAGAATAATAAAGAATTGGTAAGAAAAAAGTAATCTCTGTAAAATTACCGGGGGTGCATTATAAAGTGTTCGGTAACCGATCAAACTCATAATTTGGATTGAATGGCAAGTGATTTTTAAAATCTGGAACTCATTGTCAATTTTTTTTCTTCATTGTGTCTTAATAAATTACTATGTTCATTTGCATGGAAGTGAAGAAAAATGCATGACATTTCATCTCAACACTAACACCTTTAACTGGCAACTCTGAATGTACTTTACAGCAGTGTAACAAAGTAAAGATCAATGATGTTTCATGAAATATTTGTTATAATTCTCAAGGAGATAGGGAGTTTGTGCAAAAATGCAAATCACTTTGCGACTAAACACATTGTTTATTTCAGCTAATTTTAAGAAAATATGCTGAGAATCTCTCAAAAAAGGAAGCAATGATTTAGGTTTGCCTTCAAACTCCTTATCTAATCCTGAACCAACAGCACATAGTTCAAAGAGCAACTAATTTGAGTAGCTCCAATTTACACATTTCCTAACAATGCTTAATTTAGTGGAATTTCTGTCCAATTATGGTAATTTGATGTAATGAAAGACAAAAGTTCAAAAAGATCATCCTTAATTTATATAGATGCCAAACTCTGCATTTTCTGAATGACGCCCAGGAACGTATTTTCAAAAACAAACAAACAATGCCAGAACCACTATTAGGTCATCTCTAGGCAGAAAGTGACTCAGAGCTTACATTACTCTCTCCCTGAAAGTATACTGTAGGCACTGAAACTACTACCCTGAGTCTGTGCTATCAAATTCCTTAAGTTAGAAAGTTTTAAAACCCGTCTGTGTGGGAGTATTTCATTTACAGATAGAGATTTGGTTGTTTATACATTTTCATACTTGATTTTTAGGATGTAATAACTATGTTTTAAAATTCATGGTGGTTTTGAATACTGTTGGATAATTGAGCTAAAATGGTATATCCATTCCTCCTAGGAAACAGAAATTATAGAAAGGTAGTGCTTTTCAAATCTGACATCTTTGAGTCATTGCAGTTTCATATAAATGCAATAGGAAAAGTGTCATTCATGTTTATGATATTTTCTATAAATAAATTAGAATGTACTGGAGGCCTGATATAAAGTGGGATGCCTAAACTTCAGTAAGATCTTGTTTTCAATTCAAAATAAATTTTATTTTTTATTTTTTTATAATGTCCCTCAATTTCAGATAAGCACCCCCGTAAGGTCCACTCTGTTTTTTTTTTAAGAATTTATTTATTTTATTTGACAGATAGAGATCACAAGTAGGCAGAGAGGCAGGCAGAAAGAGAGGAGGAAGCAGGCTCCCTGCTAGGCAAAGAGCCCGATGCGGGGCTCGATCCCAGGACCCTGGGATCATGACCTGAGCCAAAGGCAGAGGCTTTAACCCACTGAGCCACCCAGGCGCCCCCAAAATAAATTTTAAATTGAATTATGCACCTCTAAGTTCAGAGACAATAAACATCAACCAACACAATTAATAAGTTCTATTTCTTAAAATTTCGGGAACATTGATAGTCTCATCTCCTGGAAGAACAACAGCTAAAATTTTTGGTCATGGATTCTTGCTAAAATATCACTTTCCCAAAGAAAATTAATGTTATGAATTTTTATTGATTGTTATTGATCATGAAGAATATAACAACCACGATAAAAAGAGTAGGAAAAACATGATATCTCATCTGTAAGGGCATGTGGAAAGTAGGAAATGCTAATAAAAATAACTACCATTATTTCCTAAGTTAACATAATATAACAGAACAAAAATATTTCAAAACAATGTTTTCTTTTTTTTTTAAGATTTTATTTATTTATTTGACAGAGAGAGATCACAAGTAGGCAGAGAGGCAGGCAGAAAGAGAGGAGGAAGCAGGCACCCTGCTGAGCAGAGAGCCCAATGTGGGACTCGATCCAAGGACTCTGAGATTATGACCTGAGCCGAAGGCAGCGGCTTAACCCACTGAGCCACCCAGGCACCCCCATAACAATATTTTCTAGGCTCATTCTGATAACTCTTTTCTACATTCAAATTTAAAGGTTGAGGCATGTGATATATATTACACAAAAAACATCCCAAGGAATTCGTTAAAAAAAAAACTCTTAATAAAGAACAAATCCAAAGGAATTTCTTTTCTAATTTAATTAACAAATTATGAATCGACTTACCTATTTAATACAGCGTATCAGGCACCAATAATATTTTTTAATCGTCACACCTGATGCAATAGTTACCATCTTTCAGACATACTGATCACGAACAAGCAAATAAACAAGAGCACCGTAGCTTAAGATCTACCTGCATAAATATAGGCTACTTCAGACAATCTCTTCACCACAACATAGAAATGAATAGAAATCATACATGCTCTGTATGGACATACAGATGAGATAGAAGGGGATGGATGTTAATATATGCAGAATCTTTATTAATTACATTGTAAACCATAATATGGAAAAACAGAATACAATTTTAGAAATACCCAGGTCACCATCATTGTTTTATTTTTATATGTGTAGATAAGGAGTTTAATAAACAATCCATGACTATTCAACTCCTTATATTTTGAAAATTTTAGTAAAAGTAACAAACCTAGCACCTAGAAAATTATACTTATCTGCAACATACAGCTTTGCCAGCATGGTAGAGGAAAAGCAAAACAAAATAAGTAAGAAAAGTTTAACATTTCACAAGAGATTTGCTTTTATTTTTTATTTATTATTTTTTATTTTTCATTAATTATTTACTTCTATTTTCTACTTTATTTTAATGAAAATGTCATGACCATAACATAAGAGCAGAATAAAACCAACATGAGAAATTATTTTTTCATAAGTTAAAATAAACTAGCTTGGTGATTAATTCAAAATTATATTACAAACTTCAGTGTTCTTGAAGTAAGTATCACTGCATAAACAAATGAGTCAGGAGTCATAAACTAATGATGATTCTAAATGTTATTTAGAGAGACATTCTGTTCTTAATATATTTCAAATATTCTACACAAGACAAAGTGGATCCAAGTAATCTGTAGGCAAAATAAGATTTTAGAGAAGTATATATTTCCAACAGTATTTATAAAATATTACCTTTATGTAAGGCATCATCCTGGACTTTGTGGAAAACACACAAAGGAGTAAGAAGTGGCCCTTCAAGAAACATATACAATATCAAGGTTTAACATGAAGCAGCATGTCTTCTCTAAGTAAAAAAAAAAAAAAACATTGTACCAACTGACTTTACTGAAACTTTATATTTATTGCTCTCATTTTAGGTCATAGTGTCCTTCTGCATGCAGGCTGCTATAACGGACATGATATAGACTTAATAGCTTATAAAGAACAGGAATTTATTTCTCACAGTTCTAGAACGGAGAAGTTCAAGATTAAGGAATGGGCAGATCCAGGGAGAGCCCACTTCCTCATAGATGGCTATCTTCTCACTGTAAACGTACATGATGAATGAATCAAGAGAACTCACTGGGGTCTCCTTTAAAAGGACTGTAATCCCACTTATGACCTAATCACCTCCCAAAGGCCCCTAAGTTTTAATACTATCACTTCCAGAGTTAGATTCCATAATATGATTTTGGGAGACATAAACATTCACACCATAGTATATATAAACAAAAAAAGACACAAAAACAACAAACAAAAAAATTATTTTAACTACCTATTATTTTCAACTACATAAACTTTTAATTTGTTTCTATATAATATTAAATAACTCATTTGAGTTATTCACTTATATCCAATGCATCTGAGTGCAATTAAATTTGCTTACCCAGCATATCCAGAAGCATATTTCTTCAGACTATCTCATTCCCCACCTTACAGGATTTACCACAATTAGAAGACATGGGATAGAGGATAGATAGATAGATGTATACATAAACACACTTGTACATACCCATATGCATATTTTTTCCTGTTAATGATACTCATGCAAATAAAATTTAAGCTCAAGGAAACCTGTCTTGTGTGTTACTTAATATCCAGTTTTTAGTCAACATCCAAAAACAAATAATCCAATAAAACCATGGATAGAAGACATGAACAAGTGTTTCCCCAAAGAACACATTCAAATGTTCAGTAGATACATGATGTGGTATATATGTTCAATGGAATACTATGCAGCCATCAAAAAAAATGAAATCCTGCTATTTGTGATGACGTGGATGGAACTAGAGGGTATTATGCTTGGCGAAATAAATCAATCTGAGAAAGACAACTATCATATGATCTCCCTGATATGATGAAGTGGAGATGCAACATAGGCAGTTTCGGGCATACGAAAAGAAAAATGAAAAAAGATGGTATTAGGAGGGAGACAAACCATAAAAGACTGAATCTCACAAAACAGACTGAGGGTTGCTGGGGGGAGGTGCGTTGGGAGAGGATGGTGGGGGTATGGACATTGGAGAGGGCAGGTGCTATGGTGAGTGATGGTGAGTGCTGTGAAATGTGTAAACCTGGTGATTCACAGACCTGTACCCCTAGGGATAAAAACACATTATATAAAAAATTTTAAAAAATAATTTAAAAAACCCATTAAAGAAAAAACACAGATTGCAAGCCCCGAGCTAATCTCATATTCAATCAAAACTTTTGAAAGTTTTCCCCTTAAAGATCAGAAGAAAGACAAGTGTGTCCATTTTCACTACTCTCATTTGACACAGTAGTGGATGTCCTAGCCAGAGAAACAAGGAACACATAGAAATAAGAGACTCCAAAAAAAAAAAAAAAAAGGAAGAAGTAAAATTTTCTTTTTTTGGATAACATGAACTTACATGTTAAAAAATCCTAAAAAATTCACAAAAAATTTGAATAAACAAATTTAGTAAAATTACCAAATACAAGATCAATATATAAAAGAAAAGAATTTTGTTTTGTTTCTTTTTTTTTTTATGGACTGCTTCCCAGTTTGTCATGTCATCCTTGTTCAGTGATCACGCTAATCTTCTCTGCACCATTCCAATTTTAGTATATGTGCTGCCAAAGTAAGCACAAGACAGGAGCATTTTAACATTCTAATGATGAACTATCTGAAAAAATAAAGAAAACAATCTAATTCACAATAGCATCAAAAATAATAAAATACTTAGGAATAGATTTAACTAAGAAGATGAAAGATCTGTACTCCATAAACTATGACATTGATAAAGAAATTGAAGGTGACAGAAATGGAAAGATAGCTCATATTTATGAATGGTAAGAATTAACATTGTTAAAATGTCCATACTACCGTAAACCATCTGTAAATCCAATTCCTATCAAAAATCCAATGTTAGGGGCGCCTGGGTGGCTCAGTGGGTTAAGCCGCTGCCTTCAGCTCTGGCCATGATCCCAGGGTCCTGGGATCAAGCCACGCATCAGGCTCTCTGCTCAGCAGGAAGCCTGCTTCCTCTTCTCTCTCTGCCTGCCTCTCTGCCTGCTTGTCATCTCTCTCTGTCAAATAAATAAATTAAAAATCTTAAAAAAAACCCCAATATTATTGTTTTACAGAAGTAAGTAAAGAATCCTAAAGTTTATATGAGACCATGAAAGACAACAAATAATCAAAGCAGTTCTGAGAAAGAATGAAGAAGGGAGATTACACTTCTTGATTTGAAACTATACTACAAAGCCCTCATGCTCAAAACAATAAAGTATACTGGCATAAAAACAGACCAATAAACAAGTAGAACAGAATTGAGAGTCCAGAAATAAATCCTTTCATACAGTCACCTAATATTTGACAGGGGCCAACATATGTAATGGGGAAAGATAGTCTGTTCAATAAATGATATTTAAAACTGAATAGTCACATAAACAGTATGAAAAGGGAACCTTATATCACTCATAAGTCTGAACTTGAAATAGATTAAAGACTTAAAGGTGATGCATGAAACTAAATTTCCTAAAGGAAAACATAGGAAAAATTCTCCTTGACATTGGTCTTGCCAATAGTTTTTTGGATACCAGACCAAAAACACAAGCAAAAAAAGCAAAAATAAATAAATGGTATTACATCAAACTAACGTTTCTGCATTGCCAAAAAAAGGGAGAGAGAATGAAAACACAATCCACAGAATGTAAGAAAATACTTACGAATCTTATATCTGAAAAGAGGTTAATAACCAACAGATACAAATAGAAAAAAATATATGATTAAAAAAATAGCAAAAGGATCTCAATAGACTTTTTTTTCAAAAAAGTTATATAAATGACCAACAGGAGCATTAAAAAGTGCTCAACGTAAAAATCTCAGGGCAAAGTCCTTATGTTGTTGTTGTTGTTGTTTACCTCTGAAAAACACAGCAAGATATTAGAATATATACTACCAAAAAATTGAAACTAACCAATTTTGGTAAATATTGGGGAAAACGGGGAACTTATGCACTGTAATAGGGATATAAATTTGTATGGAAAACAGTATGGAGATTATTCATATTATTAAAAGTAAAATTACCATATGATTCAGTAATCCCACTTCTAGGTATCTATCTAAAGAAAACGAAGTTCACTGTTCAAAGACATATCTGCACTCTTATGTTTATTATAAAATTATTAACTCTAAGCAAGAGATGGAAATAACTTCAGTATCCATTAATGGATGAATGAGTAAAATAAGTATGGTAAATATATACTACGGAATACTACTTAACCATGAAAAATTAAGAAATACTGCCATTTACAACAGCATGGATGGATCTTGAAGGTATTATTCTAAGTGAAATATTTCAAAGATTTTATATATTTTTTAAATTTATGTATTATGATATCCCTTACATACAGAATCTGAGGAAAAGGAAAACTAATGGAAACTTAGAGTTGAGTTGACAAGGGGTGAACCTGGGGTGGAGTAAGATGGTCAAAGGGTGCAAACTTGCAACTATAATATGAAAAAGTTCTGGGGATCTAATGTACAGCATGATGATCATAGTTAATAAGATATACATACTTTTTTTTATTGTGCTTCCCTTTAATAAACTTTGCATATATCACATTCTTACAAGTTGAAAGTTTATAGCAATCTTGTATAAAAGAGGTCTGCTGCCACCATTTTTCTAACAACATTTGTTCATTTTGTGTCTCTTTGTCACATGTTGGTAATTCTTGCAATATATCAAGTTTTTTCATTATTATTGTATTTGTTATGGTGATCTGTGATCAGTAATTATGACCCACTGAAAACTCAGAACTAGTGTACTTAAGGTATATACATTGATTTTCTTTAAAAACATAATGCTTTTGAACAGTGCAGTATAGTTTTTATTTTTTATATGCACTGGGAAACATAATTTTTTATATGCACTGGGAAACCAAAAAATATAATAATTTGACTTAGTTTATTGAGATAATCACTTTATTGAGGCAGTCTGGAACAAAACCCACAAGACCTCTGAAGTTTATCTCTACTATACTATATACATAAAAGTTGCTAAGAGAGTAGATCTTAAAATTCCTTATGATACATGCATAAAAAACAGTGGCAACTATACGAGATAGTAGATGTATTAACATTTTTGTGTAGATTATATTGCAATAAAGATGTATACCAATTTATCAAATTGTACAAAATTTACACAATGTTAAAAGTTTGCAATGTTATAAGAAATCATTTCTTAAATTTACAAATATGTCGATTTTTTTCAATAAAGCTGGAAAAAACTTTTTGTAGAATTAATCTATTTTTCAAAAAAGGAAGTAAGGCAGTAGAAACTGCAACTAACTCTGAAATAATAGAATATAAAATCCATTTTTGGTATATACACTGTGACAAAAACTATTACTTAGTTTACAATGGAGGAGTACTTATGAAGCATGAAGGATGGTCTATAAAAAAGGCTGAAAGAGCTCAGTTTTAAGGTTTAAATTTAAAATCTTCTTTTGAAATACTAAACTGACCACCCAGTGTTCCAAACATCAATGTCTTAACTGCATGAATTTATTTCATACAACTCTATAATCTAGTTTCATAAGAAAGCAGCATGCAAAGTTTGAATAAGACAGACTTGCTTAAGTTTCTTTATGTTCAACAGTAAAGGATACCTCCTTAAAAACAAATAGAAGAAAAATCAGCATATTTATTATGATAATTATTATTCATAAGGAGATTCATATTGAATTAGGGAATATATATCCTCAGAGGGGGTAAAGTAAAATGAAATTTATGTTGGTAAATGTGTCTAATAATAGTCAATACAATGCCTCAATATAAATGAATATTACCATTTTGAACAATTTAATTACTATTACTAGAATTATTATAAGTATAAAAATAGCTATCATTTTAGCATGGAATATGAGACTCTCATGCTCCATGCTTCATCACATCCACACAACAACGCTGCATAATAAGTATTATCATCACCATTTCATGGGTGAAAAAACTGAGGCTAACACATTTAGATAACTGGTTTATGATTACATGGGTAGCAAAAATGCATCACACTAATTTAGGCTTTATGATTTCAGAATTGTACTCTTTCCACTGCACATTCTATTACTCTGTAAATACTTGGCCTGTTTTCATTTGGTTCTTTAATTTTATTCATGTGGTGATGGCTTAAAGCTTCCTTTAAAGGAAGCTTAAAAATTTCATTTAACCAAAAGCTCCCAAGAATTAAAAATGCCACGGATCTAATGTAGACATGGATATCATTAGTTAATGGGTAACTATATATTTTCCACCCTAGTGAGATAACAATCAGAGTATTTTTCTAAGTTTTAGTCTCTCAGTGTTAAAAAGGACTTTGTTAAAATAGAAATATTTAGACAAAGGTGATCAAAAGTCTGAATCAGGTCACCTTAAGGTAAATATTAGGAACCTGAGGAAACAAATGGAGATTTGAACACTGAGCTATGATATAATGAATGGTTTCAAGTATTTAGTAGAGTATAGAAAAGCCCTTTAAAGCCTGGTCTTAGCCTAGCATTGCAGCTTCTGGGATATCTGTCTATCTATCATCTATCTATCTAGATATAAATTTGAAAACTTTTTTAACTTAAAGATTTTGAGAAATAGAACATAATCAGCACCATAGAAGATCTGTTTCTGATAACAACCTAGCCCCTCCTCCCAGTTTGTTAATATTCTCTCTTATTTAATGTAACATTGTGCAAATAGACCACTACTGAACTGCCGTTATGAATGAAATAGCTATAATCATCTGTTTGCATATCCTGGTGAAAATATTCATTTAGTTCCATGTTGTATTTCTAGGAATGGACCAAATTTTTATTTTTATTTTTAAGTTTTCTAAATATTGTCCAACTTACCTCAAATGTTTTTATTATGGGCACTTTCATTCTTTCACATTCTTGCAAGGCAATTTTACTGTTGCCCAATATGGTAAGTGTGTAATAGTATGTCATTTTAGGTTTTAATTTATTTTTAATTTAATTTAATTTAATTCCAGATTCATAATAAAGATAAACAGTTTTTATATATGAGTGGCCATTTGGATTACCCTTTCTGTAAAGTACATGCTCAAATCTTTTGATATCTTAACACTGTGTCATACTGACTTCTTTAATAGTAGATTTTCTGAATGAACTTTTAGCTGTGTAGGTCTTCTCTATTTTATTTTGAACTTGTTTTCATTTCAAAATCTTTATATTTATTTTCATAATCTGCTTTTATTTTGCTTTGTCTATTATCTATCTATCTATCTATCTATCTATTTATTTGCAAGCAAGAGAGAGTGAGCAAGTGAGAGTGCAGGGAGGGATAGAAAAAGAAGGGAAAAGAATCTTAAGCAGGCTCCAGGCTCAGCACAGAGCCCAACTCTGGGCTCTATTTCACAACCATGACATCATGACCTGAGCCAAATTGAAAGAGATAAAATAAAATTAAGGTGTTAAAAAAAAAGGAAAAAGAATTGGAGGTTTAATTAAGTGAGCCACCCAGGCACCCCTGTGGTATCTTAAATTAGCTGTCATATCTTTAAAGTTCTAGAGTATCCATTTGGTTCATTTATAAAACCTTTCTCAATATCATTTTTAGTGTCAGTTTTTTGTTCAATTTGCTTCCCCTTTCATTTCTTTGAGCAGAGTAATCAAGCCATTTTACAATCTTTATTGATCATTTTAACATCATACTTAATCCCATTTTGTCTATCAAATCTTGTTAATGGTTTTTCTTTGTGTGCTTTGTTACATTTTGCTATGTTCAAGACATTATATTTGAAACTCTTATTGAGTAGGGATAATTAAGAGCTATAATAACGGTATGGTCCTCCTTGGTAGGATTTTCTCTTATATCTGAGACTCTACAAGACAATCATACTCCAAATTCAGTGATTGGCTTTCTCAGTTTACACAGAAGGCAAGGTAGGCTATAGTCTTATTTCTGCTTCTCCTTGTGCTTTGTGGATCTCAAGTTAAATTTGGGTTGTACCAAAGTCCTCAAATTTGATTGCTGCTGGATTTGTTTCTCTAGTATCAAGAGTCTATTAACAACACAGCTCAGTGTGTTTTAGCAGTTTCAAATGCTCTCATAGCTAAAATGGCTTCAGGGCATATATCTCTAGGCTCTCATTGTATTTCGTATTTTGGCCCAGTAATCCCTCACTTATTTTTATAATCATTCTGATATTTTTAACTTTAAAAGCTATTTTGTCTGGATTTTTAGTTGTCTTAAGTAGGAGTTTTTAGATCACCATTACTAGAAGCAACAACAAATATACATGAAAATATCTGCAGTAGTTTATCACATCTTTATGGCTTTGAACTTCCATAAGCTGAGGCATCCTTCTCTAATCACTTAGGCAAACTCCAATTTACCCTTTAATACAACCCAAGAATTGCTTCATTTAAGAACATGTTCAGGGATGACTCTTCCCCACTGTTCTTACCAACATTCCCACACACTCTTTGCTACCCACACCTTGTTTATGAACTTTCGTTAGGTATATCAGCGTGACCAGAATTTTGCTCTATTGTATTTTTGTCCTTTAGAGCTTTAATTAAATATGAATTCCATAGAAAGTCTGTCCCTTTTCTTTCAAACCTGGGTTAGTTATTTCTTCTCATTCTTTGTCAGAAGTTACTTTATTAGAGAAACTTATAGCTCTATTGTGACTTTGGAGCCTTTACAGTTTTTCGACTGGAAAAATCACCCATCCCTGAGATTTTTACGCAGCTTCCTAGCTGATATTATTCAGAAATCTGTTCAAAACAGACTTTTTCAGGGAGGCCCTTTCGGACCACTCAGTTAAAAAACCTCTTCTCAATCACTGCTCTTTTTAAAATGTGCTTATTTAGTTCAAATATGCATCTCTATTAAAGAAAAAGCAGTACGATTTTTTTTTTAAGTTGGCTTACCTATTATCTATCTCTCCCATTAAAATGATTCCTCTGGCCTGGGGTTTTGTTGTGCTCATTTTAGGCCAGGCACTCAATAAATTGTCTCTGAATGATTGAATTGTTTGACTCCCTTGCTAGATTCTCAACTTCATGAGGCCAAGGATTGTTCTATTCAGTCCTTCTTTATCCTCAATGTCTGTTATATTGCAGTCACTTACGTGACTAATGGGAAAAATCACAGAAAGAAAGAGTTAAAACTACAGAAAAACCCTGTAGGTTCAATAACACAAAGCTTTCTAAAATTATTTAGCCCAGGAATTGAATACTGGCTGCACTTTTGATTTTTTTTAAATGGTATTGAATTTAATTTAAATGGAAATACTGGAATGGTAGAATAATAAAAAAATTATAAAAGCAACTTGCTCCTTAAAGTAAGAATTATATAGGGCATCTCTTCTAGAAGCAAAATTTTCAAATGTCAAACATCTGAAAGCATAGAAGGAGAAGTAAGAGTGTGAATTGTACTTCAATGCTCTTTTCTTTATATTCAGCAAGCAGCTTCATTCACACACCTTTCCAATTTTTTCAACTCTTTTGACAAAGCCTTCAGAGGAGTTACTGCTGATGACAACCATCACAGCCTAACAGGAGAAATTTTATAAAGAAAAACAATAGCATGTTTTTCCCAAATTGTTAAGGATATGGTGAAGCTCTGTCGGATTCAAAGGAGGAATGTGCAATTCCATGCTATATATAATAATAACTTGTTTTAATAGTGGCTTTGCAATTTTTCAGATATATCCATTTACTGAAACCACTATCAAATAAACAAAAACAAACAAATGAACAGGGGTTCGAGACAGAAATTATCTAATCTAAAAATAGCACATGTTCACAGAATACACAACACATATCCCAAGTACTACTATAGGCTTCAAGTAATAGTCAAAACAATAGTAAAAATGATTCAGACCACACCAGTCAAATCATAAATGGGACCTTAACTGTAAATCCTTATCTTTAGATCAAAGCGGGTAATTGGGGGCTGAAGATACATTATAGAACTAATATGTTATAGAACTCCTCTGAAATGAGTCATTTATTCCATCACTTTTCCTGCACAGCTGCTGACCCATGTTTTGGTTCCTGGAAATAGCTGCTACCCTGTCATACTTCTTAAAAGCACATATATTGATAACTCTACTCATTCCTCCATTCCTCTGTGACTGTCACTGTGTTAAAATGTGGAGTCAGCTGACTCACTTGTGATGGTAATAAAGTAGATGAGTTTGCAAAGTATTTTGTTATTTCTAAAAATGCAAAAACCAAATTACATTGAAATCATAAGGGGTGTTTCAGGGAGAGCTGTAGGATGTGGTTTCTTGTGTAATCCACAGAGATTAGCTCCAACACATATTTAAACTCTCCTCTAGGAGCAACCTTAGTGGTAAAGCAAGAAGATAAACAGATGTAAACACACCCTGGCACAAAATTATCACTTATGTTTGGCTTCCTAGTCTCCTCGTGTTACTTATTTATCTTAACTTCTCTCTGAAATCAGGGAACACAGAATCTCAATCAGTAGACATTTTTCTACTGAATTACCCAATAGTCTGATCATTCCCCCAGACTTTTTTAAATTATTTCACTCATAATCCCAAATCTGCTTTGCTTCCTCATCTTAGTACACTGTAATTTGATTTCAAAATGAGGACAGTTGTCAGTAATGCCACATTCATTCATCTATTTTACAATTCCATGTGCTTATAACTATGAAGATATGTTAATAACATCCATTCCAATAAGCCACCCTAAATTTATTATCATGAAACAAGACCTCAAGAAAGAGAATTCAAAATCATCCATGTATTTGCAACTTATTGCAATAAAGCCTTTATCAATAGACTTCCCTGTGCACATGGTGGTCAAATTGCTGGTGAAAACCAGCCAGATCTATTACAAGCTTTCTCATGGCTTCTAGGTAACCCAAGTGAGCCTTTATTGATACTGGGAAGGGATAAAGCAGGGAAGGGATAAACAGTGCTATAAGATTTGGCTAGACAAAAGTAATGACTCTCATTACAAAGTGAGTATTTTTTTTTCAAGCTTTAGTTCAGTTTATTTTTCTTGTATAAAACTATGTAGTAGCCACAGCTGGAGCCTGGGTCCTCTGAACAGAGACTCTGGTGTGGGTCTTCACAAGATGGTCCGTGAACTCCTGATAGGGAGACTTGGTGAACACAGTCTCCTTCCAGAGATCAGGGGTGAGATAGCTGTAGGTCTTGGAGATGGCATCGAAAGTAGCCTTGGCAAAGTTCCCTAGGGTGGCAGTGCAGCCCCTGGCCGAGGTGTAGCAGTCGTCAATACCAGCCATCATCAGCAGTTTCTTGGGCACAGGGGCCGAGACAATGCCAGTGCCTCTGGGGGCGGGGATGAGACGCACCAGCACAGAGCCACAGCGGCCAGTCACCTTGCAAGGGACAGTGTGGGGCTTGCCGATCTTGTTCCCCCAGTAGCCTCGCCGCACAGGGACAATGGAAAGCTTCGCCAGAATGATGGCTCCACGGATGGCAGTGGCTACCTCCTTGGAACACTTGACACCCAAACCGACGTGTCCATTGTAATCTCCGATGGCGACAAATGCTTTGAACCTGGTCCGCTGGCCCACGCGCGTCTGCTTCTGCACAGGCATGATCTTCAAAACCTCGTCTTTGAGGGAGGCTCCCAGGAAGAAGTCGATGATCTCAGATTCCTTGATGGGCAGGGAGAAGAGATAGATCTCCTCCAGGGATTTGATCTTCTTGTCTTTGACCAGGCGGCCCAGCTTGGTGACGGGGATCCACTCCTTGTCCGCGGCCTTGCCCCCGCGAGCTCCGCGGCCTCGGCCCCGGCCCCGACCACGGCCCCGGCCCCGGCCCCGGCCCCGGATGCCGCTGCCGAAGCCACCGCGGAAACCGCCGCGGCCTCCCATTCCAGGGCCCCCGGGCCCTCCGGGCCCTCCGGCAGCACCGGCGTCATCTGCCATTTGGTGTTCTCTCGGAGAGGAAACAAAGTGAGTATTTTAAAGCAAAAGAGCCTGTTGGGAATATTGTTTTATAAAATAGTGGTTTTTTTTATTAACTTTTTAAAATTCAATTAGGTAACATATAGTGTACCAATAGTTTCAAATGTAGATTTCAGTTATTCATCCATAGCATATAATAGCTAATGCTCAGTACTTACTGTTATAGCTTCTTGAAAGCAGAATTTTAACCCACTGAGCCACCCAGGCGCCCTTGAAAGCAGAATTTTAGATCACATTTTCTGATTACTTCCATGTCGTACAACACTTTCCTGCTAGCAACCTTCAAAACATACTGTTTGTTAGAGGAATTTCTTTAATAATAAATAAATAGGAATTCATTTAAATTTATAAATATATAAAATAAATAGGAATTTATTTAAATTTATTTAAATATTACACACTGTTTCATTGTTCATAAATAAGGTGATGATATTATAGCCATTAGTTGGTAGCACTGATATATCACTATCTTTTTACTTCTCAGTGCATTCTCTTTACACAAATAGATATATATTTTAAAAAATGTGAATCTGTGGCAAACTTGTAAAAAAACCCTATACAGTAAAGTTTATCATTTTAAGTAATCTCAATTATCTTCCTCAATTGTGATAGTATATCCTTCTATCTAGGCCAGATATTGTATGAGGGATTTGAAGAGACATACTTTTCTAAATTTCACTTTTCTCATCTGCAAAATGCTTATCATGATCCTACAAAAAAATACACTTATAATTTTTTGATGAAAATTTATTTAATTATTATAAGATTTTATTTCTTTATCAGAGAGAGTGGGCGAGAGAGCAAGCACAGGCAGACAGAATGGCAGGCAGAGGTAGAGGGAGAAGCAGGCTCCGGCCGAGCAAGGAGCCAGATGCGGGACTCGATCCCAGGATGCTGGGATCATGACCTGAGCCAAAGGCAGCTGCTTAACCAACTGAGCCACCCAGGCGTCCCTTTTGATGAAAATTTAATCTGTATAAACAATATATTTGTTGTAATGCGTGGTTCATGGAAAACATCTTTTTTAATTATAAGCAGTATTAGAAATTAAGTAAATGTGTCTATAATATTTAAAGTTTTAACACATAATTCCACTGCTTTGCCTTATTTTCTCAAATCCCTTTACCACTTTCACTGACAGAGTCAAATGTACTTTTTCTACTAGTAGCCAGCTCTTTGTCTTTTGTCAGAAGGATGCCCTTGTGAATTATTTATAATAGAGATATTAGCAATAATAATAATAATAATAATAATAATAAGTAGCAATGAAAATGTTAAAAAAAAAGTTTTCTTAACTAATTAGGGTTCTTAGACATCAATTAGAGGAACCACCTCGGGCAAGCAAATTAATCTGCAAGACATTCCCAGAATTAACAAGTCAGTCAGATACAGGGTTGTCTGTAGACTGAAAAGAACTAGGTTTGGAAAATAGGTAAGGACAGTGAAAAAAGTGATCAAATTTTTGGGCAAAATAAACTCTTAGGTGTCCTTTCAATGGAGTCCTGTTCATTATGTAGCAGAAACTCTGGAGATTATCTCAATCCATTGGAGTCACCCCGTTTATTAGCTTGCTATTGACAAAGTTATTTACAAACTGTAGAGCAAGAGGTTATAATGGAGAAAACTGATGGTAATGCACAGGATTCTTGTTAACAATAATGCAAGTTAGTGATTTTTCATTAGAAAACATAAATTCTATAACCCAAATTATGGGCCCAGAGCACTTCTGCTGCACAACTCTGCTTATATCCCAAATAACCATGTGAACTAGTTTTAATATCTGCTTCTCTTATTAATTTTTGAATAAGAATTCTTGACACAAGTATTTTATAATTGTGTGATAATCATGAATTTAATTTTTGGAGAACAAAACACACTTTAGCATAACTAGGTTCGTTCACAGAACCAGCCTTGATAACACACTTCTATATGTTAGAAATGATGTAATAAATGTAGAATATTGGGCACTTGTTTGGTATTCTTTGCCATGTTTTGCACTATCTAAAAAGAGATCAGTGAACTTGGACTGGAGTTAGTAGACATGGAAGAAAATAAAATATTACAGAGAAGAATACTCTGTGGTCCACAACCTAAACGGCCTGGGATTCCCATCATTTGGATCCCTGTAGCTTTACAGAAGTCAATTAAATTTTTGTATCTCTGATTAAAGTTGTTTCCAAAGTACTTTTTCAAACATCTCTTGTAAAGTATTGTTTCCCAGAAAAAAAGGGATTTTGCACATGTATCTGCCTTTGTCTCTGGTCATGATCTCAGTCAGGATCCTGGGATCGAGCCCCATATCGGGCTTCCTGCTCATTAGGGAGTATACTTCTCAGTCTCTCTCTGCAGCTACATCCCCCTGCCCCACTCATGCTCTCTCTCTCTCAAATAAATAAATACAATCTTTAATTTTTTAATTAAAAATAAGATAAATAAATTAAAATAAAAAGACTGGGCTTACTGCCCCATTTAGCTCCTTTTGTTTTTTTGAGTTGTATTTAAAGCAGCATGAGAGAACATGAGGCTCTCAAACTTAAAAAAAAAAAGGAAAAAATTGAGTTTTGTTAGGATTTAAGATCTTGTCTGCTAGACAAAAACGTTGGCTTTGTTAACATGTGAAAATTATCAAAAGGGAATAAGATAGAATTCTAATAATTTTTGTAGAAATTAAAAATTTTCTCCAACCCAATTACATACAGACCCATTAAGTAAATTCATTCCAATGTCCCAAACCAACCTTTTCTAATAGTAATGCATCTGTGTAAACAGGGTCAACCCAAGGAATAAATAAATATTATTATTTTTTTCCTGTCTCTTCCACAGTCTCATCTGGGTATATTGGTAGCAAGCCAATTATCTATCTTATAAGACATGATATCATAAGGAAGGGTATTCTGTCCATTTGGAACAACTGAAAATCATTGTAATTTTATCTTGGTGCAGTAACTTGAGATGGCACAGTGTGGTTTATGAATA
The DNA here is from genome assembly GCF_964662115.1 of Mustela nivalis. Taxonomy (NCBI): domain Eukaryota; kingdom Metazoa; phylum Chordata; class Mammalia; order Carnivora; family Mustelidae; genus Mustela; species Mustela nivalis. The sequence goes on from NW_028136528.1 coordinate 1,609,445, forward strand.
TATTTTATTTTTTTTTTTTACTGGGAAGAAGAGATTATAAAGATATTGGTTATCCAAGAGAGACTGACAGGTGTTGATAGTTGCCAGGTCAATATCCATCTACTCTTTCCTTTAATATCAGAAAGCACTGAGGGATTGACAACAAGGAAACTTAAAACAACATCAAATATTTTATTGTCTCTTTTCTAGTTACATTGTAACCTTATGACAAAGTATCAGTCGTACAAGATATCATTCTCTTTTACCTCTATCTTTCTGCCAGAAATGTGGGCTTAATAGTGAGAACTCCAACGGCAATTTTTGCAACTGTGAATAAAAAGCCATGAAAACCTCTAAGATAGTTCACTTGACTTTCTTAAGACTCTGAACCAACACCAGAAAACACTCTCTGTAGTCTTCTTGTTAAATGAAAAATATGGTTAAACCACTTTTGACAGTCTACTACCTACAGCAAACTGTAAATCTTAATTGAAATATGTCCTCTCAGCTGTGCTTAAGCAACTGAGTCCTGAGCTTTTCAGGTTTTCAGTCTGAAAGAGTACACCTCGGGTGCTCTGAAAGGGAAGAGAAAGGACACCCTGTTCTCCATATAACTTAAAGAAGAGAAATCTGTGCATTTAAGTGGGCCATATAAAATTTATCAAGCAATTATCTCCTAACTCCTTCCTATCCAAATTACCTGATATGCTCTCCCTACTCCTTTATTCCACGTTACTGCCTTTTCACAACATGTCTTCTGTTATTTCCTTCTTGCAAGCTAGTTTTGATTTCTGCATCTAAAAAAATCAACAATCATTGTGTATTTCAATTCCCATTTTCCTCAAATGCATTGATTCTTCTTATCTATTACTCTTTTCTCATACTCAGTGTCTTTGTCTTTATGGGGTTTGTACTTTGCTTTTCCCCATCCTTTACTGCCATTATATAATCAATCTAATAACTTCTTAGAGAAAGTTAAAAATTCCCGCATAGCCACACGTGAACACAAAGTCACTGATTTTTAGCAAACCTATAAGATAGTCAGACATCCATTCAATTTCTTTTTTTTTTAAGATTTTATTTATTTATTTGACAGAGAGAGATGACAAGCAGGCAGAGAGGCAGGCAGAGAGAGAGGAGGAAGCAGTCTCCCTGCTGAGCAGAGAGCCTGATTTGGGGCTCGGTCCCAGGACCCTGGGATCATGACCTGAGCCGAAGGCAGCGGCTTAACCCACTGAGCCACCCAGGCGTCCCTCCATTCAATTTCTTAACTGAGTCCCAAATGCATCCTGACTTCTAACCTAAACCTAAGCTCTACTTCTTACACGTTGTTATATGACCAAATTCTTTCAGTTCAGTATTTTGTAACATTTAAATATTAATCAGTTGATGCTTTGTTTGTGTATTTCTATGAAAATAATTTGAATACTGTAGATTTATTGTTATATTTATAGGTTTATAATCAAAGTTTCATCAGTTGTAGTTTTTGGAAATTTCAGATATAATGATTAACCTAAAATGATACTGCCTCAAATCCCTCTGATATCAAGGCCCAACACCTGATTATAGCCAAACCTGTGGTGGATAGTTCCAATGGAAATTGCAGTTACTTAACACTGATAGCATCTCATGTTCTCTCTCTCATTTTAGAATGTCTCCAACACAACCCAAAAGTGTAGGAGAGTTAATGTCCTCTGAGGACAGCTCTCAGTGAAGTGGAAATAAGAACCATAGGTAAAATTGTCAGTTTTCAGGTCTTCATGAGGACAACTTAAAGAAGTTTCTCAGGACCTTTCAGTAAAAGCAAGCCTTCATTTTCTATCCACAACAATTATATCAACAATGTACCTCTTTGACAAAGTTGCTTCTTCACTGTATCACTTTCCCATTCTTTTCTACCTTGGATAATCTCCCAGATAAACTAACAGTACTCAAATCCTTTGTCCTACTCTTTGCTCTCAGGATAAATGGAGCCAAAAGACTTAGATTAATATCAAGTTCTGAATGGGATCTTAGAGCTATTTCTGTCCAGATTTTCATAAACATAGGGACCTTTGAATTATCAGGCTATAAATAAGTTCATAATGGAGGGGGCAAAAGCAAAAAGTAGAAATTTTTATGTTTGATTTTTAATCATGATTAATTGACTTTATTGATTATTATAAATACTAACATTATAAAAGTGTGGATCTTTGTTTTTTTTTTTTTTAAAGATTTTATTTATTTATTTGACAGAGAGAAATCACAAGTAGATGGAGAGGCAGGTAGAGAGAGAGAGAGGGAAGCAGGCTCTCTGCTGAGCAGAGAGCCCGATGCGGGACTCGATCCCAGGACTCTGAGATCATGACCTGAGCCAAAGGCAGCGGCTTAACCCACTGAGCCACCCAGGCGCCCAAAAGTGTGGATCTTTGTAAAACAATGTCATATTGTAAGAAAGAAGTTGCATAATCCTTTTGAGAATATTAAACCAAGTGTTCAGGTGCCATCTAATTTCTTGTTTAATCCAGAACTTTGGTGTGCATCATCTTGAGGAATAGGATTTTGAAGTCCAGACAGACTAAGAGAAAACTGATCCAAATGTGTGTGTTTATATTTCTGCTTTTGTTGTAAAAATCAAAGTGTGATTGCTGGTTTAAAATGGTAAAACTAATAATGTTCATGGACTCGATTATAAATTTTCTAATTGTATGGGAAGAATCCAATAAACATAGAATTAATTGATTTGCAAATCCTCAAAGAGCTACAGGATCAGGTAGTGGTATGTTCTGATTCAACAGCATCATAATGCAGCATTTTATATGTGTGGCTAATGGATATTTTCATGAATGTTTGCTAGCTAGTCAGCCAATACAGAGAAATATTAGGTAGCGTAATTACTCACAGTTGTGTTTAATAAAATGAGAGAAAATTATCAAATGACACTAATAATAATAATCCTATAGCAGGCTAAATATTCAATGATAATTACAAGTATTAATCTAGCTTTCTTCCCTGATTATGACTCTTCTCTCCTTTATCATAATGGGAGTAGCAGATTGTCTGCAGTGAATTGTGAAAACGCAGCAGTGACTTTGGCAGTGAAGGCCTCCCATCAATTTTGATAGGTTAAAATGATTCTGGTTGGTCTTGAGCAAATGTGTCAATTTTTTTTTTCTGTGTGTGTCATAAAAGAAAGAAGCAATAGTAAATTCTTGCTGTTATTCCATGGAGCCAATAAAATCATACTGCCAACAAGAGGCTGTTGACACCATAGGTGTAGTTAACTGTCTTGAAATACTACGCCTGGAAATAAAATCCTAATATTTCACATAACCTCTTTTTTTAAAAGAAACAAAACAAAACAAAACAAAACAAAACAACTATACTGCTTACATTTAGGGCCCTGCTGTTGTGTAACTATTTTTGAACATGTCTTCTGTAAGTGTGTATATATATATATATATACATATTTTTCTGTGCAATAAATTCATTTAGAGATAAATTTGGATTGCAAATTATTTTGGGGGAGGCGTGGTATTTGTGGCTAGTCTTACAAGTAAAAAGGACTAAAAAAAAAAAAACATTTTTTATTACAGCATATTTACATCTGTCCAAAGTACTTATCTACTATAATACTGACTAATGTATAATACTGTACACAAAGAAAGAAGTTAAATGAGTTATAATTCAGTCAATGTATAGCTGGCCATTTTAAAACTTACCACTGAATCTTTCTGGTATGAAATGTGATATCTGGCAATCTGGTCCAGTTCATTACATCAGGTCATTTGTATGTTCTTATTACCATTTTGATAGCATAGCACATTTTATAACCCAGACATTTTACAATGGAACTATGATGCATGTATTTTCAAAAGTATAGACATACATGAAGCTATGAGGTCAAAAAAGATGAATGTCCGTAGTACCATATAGACTCAACAAATAAAAGTGTCCAAGGGTCTGAGTGTGACTTATGAATATTGTATAAGATTAGGCCAACATGTGGTTTTGATATAAATAATCTGTTCTTAAATTAGAATTACAATCGTTGAGTACAGTGTTGAAAATGGCAGATAGATTTTAGCTATCTTTGCTCACTAGGGAAAATGGAAAAATGTTTAGTTTGGTCAGATTTTCACTTAACTTCTGAAAAATCTTACGTTTGAGAGAACCCTTCTGAAATAAGAATCCTTAAAGACATAACCCCTTTGGCACAAGTTTTCAAGAAACTTGTTTGATGTTGTAGACAATTCTATGGCACACGTACTGTTCTAGATGTTTCATGCCAATAATATGTAAGCCATACCAAGGCGACATATACATATAGAGATGTTCCTCAGCTTACAAGGGGGCTATGTACAGAGAAACACATAAAAAATTGAAAATGCATTTAATACCCCAAAACTATCAAATATCATAGCTTACCTTAAGCTTATTTAAACATACTCAGAACACTTACATTTGCCTGCATTTGGGCAAAATCATCTTAAGCAAAGCCTATTTTATAACAAAGTATCAAATATCACATGCAATTTATTAAATATTACACTAAAAAAAGAAGAATATATATATTCTATATATATATTCTATATATAGAATGCTTGTAAGAATATCAGGTGTTCACCCCTGTAATCTTCTAGCTGACTGGAAGCTGTGGCTCACTGCCGCTGCCCAGAATCACAAGATGGCACCATATAGAACAAGAGTTTCAGGTGGTAGGTGTTGTAAGTTTTACCCAAACTGACATTGGTTTTTGTCATCATATATGTCAAGTAGTTTTCTCAGGTTTATTTTTAGAATATCCTTGTATAATGAATATTTACACTGATATCTAGTATAAAAATCTTGCAATTTAACATTAGAAACATTAAGATATTGAAAATCAATCTATTTCTTTAATTCATTGAAGACATTTTTGGCTTGTTTCCAGTACTTTCTTACTGGTTAAAAAGTGAATTTGAAGTAGTCTGGATTTCATTATTATATGGCACTTTCCCTTTGATGAATACAAAGACGATATTCTATATTAGCTATCTGAGAAGAATTTATTTTTTTAATTTTATTTATTTGTAAGAGAGAGAGTGAGAGAGAGCACAAGCAGGGGGAGCAGCAGGATGAGGGAGAAGCAAACTCCCGGCTAAGCAGGGAATCTGTTGCAGAACTGAGTCCCAGGACCCTAAGATCATGACCCGAGCTAAAGGCTCAGGCGTTTAACTGACTGAGCCACCCAGGTGTCCCAATCTGAGAAGAGTTCTGTATGCTATTCCTATTAATATGCAGTTTAAAGTCTAGGTAATTAACTTAATATTTTAGTGGCTATTGCATAGATAGCACTATGTTCCAGGCAGAGAGTAAGAAAGAAATATTAAATCAACCATATTCTATGCATTCTAAATGAAAATAATTAATCGATCATAAAAATCCTTCTATTTATGGAATATCAACTTATAAGCTTTCCTCCATATGAACAATGCCAAATACCAGAATAAAGGGTCATCTAATACAAATAAAGGATAGAATTAAAGAATTCTGGTAAGCCATTTAATTTTGAAAAATGGTGTTCTATTGTTGCTGAGTTGTGGTTTTCCGTTACATAATATCTGATAAGTGTAGAAGTAACATGAGTGTTACGTGAGATGAGAAATGGTATATAATTAAGATATTTTTAAAAGTACAGATAAACACAAATTTGTAAACATAGCATTATGGAGGAGTAAAAATAAATGATAGCTACACACTCTAAAGTGAATAAAACTTGGAAAGCTAATAGAGAAGTAAAACAAGGACAGTGCAAAAAGTATGGTACATTTTTATGAAGTTCAAACAAATTCTGTGAAACCATAGATGGACTTAAAGATACTATTATGTATCAAATATTGTAAAAATTAAGCAAGGAAATAGCAAACATAAAACAACCAAAGCATACAAACTTGGGTAGATACAAGAGGTGTGATCATGTTCTACTTCATAAAGAGATGAGTTAATAGATAAATACAAGTAACTAGACTTTTTAGAAGTTCATAAAACGTTGCCTGTTATTTCTTAGTAATATAAAATATATGGTTTTCTAACAAAAACGTTTATCTTAAAATATTTAAAAATAAATTTTAGGCTACTCCTAAGGTTATATTTACTTTTCCACTGTAGGAAAAGCTGGTTGTTGTAGTTGTATTTGTTTGTTTGTTTTAGTCTCCTCCTAGTTTTTATTATTATAATGTGGAATGAGGAATGTTAGATTGAAAAGTGAATTATTTTATAGACAAAAATCATTACTTGATTCACCTCCTGGTACAGCAGATGGAACTCCTGAAAATATGCCCTTTTGCCTTATGGAAGAGTAACAGTTATGCTTACTTCTGAAACATACTTGGTGGTGGCCCTAAATAGTGACACCATAGTAAACATTTTGAATATTTGCAATTAATTTTTATAGTCATAGGGCTCCAAAAGGCACTGCAGGTATCTTAGCAGGTATTTCAATAAGGCTAAAATTTGCCTGACTGTTTAAAAATATTAGCAAGGCACAAAACATGGCAGAAGTATTGTCCTCAGATATTATTTTTTTCCATATGCTCCTGATTCCAGACATGACAAGTTATTTTTCAAATATTTATTATAAAAGTTTTTATTTATTTATTTGACAGAGATCACAATAAGGCAGAGTCAGGCAGAGAGAGAGAGGAGGAAGCAGACTCCCTGCTGAGCTGAGAGCCCGATGTGGGCCTCGATCCAAAGATTCTGGAATCATGACCTGAGCCGAAGGCAGATGCTTTAACCTACTGAGCCACCCAGGCTCCCCCATGACAAGTTATTTTGATAGATGTATATACAGTGTATTTTCCAGTTATAAGAAAAATGGTTCTGCTATTTTTAACCTTTTTAAAAATTAAATAATTTTTTTCATTGAAATTTTATTTTTTTTTTAAAGATTTTATTTATTTATTTGACAGACAGAGATCACAAGTAGGCAGAGAGGCAGGCAGAGAGAGATAGGAGGAAGCAGGCTACCCGCTGAGCAGAGAGCCCGATGCTGGGCTCGATCCCAGGTCCCTGAGATCATGACCTGAGCCAAAGGCAGCGGCTTAACCCACTGAGCCACCCAGGTGCCCCTGAAATTTTATTTTTTTAATGTTTTACTTTTCTTTTCTTTTTTTTTTAAAGATTTTATTTATTTATTTGAGAGACAGAGATCACAAGTAGGCAGAGAGGCAGGCAGTGAGAGAGAGAGAGGGGGGGGGAAGCAGGCTCCATGCGGAGCAGAGAGCCCGATGCGGGGCTCAATCCAAGGACCCTGAGATCATGACCCGAGCTGAAGGCAGCAGCCCAACCCACTGCGCCACCCAGGCGCCCCAATGTTTTACTTTTCAATATACTACTTAGAATATAAAACCTATTCCATTTTGTAAGATGTTTACCATTTAAAAAATGGTAATTTTCTCATTGTGTCTTCCCCTCACATTGCTTTATTTTGAATAAAAAATTTCACAATAAACATAACTGATGCTTTCCTTCTGATGGTCCCTCTGTTGGTCATATTGTATATGAGCCATGACAATTAGTTTTACAAAATTTATTGATGTTTGTTGATATGTTTTATCATAACTAATTTTCCCTCCCTTATCTAGATTCCCCAGCTTTCAGACAGGTGGACACTTTAATAAACCATACCCAAGGGATGTATCAAGTACTTCTTAGACATTCTCTCAGATCCTTGAGGTGTCATTTTGCCTAGGGATTTGCAATAGGTTCTGCCAGAGGCACCACTGTGACAACTGATGTCCATGGTCTAATTCCTGCTAAGCTCAAGAGGTCACTGGTTTCCAAGTTTATCTATAAAATTAATGCATTCCAGCAAGTTCTTTTTTTTTAATATTAACAAACTTATTTTAAAGTTTATATGGAGAGGCAAAGACTCACAATAGTCAACATAGTGTTGAAGGAGAACAAAGACTGAGGACTGACTTCAAAGTTTACTAAAGCGATTGGGCGCCTGGGTGGCTCAGTTGGTTAAGCCTCTGCCTTCCCGCTCAGGTCATGATCCCAGGGGCCAGGGATCGAGTCCCGCATTGGGTTCTCTGCTCAGCAGGGAGCCTGCTTCTCCTCATCTCTCTCTCTGGCTGTCTCTCAGCCCATTTGTGATCTCTCTCTCTGTCAAATAAATAAATAAAATCTTAAAAAAAAGTTTACCATAACGATCATTGTAAGCATGATATTGTAATACCACAGAGAGACTAGATTAAAGCAACAGAATATATATTATCAATTATATTTTATATTTAATAGAAAAGCAAAAGCAATACAAGAGAGCAAAATACAATCTTTTAAACAAATGGTTCTGTAGCAATGGTGAAGCTAAATCTAAAAATATAAAATAAAATAAATCCAGGCAGATATCCTACACTCTTCACAAAAATTAACTCAGATTGGATTATAAACCTAAACATGAAACATGTAGAAGGTAATATAGAAGAAAATTTAAATGACCTTGGTTTTCGCAATAACTTTAGCTACAAAAGCACAAGCACTGAATTTAAAAATGTCTACTCTGTGAAACACAATGCCAAGAGAATGAAAAGGCAAAGCACAGACTATGAGAAAAAATTTGCAAAATACACATCTGGCAAAGGACTGTTAATCAAAAATACACAAAGACCCCTAAAAACTCAACAATGGGGGAAAAACCGGATTAAAAATGAGCCAAAGGCCTTAGCAGATACCTCACCAAAGAAAATATTACAGATGGCAAATAAGCATATAAAAAGATGCTTCACATCATATGTCATCAGGAAAATGCAAATTAAAACAAAAAAGAGACACCAGTACATACCCAGAATCCAGAGCACTGTCAACAGAACACGAAATGTTGGTGAGGATGTGGAGCAACAGGAATGTTCTTCCATGTGTATTGAGAATAAAGAATGGAAAACAACTTGGCAGTATCTTACAAAACTAAACATATTCTTGCCAGATGATTCAGCACTAGCAGCTCTTGGTATTTATCCAAAGAAGATGAAATCTATACCCACAAAGATGTCTATAGTAGTTTTATTCATAACTGACAAAAGCTTGGAAGCAACCAAGATATCCTTCCATAAGTGAAAGGTCAAAGAAAGTGTAGTACATGCAAACAATGGAATATTATTTAATGCTAGAGAAATGAATTACCAAGCTATGAAAAGATATGGATATAAATATTTAATAAATATTTGATTTTAGGCTTCTACCAGTCTAACAATAGTATTAGTATATTTTAACAGTGAAGGCTCAGCATTCATGAATTTACCTAATAAAACATTTTGGGTTCAATATTTTAAATACTTCAACCTCTATGATTATATTCCTAATAATTTTGAATTGGGGTAAATAAACCTTAATTTTTTGTAACTTGTTTCTTATTGCAAGAGAGCTCAATGAAATTTTAGAAAATAAAAATTTACAAAAAAAAAGTTTAGTTTATTATTGCCAAATAATTTAAAACTTTATCTTATATTCAAATACATATATTATTCTAAATTGATTTATATGCTACTAAAACCAAAAACTTTTAGTTATACTAGATTTCATATCCTGCAATCAATGCCAGAAATCCATCTGGCAATGATTTGTCTTAAATAGAGTTAAGATGGGTGTTATTACAATGCAAGATGGAAACAAAGATAGTATAACAATAGGTGATACATAACTTTTCCGTTTTGATCAAGTTACTAATCTACAAAAGGCTTTTATCAGTGACAGACTTGGGAATTTAACAAAACTTTTAAACTAGCATGTGCGACTCATTCCTAGAAAACAACACAATCAATAACACTTTATTTAGATTAAATCATGACTATTTCTCCATTTGAATAAAAAAGGTAGCAATCCCAATAAGTTTATTGAACATGAAAAGTTGAAATGCTATAATGCTCCTAAGGAATTAAATGATCCAGTCAAGAATTACAAAAAAAGGATATAAATTACCAAAGTGTTTGTATAATTGTAATGTACAACTGCCCATTATCGTTCCATAGTGTAGGCTTGTACAAGAACTCTATAAAAGAACTCCACTTCTAAACTGTGGAAAATATGTTCCCTTTCCCCCTATATACAACTATTAAGCCATTCATTTAGCTTTTAAAATATCCACTTAATACAGGCTTTTTACACATTTGAACAGGCAGCAGGGCTCTATTCTTATCGCTTACATCTGAAGGATAGACTTCTAGCGTAAGAGGTAAAGCCCATAAAAGAGCCCAATAATAACAACAAAATACAGTTTAGTGAGCCCTTACAATCTGCCAGCTACCTTTCTGAGAATACTTCAATTAATAAAACATATAAAATACCTGACCACAAAGAGCTCACATTCTTTTGAAATATAATAGTGAAATAAACCAATAATAGAGGGGCACCTGGGTGGCTCAGTCCATTGAGTGACTGCCTTTGGCTTGGGTCATGATCTCAGGGTCCTGGGATGTAACTCCCCAGCAGGCTTTCTAGGCAGTGGGGTGTTTTCTTCTTCCTCTGCGCACCCTCCCAATTCTCTCTCTCTCTGTCTCAAATAAGAAAATAAACCAGTAATAGAATAATGATTGATGGTTGATGGTGTTAAGTGATACAAAGAAATGCAAGAAAGGTAAAAGCCATTGGGGAATGCTGGGATGAAAGTTAATTTTATTTTGTTTTGGGTGGTTATATCTCATTTATGAGATGTTATTTGCACAAAGACCCAGGAAGTGAAGGAGAGTGTTATACAAATATTAAAGGAAAAGATTGCTCTAGGCAGAGCAAGTAAGTATATAGACTTTGTGTGAACAGCTTGTCTGTTACTTTTGAGGAAAAGCAAGGAGGCCAATGAGGAGTTCATAGTGGTGGAGAGAGGAAGAACGTATTGATGTATGACCTTCTAGTACATTGAAATGCCTTCAGTTTTTATTTAATATGAAAGGGGAAGATACCAAAAGTCTTTCAACAGCAGAATAAAATCATATGACTTGATTTTTAGGTTAAATTGCTGTACCAAAATAAATTTGCATGGAGAAAGGAGTGCAGTATGTGTGGAAGTGGGGTTATCAATCAAGTCAATAATTCAGGAACATATGATGGTGTTTTTAGCATGCTGGGTGGTAATAGAAGTGGTGAGGTATGGTTTTCATTGTGTATATATTTTGATGGTGAATATTCTGGTGAACAGGATGGGGTATGTGCAGGACAGACATCAACATTTATTTTACCTGCACAAACAGAAGGGTGGAGTCTTCATTCCCTGATATGGAGAGAACTCTGAGTTCAAATGTTCTTTCTCATTAAATGGCATAGTGATGATGAGGATATAGTCAGACAGTGAAAGAGAGCAGTAAGCATAGTGTTAAGCAGTAAGACATTATAATACATTTGAATATCAAAAAACGTTGTGTTGGATCATCTGTTTATGTGAGTAAATAAATAAATAAAGCTTCCTGGGGTTCTGATAGAGGTAAAGAAGACTGCTATATGATCCAAAGGGGCACGTGCACCAAATGTTTATAGCATTAATATCCACAATAGCCAAACTATGGAAAGAACCTAGATGTCCATCAACAAATGAAATATATATATATATAAATATTTATATATATATATATATATACACAATGGAATACTATTCAGCCATCAAAAGAAATGAAATCTTGCCATTTGCGTTGACATGGATGGAACTGGAGGGTATTATGCTTAGCAAAATAAGTCAACCAGAGAAAGGCACTATCATATGATCTCCCTGATATGAGGAAATGGAGGTGCAATGTGGGGGGTTTGGGGAACAGGAAAAGAGTAAATGAAACAAGATGGGATCAGGAGGGAGACAAACCATAAGAGACTCTTAATCTCACAAAACAAACTGAGAGTTTCCGGGGGGGGGGGTGGGGAGGTTAGGGAGAGGGTGGTGGGGTTATGAACATTGGGGAGGGTATGTGCTGTGGTGAGTGCTGTGAAGTGTGTAAACCTGGCGATTCACTGACCTGTACCCCTGGGGCTAATAATACATTATATGTTAATTAAGAAGAAGAAAGAAGAAGAAGAAGAAGAAGAAGAAGACTACTATAAATCAAATGCTATGGTTTTCAGCATAGAGTGTGTAATCAGGCATATTTTATTAAAGTAACCAAGTAAAATGAGGTCGAAAATTGGAATAACAGAAAACATAAAAATCAGAGATTTTAAAAAGAGATATGGGACAGTGTAGAGAATATAGTCAATGATATTATAATAGTGTTATATGGTGACAGATGGTGGCTATATTTGTAGTGATCATAGAATAATGTATGGAGATATTGAAAACCTGAAACCAATGTAACACTGACTATCAACTACACTCAAATAAAAAAATAGTAAAAGGAAACATTTTAATTTAAAAAGATAAAAAGAGGGACAAGAATTTGAAAAGTGAATTTCAAAAAGAGTAAAGATGAGGCTAAGACATACTCTGAACCTTGAGGAAAACACCATTTTGAAAATTCTTCCCATTTTGAGAAAACTCAAATGAATCAATACCATAAAAGAACCCATTTTAACCGAGAGATGTAATGAATGCTCAAGAAATAATTTTATGACAGGATAATTCTTCCCTATGAAACAGCATACAGAAACCCGGGGAAACACCTGGAAGCAAAATAAACTATACTGAAAATAAGAATTAGGAAAAAGATAAATGATGAAAGATAAGAAAATTAGACCTGCGACAGAGACCTAGTGAAGAGAATTTTTAGCTTGTGGTTTAATGTTTTTGAGGATAATCTAGAGTTCATAACTGCCTTGAGGCAGGCTGGTTGTAGGCAGTTTAGGCAGACCCCTAAGAGAGGCCTACTTTGGGCAGGTGGTGTTGGAGGAGGCCATTGGGCTGGACAAAGACAAATCCAACCATTTGACTAAAGTGTCTGTGAAGATGTTGAAGTCAGATGCAGCAGAGAAAGACCTGTCAAACCTAATCTCAGAAATGGAGATGATGAAGATGATTGGACAGCACAAGGACACCATCAACCTGCTGGGTCCTGCACACAGGATGGTCCTTCGTACACTATCATGGAATATGCCTCCAAAGACAACATACAGGAGTACCTGCAGGCCCAGAGGCCTCCTGACCTGGAGTACTGTTACAATATCAGCCACAATGCAGCAGAGCAACTCTCCTCCAAGCACCCGGTATCCTGTGCCTACCAGGTAGCCTGAGGCATGGAGTACCTTGCCTCCAAGAAGTGCATACACCAAGACCTGGCCACCAGGGAAGTGCTGGTGACAAAGGACAACATGATGAAGATCTCAGACTTCAGCCTTGCCAGAGATATCACCACATCAGTTACTATAAAATGAGAACCAATAGTGGACTGCCTGTGAACTGGATGGTCTCTAAGGCCATGTTTGACCAGATCTACATCCACCAGAGTGACTTCTGGTCTTTTGGGGTGATCCTGTGCAAAATTTTCACTCTGGAAGCCTCCCATATCCTGGAGTGCCTGTGGAGGTGGTTTTTAAGCTGCTGAAGGAGTCATTTGATGGATAAGCCAATAAGTGCACCAGAGAGTTATACACAATAATGAGGGGTGGCTGGCATGTGGTACCTTCAAGCTGCTGGTAGAAGACCTGGATCATACTGTGTCCTTGACCTCCAACCAGGAGTACCCGGACCTGTCCTTGGCCCTGGAACAATACTGTCTATGCTTTCCCAACACCCAAAGCTTCACCTGCTCCTCAGAGAAGAATTCCACCTTCTCTCATGTGCCGTTGCCCAAGGAGGCCTATCTGCCCTGACACCCAGCCCAGCTTGCCAATGGTGGACTCAAATGACTAGTATCCCTATTACTCCTGTCCAGATTCCGTCATAAGCTGTAACCCTTACCCCCCACCCTCCCTGCAAGACTCACTGCCTTCTCCTTTGTCCCTTTCCTACTGGCAGGAGCCAGCTGCCTACCTGAGGCCTTCACCCCTTGAAGTTCACCTCTCTTCCCCTTCCTCTTCCTCCTCCTTACAACCTGCTCATGAAAGAAAGGAACAGAGAGGCAGGTACTTGCTCGTGGCTACTTCCTTCCCTCCCATATGTTGGACCAAGACCCCTCCCTGTCATCTGGTACTGCCTAGATGTCGAGGGAGTTGGAGATGAGGCATGCCAGTGAAAGCTGTCAGAGCTTTCCTGTTTTGGTTTTGTCTGCTTAGCATAACATGTAAGACTGAGTTCTGGTGGCAGGGACCTAGTCCTTGGGGCTATAGCACTAGCGAGGGGATGTCAACTGCTCTGGGCCTTGGCTAAGAGCAAGCCCTGCTCCAGAGATATGGTGCCAAGGGCTTATTAATTTTGATACTAATTTGCTTTGCTGACCAAATACCTGGTATCAAAAGATGGGAAGGCAAAGACTGGAAGCAGTGTTGTGACCATGGGGTCCAGCCCCAAACTATGAAGAAAACACAAAGTGTATAAATCTGAGTAAGTATATATTTACACACCTTTTTAAATAGGTTGTTATCAAAGATTTAATCAATGGGTAATATGCTCCTCGTGGCTGGGAAGCATCAGTTGCCATATATTAAAAACAAAGAAAAGAGGTGTCTGGGTGGCTTCCTCCAAGAAGTGTCCCTTCTTTTCAGGTCATGATCCCAGGGTCCTGGGATGGAGCCCCACATCAGGCTCTCTGCTCAGTGGGAAACCTGCTTCTCCTTTTCCCTCTGCCCTGCTTATAGTTCCTCTTCCTGTCTCTCTGTCTGTCAAATAAATAAAATATTAAAAAAAAAACAAGAAAGAAACAAAATGTTTTTAAAAGGTCTTTTTTTTTTTTTTAATTTTAAAGGGGTGCCTGGATGACTTAGTTGTTTAAGCAGATGTTTGCCTTTGGCTGAGGTCATGATTCCAGTGTACAGGGATCCAGCCCTGCATGGGACTACTTGCACCCCAAGGAGCTTGCTTCTTCCTCTCCCTTTGCACATGATTCCCCCTGTTTGTGTGCTTCTTCTCTCTCTCTCTCTCTCTTGCTGTCAATAAATAAAATAAAATCTTTTACTAAATAAATAAATAAATAAATAAATTTCTAAACCTACTTTCAGTTTAAGTCCCTTAACAAAAATTGCTACTGCTTCATTAAAAAAAAAAAAAAAAGATAATTTAGAAAGATGCTTCCAGAGTTAAAAAGTTGTTTTGTTTCTTTGTCAGGATTCAATATAGAAGTGCTTTAAAAAGTAAAAGAAAAAATATGCTATATTAACTCTAATCATACTATAACTTTGGTGGTTATATCAAGATAATGAAAAGTGATTTTAAAGCAAATTTCATTATCAGACATAAAGATCAAGTCAAAATTACAGAAGAGTAAAAGGATGAATTCATCAGGGAGTGTAAAAATTCTTTTTTTTTAAAGATTTTATTTATTTATTTGACAGAGAGAGATCAGAAGTAGGCAGAGAGGCAGGCAGAGAGAGAGAGAGGAGGAAGCAGGCTCCCTGCTGAGCAGAGAGCCCGATTTGGGACTCGATCCCAGGACCCTGAGATTATGACCTGAGCTAAAGGCAGCGGCCTAACCCACTGAGCCACCCAGGCGCCCCAGGAGTATAATAATTCTTGACTTTTAATAAGTAACAACAGATTTGGGGATATATAGGGAAAAACTAAGAACAAAAATCATAACTTCTACCTTGGACGACAAATGGAAAATAATTTCAACACCCTTATTTTAAGATTACATAGACAAATGGTCATCACATTGGTAAGATATGTAAGACTTGAACAAAATGATCAACTAACTAGATATGCTTGATATTACATTACAGTAACGGAACTAACTGAGGTCAGTCTTTGGTGAATCACAGAAACAGGTGGAGTTGTCAAACAAAGGAATCTTTGTTTACAACATACAAGGAGTTCACAGGGAATAAGTTCCAAAGCCTTGACTGTTTGAACAGGAGAGAGATTTTTATTTAGTATTTAAAATGAATACTCAGAAGGGAGAGTTTTATTATCCCATGTATGGTTGGTCATAAGGTTGTGGATGCATGCACATCCACATATGTATTTGTGCAATATGTATTGCATGTTCACCTGAATGAAGCTTGTATTCCACCGAGGGCAGAAACGTCAACGTTAGAATAAAGCAGAGGTAACTGTTGGACAAGGGAAAGGGACTCTGCAGGCTTCAAGAGCAGATAGAAACTAGATGGGGTCTTGGGCTCATTTTCTGGGAAAAGGAATGCAAGGCCTTGATTGCTTTTGAAATAGCACTAGGAGTTTTACCACTGATTTATTGTCTCAATAGCTTAGGCTATTTCCTGGTCTGGTGGTGACTGTTAGTTTTCCCATTGCCTTGTTCCCTCAAAATCCTTAAGGAGTGAGGTTTTTGCATTTCTTTTTAAGAACCTCCCAGGAAGTTTTGGAAGAAGTGTGCTTGGGCAAGTACACAGGTGGGGTATAGATCATTGAAAATAGCTGGGGACAAAAAATGACTTTTCTTATGTCAGGAAAACTATATCTCTTCTTTAATTTTCTAGGAACCTCTAACTCTTTCTGCTGATGTTACCAGCAGGCATCTGAGATATTACTGATTGTTCTCTTGAACCTAAGGAAAAAGAAATGTAGAAAGCAAAAGACAAAACTTTAAAATCTATCCTCCAACTCATCAATTCACTGCAGCCACCTCTCTGTCTTTCCCTTTCTCTTTTTCTCTCTTTCTCTTTCTCTCTCACTTTCTCTCTCACATACGCACAACACACGCAAATCAACTTAAAACAATTTTTAATTTTCCCTATTCCATTTTAATATACTTGAGGCATGATCATTTTCTTAGTAAATACAAGGAAAAAAAATCTAGGATTCCATCATTCTGTGTGATTAAAGTATTGAGGAATTTACTTCCAATAGCACTTATAAAAACATATTTTATTTATGTAATATTATATAATCAGGTGCCTGCATTTTTCTTATTCTCCAACTAGTGTTATTTGGCAATTAATATTTTGTCAATCAATATTCCCCTATACCTGAATGTGTGGGCAGTGAGAGATGAGTTAGAGGCAAGGATGGTGAACACTCCCAACAACTGCAGACTACATATATCTTAAGCCATGATTTTCTTTGCAAAGGTCAACATTGATAATGTTGTAGTCATACCTCCGTGTACCAGGAAAGAAGTAGCATATTTCTTGAAAGACACAGCTATCAAAGCTCCATTGAGAAACCGTAAAGATGGAGAAGGGATTTGCAAATTAAATATCTGATAATGGACATCTACTCTGATTATTTAAAAATGAATAAAAATAAAAAACCTTACTAATAACCAAACAGAGTATCCAATTTTACATGTGAAGGAAATAATGGAAGAGACATGTCACCAAAAGTATATGGATGGCTTATAGGCACATGGCCAATTTCTCAACATTTAAACATTAAAGAAATACAAATTAAAATCATAATGAGACATGCTTACATATCTATTAGAATGGCTAAAATTATAAAGGCTAATTGTACTTGGTCTGAGCTAGATTGAGAAGCAACAAAAAATCTAAACTGTTGTTGGCATATATCATGATACAACCACTTTGGAAAATAGTTTCAAAATTTTTTTAAATGAAAAATATGTTGCAGTTACACAAATAGCCATTTTATTCTAGGCATTTAACCAAGAAAAACAAACCCTATGTTCATACAAGGACTTGTATATGAATTTCATAGCAGCTTTATTTTTAAGAATTGAAAACAGTGGAAATGTTCATCAATGTCCATCAATAGAGCAAAGACAATTGGAGAATCTCAAAGTAATGATGCTGAGAAAAGAAAATCCAGGCAATGAATAGTATATACTGTGTGATTCCATGACTACAAAAAATCTAAAATACAAATTTATATATAGTCACAGTCATCAAATATATGGTGTGATTTTAGTGCCTTCTTCTGTGCTCCCATAGCTTCCTACACTTGAATCTCCGAGCATTTCTTACACCATGTGAAAATATGAACTCTTTCTCTTTATTCTGTCTTACTAGAATAAGAATCCTTGAAAGTTTATGGACATTTGAACTCTCAGTTATTAGCAAAAATTCGATCACACAGTAAGTTTCCAAATATAAAAGCCAGAGTTTTACAATGACTTCTAAGCTTTACATGATCTAGCCACTCATTTAACCTCTGTGACCTCTTTCCCTGCTACTCTTCAGTCACTCACAATGGCCTCCTTGCTATTCCTCAGATATGCCAGGCATGATCCAACCTTATGGCCTTCAAGATAGCCAATTCCTTTGTCTGGAGTGACCTTATTGCTGATAGTTCTGCGCAAATTCATCACCTTTCCATACATTTGTTCAATTGTCAGCTTCATTGTAACTGCCCTGATCTTTCTATTAAAAATTTTAACTCCCCATCCCCTGCCTAGCAACCTTGATTTTTCTCACCCTGATCGAATTTTTCTTTTTCCCCATTGTACTCTTCCTTTTTGAATGCACTATGCCATTTTTATTAAGGTTTATAGCTTTGAATTGTCTCACCCATTAAAATAAAAGTTCTACAAAGCCAAGTATTTCATATACCAGTGTAGTCTGAAGTAATATCTGCCATATAATAGTTCAGTACACAACTGGTAAATTTCAAAATAAATTAATGTTGAGAGTATACTGAATTTCATAAGTCATTTCAATATTTTTTTCCAAAAAAATAAACTACGTAAAACATACCTTAAATTTACTTTCAAAATATTTTATAGCATATAATGGACAATATACATAAGCCTTAAAGAAACAATCCTATAATTAACCATTTCATACCTACTTAAAAACTGCATAATACCACACTCTTAGATCCTCTTTGAATGCTCTAAAATAACCCTTCAAAGGAAATACATTTTTAAAAATCACAGATTTGGGGCACCTGGGTGGCTCAGTGGGTTAAGCCGCTGCCTTCGGCTCAGGTCATGATCTCAGGGTCCTGGGATCGAGTCCCGCATCGTGCTCTCTGCTCAGCAGGGAGCCTGCTTCCTCCTCTCTCTCTGCCTGCCTCTCTGCCTACTTGTGATCTCTCTCTGTCAAATAAATAAATAAAATCTTTAAAAATAAAAATAAAAATAAAAATAAAAATCACAGATTTTTTGGCAAATAATTTAATCAAATAAAAGTTTCATTCATCTATGTAGATCATAATAAATGTTTTTAATAAGCATGAAATTATAACTCTGAAGTGTGCTAAAATGAAACCACCTGCTAAGGGTGAGAGAACAAAAATAAACATCCTTTTTCCAAATAAGAGGAATTTATTACCTTTGAATCAAAGCATGTGGATTTGTTTTAACTGGCAATAAAGCAATATGGAGACACAAACCATAGAAAGTCATATTTTAGATTTCCAAAAGACTTCTAAGTGAAGAGTATACATTTTTTAATTGCTACATAATGCTACATAATGACAAGATGACAGGTTGTGACAAATAGCATTTTAAAAGCTCTACTCATAATGGAACGGAAGATGTCATTTCCCTATAATTTTATATATGTCTTTAATTTACTATATCTGGATACAACATATTACCAAACAGATGTTCATCAAAGACTAAATCATTTTTAATGGAACATAATAATTTGAACCTACATCTATTAATCATTTTTTTCGATCTAACATTTATAGTCTCGCTAAACATTTTATCAGTTGTTGACAAAATTCAAAATAAATAGGATAAAAAGTCGTGTTTGGGGGCGCCTGGGTGGCTCAGTGGGTTAAGCCGCTGCCTTCGGCTCAGGTCATGATCTCAGGGTCCTGGGATCGAGTCCCGCATCGGGCTCTCTGCTCAGCAGGGAGCCTGCTTCCTCCTCTCTCTCTGCCTGCCTCTCTGCCTACTTGTGATCTCTCTCTGTCAAATAAATAAATAAAATCTTTAAAAAAAAAAGTCGTGTTTGGAAAAGTAGATTTCTTTTCAAATTGGCATTTAAATGAAAATATTTGCTGATATTTTTAAAACTTTAAATGTAATTTTATATATATCTGACCTATCAGATGATATAAAATTTTTGGAGAAAATATGACATATTTTTTTATCTTGGTTGAAGGTATTAATAAAGAGCAACTGTTTGTATTATTTGTATTGTGATATCTTAGTTAATAAACATGAATAACTGGTATAAAATATGTTTTTTTTAAAATTTTATTTATTTACTTGACAGAGATCATAGGAAGGCAGAGAGGCAGCCAGAGAGAGAGGAATGGAAGCATGCTCCCAGCTGAGAAGAGAGCCCACTGTGGGACTCAATCCCAGGAACCTGGAATCATGACCTGAGCCGAAGGCAGAGATTTTAACCCACTGAGCCACCCAGGCGCCCTAAAATATGTTTTTTTTTTTTAATATAGAAGTATAGTTCTTGCCAAAATATCGAACTAGCTGGAACTGAATGCCTCCTTCAAAGTCAGCTCTGGAGAAATTATCCAAGTGTAATATGGAACTATTTCAGATATTAACCAAAAACAAAGAAATGATGATAAAGCCTTAAAATACTCAAAGTTGCCCTTGACTGGTATGTTTCAAGCTCTATTCCTGGTTTGAAGACAGGTTTTAACAGGCCTGTCACTGTAGAAATCCGCTGGATGTTTAGAGGCTATCAGAACTGTACAAAACCTTGAAGGGGTAAAGACTTGAAAATTCTTTAGAGAGATTAGCTCCCTAAGGCATTATTCCTCCACACATTTTCCTCCAATCAATTAAGACTGATGGATGAGGGGCACCTGAGTGGCTCTCTCATCACGTGGGTGGTGGGTTAAGCCTCTGCCTTCATCTCAAGTCATGGTCTCTGGGTCCTGGGATCCAGCCCCACATCGGGCACTGCTCAAAAGGAAGCCTGCTTCCCTCCCTGCTTGCCTGCCTCTCTGCTTACTTGTGATCTCTCTCTCTCGCTCTCTTTCTCTCTCTCTGTGTCCAATAAATAAATAAAATCTTTTAAAAAAGGCTGATGGATGATAAATTATGAAAACTGCTCCCTCCAAATGATGCTTCTTCATAAGGATTTAAGAATTTAAAATTGAAACTTGACCGTAGGATTTATCTTATAGAATAACATCAAGTGAAGGCAGTTATTATTAGTTCTGAAGTATTGGTGATTCTGAATTCTTGGCCTCATTAGTAAATTTATTTTTAAATTCTCCCATGGAGTGGTGATTGGCCTTCAGTCTTTCATTGATATACATCATTGGGTCAAATGAGATGTGTGTGCCCAGAACTATATATAATCTTTTTTGTATTTCACTGGAGATGGCATTTCTGAGTTTTGTTCAATTGAATTTGAAAAAATGTTTTAATAGTCACTTCTAGAGTTGGCCCTGGAGAATATCTTCCTTTTTTTCTCTTCCCGATTCTCTGAAAAACCCTGACCAATTCACATTATCACAGTGATATCACATTTCAAGTTTTTCCAAACACTATAGCTGCAAAATAGAAGGAAGCTACTCAGAATGGAATACTATTGTGAATGATTGAGAAAGAAAACATTATTATAATTAAGCTACCAGGTTTCAATGTATTTTATTGTTGCTTAGGAAATCCTAGCATACCCAGACTTTACAGAGATTTGATGATCCTAAGAAGAGCTGAACTTATGGACCAAAATAACTATGCACATAAAAAGTACAATTACTTACCTAAAAAATATGATGTGGTTAACTTTATATGCCAATCCAAGTGTTATTGGAACAGGAATTTAAAAAATAGCTTAGGGGCGCCTAGGTGGCGCAGTGGATTAAGCCACTGCCTTCAGCTCAGGTTATAATCTCAGGGTCCTGGGATCAAGTCCTGCATCAGGCTCTCTGCTCAGCAGGGAGTCTGCTTCCCTCTCTCTCTCTCTCTCTCTCTGCCTGCCCTCCGTCTACTTGTGATCTCTCTCTGTCAAATAAATAAATAAAGAAAAACTTAAAAAAAAAAAGAATGACTGTACTTTTAAAAAATAGTTTAAAAGCGGCGCCTGGGTGGCTCAGTGGGTTAAGCCGCTGCCTTCCGTTCAGGTCATGATCTCAGAGTCCTGGATCAAGCCCCACATCGGGCTTTCTGCTCAGCAGGTAGCCTGCTTCCCTTCCTCTCTTTCTGCCCGCCTCTCTGCCTATTTGTGATCTCTCACTGTCAAATAAATAAATAAAATATTTTTAAAAATAGCTTAAAAGTATATGATAAAATAATGATATACATATACAAGGAAAAGAAAGATACTATACTGTGAATATAAATTAAGTGAAAATTGTTGAAATAAAGAATACAATAAATGGAGACTAAGATGAATATAGCTGTAAAATGAATAAATGAGTTGGGAAAAACAAACAAACAAATTAATGACTTCTGCCCAAATACAGCAGAAGAGAAAAAAAAATAAAGAAAATATTTAAATAAGTACTGAGATAAATTTTGGAGAATTAAAGAAAGATAAAAGATACCGGACTTAAAATGATGCCAAACATGAGATATCAGAAACAAAACAAAACAAAAACTACACACACAAAAAACCACTCATATACATTATGGTGAGTTTTAAGAATATCAAAAACAGAGAAGAGCATAAATGATGCCCAAGAGAAGAACAGATCACCTAAAATGTACAAGAATAATACTGACAGCACAATTCTCAATAGTAATAGCATATAAAGAGACAGCTGGGAGTTTTTATAGATGGAAAAGATATTTGAAACTAGGTATTATACATCAATCCAAATTATTGATTAAATTTGAGAGCACAGTAAAAATACAATGAAGCATGTTAGGTCTTAGAACATTTATCACACAGAGACACACATTTTGGAAAACTTCCTTGGAAGACAGCTCAATTTAGATCGAGAAAACAGAATTATGTACTCAAAGGCACATTTTGAAGGAAGGATTGAATATAGTCTGCA
The DNA here is from genome assembly GCF_964662115.1 of Mustela nivalis. NCBI lineage: Eukaryota > Metazoa > Chordata > Mammalia > Carnivora > Mustelidae > Mustela > Mustela nivalis. Next base: position 1,632,243 of record NW_028136528.1, read on the forward strand.
CTGCAAATATTCTTTAATCGTATGTTCTGAATTTCCTAAATTTAAGAAGTATTTGTTCAAATATTTACCTTTAAATAAATCCTAGGAGACTTTTTCTTGGATTCTGGCAAATCAGTCCATTTGGATACAAATCTTTTTGTCACTGATGGAAATTTTGATAGCCCTTAACTGTGGAATGCCTAATGTATTGTTACAGCAATTGTGATTTGCCAATACATGGGTGATGTGTGTGTGTTGGGTGTGTTTATTTTTATTTTTGATGGTTTAACTCTTCTATGAGATTTTTAAGTAGACATGATTTTAATAAATTATGATTTGTTGAAATTTATCTGAGGTCATATATAATAAAATGAAATTTGTGTGAACTAAAGAAGTGCATCTCCATTTTTTTTGTTTTAAGAGTAGACTGGTCTTTAAAAATTGTCCACAGAAGTACATTATATTCATTATTAAATTTGATAATATACAATAAAGTATTTATGGTCATATTGGACCATATCAAATTCTACTATTAATTCATATTAATAATTACCATAAGAGGAAAAAGGGATATTTTTCAAAATAATAAAAAATTAGCGTATTTTTCAGAATATGATATAGTGTTATTCACTGAACTGAGGGAACAAATGTCAAAGTCTAACACAGTTTACAGAATGTTTTAACATAAATTGAAATTTAAATCTGACCAAATTTCACAGTTTTAAGTAAAATGATAGCACTTTATATCCTTGAAAAGTGGTAAGTGACCCAAAACATGGCTTAGAAAAACAAATTTAACACTACACTAGTCTGAGATGGTTAAGTTATGGTATAACTTGCCATTGTGTATCATCAAATGGTATATTTTTTTCTTTTGGGCTTGTCATTATATTTTATTTTAGCCATTCTGGTAAGTGTGTAGTGATATCTCAGTGTCATTTTAATTGCATTTCCTTGATGTCTAATTATGTCAAAATATATTACTTTGATGTTTAATGCTCTGAGCTTTCTCAGTTCAAGACCATGAAGCCATTTAGGAAAAATACAGTTGCAGAGGCACTCATAGACCAACTCTTATTTCGAAATAAGAAGAAACATTACTACCCATTCCAACAAAAAATAGATTTGTTATGCAGCAGGGATTTTATAAATTACCTACACAACTTATATAGTAAGATGAAATGGGACAGGCGGCTTCTTGCAGCTATATACAACATCATTTTAATTTCAATTTTCAGTATAATTTTTCCAAGGTAAACACAGAATATATATTTAATGTAAATTGTGAACATTTTAAACTCTGTATATGGAAATTAGTCAATTTTAAGTTTATAACAATCAAAATTAACGGAAGTTTATTTTATTATTTTTTTCTTTTTTCTTTTTTCTTTTTTTTTAATTTTTATTTTTTATAACCATATATTTTTATACCTAGGGGTACAGGTCTGTGAATCACCAGGTTTACACACTTCACAGCACTCTTTAAATTATTTAGCTTTCTCTGCATTGCAAGACAGAATAATCAAGAATTGGTAAGAAAAAAGTAATCTCTGTAAAATTACCGGGGGTGCATTATAAAGTGTTCAGTAACCGATCAAACTCACAATTTGGATTGAATGGCAAGTGATTTTTGAAATCTGGAACTCATTGTCAATTTTTTTTTTCTTCATTGTGTCTTAATAAATTACTGTGTTCATTTGCATGGAAGTGAAGAAAAATGCATGACATTTCATCTCAACACTAACACCTTTAACTGGCAACTCTGAATGTACTTTACAGCAGTGTAACAAAGTAAAGATCAATGATGTTTCATGAAATATTTGTTATAATTCTCAAGGAATTAGGGAGTTTGTGCAAAAATGCAAATCACTTTGCGACTAAACACATTGTTTATTTCAGCTAATTTTAAGAAAATATGCTGAGAATCTCTCAAAAAAGGAAGCAATGATTTAGGTTTGCCTTCAAACTCCTTATCTAATCCTGAACCAACAGCACATAGTTCAAAGAGCAACTAATTTGAGTAGCTCCAATTTACACATTTCCTAACAATGCTTAATTTAGTGGAATTTCTGTCCAATTATGGTAATTTGATGTAATGAAAGACAAAAGTTCAAAAAGATCATCCTTAATTTATATAGATGCCAAACTCTGCATTTTCTGAATGACGCCCAGGAACGTATTTTCAAAAACAAACAAACAATGCCAGAACCACTATTAGGTCATCTCTAGGCAGAAAGTGACTCAGAGCTTACATTACTCTCTCCCTGAAAGTATACTGTAGGCACTGAAACTACTACCCTGAGTCTGTGCTATCAAATTCCTTAAGTTAGAAAGTTTTAAAACCCGTCTGTGTGGGAGTATTTCATTTACAGATAGAGATTTGGTTGTTTATACATTTTCATACTTGATTTTTAGGATGTAATAACTATGTTTTAAAATTCATGGTGGTTTTGAATACTGTTGGATAATTGAGCTAAAATGGTATATCCATTCCTCCTAGGAAACAGAAATTATAGAAAGGTAGTGCTTTTCAAATCTGACATCTTTGAGTCATTGCAGTTTCATATAAATGCAATAGGAAAAGTGTCATTCATGTTTATGATATTTTCTATAAATAAATTAGAATGTACTGGAGGCCTGATATAAAGTGGGATGCCTAAACTTCAGTAAGATCTTGTTTTCAATTCAAAATAAATTTTATTTTTTATTTTTTTATAATGTCCCTCAATTTCAGATAAGCACCCCCATAAGGTCCACTCCGTTTTTTTTAAGATTTTATTTATTTTATTTGACAGATAGAGATCACAAGTAGGCAGAGAGGCAGGCAGAGAGAGAGGGAAGAGGAAGCAGGCTCCCTGCTAGGCAGAGAGCCCGATGCGGGGCTCGATCCCAGGACCCTGGGATCATGACCTGAGCCAAAGGCAGAGGCTTTAACCCACTGAGCCACCCAGGCGCCCCCAAAATAAATTTTAAATTGAATTATGCACCTCTAAGTTCAGAGACAATAAACATCAACCAACACAATTAATAAGTTCTATTTCTTGAAATTTCGGGAACATTGATAGTCTCATCTCCTGGAAGTACAACAGCTAAAATTTTTGGTCATGGATTCTTGCTAAAATATCACTTTCCCAAAGAAAATTAATGTTAGGAATTTTCATTGATTGTTATTGATCATGAAGAATATAACAACCACGATAAAAAGAGTAGGAAAAACATGATATCTCATCTGTAAGGGCATGTGGAAAGTAGGAAATGCTAATAAAAATAACTACCATTATTTCCTAAGTTAACATAATATAACAGAACAAAAATATTTCAAAACAATGTTTTCTTTTTTTTTAAGATTTTATTTATTTATTTGACAGAGAGAGATCACAAGTAGGCAGAGAGGCAGGCAGAAAGAGAGGAGGAAGCAGGCACCCTGCTGAGCAGAGAGCCCAATGTGGGACTCGATCCAAGGACTCTGAGATTATGACCTGAGCCGAAGGCAGCGGCTTAACCCACTGAGCCACCCAGGCACCCCCATAACAATATTTTCTAGGCTCATTCTGATAACTCTTTTCTACATTCAAATTTAAAGGTTGAGGCATGTGATATATATTACACAAAAAACATCCCAAGGAATTCGTTAAAAAAAAACTTTAATAAAGAACAAATCCAAAGGAATTTCTTTTCTAATTTAATTAACAAATTATGAATCGACTTACCTATTTCATCACAGTGTATCAGGCAACAATAATATTTTTTAATCGTCACACCTGATGCAATAGTTATCATCTTTCAGACATACTGATCACGAACAAGCAAATAAACAAGAGCACCGTAGCTTAAGATCTACCTGCATAAATATAGGCTACTTCAGACAATCTCTTCACCACAACATAGAAATGAATAGAAATCATACATGCTCTGTATGGACATACAGATGAGATAGAAGGGGATGGATGTTAATATATGCAGAATCTTTATTAATTACATTGTAAACCATAATATGGAAAAACAGAATACAATTTTAGAAATACCCAGGTCACCATCATTGTTTTATTTTTATATGTGTAGATAAGGAGTTTAATAAACAATCCATGACTATTCAACTCCTTATATTTTGAAAATTTTAGTAAAAGTAACAAACCTAGCACCTAAAAAATTATACTTATCTGGAACATACAGCTTTGCCAGCATGGTAGAGGAAAAGCAAAACAAAATAAGTAAGAAAAGTTTAACATTTCACAAGAGATTTGATTTTATTTTTTATTTATTATTTTTTATTTTTCATTAATTATTTACTTCTATTTTCTACTTTATTTTAATGAAAATGTCATGACCATAACATAAGAGCAGAATTAAACCAACATGAGAAATTATTTTTTCATAAGTTAAAATAAACTAGCTTGGTGATTAATTCAAAATTATATTACAAACTTCAGTGTTCTTGCAGTAAGTATCACTGCATAAACAAATGAGTCAGGAGTCATAAACTAATGATGATTCTAAATGTTATTTAGAGAGACATTCTGTACTTAATATATTTCAAATATTCTACACAAGGCAAAGTGGATCCAAGTAATCTGTAGGCAAAATAAGATTTTAGAGAAGTATATATTTCCAACAGTATTTATAAAATATTACCTTTATGTAAGGCATCATCCTGGACTTTGTGGAAAACACACAAAGGAGTAAGAAGTGGCCCTTCAAGAAACATATACAATATCAAGGTTTAACATGAAGCAGCATGTCTTCTCTAAGTAAAAAAAAAAAAACAAAACATTGTACCAACTGACTTTACTGAAACTTTATATTTATTGCTCTCATTTTAGGTCATAGTGTCCTTCTGCATGCAGGCTGCTTTAACGGACATGATATAGACTTAATAGCTTATAAAGAACAGGAATTTATTTCTCACAGTTCTAGAACGGAGAAGTTCAAGATTAAGGAATGGGCAGATCCAGGGAGAGCCCACTTCCTCATAGATGGCTATCTTCTCACTGTAAACGTACATGATGAATGAATCAAGAGAACTCACTGGGGTCTCCTTTAAAAGGACTGTAATCCCACTTATGACCTAATCACCTCCCAAAGGCCCCTATGTTTTAATACTAGCACTTACAGAGTTAGATTCCATAATATGATTTTGGGAGACATAAACATTCACACCATAGTATATATAAACAAAAAAAGACACAAAAACAACAAACAAAAAAATTATTTTAACTACCTATTATTTTCAACTACATAAACTTTTAATTTGTTTCTATATAATATTAAATAACTCATTTGAGTGATTCACTTATATCCAATGCATCTGAGTGCAATTAAATTTGCTTACCCAGCATATCCAGAAGCATATTTCTTCAGACTATCCCATTCCCCACCTTACAGGATTTACCACAATTAGAAGACATGGGATAGAGGATAGATAGATAGATGTATACATAAACACACTTGTACATACACATATGCATATTTTTTCCTGTTAATGATACTCATGCAAATAAAATTTAAGCTCAAGGAAACCTGTCTTGTGTGTTACTTAATATCCAGTTTTTAGTCAACATCCAAAAACAAATAATCCAATAAAACCATGGATAGAAGACATGAACAAGTGTTCCCCCAAAGCACACATTCAAATGTTCAGTAGATACATGAAAAGATGTCCATCATCATGTATCATCAGGAAATTGCAAAGCAAAACTAGAAAGAGATACCACCTCACACCTGTCAGAATGGCTAAAATCAACACTACAAGAAACAAAAGGTGTTGGAGAGGATGTGAAAAAGTAACACTTGTGGGGGCTGCCTGGGTGGCTCAGTGGGTTAAGCCTCTGCCTTCAGCTCAGGTCATGATCTCAGGGTCCTGGGATCAAGTCCCACATCGGGCTCTCTGCCAGGCATGGAGCCTGCTCCCTCCTCTCTCTCTCTCTACTTGTGATCTCTCTCTGTCAAATGAATAAAATCTTAAAAAAAAAAGTAACAATTGTGAACTGTTGGTGGTGATGCAAACTGATACAGCCATATTTGAAAACAGTATGGAATTTCCATAAAATTTAAAAATAGAAGTCCTTTGTGATCCAACAATCCTGTTGGTGTGTATTTACCCAATGAATATAAGAAAACTTATTCAAAGGGATGCTAGCACCCCTATGTTTATAGCAGCATTATTTATAAAGCTAAGATATGGAAAGCGCCCAAGTATCCATCAATTGATGAATAAATAAAGAATAAGTGGTATGTATATACAATGGAATATTATCCTGCCATAAAAAAGACTGAAATCTTGCCATTTGCAATAACATGGTTGGAACTAGACAGTATAATGCTAAAAGTGAAATAAGTCAGTCAGAGAAAGACAAATACCTTTACTCATATATGGAATAAAAGAAACAAAACAAACAAGCAAAGGGGAAATAATAAGGCATAGAAAGAGAAACAAAGCAAGAAACAGACATTTCATTACGGAGAACAAACTGATGGTTACTTGAGGGGATCTGAAAGGAGTGATGGATTAAATAAGTGATGGTGGTTAATTAGAGCACTTGTCATGATGAGCACTGAGTGCTATATGTTATATTATACACATGAAACTAATACAACCATATATGTTAACTAACTGGATTTCAAATGAAAATTTTTTAAAATCCCAGTTTTTAGCTCACATTCTGGCTTACAAAAGGGATTTAGTCAGGAATTTGGAGATTAGTTAATGAACAAAAATTGGTGAACAGGCAGTTGTTAGATAAAATTACTATCCTTTCTGGCATTATCTTATACCTTTTATCTAGAAGTATTTTTAGCACTTTAGACTCTTCCTATTTTATTTTGAGTCATTAAACAAAAATTTCCTCAAAGGACCTTAGACTCCATCCAATTTGAGCAACAGTGTGAGAGAGGAAATGGTGTCAGGAGGAAAAAAAAAAAAAAAAGATGAATCTACTTTTGTTTACTAGTGAATGCATAGTTCTTCCACAGAAGAAGCTCTAAATGGTCAGGGCTCCAGCTTTATATGTGTTCAGTCATATGTTCAGAAGTAGGTAACACTATCAAAAAATATAAAGCATCTGAGATTATTTTCCCTTATTTGAAAGCTGGTGTATGAGTCTGCCGTAGTTTCTTGGGTGTTGATAGAAGACGCAGACTCATGGTTCAGAAATAATATAGTTTATTATTCACAGCAATAGAGGTAGCCAGAATATTAACAGTATTTGTGTGTGTGTGTGTATTTGTGTTTGTGTGTGTGTGTGTGTGTGTAGGGGTGGGAGTTATATATCAGTTCTGAGCCTCAGTTCCCACAAGAAGAATCAAAACAGAGGCAGATAATATTTGCAAACACAACAGGTTAAGTTAAAAAAAAAGATACTATTTCTGTCTTCCAAGTCTATTCAATACAACCATCTTCAAAGGATGGCCTAGAACAAATAATAAATGCAGAAATGTAAGCAACCAATTGAAAAGTGTCTCCCAAGAAACACACTTTGAGAGTCTTCATTTGACAAAAATACTATAGGATATTACATGGATCAGGTGCATTGAATACTGGAAGGTTAAAATTACAAGGGACCAAATATTTTTAAGCAGTTCTGGCATCCAGTAGAGTTCAAATAGGTTTTATAAGATTGAGGAAAGAACCCATCAAAACCTGGGCCCAGGGGCCCCTGGGTAGCTCAGTGGGTTAAGCCTCTGCCTTCGGCTCAGGCCATGATCTCAGGATCCTGGGATCAAGCTCTGCATCAGGCTCTCTGTTCAGCAGGGAGCCTGCTTTCCCCCCCCCTCTGCCTCTTTGCCTACTTGTGGTCTCTGCCTGTCAAATAAATAAATAAAATCTTAAAACAAAGCAAAACAAAACAAAAATCCTGGGCCCAATTTTCCCAAAAGTATGATTCTGATTCTAGTCTCTATGATGTTATCCCTTGAAGACAATGCCTCTAATTGAGTTGAATTAGTTTACTAAAGAGCATACCCCCATTTGTTGTAGGAGATGAACAATATGCAAGAGGCAAAATGCCACATGGAAGCCACCTGGTCTTCAGTGGAATATAGAATCAGTTCCTTTGGGATGAATTTGTTCCACATTTGACTTCCCACTTAAGGGAAAATAAGAGTGCCTTCTAATAGATTTTAAATAGGAAATGACAACGGAAGCTTATACAAGATTATAAAATGGGAAATTTCATTTAAATAAGCAATCATTTCAAAGTCATCGTCTTAATATTACAGACTCTTCACATAATCATAATTTTATTTTGGTATTATATGGTAATTTCAAATATAGTAAATATAAAGAATTTACCTCTGTAATTATAGCGAGTCTGGTCATAGTTTAATGGCAACAAAACTTCAATTTATAAGTATGGTCTACAATTATTAATACATTTGGAAATGGTGTGTCATCTTCACTCCACTTGTCTCACTAAAACAGTGAGCCAAAAAAAGTAGGTCCAAGCTGTTTACTATGGTCAAATGGGTTGCTTTTGCACTTGGTAAAGAAGCAGTCATATTTTGGAAGAAGAAACTGAGGCTATTAATATTTTCAACTTATTTTCAGAAAAGGAAAGAAAGGATAATCTAAGCTAAAGCCAAAATCTTACACAAGGTGGCAGGAGAGTGATCTTATCCCAGATAAAGGGTTTTTCATCTTAGCCATGTTAGGAGGAAGAAGAGATGAGACATTGTGGACTTGACTAACGTTTGTACACTGTTCAAAAAGTTTTCAAAATAATGTGTATTATTTTTCTTCTTTTAGTTGAGACAAAAACAAACAAAGAAACAAAAAACACTAATGAGCTTACTCTTAAAAGGAGGTAAACAAGAAACTAGCAAAGATTGAGTGTTAGGTATTGTCCCCCTCCTTTTTTTTTTAATTATGTTATGTTAGTTACCATACAATACATCATTAGTTTTTGAAGTAGTGTTCCATGATTCATTGTTTGTGTAAAACACCCAATGCCCCATGCAATATGTGCACTCCTTAATACCCATCACCAGGCTCACCCATCCCCACATCCTTCTCATCTTTAAAACCCTCAGTTTGTTTCTTGGAGTCCATAGTTTTTCATGTTTCATTTCCCCTTCCAATACCCCCACTTCATTTTTCCTTTCCTTCTCCTAATGTCCTCCATGCTATTCCTTAGGTTCCACAAATAAGTGAAACCATATGATGATTGACTTTCACTGCTTGACTTATTTCACTTAACATAATCACCTACATTCCCATCCATGTTGATGCAAAAGTTGGGTATTCATCCTTTCTGATGGCTGAGTGATATTCCATTGTATCCATAGATCTCATCTTCTTTATCCATTTGTCTGTTGAAGGGGATCTTGGCTCTTTCAACAGAATGGCTATAGTGGACATTGCTGCTATGAACACTGGGGTGCATATGGCCCTTCTTTCCAGTAAAATAGAGCTAGCCTATGACCTAGCAATTGCACTACTGAGTATTGACCTCAAAGATACAGATGCAGTGAAAAGAATTAGGTATTCTTAAAGCACAAATGCAGGGGATAGAAGTTATGGTACAGAAGAGGGAAGGGCAACCATATGGCAGAGTAGAATAAAGTAGCTCAGGAAGAAATTAGTCATATCCAGATATTGTAAGGCATGTGGGGTTGGCAAGGAGAGCATGAGAAATCATGAGAGAAGAGAGAGAAAATGGACCAGGCAGGAGAGGTTTATAACATTTTAACATCTAAGGTAAGCATATGCAAAGCAGAATAGGGAAAGAAATAAAAGTTCTTATAAGAATCAATACATAAGGAATAACGTGGAGGACACTGGGAGATGGAGAGAAGTGTGCTGGGGGAAATCGGAGGGAGAGACAAACCATGAGAGACTGTGGACTCTGAGAAACAAACTGAGGGTTTTGAAGAGGAGGGTGGCAGGTGGTTGGGTGAGCCCAGTGGTGGGTATTAAGGAGGGAATTTATTACATGAAGCACTGGGTGTGGTGCATAAACAATGAATTTTGGATCCCTGAAAATAAACTAAAAGAAAAAAAAGACTGACTACAGACATGGACCTCAGTGTAACACAGATATGGAACTCACTGTAATACCAGCCACTTCCCACCGACACACACAGACTATGATAATAATAAATAATAATGCAATTAAGAAAATTGCCTGCCAAAGAATTTTTCCTCTTTTTTATTTTTATGATTATTATTTTTATTTTATTTTTAAAGTTTTTATTTAAATTGTAGTTAGTTAAAATAAGGTTAATATTAGTTTCAGGTGTACAATATAGTGATCAACACTGCCATACAATGGCTTAAATAAAAAAATGAAAAAAAATTTTTTTAAAGATTTTATTTTTAAATAAAACCTCTACACCCAAGGTGGATTTCAAACGTACAACTCCAAGATCAAGATTTATATATTTTACTGACTGTTCCAGCCAGGCACCCCAACAAATAAAAATTTTATAAAATTGTTGAGTTTGTGGGAGTCTCATTTGCTTAGTCAGTTAAGTGTCTGCCTTTGGTTCAGATCAGGATCTCAAGAGTCCTGGGATCGAGCCCCATATTGCTCATGCTCTCTCTCTCTCTCTCTCTGGCTTTTGCTCTTAAATAAATAAATAAAATATTTTTTTAAAAATTGTTGAATTTGTTTAACTAGTTTTAAACTAGTAGACAGAGATGAAGATAAAGTATGATGTAATGGCACGGAAAAATACAACTTACACGTTTTAAAAAAAATGTGCAATGCAAGTTACCTCACTTCTTTTATCACCACACTGGGACTTTCCCTACTGAGTTGTTGTAATGTAAGGACCTATTTTATATTTTTATATTTTAGCAAGAGGCTTTCATTGAGGTTAACCCTTAAACTGTCCTTGCTCCCCTTCCCCCAGGGGATTCACTTAAAAACAAGTCCTGGAAATCAGCTCCAGGTAACAAAGCCCATATACAAGGGTGGGTCAGGCCAGGTGGAGACATCAATCAGCGGGAGGGGGGCGGTGTTTGCATATTGTCTTCCTAGATACTAAGGAGTATGCCCCACTCCTCCGCCCTTTGGGAACCTTTTTTGCACCAATCCTAATCAAGGTGTAATAGGCTGGGTCAAATGTCTATACTAGGGTAAATTGAACCTCAATTGGTCACCTAGCCTCACTGTGGAGTTTCCTGTGTGTGTTAAAATCTCATTGGTCACCTGTGCGTGGCCAGGCCTGACTGCATGGCCTTTGCCCTTAAAAGCTAGACTGTGAAACAGCAAAGGGTTGCCTTCTCTCATAAGAGGTGTGGCCCCAAACGTTCGGTTAGATTCTTGATGCTTCGCATGAAATAAAGCTTTGCTTGACCTTTGCTTTACATCAGTCTCGCTCCTTTAATCATAGACCCATTATTGGGGCATAACAGTATTAATCTTAAAGTTATAAGTCCACAATGCATCCATCATCCATTCTACCCCTTAACATTCCCCTTTGGACAGATCCATGATCTAGAACAAGCCTTATTTTATAGTGCCTTGTAGGAGATTTTGGCTGCTGCCTAAATTGCCTACTTTCCTCTCACCATTACCACGGAAATTGGGTCCACTGAAACAAAGGGGTAGTGTAAGAAATTAAGACTTCCATAAATCTCTTTAAATACTAAAGTATAAGATAGTGATACCTTTTTTTCTGCCACATAACCAATTCTTGCAAGAATAAGGTCATATAAAAGAATTTACAACACATGCTAGCATTATCCTACTGGACCCAGATCATTTGTATGTTTCTCTGTCTCTGAGAAATGTAGTTATTTACATGACTGAAACCTGAAAATTGTTTGATATGACCACTAATATCACCTTCTTTTTTTAAAGCCTGTTTAAGGCTTCTGTAATACATAGGTTTTTTAAAAACTTATTAAGCATCTTGTATATATCAAACACTTTAAAAATCTCTGCTTAAAAAAAAAAAAAAACTCTACCTCAATGGAACTTTGAGTCTGAAAAAGATACAGGCAATATACAAGGCAACAGATAGAATAATTATATATTTGATTATATACTCTGAGGATGTCACATTAAATTGATATGAAAACGATCAGAAGGATCTGGATTTTTTGTCAAAATTTTTTGCCTTACAAAGAAATTGATATTTAGGGAAAGTTGTTACTGAAAGAGGTCCTGTGTCAACCAAAAATGTTAAATCATGATCTCGCTAAATTTTCCAGTTGTGATCATTGCTTTGTTTAGCTGTCTTCTATTAAGACTGAATTTAGTAATTCAGTCTCAGATTTCAGTAAGTCTTTTTCTTAAAGATTTTATTTATTTATTAGAGAGAGAGAGGGAGGGGCAGAGGGAGAGGAAGAACCAGACTCCTTGCTGAGCAGGCAGCTGATGCAGGACTGGATCCTAGTACCCTGGCATCATGACCTAAGCTGAAGGAAGACACTTAACCAACTGAGCCACCCAGGCACTCTAGACTGTAAACTTCTTAAAGGTAAAAAAGTTTATTCTTCTAGTAGTTCCACAGACATTTCTAACATCCATAAGAAAGCATGTACTGATGTAAAATGCCAGCAAATCAAATTATTTAAAAAAGAAAGAAAGAAAGAAAAGATATATCTGGATAAAGAGAAAAACAGAAAATCTAATAATACATTGAATTATTAGAGCAAAGAGTGGAGGAAGAGAAAATAAATATGAAATAGAGATTTCCACTAAAAGAAAAAAATTGAATAAGGCACATTTAGAAAATTATTATGACAGACTTGAGAAAAAAATAAAATAGGAATTTTTAGAAAATAGCAATAAATGAAAAGGTAAATTGTTCCTACCTTTATAATATTAGCTGTTTGTTGTTGTTGTTGTTGCTAATTTACCTATTTAAGCTAATAAACAAAGAAAGGTTTCATTTAGGAATAAGGTTTATATATATATATATATATATATATATATATATATATATATATATTTCCATTTAGGGATAAGGTATATATATATATATATATTTTAATTTTAATTGTTAGAAAATGTGTCACAGAAAGTGTTTAAACTTTAAGATACAGATGCAACATGTAATGAACTGCATTGTTTGAACGTCTAATTTGTAAATGCTGTTAGAGGAAACTTGGTGGAAATGTTCCTATGTGCTTGTGTTTCTGGAACTAAGTATATTTATTAATAAGGAATAGTTTAAAATTATGAAATGACCAGGAGTGGACAATTTTCCTAATCCTATCAGCTCTTTGCAGCTCTTTTATTAGCCCCCTTCAGGAATATCAGCTTTTTTATCTAATTAAATTTTATATTAATGTGCTTTTGACTTTTGGCCTTTCTCTTCCTTCTGTTCTTTTTTTTCCCCTAAATTACATGTTTCTGTTTAACAGCTACTATCAATTCTTTGATATGAATTCTCAACATCAATTTACTAACTCCAGAGATGAAGGAGCATCAATATTTAGAAGCAAAGAATACAAAGCCTTGGGCATCTGGATGGCTCAGTCACTTAAGCATCTGCCTTCGACTCAGGTGGTGATCTCAGGGTCGTGGGATGGAACCCCAGGTTCAACTTTCTGCTCAGCTGGGAGCCTACTTCTCCCTCTCCTTTTGCCTACAGCTCCCTTTGTTTGCGTTCTCCCTCTCTTTGTCAACTAAATAAAATATAATAAAATAATGTAAATAATACATTTATTTATTTATTAAAATGCAATTATTACACAATACATAATGTATTGCATAATTATAATAATGGTTAAATAATTTATTAAATATTTATATTAAATATATCAATTTAATTAAATAAATATTTTTAGAATTTAAAATATTTCAAATTTAGATTATTAAATATTAAATCATTAATTTAATAAATAAATATCTAAACATAATTAAATAAAATAATTTATTTATTAAAATGAATAAAATAATGTTGTCATTATCTCAGCATGTATTTTTAAATAGTCTAAAAAAAAATCTAATAAAGTCTAAATACATTGAGTTCAGATATTTATACAAGTTAACCCAGACACTCAACCCACAGTTTCAAAACTTTTGTTTTTATCTACTACTCAAAATACGATTTTAATGTATTTATTTGTAACTTTGACATAGCAAGGAAACTTGGAGGAAAAGGAGACATTTGCTTTTAATATTTGAAAATTATTTTGTTGATTTAAAAAAATAAAAACCTTAACACGTGAGCATTTCTTCTTAAATAACACTGTGAAGTTTCTGAGTCGCATTCTATTAAAAGTGCTGATAAAATGGCCTCAGTTACTCATTTAAATTATCAGCTGAAAGGGTAACAAATGAAGTAGAGAGCTTTTTAATTATTTATGAATGTATTGCTTGTGGATGGAGTGCCACATAGAGTTACCTCTCTTTTTGGCTTTGTTTTGTGAGCAGCAGTGGAATCTATGAATGAGATTAAACATAAGGACATTCACAGAAATTCTTAATGAACTTCTGGGGAAGGGCAATAAGTGCAAAAAAAAACTGCAGCAAGACTAATTACAAATTTCAAGTGGTCATCGCTTAATTATAGAAGCTTTTAAGTTCAAGTAATATATCTTTTTCATGAGCCTATCATATTGTATTAATTACCACAAACTGCACTCTTGAACACTTATCTTTTCACATATTTCTTACTCTTAGTACTTAAAATTACCCTTATGATTGATAAGTAAATGGATTTTACTGACAATGCATTTATTTACATAAATAAATAATGCTGTTTATATATATAAAAACAATTGAATATGTGTATGTGTTCAATGAATTTTTTTTCAAATTAACATCTTAGTTCTACCACATTAGTTACAAATAGATATAGACTTTATAGATTCATCAAATATTTTATTCTCAAATTTATATGTCCTTTGTGAAATAAATGAAACTGTATATATTAAATATAATCCTATCACATGTAACAGTTACTAGTGCATCCCAGGACATACATAGGTCAGGTCCTCCTCAAGGCATCACGGATAACTGGATTTAACTTTCTATCCTAGGAGTCTTCTGTATATTTCTGTGGCTTTTATACTACAATCAGGAGGAAGAATTCTTTTGCTAAAAGCTTCCAAATGACTATGCGAGTAGATTATTTGTAGACTAGTGATATAATATTATTGTTTAATATGTGAAGCATGATAAAATAAAATGCTATTGCCATATTTAATTTGTTCAGTAAAGCATTCATTTAGTTATCAAGCATTCATTTTCTTTTTTTAAAGATTTTATTTATTTATTTGACAGACAGAGATCACGAGTAGACAGAGAGGCAGGCAGAGAGAAAGGAAGGGGAGCAGGGTCCCTGCTGAGCAGAGAGCCTGATGTGGGGCTCTATCCCAGGACTCTGGGATCATGACCTGAGCAGAAGGCAGAGGCTTTAATGCACTGAGCCACCCAAGAGCCCCAAGCATTCATTTTCTTTATACAGAAGAGATAGAACAATATTATATAGTAGAAAATACAGTAAATAATCTAGAAACCTTGATCATTTTGTTTTGGCAATTTTAGAACATAAAATTAGCTAAAGCTCAAGTGCAAGTTATATTTGTATCATAGGAGGAAAAGTTAATTAAAAGTTTGTTTATTACCATAGTTTAACACTTCAACGAAATGATAACGAGTCCAAAATCAATGAATATATGAAGTATACAATAAAAACAATAATCTTGAGTGTATGTGACTCACTGTAGGTATTGATAGGCTAGAAATCAAAGGGAAAGTATCTATAGGGTTTGTTCAGTTCCATGCTCATCAGATTAATAGGCTTTCTCATATTGCTTCCTTCACCACATTAATTTGTCTAATGAAGTTTTCAAGAGTTAAAGACAGTGATAGGTTCATGGCTGGAGAGAAGGTACAGAATCTAAGATAGTTCAGCAGTGCTTATTATTTAAGAGAAAGACAGCATGGGAGGTGAGGGGTATATCATGTATCCTGTTTTCACTCCCTTTGTGGAGCACCTACCCTGGAGGTCATGTAATAATAACCAATGACCAAAAAACAATTAAAAAACCCAAACATCCATGTGGAAGTGCCATCCCTGCCTGGAGATGAGTAGACTGCTCAAACAGATCCTGGGCAGGCATCTCAGCCCAGGCCTGTGCTGGGGAAGCTGGTTCATGGCTTTGGGCGCAATCAGGAAGCCAGCAAACTGACGGGAGAGTGCAGCCAGGGTTAACAGGACTGATGATCTTTTTGCAGCCAGGCCGCGGGTGGACACCCGCTCAAGGAGCCAGGCTAGGAGGCTGCCCAGCGCCAGCGCTGGCAAAGCTTGCAGCCCCCGGGGCTTCCCCCCGCGCCCCAGCCAGGGCGGGGCCTCAGGAGGGAGGGGGGCGGGGCGGCGCGGAGAAGGGGCTTTGCTAATTGCCAAAGCGAAAAGGGAGCTCGCAGAGGACTCAGGAGGGAAGGGGGCGGGGGCGGGTGGAGGGCGGCGGGGAGAAGGCGCTTTGCTAATTGCCGAAGCTGGAAGTGAGCTCACAGAGGATGTGGCTGTGAGTCTGGGAGGAGGTGGAGGGGCTGGCAGAGGAGGGGCGGGCAGCTCCGCGGTGCTGTGCTGCGGCCCAGTGGGGACTGCAGGACCCACCGGACTCGCCGCCCGTACGCT
Organism: Mustela nivalis; assembly: GCF_964662115.1. Lineage (NCBI taxonomy): Eukaryota > Metazoa > Chordata > Mammalia > Carnivora > Mustelidae > Mustela > Mustela nivalis. Next base: position 1,648,761 of record NW_028136528.1, read on the forward strand.
CCCATGTGAGGCTCCGCTGTCCCGCTCCTGCTGCCTGCTGCCCCTCCCTGCCCCAAGGCTTCTCCGGACCACCCTCTGCACAGGGGTAAAGTGACACCGCGCCGCGCCCTCACCTGGAGCAGAAAGCCCGGACCCGACCTGGGGGCGGAGAGGGGGGTTTGGAGGCCCAGCCTCCCGCGAACCCCAGGGCACCGGGACCACCCCCGACGCTATGCCAAACCCAGGTCCGCATGGGTCGGCGCCCCACATTCTCCAGAAGTCTCCACAGTGGGTCCTGAAGAGGCGGGGCTCTGGTCCCAGCTGTGGCTGTGCAGCCTGGGCTCAGGGCGGGAGCTGGGGTCTGGCGCCCTCTGAAGGCGGTGCAAGGCAGTGCAGGACTGTGGGAGCTCACCCTTCAGTGGAAGGTCCTGCTCCCTCCCCGGGTCCAGCTGATGCCATTTCATTCCGGAAATTCAAGCTGCATGGAGCCCAATACCCCCCTACTTCCCCCCCAAATAGATAAGGAACAATGAATTGGAAACAATGTGGAATTACAACAGTCCTTGACCCAAACAGTGTCACTGAACATGGCCCTGATGCAGACCCACACTCTGACCTCAACTTGGTCTCAAGCCTGGACCCTACCCTAATCCAAGACCCTAACCCTAGCCCCCAACCCAAACAATGTTCACAAGAATCAAAAGGTAGAAACTGCAAATATCCATCAATGGCAAGTGCATATGCAAAGTGTGGTGAAGGGTTTGAATTTGGGTTCAGGTTCAGGTTTTAGTCAGAGTTCTAGATCAGGCTTTGGGTTTAGTGTTAGGGTGAGGGTTTAGAGTGAAGGACAAGGGAACAGAGTTATAGTTTAGGGCTTTAAGTTTATGATTTAGGCTTTAAGACTCAGGGCTTATGGGATAAAGTTCAAGGTCAAATTTGGGGTTTGACTACATGCTGAGATTTGGGTTCAGGTTTCATGACTTGGAGGTCTGGTTTAGGGTTTGGGTTCCTGGTTCAGGGCTTGGATCCAGGGCTCAGGTACAGGCTTTGGGTTCCATTCCAGGTTTGGGATTCAGGGTTCTAGTTTGGGCTTCAAGGTCAGCATAGGTTTCAGCGTTGGTAGGGTTTAAGGTTAGGTTTAGGGATGACACATTTTCTTCAGTTGTCATCATGGACAAAAAAATTCTATCTGAAGTTTCTAAGTCAGAAATGTATTTCATCTGGGGGCGCCTGGGTGGCTCCGTGTGTTAAGCCTCTGCCTTGGGCTCAGGTCATGATCTCAGGGTCCTGGGATCGAGCCCTTCATCAGGCTCTCTGCTTTACGGGGAGCCTGCTTCCCCATCTTTCTCTCTGCCTGCCTCTCTGCCTACTTGTGATCTCTGTCTGTCAAATAAATAGAATTAGTAAAAGCTATTATATGATCTTTTACAAACCATTTCCTATCTTTGCATTCTCATGTGCCAAGACAGACAGGGGTTATTTAAAACCCTGAAGAGAGTGCTCTTGCTTTTAAATTGCCTGTAACCTTCGTGTAATAGATTTATGATTGATAATAGATTTAGTTAAAATATAACTATTTAAAATATTTACTCTCAGTAAACGATTTCAACCTATGCTCATTTAAGTAACTTGGTGCATAATCCCTTTTCTATTAAACCATAGTGCAAGGACCAATGCCACGTTCCCGAGAGAACCCCAAGCTATTTTTCTAGAATGGCTGTATGCTATATATGGCGTCCTGTTTTCACTCCCTTTGTGGAGCACCTACCCTGGAGGTCATGTAATAACCAATGACCAAAAAAACAAACCAAAAACCCTAACATCCAGGTTGAAGTGCCATCCCTGCCTGGAGTGGAGGAGACTGCTCAGACAGATCCCAGGCAGGCATCTCAGCCCAGGCCTGTGCTGGGGAAGCTGGTTCCTGGCTTTGGGCGCAAACTGGAAGCCAGCAAACTGACCCAAGAGTGCAGCCGGCGTTTAGGACTGATGATCTTTTGGCAGCCAGGCTGCGCGTGGACACCCGCTCAGGGAGCCAGGCTAGGCGGCTGCCCAGAGCAGGCGCTGGCAATGCAGCAGCATGCCAGGGCTTAGCCCCGCACCCCAGCATGGGCTCCGGCCTCAGAAGTGAGGGGGCGGGGCCAGCGCAGAGAAGGGTCTTTGATAATTTCCAAAGCTGGAAGTGAGCTCTCAGAGGACTCAGGAGGGAGGGGGGCGGGGGCGGGGGCGGGTCGGCGGCGGCCGGGAGAAGGGGCTTTGCTAATTGCCCAGCCGGGAAGGAGGGGCGCACAGCGCCAGGGTGCTGTACTGCAGCCCATTCGGGACTGCAGGACCCACCATACTCGCTGCCCCTGCAGTCCCATGCTCCAGCCTAGCCCGTGAGGCCACGTTGTCCTGTTCCCGTTCCCGCTGCCTGCTGCCCCTCCCCGCCCAATGGCTTCACTGGAGGACCCTCTGCTCACAGGTAAAGTGACACCACGACGCGCCCTCACCTGAAGCAGAAAACGCGGTCCAGGAGCTGGGCGTGGGATGGTCGGGCCCCAGCCTCCCGCCAACCCCAGGGCACCAGGACCACCCCAGACGCTGTGCCACACCCTGTCCGCAGGGGGTCAGGCCGAGACAGCGCCACAGGAGGTGCCCCCCCCCCGCCAGAGGGCAGGCTAGCCCCCATAGTTCAGCACCCCCACGCGCTTTTCAGAGCCTCCTGCCATTCCCAGGGCACCCAGAACCCAGAGAGTGAGGCCTTGGGTGCTTTCTAGTGACAGATTCAAGGCAATTTTTCGACTTTGGGACTCAGAGTTAACATAGTTTTCATTTGTGATTATTATTTTTTGTGGGTGCCATAGCTTTTCTTTTGACCTATGGTTGTTTTAACTCCCGGTTCTGAAGAAGCCCCTAAATCCTAACCCTTTGAGGACTCCGAAAGCTCTCAGAGCAGCAGTGCTGGGGGACAGTGTGGACACATGGTTTGGTTTCTCCTCTGGCCTGCTTCTGTGGCAGCCCCGCTCTGTCCTCCTCAGACTTCAGAGCAATATCTGAACAAGTGGAGAAGCGACCAGGGGGTCAGGAAGGTGGCCACCGAAGAGTGACTTCTCTGGAGGTTGGCTGAGCTAGCAAGTGAGCATGTTTGTCCAGCTCTGCCTGCATTCAGTATAGAGCTGAACAGGGGCCAGGGAAGGGGAGGAGGAGCAGAGAGCAGGGACAAAGGTACCAAAGAGGAGATTCAGATGAAGGGAAGTAATGGGGAGGAAAGAAAAGAAACTCTAGAAGACAGGTATGTAGAAAGGAAAAGGGATGAAGTGGGCATTGGGAAAGGGCACCACCAGGGAAGGAGAGAGGGGAAGGAAAGAGGGAGGAAGAGAGGAAAGGGGAAATGGAGAAGGGAGGAGTCAGCATGCCAGGGCTCCCCCTGCATCTGAAGAAGAGGTGGCTGGTCCAGCTTGTCAAACAGGGTGCTCACTATTTGGCCCCAGTTTCTGCTCCCAGTGCTACTGGGCTTTTCAAGGAAGGCAGGCTGTCCCTTGGGACCTACTGGAGCCCACTGGAGCCCACAGGAGGGTGGGAGAGGTAAGATGCCACCGGGTCCTGTCCTGAGCTGCTCCCAGCCACCAGCCTCACCACATGGTGCAAGAGGGACCCCAGAACAAAGGAAGGATACAGGCTAGCATGTCTGCTGGTGGCCCTGGGCACTTAGCTCATCGCAGTGAACCACACCGCCTCCTCAACCCACGCTTTCAAAGCCTCCTTCTTCGTTTGTGGCTTTCATGTCTGTAGGAACATGAGCCAGATCTAACTCATCTCCAACAGACAATTCTGACTCACCCCGTGTCAGATTTTTAAGAGTGGCTGTGATAGAGTAAGATAGCAATGCTCCAACAAACGGACTGTTTCCTCCCACTTGACCTCAACAGTCTTATACATTTTCTTAGCGAAAACATCTTGTCTCCTTCCATTAAGCTCATAACGTGGTCTAGTAGTATACATGCGCCTTTGGTAGATGCGAAGCGATACAGAGGTCCTTTTTTTTTTTTTTTAATTTTACAAGGTAAAGTCAGTGAACATATCCAACTTGATGAATACGTCTCTAAAATGTCAATCCAGGCAAAGCTTTTTCTGCCTACAGTTTGGAGCCTACGTGGTGACATTTTTAAAATGCTTTCAGTCCCTCAGTGAGGCTCTTAGAAGCTAGCCAGGGCTTACTACGTGCCAGGCACTGTGTCAGGTGTTGGAGCTAAAGGAAGCTGGCTGGGGAGGGACATCCATGACACAAGCACAGCTAGAAACGGAGGCCAGTGCTAGAAAAGAGAGAGCAGGCTGCATGGAGAGTGTGTACCATGGGGCTTGTGAGCTCACGAATAAGTGGGAGTAACTGGAGTGGGGAGATGGGGGAGAGAAGAGGGTCTTCCCATCAATGGGAATCACCTGTGCTTGGAGGCAGGTGCCATGAGAGGTCTCCACAGGAAGAAGGAGGCCGTGTGGTTGAAGGGCAGAGAGATGGGGCAGAACAGGCATCAGTCAGTTGGAGGGTATGAATAGACTGATGGGAGGATTATGGGTGCCTTTGGAGGACTGAGAATTTGTTAGAAGATCAGTGCAGATTTCTATGGAGACAAATGCCAGGAACTGATAGGTCTTTGAAAGGTCACTCTGGCTGCCTTTTGGCAAAGGGGTTGGTAAAAGGCACTTGCAGGTGTGAACACACCAGGTGGGAGGTGAGTGCAGGAAATCGGGTGAGGGAGCATGGGAACTTGGTCCCGGGGTATATAAGGGAGAATAGCCTTTAAGGAGTTCCACAAATTGGCACCAGCTGTGGCTTCATTACAGAGCTGGAAGGGGGAGGTGGGTGTGTCCTGGAGGTTACAGAAATTACATGAGAAAGGGAAGTCTTTTTAGATCTCTTTTTCAACTAGAGGAACTCTCACCTTATTGATAGAATTCCAGAGTGGGAACCAATGATATGAGGACATCTTTGAAATGTCTGAATATGTTCTTCGACATCTTTGCAAGTGACGAGGAGACCTTGACCTTAGGAGGCCTTGGCCCTCTTTGTAGCCAGAAAGATTTCACCTACAGATTTGGGTTCTCCCTTTTAAAGTCAAGGAGTCAGTCCTTCCAAAGGACACCTCCTATCATTTTACCCTCTCATCATACCTCACGTGCTGGCATCTCCAAGACCCTCTGTTCCAGGTTGAGAGTATCCACTTTGGCCGGGCTGGTCTTGCCAAGAACACCACCACAGGAAATCTAGAGCCTGTAGTGCTATTAATAACATCATCTAAGACTGTGTTTGCTGCCCTCTTGGCCTCTTCCCACCATGACTCACTGAAGCTTTTTACACATTGTATCCATTATGCTATAGTTCCCAAAGCTCATCTTCTCTAGTGCCATTAGTTTTTAGGGGACCAGGCAAACCTTAAACTTGTCCCCCTTAATTGGATCCCTGTGCCCCCACAATCTCTTTGAATGCCTTTCACCATGATCCTTGAATGAGATCTGAGACCACTGCTGGTACCTAACACTTCTTGGCACCTTGTCTGCTAGGTTCTTGGAAGAGGAGGTGGCTATGGAGGTGAGTGGGAATGGGAGTGGGAGGATTTCTCCCTTCACTTCCCTTTTTGTGTTTTCAAATAATGGGTTTTGAGGGGGAGGGAAAGGTTAACCAGACCATTTATTTTCCATCTCCCATCGATAAAATGTCACACAGGAGAGAGGTGGCAGAAACGCACTTTCAGGTTAATTTTTTTACAAGGAAGATTGACTTATGAACCTACTTTGTTATTCCCTTTCATTCAATTTCCCTGTACCTCCTTTTCTATGAAGTGTAACGGTAACCCATTATTATTTTTATTGTTGGCACGTGCTTTGTGAACCATAAAGTGTACGCTATAAATGGGAGCGCTTTTCTTTTTTTTTTTTTTGTAGTTTACGAAAAACTAATATTTTTTAAATTAATTTTTTATTTATTTTCAGCATAACAGTATTCATTCTTTTTGCACCACACCCAGTGCTCCATGCAAGCAGTGCCCTCTATGATACCCAACACCTGGTACCCCAACCTCCAAATCCCCCGCCCCTTCAAAACCCTCAGATTGTTTTTCAGAGTCCATAGTCTCTCATGATTCAGCTCCCCTTCCAATTTCCCCCACCTCCCTTCTCGTCTCTAACTCCCCATGTCCATGAAAAACTAATTTAAAAACATTCATCCACCAGAGTACCCAAAGGGCTCCCATATAAACTATCTGTCGTTACATTATGTCCCGATGTGGAGCTCGATCCCAGGATCCTGAGATCATGACCTGAACTGAAGGCAGAGGCTTTAACACACTGAGCCACCAGCCCCAATGTATTCTCTTCAGTACCAGAATTTGTAACCAATTGACAGATGAAAAAGGAGGCAGTCAAGTGAAAAACAATAGGTCTTAGACCTGCAAGAAATTTGAATTAGATGAATTCAGCTACTCAGGCACTGTTTCACATTTTCAGATCTCTGCAGAAAAGGGGTTAACCTTTTTACAGCATGTAAAAGAGAAGACTATAACACATACTATGTGTAAGCATGTAAATATCAAAAAATATCCCATTAGTTGCTAAGACACACAGGGCCTATATTTTCTCTCAAATTCATGAATATGTAGGAGCAATAAGTGAGAAGTGAATGTATACTCTTCACTTCGAAGTCTTTTAGAAATCTAAAATATGACTTTCTATGGTTTGTGTCTCCATATTCCTTTATTGCCAGTTTGAACAAATCCACATGCTTTGATTCAAAGGTAATAAATTCCTCTTATTTGGAAACATGATGTTTATTTTTATTTTCTCACCCTTAGCAGGTGATTTCATTTTAGCACACTTCAGAGTTATAATTTCATGCTTATTAGAAACATTTATTATGATCTACATAGATTAATGAAACTTTTATTTTATTAAATTATTTGACAAAAAATATGTTATTTTTAAAATGTATTTCCTTTAGGGTTATTTTAGAGCGTTCAGAGAGGATCTAGGAATGTGGTATTATGTAGTTTTTAAGTAGGTATGAAATGGTTATTTATAGGATTGTTTCTTTAAGGCTTATGTATATTGTCCATTATATGCTATAAAATATTTTGAAAGTAAATTTAAGGTATATTTTACATAGTTTATTTTTTGGAAATAAATATTGAAATGACTTGTGAAATTCAGTATATTCTCAACATTAATTTATTTTGAAATTTACCAGTTGTCTACTGAACTATTATATGGCAGATATTACTTCAGACTACACTGGTAAATGAAATACTTGGCTTTGTAGAACTTTTATTTTAATGGGTGAGACAATTCAAAGCTATAAACCTTAATAAAAATTGCATAGTGCATTCAAAAAGGATGAGTACAATGGGGAAAAAGAAAAACTCGATCAGGGTGAGAAAAATCAAGGTTGCTAGGCAGGGGATGGGGAGTTAAAATTTTTAATAGGAAGATCAGGGTAGTTACAATGAAGCTGACAATTGAACAAAGGTATGGAAAGGTGATGAATTTGCGCAGAACTATCAGCAATAAGGTCACTCCAGACAAAGGAATTGGCTATCTTGAAGGCCATAAGGTTGGATCATGCCTGGCATATCTGAGGAATAGCAAGGAGGCCACTGTGAGTGACTGAAGAGTAGCAGGGAAAGAGGTCACAGAGGTTAAATGAGTGGCTAGATCATGTAAAGCTTAGAAGTCATTGTAAAACTCTGGCTTTTATATTTGGAAACTTACTGTGTGATAGAATTTCTGCTAATAACTGAGAGTTCAATTGTCCATAAAATTTCAAGGACTCTTATTCTAGTAAGACAGAATGAAGAGAAAGAGTTCATATTTTCACATGGTGTAACAAATGCTCAGAGATACAAGTGTAGGAAGCTATAGGATCACAGAAGAAGGCACTAAAATCACACCAATATATTTGATGACTGTGACTATATATAAATTTGTATTTTCTAGATTTTTTATAGTCATGGAATGACACTGTATATACTATTGATTGCCTGGCTTTTCTTTTCTCAGCATCATTACTTTGAGAATCTCCAATTGTAAATAGTTCATTTTGATGTTGAATAGTAATCTCTTTAATGAATAGATCATAATTTTTCTTTGCTCTATGGATGGACATTGATGAACATTTCCACTGTTTTCAATTCTTAAAAATAAAGCTGCTATGAAATTCATATACAAGTCCCTGTATGAACATAGGGCTTGTTTCTCTTGGTTAAATGCCTAGAAGTAAAATGGCTATTTTTGTAACTGCAACATATTTTGCATTTAAAAAAATTTTCAAACTATTTTCCAAAGTGGTTGTATCATGATATATGCCAACAACAGTTTAGATTTTTTGTTGCTTCTCAATCTAGCTCAGACCAAGTACAATTAGCCTTTATAATTTTAGCCATTCTAATAGATATGTAAGCATGTCTCATTATGATTTTAATTTGTATTTCTTTAATGTCTAAATGTTGAGAAATTTGTCAGTGCCTATAAGCCATCCATATACTTTTGGTGACATGTCTCTTCCATTATTTCCTTCACATGTAAAATTGGATACTCTGTTTGGTTATTAGTAAGGTTTTTTATTTTTATTCATTTTTAAATAATCAGAGTAGATGTCCATTATCAGATATGTAATTTGGAAATCGCTTGTCCATCTTTACAGTTTCTCAATGGAGCTTTGATAGCTGTGTCTATCAAGAAATATGCTACTTCTTTCCTGGTACACGGAGGTATGACTACAACATTATCAATGTTGACCTTTGCAAAGAAAATCATGGTTTAAGATATATGTAGTCTGCAGTTGTTGGGAGTGTTCACCATCCTTGCCTCTAACTCATCTCTCACTGCCCACACATTCAGGTATAGGGGAATATTGATTGACAAAATATTAATTGCCAAATAACACTAGTTAGAGAATAAGAAAAATGCAGGCACCTGATTATATAATATTACATAAATAAAATATGTTTTTATAAGTGCTATTAGAAGTAAATTCCTCTATACTTTAATCACACAGAATGATGGAATCCTAGATTTTTTTTTCTTGTATTTACTAAGAAAATGATCATGCCTCAAGTATATTAAAATGGAATAGGGAAAATTAAAAATTGTTTTAAGATGATTTGCGTGTGTTGTTCGTATGTGAGAGAGAAAGTGAGAGAGAAAGATAAAGAAAAAGAGAAAGGGAAAGACAGAGAGGTGGCTGCAGTGAATTGATGAGTTGGAGGATAGATTTTAAAGTTTTGTCTTTTGCTTTCTACATTTCTTTTTCCTTAGGTTCAAGAGAACAATCAGTAATATCTCAGAAGCCTGCTGGTAACATCAGCAGAAAGAATTAGAGGTTCCCAGAAAATTAAGATGACATATAGTTTTCCTGACATAAGAAAAGTCATTTTTTGTCCCCAGCTATTTTCAATGATCTATACCCCACCTGTGTACTTGCCCAAGCACACTTCTTCCAAAACTTCCTGGGAGGTTCTTAAAAAGAAATGCAAAAACCTCACTCCTTAAGGATTTTGAGGGAACAAGGCAATGGGAAAACTAACAGTCACCACCAGACCAGGAAATAGCCTAAGCTATTGAGACAATAAATCAGTGGTAAAACTCCTAGTGCTATTTCAAAAGCAATCAAGGCCTTGCATTCCTTGTCCCAGAAAATGAGCCCAAGACCCCATCTAGTTTCTATCTGCTCTTGAAGCCTACAGAGTCCCATTCCCTTGTCCAACAGTTACCTCTGCTTTATTCTAACGTTGAAGTTTCTGCCCTCGGTGGAATACAAGCTTCATTCAGGTGAACATGCAATACATATTGCACAAATACATATGTGGATGTGCATGCATCACAACCTTATGACCAACCATACATGGAATAATAAAACTCTCCCTTCTGAGTATTCATCTTAAATACTAAATAAAAATCTCTCTCCTGTTCAAACAGTCAAGGTTTTGGAACTTATTCCCTGTGATCTCCTTGTATGTTGTAAACAAAGATTCCTTTGTTTGACAACTCCACCTGTTTCTGTGATTCACCAAAGACTGACCTCAGTTAGGTCAGTTGCTGTAATGGCTTTCACTACTCTGATTCTACCTCTGCAAGTCTCCAAATTTAACTATTTTTTCTCCCAATTCCGCATGTTCTTGGCTTTAAACTGCAACTCTGAAGAGAAGATTTGCTTGTTTAAAAAAAAAATCAAGAAAAGGGAGTAGTAGTCAACATTGTTACTTTGAACTTCCTGCCCTACGGGGCTCTCCTGTTCTTTCTCTTTGACTTCCTGAACTAAAACGACAGAAATTTGGCAATACATCACTCCCCAATCCAGATTACTGCCAGAACAGTTTATACTCTTAGAAAAATATTAGTTTAAAAGATCACATAATTAAATACTTAAGCATGTAGTGTAATATAGTGGTTTACAAGAAATATATTTTGGTCATCTGAATATTTGGTTTTCAACCATGGCTACTGACTCACAGCTCCTACAACTCTTGGGATTTCCTGTGATAAGGGTGAGAGAGGTGTGTTTTGTTATGTTAATGAAGTGACCTTCAGACCTCACTCAAGGCAAGGGCTGTTTGCCTGAAGGACCAACCACTTGGTGAAAGCCTTCACAACTTTTTGCCTCCCCTTCCTCCCAATACAGGATTATCTGGGGAGGGAAGAGGATCTGGAGATTAGATCAGCAAATGACAATGATTTAGTCAGTCATGACTATGTCATGAAGCCTCCACAGAAAAGCTGAAAGGACTGGGTTCAGAAAGCTTTTAGTTTGTTAAATGTATGAAAAGGCAGGAAGAGTGGCAGTCTTACAGAAGGTAATAGAAGCTCTGTGCCCATTCTCCATACCTTGCCCTGTGCACTTCTTTATCTATCTATTGATTTAAATCTTCTATTATATCTTTTAATAAGCTGGCAAACATAAAGTAAGTATTTTTCTGAGTTTTGTGAGTCCCTGTAGCAAATTAAAAGAATGTAAGAAGTAGGCCATTGGGACCTCCAACCTGTAGTTGCTCAGTCACAAGCACAGGTAATAACCTGGGGCCTACAGTGAGACTGGCATCTGAGGTGGGGTTGGAGATAGTCTTGGAGGACTGATCCCTTAACTGATGAAATCTTACACTATGTTCAGGTAGATAGTGTCAGAATTTAGTTGAATTCTTGGAGATCCTGCTGTTGTCTGAAAATTATTTGGCATTGTTGGTATGATGTCCTAAAACCCAAAAAGATATAGCTACCTCAAAATAAGAATACGGTTGACAGCTTATATATAATAAGTGAGTATTTCAGGGATTTAAAATATACCCAATAAATAATGTAAGGAAATAAGGAAAGATTTTGAAATAAAAACAAGAATAAGAACCTAGTGGTACTAATAGATTAAATATATGTAATCTAGTTGAATTAAGAATACAATGGATAGAATACGTAATGGATTCAATAGAGATAAGAAGTCACTTAAGGATATAGTCATCTGGATACCAGCAAAGCATTAAAATTATCAATATAAAAGAGGTGTAAGATGTAGGTGATGTGTGTGGAACAAAAGCTAGAGAAGAAATTAGATTTCCTTACTACTCATAGCCTGTTGACAAGTCCTTGAAGCTCCTCTGGGGACTCAGCTGCTTCCATGTGGACACATCCACTCAGGGCAAAAAGCATTCTTAGTCCACCCCCCAGGATACTGAAAATCTACTTTCACATGTAAAAATTACTTTGGAAACTTCTTTATCTCTACTCCCCACCCCTGCCCTCAAGATATACATTGGCAATCATCTCCCAAGCATATACCCACTGATACACATCAGAAGAGTCTCTTCCCTGAGTTTTTACTAAATAGTAATAAATGACCTTTCCCTAACAATAGCTAGCCCCCTCAAGGTCCTGGAAACCTTGTTTATAAAATACCTTGGAGGCTTGTGCTATCCCTAACCTCCTCCCAAATTGAAAGTATATAATCAGCCACTCTTCATGACCCTCTCTCTCTACTCCAAATAAATAAATAAATATTTTTAAATAAAATAAAATAAATGACTTTTTTTAAATGAAAGAAGAAAAAGGAAAGAAATATTTGAATATTAATGTACATCTATTTCTCAAGCATAAAATAGTCAAGACACTGGATTAAAACTTACATACAAGAAAAGAAAGAAAATATTCATAACTAGAGTTGACTCTATGAATCCCAAACTAGGGCATACATACCAAAGACACACAAAAAAAATCACAAGTGTTAGAGAGAAAAAAAATAATTCATTAATAAAGAAACAAGAATCAGACTGACAGAATTTTTTTAAATAACATCAGATATAAAAAAGAATGAAGTAATAGCTTTATTATCTTGAAAAAAAATCACAAATGGAAACATTTAGATCCTTATAAAATGTCATTGGCATAGGAAGGCATAATAAAAAAATATTTTCAGGAATACAGACCACAGATAATTTGCCTTAATTTGTGTAGGCAGCACTTAAATACTAATATTATTTTAACAGTTAAAATATACTCTATGATCTTTGAGGTTGGGGAAAAGAGGATGACCAAGTCATCTTGAAATAATTCAGTTTTATGAAAAAAGTAAAAAGATCAAAAAAAAGACTTGTAGAAAAGAGAGATAAAACATATGCATAATAAAAATAAATAAATAAATAAACAGCTGGAGTGCCTGGGTGACTTAGTCGGTTCAAGTGTCTGCCTTCAGCTCAGGTGATGATCCCAGGGTCCTGGTATTGAGCCCTGCATCAGGCTCCCTGCTCAGTGGAGAGTCTGCTTCTCCCTCCCATTGAGAAAAAAAATTTGACTTATTTATTTGAGAGAGATAATCTTTAAATTTTACTTATTTATTTGAGAGAGAGTGAAAAAAGAAAAACATGCACACAGCCGAGGGAAAAACAGAGGGAGAAGCACGCCACTGAGCAGGGAACACCCTGCGGGGCTCTATCCCAGGACCCGGGTATTATGACCTGAGCTATAGGTAGACACTTAACTCAGGTACCCCAATAAATACAATCTTTTAAAAAAATAAATAATAATAAAAATAAATAATATTTCAGATAGTATGATTTTTTTAATGTAAGACTTGGTATAAAAACAGGATGACATACTTGTCTAATTATAGCAAAAGACTTTGATAAGTTTAGATGCAGTCGTACATAAAAAATTTAACTTCTTTCATTAACTGATAATTTAATTAGATTAAATTAAGAGACATCAAAATTTAGAGAATCTAATAGTCCTGATCTATTAATAAATGTAGCCATCCTGACCCCAAAACAAGAGTCTTCAGTAAGTATATAAGCATAAGTTGAACATTTACACAAACAGGCCATTATTTAGGCCAGAAGTATATGCCAATAAATTCCTAGAGTTAAATATCAGGCTATATTTTCCAAGAATAAGGCAATAAAATTAGAAAACAATGACCAAAATATTAAATTCATATAATTGGAAGTTAACTTCATACCTAAAAAGAAATAATACAGCTAATTCAGAAATTTTTAGAATTACAGTACTTTGGAAATATCAACTCTCAAAATGAGTAACGGACAGGTGGGGCTAGCAAGAGACTCGTGGGAGGATTAAATCATGGGCCCCTGTATCTCATGTGCAGTAGAAGCAGTGGATTTGGAATTTCAGTTTTTCCACAACGTTCCACCACAAGCTGGTTAGAACTGTGCAAAAGCAGGAAGGGAAGCCCCAGTAAAGTGGACTGGGGATGCCAGAAGGGGAGGCTGGAAGGGGGCGCCTGGTGCTCAGTGCCCATTACAGACCCCACATTGCAATCCCCCACAGGAGAGACTCACCAATTTTAGGCCCCACAGGGGAAGCTGGAGGTTCATCTCCTGACTTTTTGTAGGAGCTTTGCAGCTCAGCTGGTGAGAATTCTCCATCACCCTGCCTTTCTCCAAGGGACTTTCCTTCAAGCACCCTTCCCAACTTCTTCCTCCTCCATGAAATAATGTTCCTCTCCTTTGTTTCTCGCAAATGCCTGTGATGGGACCTTAGCTTGCTCAGCCCAGACTGCCATTCTCTGCTCTTCCCAATTAAACCCATGCTGCTGGTCAAATAACTGGCAGATTAAGTTTAAGGCCAATCGAACTAATAAATTCAAGAACTTGCAAGGAACAAAATCAATATGCACAAATTAGTGGCACTCCTAGGTGCTCGGAAGGACCCATCAGAAAGAGACTGCTGAGAACGATCTCATTTACACCTGCATCCAAGATAGCAAGATACCCAGGAGGCCCCTGAACCAAGAAAGTGACAGCCCTGCAACAATGACGACAGACAGGGAGGGGAACACACAGAGATGGGGAGGCACTGTGCTCAGGGAAGAACCCACACTGGGAAAATACCTACTCTCCCCCAAAACCGGCTACAGAGTCCTCACTCTGGCTCCCGAATTTCCGGACTCGGCGCAAGCCTGGAGTGGGTGTGGACACGGGAAGGACCCCGCAGGGCTGAGGTGAGGAGAGCACAAGCACCAAAGAAGGCACACGCTCCCTGACTGCAGACCATCTGAGGAGCCCCAGGAACCAAATCCGCGAGCATACAAACACAGACAAGGACCAAGGATCACCCGAGCCCAGAAAGTGGGGACCCCACAGCCCCGCGCACAGCACAGCAGGAGGCCACGTCTCCTCACACAAAACGACGGAAGCCCCAGTGTCTACACAGGGCGCCCTTTCTCTGTGGGGTCCTGAGACCACGAACCCCTTGACAGTCCACTAAGGGACTTCTCCTCACCTCCTCCAGCGTCTGGTCCTTAGGAGGTTGGACTGCTGCCAGTGTGGGCGCGTCCTCCACAACAGGTCCGGTCAGTGTGGATGCAGAGCCACACCCTCCTCAGCTCGTCCTGTCAGGGTGGGAGGCGCCCCACATTCTCCAGAAGTCTCCACAGTGGGTCCTGAAAAGGCAGGGCTCAGGTCCCAGCTGTGGCTGTGCAGCCTGGGCTCAGGGCGGGAGCTGGGGTCTGGCGCCCTCTGCAGGCGGTGGAAGGCAGTGCAGGACTGTGGGAGCTCACCCTTCAGTGGAAGGTCCTGCTCCCTCCTGGGGTCCAGCTGAGGCCATTTCATTCCGGAAATTCAAAGTGCATGGAGCCCAATACCCCCCAACTTCCCCCCAAATAGCTAAGGAACAATGAATTGGAAACAATGTGGAATTACAACAGTCCTTGACCCAAACAGTGTCACTGAACATGGCCCTGATGCAGACCCACACTCTGACCTCAACTTGGTCTCAAGCCTGGACCCTACCCTAATCCAAGACCCTAACCCTAGCCCCCAACCCAAACAATGTTCACAAGAATCAAGAGGTAGAAACTGCAAATATCCATCAATGGCAAGTGCATAAGCAAAGTGTGGTAAAGGGTTTGAATTTGGGTTCAGGTTCAGGTTTTAGTCAGAGTTCTAATCAGGCTTTGGGTTTAGTGTTATGGTGAGGATTTAGAGTGAAGGACAAGGGAACAGAGTTATAGTTTAGGGCTTTAAGTTTATGATTTAGGCTTTAAGACTCAGGGCTTATGGGATAAAGTTCAGGGTCAAATTTGGGGTTTGACTTCATGCTGAGATTTGGGTTCAGGTTTCATGACTTGGAGGTCTGGTTTAGGGTTTGAGTTCGTGGTTCAGGGCTTGGATCCAGGGCTCAGGTACAGGCTTTGGGTTCCATTCCAGGTTTGGGATTCAGGGTTCTAGTTTGGGCTTTAAGGTCAGCTTAGGTTTCAGTGTTGGTAGGGTTTAAGGTTAGGTTTAGGGATGACACATTTTCTTCAGTTGTCATCATGGACAAAAAAATTCTATCTGAAGTTTCTAAGTCAGAAATGTATTTCATCTGGGGGCGCCTGGGTGGCTCCGTGTGTTAAGCCTCTGCCTTGGGCTCAGGTCATGATCTCAGGGTCCTGGGATCGAGCCCTTCATCAGGCTCTCTGCTTTACGGGGAGCCTGCTTCCCCATCTTTCTCTCTGCCTGCCTCTCTGCCTACTTGTGATCTCTGTCTGTCAAATAAATAGAATTAGTAAAAGCTATTATATGATCTTTTACAAACCATTTCCTATCTTTGCCTTCTCATGTGCCAAGACAGACAGGGATTATTTAAAACCCTGAAGAGAGTGCTCTTGCTTTTAAATTGCCTGTAACCTTCGTGTAATAGATTTATGATTGATGATAGATTTAGTTAAAATATAACTATTTAAAATATTTACTCTCAGTAAACGATTTCAACCTATGCTCATTTAAGTAACTTGGTGCATAATCCCTTTTCTATTAAACCATAGTGCAAGGACCAATGCCACGTTTCCGAGAGAACCCCAAGCTATTTTTCTAGAATGGCCATATGCATATATATCAGGCGTCCTGTTTTCACTCCCTTTGTGGAGCACCTACCCTGGAGGTCATGTAATAACCAATGACCAAAAAACAAACAAAAAACCCAAACATCCAGGTCGAAGTGCTATCCCTGCCTGGAGTTGAGGAGACTGCTCAGACAGATCCCAGGCAGGCATCTCAGCCCAGGCCTGTGCTGGGGAAGCTGTTTCCTGGCTTTGGGCGCAATCTGGAAGCCAGCAAAGTGACTCAAGAGTGCAGCTGGCCTTTAGGACTGATGATCTTTTCGCAGCCAGGCTGCCCGTGGACACCCGCTGAGGGAGCCAGGCTAGGAGTCTGCCCAGCGCAGGCGCTGGCAATGGGGCAGCATGCTAGGGCATAGCCCTGCACCCCAGCCAGGGCTCAGGCCCCTGGAGTGAGGGGGCAGGGCCGGCGCAGAGAAGGGTCTTTCCTAATTTCCAAAGCTGGAAGTGAGCTCTCAGAGGACTCAGGAGGGAGGGGGGCGGGGGCGGGGTGGGGGCGGCCAGGAGAAGGGGCTTTGCTAATTGCCCAGGCGGGAAGGAGGGGCGCACAGCGCCAGGGTGCTGTGCTGCAGCCCATTCGGGACTGCAGGAACCACCATACTCGCTGCCCCTGCGCTCCCACGCTCCAGCTTAGCCCCAGAGGCCGCGGTGTCCCGTTCTCATTCCTGCCGCCTGCTGCCCCTCCCTGACCCATGGCTTCTCTGGAGGACCCTCTGCTCACAGGTAAAGTGACACCTCGTCGCGCCCTCACCTGAAGCAGAAAACGCAGGACAGGAGCGGGGAGGGGGGGGGTGGTGGAGTGGTCAGGGCCCAGGCAACCGCCAACCCCAGGGCACCAGGACCACCCAGGACGCCGCGCCACACCCCCTCCGCAGGGGGTCGGGCCAGGACATCGCCACAGGAGGTACCCCCCCACCCCGCCAGCGGGCAGGCTAGCCCCCATAGTTCGGCACCCCCACGTGCATGTCAGAGCCTCCTGCCATTCCCAGGGCACCAAGAACCCAGAGAGTGAGGCCTTGGGTGCTTTCTAGTGACAGATTCAAGGCAATTCTTCGACTTTGGGACTTCAGAGTTAACATAGTTTTCATTTGTGATTATTATTTTTGTGTGGGCCATAGCTTTTCTTTTGACCTATGGTTGTTTTCACTCCCGGTTCTGAAGAAGCCCCTAAATCCTAACCCTGTTGAGGACTCCGAAAGCTCTCAGAGCAGCAGTGCTGGGGGACAGTGTGGACACATGGTTTGGTTTCTCCTCTGGCCTGCTTCTGTGGCAGCCCCGCTCTGTCCTCCTCAGACTTCAGAGCAATATCTGAACAAGTGGAGAAGCGACCAGGGGGTCAGGAAGGTGGCCACCGAAGAGTGACTTCTCTGGAGGGTGGCTGAGCTAGCAAGTGAGCATGTTAGTCCAGCTCTGCCTGCATTCAGTATGGAGCTGAACAGGGGCCAGGGAAGGGGAGGAGGAGCAGAGAGCAGGGACAAAGGGACCAAAGAGGAGATTCAGATGAAGGGAAGTAATGGGGAGGAAAAAGAAGAAACTCTAGAAGACAGGCATGTAGAAAGGAAAAGGGATGAAGTGGGCATTGGGAAAGGGCACCACCAGGGAAGGAGAGAGGGGAAGGAAAGAGGGAGGAAAGAGGAAAGGGGAAAGGGAGAAGGGAGGAGTCAGCATGCCAGGGCTCCCCCTGCATCTGAAGAAGAGGTGGCTGGTCCAGCTTGTCAAACAGGGTGCTCACTCTTTGGCCCCAGTTTCTGCTCCCAGTGCTACTGGGCTTTGCAAGGAAGGCAGGCTGTCCCTTGAGACCTACTGGAGCCGACTGGAGCCCACAGGAGGATGGGAGAATTAAGATGCCACCGGGTCCTGTCCTGAGCTGCTCCCAGCCACCAGCCTCACCACATGGTGCAAGAGGGACCCCAGAACAAAGGAAGGATACAGGCCAGCATGTCTGCTGGTGGCCCTAGGCACTTAGCTCATCGCAGTGAACCACACCGCCTCCTCAACCCACACTTTTAAAGCCTCCTTTTTCGTTTCTGGCTTTCATGTCTGTAGGAACATGAGCCAGATCTAACTCATCTCCGACAGACAATTCTGACTCACCCCGCGTCAGATTTTTATGAGTGGCTGTGATAGAGTAAGATAGCAATGCTCCAACAAACGGACTGTTTCCTCCCACTTGACCTCAACAGTCTTATACATTTTCTTAGCGAAAACATCTTGTCTCCTTCCATTAAGCTCATAACGTGGTCTAATAGTATACATGCGCCTTCGGTAGATGCGAAGCGATACAGAGGTCCTTTTTTTTTTTTTTTTAAATTTTACAAGGTAAAGTCAGTGAACACATCCAACTTGACCAATACGTCTCTAAAATGTCAATCCAGGCAAAGCTTTTTCTGCCTACAGTTTGGAGCCTACGTGGTGACATTTTTAAAATGCTTTCAGTCCCTCAGTGAGGCTCTTAGAAGCTAGCCAGGGCTTACTACGTGCCAGGCACTGTGTCAGGTGTTGGAGCTAAAGGGAAAGAGAGCTTGGAGGCTGGCTGGGGAGGGACATCCATGACACAACCACAGCTAGAAACGGAGGCCAGTGCTAGAAAAGAGAGAGCAGGCTGCATGGAGAGTGTGTACCATGGGGCTTGTGAGCTCACGAATAAGTGGGAGTAACTGGAGTGGGGAGATGGGGGAGAGAAGAGGGTCTTCCCATCAATGGGAATCACCTGTGCTTGGAGGCAGGTGCCATGAGAGGTCTCCACAGGAAGAAGGAGGCAGTGTGGTTGAAGGGCAGAGAGATGGGGCAGAACAGGCATCAGTCAGTTGGAGGGGTATGAATAGACTGATGGGAGGATTATGGGTGCCTTTGGAGGACTGAGAATTTGTTAGAAGATCAGTGCAGATTTCTATGGAGACAAATGCCAGGAACTGATAGGTCTTTGAAAGGTCACTCTGGCTGCCTTTTGGCAAAGGGGTTGGTAAAAGGCACTTGCAGGTGTGAACACACCAGGTGGGAGGTGAGTGCAGAAAATCCGGTGAGGGAGCATGGGAACTAGGTCCGGGGGTATATAAGGGAGAATAGCCTTTAAGGAGTTCCACAAATTGGCACCAGCTGTGGCTTCATTACAGAGCTGGAAGGGGGAGGTGGGTGTGTCCTGGAGGTTACAGAAATTACATGAGAAAGGGAAGTCTTTTTAGATCTCTTTTTCAACTAGAGGAACTCTCACCTTATTGATAGAATTCCAGAGTGGGAACCAATGATATGAGGACATCTTTGCAATGTCTGAATATATTCTTCGACATCTTTGAAAGTGACGATGAGACCTTGGCCTTAGGAGGCCTTGGCCCTCTTTGTAGCCAGAAAGATTTCACGTACAGATTTGAGTTCTCCATTTTAAAGTCAAGGAGTCCGTCCTTCCAAAGGACACCTCCTATCATTTTACCCTCTCATTATACCTCACGTGCTGGCATCTCCAAGACCCTCTGTTCCAGGTTGGGAGTATCCACTTTGGCCGGGCTGGTCTTGCCAAGAACACCACCACAGGAAATCTAGAGCCTATAATGCTATTAATAACATCATCTAGGACTGTGTTTGCTGCCCTCATAGCCTCTTCCCACCATGACTCACTGAAGCTTTTAACACATTGTATCCATTAAGCTATAGTTCCCAAAGCTCATCTTCTCTAGTGCCATTAATTTTTAGGGGACCAGGCAAACCTTAAACTTGTCCCCCCTAATTGGACCCCTGTTCCCCCACAATCTATTTGAAAGCCTTTCACCATGATTCTTGAATGAGATCTGAGACCACTGCTGGTACCTAACACTTCTTGGCACCTTGTCTGTTAGGTTCTTGGAAGAGGAGATGGCTATGGAGGTGAGTGGGAATGGGAGTGGGAGGATTTCTCCCTTCACTTTGCTTTTTGTGTTTTCAAATAATGGGTTTTGAGGGGGCCGGAAAGTTTAACCAGACCATTTATTTTCCATCTCCCATCGATAAAAAGTTTACCACTCCCCACTGGAAGAATTTATATCTTTCCTTTGAATCTACAGGAAAATCTCCCAAACCCAGACCACCACCATGTGGATTCAGCCATCTTCTGATTCACCTCCAGATTGTCTCCTCCTAACTGCTCAAGCCACAGGTTAAGGGCGAAATGTTCAATGCCCAAGCACTTAAGTGTGGAACACGTTTATCTAAGCAATTGCATGCAGCTCTCTATCTGCATACAGGGGGTCTCTCCCAAGCCTTTCCAACCTCAGCAAAAGAAGACAAAGCCCCAGCAGTCTGGGGTATATATCATTCATTCATTCCTGTGTTCAACACTCATGGCGGATCCCCAGCAAGACAGTGGGAGAGCAAGGACTGGAGAAATCCTGGAAGCTGAAGTCTGAGGAGGATTTCAAATTCAAGTCAGAGATGAAAGAAACATCTGGACTTGGTCCTCAGGTACATGCAGTATTCTGAACTGAGGCTAGAACCAGAGACCATTCTAATGAAAGGCCTCTACAGGTGGGTTCTCACAGGTGGGCCCCAACTCAGTTTCGTGTATATTCATTCATGAAATAGCTCTTTGGGTCAACATGCAGAAGAAAACCATTTCAGAAAACTGACAATGAGGAGAGGAAAGGGAAGCCAGAAGGCTTGTGAATGGGGAGAGAGGAGGAGCCAGGGCAGAAAACCAAGAATCCCTCCCTGCCCTCCTTGCTGCCAGGGAGGTCTGAGGGACTAGTTTCCACCTGGGATCCCAAGTCCAGAACAAAAGCAGCGGGGCCATGGCGGGGGAGGGAAGGGGGTCCTCAGCACGGGCGCATGGGGCTGCGGAAAGATGGGGGCTAGCGTGCCTGCTGGCGGGGGGCACCTCGCAAGGCGCTGTCCCCAGCCCGACCCCATGAGGACCCGGGTTTGGCGCAGCGTCCGGGGTGGTCCCGGTGCCCTGGGGTTCCGGGAGGCTGGGCCTCCACAACCTCCCTCTCCGCCCCCAGGTCGGGTCCGCGCTTTCTGCTCCAGGTGAGGGCGCGGCGCGGTGTCACTTTACCCCTGTGCAGAGGGTGGTCCGGAGAAGCCTTGGGGCAGGGAGGGGCAGCAGGCAGCAGGAGCGGGACAGCGGAGCCTCACATGGGAGCGGACGGGCGGCGAGTCCGGTGGGTCCTGCAGTCCCGACTGGGCCGCAGCACAGCACCGCGGCGCTGCCCGCCCCTCCTCCGCCAGCCCCTCCACCTCCTCCCAGACTCTCAGCCACATCCTCTGTGAGCTCACTTCCAGCTTCGGCAATTAGCAAAGCGCCTTCTCCCCGCCGCCCTCCACCCGCCCCCGCCCCCCTCCCTCCTGAGTCCTCCGCGAGCTCCCTTTTCGCTTTGGCAATTAGCAAAGCCCCTTCTCCGCGCCGCCCCGCCCCCCTCCCTCCTGAGGCCCCGCCCTGGCTGTGGCGCGGGCGGAAGCCCCGGGGGCTGCAAGCTTTGCCAGCGCTGGCGCTGGGCAGCCTCCTAGCCTGGCTCCTTGAGCGGGTGTCCACCCGCGGCCTGGCTGCAAAAAGATCATCAGTCCTGTTAACCCTGGCTGCACTCTCCCGTCAGTTTGCTGGCTTCCTGATTGCGCCCAAAGCCATGAACCAGCTTCCCCAGCACAGGCCTGGGCTGAGATGCCTGCCCAGGATCTGTTTGAGCAGTCTACTCATCTCCAGGCAGGGATGGCACTTCCACATGGATGTTTGGGTTTTTTAATTGTTTTTTGGTCATTGGTTATTATTACATGACCTCCAGGGTAGGTGCTCCACAAAGGGAGTGAAAACAGGATGCATGATATACCCCTCACCTCCCATGCTGTCTTTCTCTTAAATAATAAGCACTGCTGAACTATCTTAGATTCTGTACCTTCTCTCCAGCCATGAACCTATCACTGTCTTTAACTCTTGAAAACTTCATTAGACAAATTAATGTGGTGAAGGAAGCAATATGAGAAAGCCTATTAATCTGATGAGCATGGAACTGAACAAACCCTATAGATACTTTCCCTTTGATTTCTAGCCTATCAATACCTACAGTGAGTCACATACACTCAAGATTATTGTTTTTATTGTATACTTCATATATTCATTGATTTTGGACTCGTTATCATTTCGTTGAAGTGTTAAACTATGGTAATAAACAAACTTTTAATTAACTTTTCCTCCTATGATACAAATATAACTTGCACTTGAGCTTTAGCTAATTTTATGTTCTAAAATTGCCAAAACAAAATGATCAAGGTTTCTAGATTATTTACTGTATTTTCTACTATATAATATTGTTCTATCTCTTCTGTATAAAGAAAATGAATGCTTGGGGCTCTTGGGTGGCTCAGTGCATTAAAGCCTCTGCCTTCTGCTCAGGTCATGATCCCAGAGTCCTGGGATAGTGTCCCACATCAGGCTCTCTGCTCAGCAGGGACCCTGCTTCCCTTCCTTTCTCTCTGCCTGCCTCTCTGTCTACTTGTGATCTCTGTCTGTCAAATAAATAAATAAAATCTTTAAAAAAAGAAAATGAATGCTTGATAACTAAATGAATGCTTTACTGAACAAATTAAATATGGCAATAGCATTTTATTTTATCATGCTTCACATATTAAACAATAATATTATATCACTAGTCTACAAATAATCTACTCGCATAGTCATTTGGAAGCTTTTAGCAAAAGAATTCTTCCTCCTGATTGTAGTATAAAAGCCACAGAAATATACAGAAGACTCCTAGGATAGAAAGTTAAATCCAGTTATCCGTGATGCCTTGAGGAGGACCTGACCTATGTATGTCCTGGGATGCACTAGTAACTGTTACATGTGATAGGATTATATTTAATATATACAGTTTCATTTACTTCACAAAGGACATATAAATTTGAGAATAAAATATTTGATGAATCTATAAAGTCTATATCTATTTGTAACTAATGTGGTAGAATTAAGATGTTAATTTGAAAAAAAATTCATTGAACACATACACATATTCAATTGTTTTTATATATATAAACAGCATTATTTATTTATGTAAATAAATGCATTGTCAGTAAAATCCATTTACTTATCAATCATAAGGGTAATTTTAAGTACTAAGAGTAAGAAATATGTGAAAAGATAAGTGTTCAAGAGTGCAGTTTGTGGT
Source organism: Mustela nivalis (assembly GCF_964662115.1). NCBI lineage: Eukaryota > Metazoa > Chordata > Mammalia > Carnivora > Mustelidae > Mustela > Mustela nivalis. Next base: position 1,672,203 of record NW_028136528.1, read on the forward strand.
AATTAATACAATATGATAGGCTCATGAAAAAGATATATTACTTGAACTTAAAAGCTTCTATAATTAAGCGATGACCACTTGAAATTTGTAATTAGTCTTGCTGCAGTTTTTCCTTGCACTTATTGCCCTTCCCCAGAAGTTCATTAAGAATTTCTGTGAATGTCCTTATGTTTAATCTCATTCATAGATTCCACTGCTGCTCACAAAACAAAGCCAAAAAGAGAGGTAACTCTATGTGGCACTCCATCCACAAGCAATACATTCATAAATAATTAAAAAGCTCTCTACTTCATTTGTTACCCATTCAGCTGATAATTTAAATGAGTAACTGAGGCCATTTTATCAGCACTTTTAATAGAATGCGACTCAGAAACTTCACAGTGTCATTTAAGAAGAAATGCTCACGTGTTAAGGTTTTTATTTTTTTAAATCAACAAAATAATTTTCAAATATTAAAAGCAAATGTCTCCTTTTCCTCCAAGTTTCCTTGCTATGTCAAAGTTACAAATAAATACATTAAAATCGTATTTTGAGTAGTAGATAAAAACAAAAGTTTTGAAACTGTGGGTTGAGTGTCTGGGTTAACTTGTATAAATATCTGAATTCAATGTATTTAGACTTTATTAGATTTTTTTTTAGACTATTTAAAAATACATGCTGAGATAATGACAACATTATTTTATTCATTTTAATAAATAAATTATTTTATTTAATTATGTTTAGATATTTATTTATTAAATTAATGATTTAATATTTAATAATCTAAATTTGAAATATTTTAAATTCTAAAAATATTTATTTAATTAAATTGATATATTTAATATAAATATTTAATAAATTATTTAATCATTATTATAATTATGCAATACATTATGTATTGTGTAATAATTGCATTTTAATAAATAAATAAATGTATTATTTACATTATTTTATTTTATTTTATTTTATTTTATTTACTTGACAAAGAGAGGGAGAACACAAGCAAAGGGAGCTGCAGGCAGAAGGAGAGGGAGAAGTAGGCTCCCAGCTGAGTAGAAAGTTCAACCTGGGGTTCCATCCCACGACCCTGGGATCACTACCTGAGTCGAAGGCAGATGCTTAAGTGACTGAGCCATCCAGATGCCCAAGGCTTTGTATTCTTCGCTTCTAAATATTGATGCTCCTTCATCTCTGGAGTTAGTAAATTGATGTTGAGAATTCATATCAAAGAATTGATAGTAGCTGTTAAAGAGAAACATGTAATTTAGGGGGAAAAAAAGAGCAGAAGGAAGAGAAAGGCCAAAAGTAAAAAAGCACATTAATATAAAATTTAATTAGATAAAAAAGCTGATATTCCTGAAGGGGGCTAATAAAAGAGCTGCAAAGAGCTGATAGGATTAGGAAAATTGTCCACTCCTGGTCATTTCATAATTTTAAACTATTCCTTATTAATAAATATACTTAGTTCCAGAAACACAATCACATAAGAACATTTCCACCAAGTTTCCTCTAACAGCATTTACAAATTAGACGTTCAAACAATGCAGTTCATTACATGTTGCATCTGTATCTTAAAGTTTAAACACTTTCTCTGACACATTTTCTAACAATTAAAATTAAAAAAATATATATATATACATATATATCTATGTATATATACATATACCTTATCCCTAAATGGAAAAAATATATATATAGAGAGAGAAACCTTATCCCTAAATGAAACCTTTCTTTGTTTATTAGCATAAGTAGGTAAATTAGCAACAACAACAACAACAAACAGCTAATATTATAGAGGTAGGAACAATTGACCTTTTCATTTATTGCTATTTTCTAAAAATTCCTATTTTATTTTTTTCTCAAGTCTGTCATAATAATTTTCTAAATCTCCTGCCTTATTCAATTTTTTTCTTTTAGTGGAAATCTCTATTTCATATTTATTTTCTCTTCCTCCACTCTTTGCTCTAATAATTCAATGTATTATTAGATTTTCTGTTTTTCTCTTTATCCAGATATATCTTTTCTTTCTTTCTTTCTTTTTTAAATAATTTGATTTGCTGGCATTTTACATCAGTACATGCTTTCTTATGGATGTTAGAAATGTCTGTGGAACTACTAGAAGAATAAACTTTTTTACCTTTAAGAAGTTTACAGTCTAGAGTGCCTGGGTGGCTCAGTTGGTTAAGTGTCTTCCTTCAGCTTAGGTCATGATGCCAGGGTACTAGGATCCAGTCCTGCATCAGCTGCCTGCTCAGCAAGGAGTCTGGTTCTTCCTCTCCCTCTGCCCCTCCCTCTCTCACTCTAATAAATAAATAAAATCTTTAAAAAAAAACTTACTGAAATCTGAGACTGAATTACTAAATTCAGTCTTAATAGAAGACAGCTAAACAAAGCAATGATCACAACTGGAAAATTTAGCGAGATCATGGTTTAACATTTTTGGTTGACACAGGACCTCTTTCAGTAACAACTTTCCCTAAATATCAATTTCTTTTTAAGGCAAAAAATTTTGACAAGAAATCCAGATCCTTCTGATCATTTTCATATCAATTTAAGGTGACATCCTCAGAGTATATAATCAAATATGTAATTATTCTATCTGTTGCCTTGTATATTGCCTGTATCTTTTTCAGACTCAAAGTTCCATTGAGGTAGAGTTTTTTTTTTTTTAAAGCAGAGATTTTTAAAGTGTTTGATATATACAAGATGCTTAATAAGTGTTTACAAAGCCTATGTATTACAGAAGCCTTAAACAGGCTTTAAAATAATGTAGGTGATATTAGTGGTCATATCAAACAATTTTTAGGTTTCAGTCATGTAAGTATCTACATTTCTCAGAGACAGAGAAACATACAAATGGTCTGGGTCCAGTAGGATAATGCTAGCATGTGTTGTAAATTCTCTTATATGACCTTATTCTTGCAAGAATTGGTTATGTGGCAGAAAAAAAGGTATCACTATCTTATACTTTATTATTTAAAGAGATTTATGGAAGTCTTAATTTCTTACACTACCCCTTTGTTTCAGTGGACCCAATTTCCGTGGTAATGGTGAGAGGAAAGTAGGCAATTTAGGAAGCAGCAAAAATCTCCTACAAGGCACTATAAAATAAGGCTTGTTCTAGATCATGGGTCTGTCCAAAGGGGAATGTTAAGGGGTAGAATGGATGATGGATGCATTGTGGACTTATAACTTTAAGATTAATACTGTTATGCCCCAATAATGGGTCTATGATTAAAGGAGCGAGACTGATGTAAAGCAAAGGTCAAGCAAAGCTTTATTTCATGCCAAGCATCAAGAATCTAACCAAACGTTCGGGGCCACACCTCTTATGAGAGAAGGCAACCCTTTGCTGTTTCACAGTCTAGCTTTTAAGGACAAAGACCATGCAGTCAGGCCTGGCCACGCACAGGTGACCAATGAGATTTTAACGCACACAGGAAACTCCATAGTGAGGCTAGATGACCAATTGAGGTTCAATTTACCCTAGTATAGACATTTGACCCAGCCTATTACACCTTGATTAGGATTAGTGCCAAAAAGGTTCCCAAAGAGCAGAGGAGTGGGGCATACTCCTTAGTATCTAGGGAGACAATATGCAAACACCGCCCCCCCTCCCGCTGATTGATGTCTCCACCTGGCCTGACCCACTTTTGTATATGGGCTTTGTTACCTGGAGCTGATTACCAGGACTTGTTTTTAAGTGAATCCCCTGGGGGAAGGGGAGCAAGGATAGTTTAAGGGTTAACCTCAATGAAAGCCTCTTGCTAAAATATAAAAATATAAAATAGGTCCTTACATTACAACAACTCAGTAGGGAAAGTCCCAGTGTGGTGATAAAAGAAGTGAGGTAACTTGCATTGCACATTTTTTTTTAAAACGTGTAAGTTGTATTTTTCCGTGCCATTACATCATACTTTATCTTCATCTCTGTCTACTAGTTTAAAACTAGTTAAACAAATTCAACAATTTTTAAAAAAATATTTTATTTATTTATTTAAGAGCAAAAGCCAGAGAGAGAGAGAGAGAGAGCATGAGCAATATGGGGCTCGATCCCAGGACTCTTGAGATCCTGATCTGAGCCAAAGGCAGACACTTAACTGACTAAGCAAATGAGACTCCCACAAACTCAACAATTTTATAAAATTTTTATTTGTTGGGGTGCCTGGCTGGAACAGTCAGTAAAATATGTAAATCTTGATCGTGGGGTTGTACGTTTGAAATCCACCTTGGGTGTAGAGGTTTTATTTAAAAATAAAATCTTTAAAAAAATTTTTTTTCATTTTTTTATTTAAGCGATTGTATGGCAGTGTTGATCACTATATTGTACACCTGAAAGTAATATTAACCTTATTTTAACTAACTCCAATTTAAATAAAAACTTTAAAAATAAAATAAAAATAATAATCATAAAAATAAAAAAGAGGAAAAATTATTTGGCAGGCAATTTTCTTAATTGCATTATTATTTATTATTATCATAGTCTGTGTGTGTCGGTGGGAGGTGGCTGGTATTACAGTGAGTTCCATATCTGTGTTACACTGAGGTCCATGTCTGTAGTCAGTCTTTTTTTTCTTTTAGTTTATTTTCAGGGATCCAAAATTCATTGTTTATGCACCACACCCAGTGCTTCATGTAATAAATTCCCTCCTTAATACCCACCACTGGGCTCACCCAACCACCTGCCACCCTCCTCTTCAAGACCCTCAGTTTGTTTCTCAGAGTCCACAGTCTCTCATGGTTTGTCTCTCCCTCCGATTTCCCCCAGCACACTTCTCTCCATCTCCCAGTGTCCTCCACGTTATTCCTTATGTATTGAGTCTTATAAAAACTTTTATTTCTTTCCCTATTCTGCTTTGCATATGCTTACCTCAGATGTTAAAATGTTATAAACCTCTCCTGCCTGGTCCATTTTCTCTCTCTTCTCTCATGATTTCTCATGCTCTCCCTGCCAACCCCACATGCCTTACAATATCTGGATATGACTAATTTCTTCCTGAGCTACTTTATTCTACTCTGCCATATGGTCGCCCTTCCCTCTTCTGTACCATATCTTCTATCCCCTGCATTTGTGCTTTAACAATACCTAATTCTTTTCACTGCATCTGTATCTTTGAGGTCAATACTCAGTAGTGCAATCACTGGGTCATAGGCTAGCTCTATTTTACTGGAAAGAAGGGCCATATGCACCCCAGTGTTCATAGCAGCAATGTCCACTATAGCCATTCTGTTGAAAGAGCCAAGATCCCCTACAACAGACAAACGGATAAAGAAGATGTGATCCAAGGATACAATGGAATATCACTCAGCCATCAGAAAGGATGAATACCCAACTTTTGCATCAACATGGATGGGACTGGAGGAGATTATGTTAAGTGAAATAAGTCAAGCAGTGAAAGTCAATCATCATATGGTTTCACTTATTTGTGGAACCTAAGGAATAGCATGGAGGACATTAGGAGAAGGAAAGGAAAAATGAAGTGGGGGTATTGGAGGGGGAAATGAAACATGAAAAACTATGGACTCCAAGAAACAAACTGAGGGTTTTAAAGATGAGAAGGATGTGGGGATGGGTGAGCCTGGTGATGAGTATTAAGGAGGGCACATATTGCATGGGGCACTGGGTGTTTTACACAAACAATGAATCATGGAACACTACTTCAAAAACTAATGATGTATTGTATGGTAACTAGCATAACAGAATTAAAAAAAAAAGGAGGGGGACAATACCTAACACTCAATCTTTGCTAGTTTCTTGTTTACCTCCTTTTAAGAGTAAGCTCATTAGTGTTTTTGTTTGTTTGTTTGTTTGTTTTTTGTCTCAACTAAAAGAAGAAAAATAATACACATTATTTTGAAAACTTTTTGAACAGTGTACAAACGTTAGTCAAGTCCACAATGTCTCATCTCTTCTTCCTCCTAACATGGCTAAGTTGAAAAACCCTTTATTGGGAAAAGATCATTCTCCAGCCACCTTGTGTAAGATTTTGGCTTTAGGTTAGATTATCCTTTCTTTCCTTTTCTGAAAATAAGTTGAAAATATTAATAGCCTCAGTTTCTTCTTCCAAAATATGACTGCTTCTTTACCAAGTGCAAAAGCAACCCATTTTGACCATAGTAAACAGCTTGGACCTACTTTTTTTGGCTCACTGTTTTAGTGAGACAAGTGGAGTGAAGATGACACACCATTTCCAAATGTATTAATAATTGGTAGACCATACTTCTAAATTGAAGTTTTGTTGCCATTAAACTATGACCAGACTCGCTATAATTACAGAGGTAAATTCTTTATATTTACTATATTTGAAATTACCATATAATACCAAAATAAAATTATGATTATGTGAAGAGTCTGTAATATTAAGAAGATGACTTTGAAATGGTTGCTTATCTAAATGAAATTTCCCATTTTATAATCTTGTATAAGCTTCCATTGTCATTTCTATTTAAAATCTATTAGAAGGCACTCTTATTTTCCCTTAAGTGGGAAGTCAAATGTGGAACAAATTCATCCCAAAGGAACTGATTCTATGTTCCACTGAAGACCAGGTGGCTTCCATGTGGCATTTTGCCTCTTGCATATTGTTCATCTCCTACAACAAATGAGGGTATGCTCTTTAGTAAACTAATTCAACTCAATTAGAGACATTGTCTTCAAGGGATAACATCATAGAGACTAGAATCAGAATCATACTTTTGGGAAAATTGGGCCCAGGATTTTTGTTTTGTTTTGTTTTGTTTTAAGATTTTATTTATTTATTTGACAGACAGAGACCACAAGTAGGCAAAGAGTCAGGGGCGGGGGTGGGAAGCAGGCACCCTGCTGAACAGAGAGCCTGATGCAGAGCTCGATCCCAGGACCCTGAGATCATGGCCTGAGCCGAAGGCAGAGGCTTAACCCACTGAGCTATCCAGGTGCCCCTGGGCCCAGGTTTTGATGGCTTCTTTCCTCAATCTTATAAAACCTATTTGAACTCTACTGGATGCCAGAACTGCTTAAAAATATTTGGTCCCTTGTAATTTTAACCTTCCAGTATTCAATGCACCTGATCCATGTAATATCCTATAGTATTTTTGTCAAATGAAGACTCTCAAAGTGTGTTTCTTGGGAGACACTTTTCAATTGGTTACTTACATTTCTGCATTTATTATTTGTTCTAGGCCATCCTTTGAAGATGGTTGTATTGAATAGACTTGGAAGACAGAAATAGTATCTTTTTTTTAACTTAACCTGTTGTGTTTGCAAATATTATCTGCCTCTGTTTTGATTCTTCTTGTGGGAACTGAGGCTCAGAACTGATATATAACTCCCACCCCTACACACACACACACACACACACACACACACACACACACACACAAATACTGTTAATATTCTGGCTACCTCTATTGCTGTGAATATTAAACTATATTATTTCTGAACCATGAGTCTGCGTCTTCTATCAACACCCAAGAAACTACGGCAGACTCATACACCAGCTTTCAAATAAAGGAAAATAATCTCAGATGCTTTATATTTTTTGATAGTGTTACCTACTTCTGAACATATGACTGAACACATATAAAGCTGGAGCCCTGACCATTTAGAGCTTCTTCTGTGGAAGAACTATGCATTCACTAGTAAGCAAAAGTAGTTTCATCTTTTTTTTTTTCCTCCTGGACACCATTTCCTCTCTCACACTGTTGCTCAAATTGGATGGAGTCTAAGGTCCTTTGAGGAAATTTTTGTTTAATGACTCAAAATAAAATAGGAAGAGTCTAAAGTGCTAAAAATAATTCTAGATAAAAGGTATAAGATCATGCCGGAAAGGATAGTAATTTTATCTAACAACTGCCTGTTCACCCCTTATTTGTTCATTAACTAATCTCCAAATTCCTGACTAAATCCCTTTTGTAAGCCAGAATGTGAGCTAAAAACTGGGATTTTAAAAAATTTTCATTTGAAATCCAGTTAGTTAACATATATGGTTGTATTAGTTTCATGTGTACAATATAACATATAGCACTCAGTGCTCATCATGACAAGTGCTCTAATTAACCCCATCACTTATTTAATCCATCACTCCTTTCAGATCCCCTCAAGTAACCATCAGTTTGTTCTCCTTAATGAAATGTCTGTTTCTTGCTTTGTTTCTCTTTCTATGTCTTATTATTTCCCCTTTGCTTGTTTGTTTTGTTTCTTTTATTCCATATATGAGTAAAGGTATTTGTCTTTCTCTGACTGACTTATTTCACTTTTAGCATTATACTGTCTAGTTCCAACCATGTTATTGCAAATGGCAAGATTTCAGTCTTTTTTATGGTAGAATAATATTCCATTGTATATACATACCACTTATTCTTTATTTATTCATCAATTGATGGATACTTGGGCGCTTTCCATATCTTAGCTTTATAAATAATGCTGCTATAAACATAGGGGTGCTAGCATCCCTTTGAATAAGTTTTCTTATATTCATTGGGTAAATACACACCAACAGGATTGTTGGATCACAAAGGACTTCTATTTTTAAATTTTATGGAAATTCCATACTGTTTTCAAATATGGCTGTATCAGTTTGCATCACCACCAACAGTTCACAATTGTTACTTTTTCTTTTTTTTTTTTAAGATTTTATTCATTTGACAGAGAGAGATCACAAGTAGAGAGAGAGAGAGGAGGGAGCAGGCTCCATGCCTGGCAGAGAGCGCGATGTGGGACTTGATCCCAGGACCCTGAGATCATGACCTGAGCTGAAGGCAGAGGCTTAACCCACTGAGCCACCCAGGCAGCCCCCACAAGTGTTACTTTTTCACATCCTCTCCAACACCTTTTGTTTCTTGTAGTGTTGATTTTAGCCATTCTGACAGGTGTGAGGTGGTATCTCTTTCTAGTTTTGCTTTGCAATTTCCTGATGATACATGATGATGGACATCTTTTCATGTATCTACTGAACATTTGAATGTGTTCTTTGGGGAAACACTTGTTTATGTCTTCTATCCATGGTTTTATTGGATTATTTGTTTTTGGATGTTGACTAAAAACTGGATATTAAGTAACACACAAGACAGGTTTCCTTGAGCTTAAATTTTATTTGCATGAGTATCATGAGTATCAAAGGACCTTAGACTCCATCCAATTTGAGCAACAGTGTGAGAGAGGAAATGGTGTCCAGGAGGAAAAAAAAAAAAGATGAAACTACTATTGTTTACTAGTGAATGCATAGTTCTTCCACAGAAGAAGCTCTAAATGGTCAGGGCTCCAGCTTTATATGTGTTCAGTCATATGTTCAGAAGTAGGTAACACTATCAAAAAATATAAAGCATCTGAGATTATTTTCCTTTATTTGAAAGCTGGTGTATGAGTCTGCCGTAGTTTCTTGGGTGTTGATAGAAGACGCAGACTCATGGTTCAGAAATAATATAGTTTATTATTCACAGCAATAGAGGTAGCCAGAATATTAACAGTATTTGTGTGTGTGTGTGTGTTTGTGTTTGTGTGTGTGTGTGTGTGTGTGTGTGTGTGTAGGGATGGGAGTTATATATCAGTTCTGAGCCTCAGTTCCCACAAGAAGAATCAAAACAGAGGCAGAAAATATTTGCAAACACAACAGGTTAAGTTAAAATTAAAAGATACTATTTCTGTCTTCCAAGTCTATTCAATACAACCATCTTCAAAGGATGGCCTAGAACAAATAATAAATGCAGAAATGTAAGCAACCAATTGAAAAGTGTCTCCCAAGAAACACACTTTGAGAGTCTTCATTTGACAAAAATACTATAGGATATTACATGGATCAGGTGCATTGAATACTGGAAGGTTAAAATTACAAGGGACCAAATATTTTTAAGCAGTTCTGGCATCCAGTAGAGTTCAAATAGGTTTTATAAGATTGAGGAAAGAAGTCATCAAAACCTGGGCCCAGGGGCACCTGGGTAGCTCAGTGGGTTAAGCCTCTGCCTTCGGCTCAGGCCATGATCTCAGAGCCCTGGGATCGAGCTCTGCATCGGGCTCTCTGTTCAGCAGGGAGCCTGCTTCCCCACCCCCCAACCCCCCCGCTATTTGCCTACTTGTGGTCTCTGTCTGTCAAATAAATAAATAAAATCTTAAAACAAAACAAAACAAAAATCCTGGGCCCAATTTTCCCAAAAGTATGATGCTGATTCTAGTCTCTATGATGTTATCCCTTGAAGACAATGTCTCTAATTGAGTTGAATTAGTTTAATAAAGAGCATACCCCCATTTGTTGTAGGAGATGAACAATATGCAAGAAGCAAAATGCCACATGGAAGCCACCTGGTCTTCAGTGGAACATAGAATCAGTTCCTTTGGGATGAATTTGTTCCACATTTGACTTCCCACTTAAGGGAAAATAAGAGTGTCTTCTAATAGATTTTAAATAGGAAATGAAAACGGAAGCTTATACAAGATTATAAAATGGGAAATTTCATTTAGATAATCAATCATTTCAAAGTCATCTTCTTAATATTACAGACTATTCACATAATCATAATTTTATTTTGGTATTATATGGTAATTTCAAATATAGTAAATATAAAGAATTTACCTCTGTAATTATAGCGAGTCTGGTCATAGTTTAATGGCAACAAAACTTCAATTTATAAGTATGGTCTACCAATTATTAATACATTTGGAAATGGTGTGTCATCTTCACTCCACTTGTCTCACTAAAACAGTGAGCCAAAAAAAGTAGGTCCAAGCTGTTTACTATGGTCAAAATGGGTTGCTTTTGCACTTGGTAAAGAAGCAGTCATATTTTGGAAGAAGAAACTGAGGCTATTAATATTTTCAACTTATTTTCAGAAAAGGAAAGAAAGGATAATCTAAGCTAAAGCCAAAATCTTACACAAGGTGGCAGGAGAATGATCTTTTCCCAGATAAAGGGTTTTTCATCTTAGCCATGTTAGGAGGAAGAAGAGATGAGACATTGTGGACTTGACTAACGTTTGTACACTGTTCAAAAAGTTTTCAAAATAATGTGTATTATTTTTCTTCTTTTAGTTGAGACAAAAAAAAAAACAAACAAACCAAAAAAAAAAAAAAAACACTAATGAGCTTACTCTTAAAAGGAGGTAAACAAGAAACTAGCAAATATTGAGTGTTAGGTATTGTCCCCCTCCTTTATTTTTTTTAATTATGTTATGTTAGTTACCATACAATACATCATTAGTTTTTGAAGTAGTGTTCCATGATTCATTGTTTGTGTAAAACACCCAGTGCCCCATGCAATATGTGCCCTCCTTAATACCCATCACCAGGCTCACCCATCCCCACATCCTTCTCATCTTTAAAACCCTCAGTTTGTTTCTTGGAGTCCATAGTTTTTCATGTTTCATTTCCCCCTCCAATACCCCCACTTCATTTTTCCTTTCCTTCTCCTAATGTCCTCCATGCTATTCCTTAGGTTCCACAAATAAGTGAAACCATATGATGATTGACTTTCACTGCTTGACTTATTTCACTTAACATAATCTCCTCCAGTCCCATCCATGTTGATGCAAAAGTTGGGTATTCATCCTTTCTGATGGCTGAGTGATATTCCATTGTATCCTTGGATCACATCTTCTTTATCCATTTGTCTGTTGTAGGGGATCTTGGCTGTTTCAACAGAATGGCTATAGTGGACATTGCTGCTATGAACACTGGGGTGCATATGGCCCTTCTTTCCAGAAAAATAGAGCTAGCCTATGACCCAGCGATTGCACTACTGAGTATTGACCTCAAAGATACAGATGCAGTGAAAAGAATTAGGTATTGTTAAAGCACAAATGCAGGGGATAGAAGATATGGTACAGAAGAGGGAAGGGCGACCATATGGCAGAGTAGAATAAAGTAGCTCAGGAAGAAATTAGTCATATCCAGATATTGTAAGGCATGTGGGGTTGGCAGGGAGAGCATGAGAAATCATGAGAGAAGAGAGAGAAAATGGACCAGGCAGGAGAGGTTTATAACATTTTAACATCTGAGGTAAGCATATGCAAAGCAGAATAGGGAAAGAAATAAAAGTTTTTATAAGACTCAATACATAAGGAATAACGTGGAGGACACTGGGAGATGGAGAGAAGTGTGCTGGGGGAAATCGGAGGGAGAGACAAACCATGAGAGACTGTGGACTCTGAGAAACAAACTGAGGGTTTTGAAGAGGAGGGTGGCAGGTGGTTGGGTGAGCCCAGTGGTGGGTATTAAGGAGGGAATTTATTACATGAAGCACTGGGTGTGGTGCATAAACAATGAATTTTGGATCCCTGAAAATAAACTAAAAGGAAAAAAAGACTGACTACAGACATGGACCTCAGTGTAACACAGATATGGAACTCACTGTAATACCAGCCACTTCCCACCGACACACACAGACTATGATAATAATAAATAATAATGCAATTAAGAAAATTGCCGCCAAATAATTTTTCCTCTTTTTTATTTTTATGATTATTATTTTTATTTTATTTTTAAAGTTTTTATTTAAATTGGAGTTAGTTAAAATAAGGTTAATATTACTTTCAGGTGTACAATATAGTGATCAACACTGCCATACAATCGCTTAAATAAAAAAATGAAAAAAAATTTTTTTAAAGATTTTATTTTTAAATAAAACCTCTACACCCAAGGTGGATTTCAAATGTACAACCCCAAGATCAAGATTTACATATTTTACTGACTGTTCCAGCCAGGCACCCCAACAAATAAAAATTTTATAAAATTGTTGAGTTTGTGGGAGTCTCATTTGCTTAGTCAGTTAAGTGTCTGCCTTTGGCTCAGATCAGGATCTCAAGAGTCCTGGGATCGAGCCCCATATTGCTCATGCTCTCTCTCTCTCGCTCTGGCTTTTGCTCTTAAATAAATAAATAAAATATTTTTTAAAAAATTGTTGAATTTGTTTAACTAGTTTTAAACTAGTAGACAGAGATGCAGATAAAGTATGATGTCATGGCACGGAAAAATACAACTTACACGTTTTAAAAAAAAATGTGCAATGCAAGTTACCTCACTTCTTTTATCACCACACTGGTACTTTACCTACTGAGTTGTTGTAATGTAAGGACCTATTTTATATTTTTATATTTTAGCAAGAGGCTTTCATTGAGGTTAACCCTTAAACTGTCCTTGTTCCCCTTCCCCCAGGGGATTCACTTAAAAACAAGTCCTGGAAATCAGCTCCAGGTAACAAAGCCCATATACAAGGGTGGGTCAGACCAGGTGGAGACATCAATCAGCGGGAGGGGGGCGGTGTTTGCATATTGTCTCCCTAGATATTAAGGAGTATGCCCCACTCCTCCGCCCTTTGGGAACCTTTTTTGCACCAATCCTAATCAAGGTGTAATAGGCTGGGTCAAATGTCTATACTAGGGTAAATTGAACCTCAATTGGTCATCTAGCCTCACTGTGGAGTTTCCTGTGTGTGTTAAAATCTCATTGGTCACCTGTGCGTGGCCAGGCCTGACTGCATGGCCTTTGCCCTTAAAAGCTAGACTGTGAAACAGCGAATGGTTGCCTTCTCTCATAAGAGGTGTGGCCCCGAACGTTTGGTTAGATTCTTGATGCATGGCATGAAATAAAGCTTTGCTTGACCTTTGCTTTACATCAGTCTCGCTCCTTTAATCATAGACCCATTATTGGGGCATAACAGTATTAATCTTAAAGTTATAAGTCCACAATGCATCCATCATCCATTCTACCCTTTAACATTCCCCTTTGGACAGACCCATGATCTAGAACAAGCCTTATTTTATAGTGCCTTGTAGGAGATTTTTGCTGCTGCCTAAATTGCCTACTTTCCTCTCACCATTACCACGGAAATTGGGTCCACTGAAACAAAGGGGTAGTGTAAGAAATTAAGACTTCCATAAATCTCTTTAAATACTAAAGTATAAGATAGTGATACCTTTTTTTCTGCCACATAACCAATTCTTGCAAGAATAAGGTCATATAAAAGAATTTACAACACATGCTAGCATTATCCTACTGGACCCAGACCATTTGTATGTTTCTCTGTCTCTGAGAAATGTAGTTATTTACATGGCTGAAACCTAAAAATTGTTTGATATGACCACTAATATCACCTACATTATTTTAAAGCCTGTTTAAGGCTTCTGTAATACATAGGCTTTGTAAACACTTATTAAGCATCTTGTATATATCAAACACTTTAAAAATCTCTGCTTTAAAAAAAAAAAACTCTACCTCAATGGAACTTTGAGTCTGAAAAAGATACAGGCAATATACAAGGCAACAGATAGAATAATTACATATTTGATTATATACTCTGAGGATGTCACCTTAAATTGATATGAAAATGATCAGAAGGATCTGGATTTCTTGTCAAAATTTTTTGCCTTAAAAAGAAATTGATATTTAGGGAAAGTTGTTACTGAAAGAGGTCCTGTGTCAACCAAAAATGTTAAACCATGATCTCGCTAAATTTTCCAGTTGTGATCATTGCTTTGTTTAGCTGTCTTCTATTAAGACTGAATTTAGTAATTCAGTCTCAGATTTCAGTAAGTTTTTTTTTTAAAGATTTTATTTATTTATTAGAGTGAGAGAGGGAGGGGCAGAGGGAGAGGAAGAACCAGACTCCTTGCTGAGCAGGCAGCTGATGCAGGACTGGATCCTAGTACCCTGGCATCATGACCTAAGCTGAAGGAAGACACTTAACCAACTGAGCCACCCAGGCACTCTAGACTGTAAACTTCTTAAGGGTAAAAAAGTTTATTCTTCTAGTAGTTCCACAGACATTTCTAACATCCATAAGAAAGCATGTACTGATGTAAAATGCCAGCAAATCAAATTATTTAAAAAAGAAAGAAAGAAAGAAAAGATATATCTGGATAAAGAGAAAAACAGAAAATCTAATAATACATTGAATTATTAGAGCAAAGAGTGGAGGAAGAGAAAATAAATATGAAATAGAGATTTCCACTAAAAGAAAAAAATTGAATAAGGCAGGAGATTTAGAAAATTATTATGACAGACTTGAGAAAAAAATAAAATAGGAATTTTTAGAAAATAGCAATAAATGAAAAGGTCAATTGTTCCTACCTCTATAATATTAGCTGTTTGTTGTTGTTGTTGTTGCTAATTTACCTACTTATGCTAATAAACAAAGAAAGGTTTCATTTAGGGATAAGGTTTCTCTCTCTCTATATATATTTTTTCCATTTAGGGATAAGGTATATGTATATATACATAGATATATATGTATATATATATATTTTTTTAATTTTAATTGTTAGAAAATGTGTCAGAGAGAGTGTTTAAACTTTAAGATACAGATGCAACATGTAATGAACTGCATTGTTTGAACGTCTAATTTGTAAATGCTGTTAGAGGAAACTTGGTGGAAATGTTCTTATGTGATTGTGTTTCTGGAACTAAGTATATTTATTAATAAGGAATAGTTTAAAATTATGAAATGACCAGGAGTGGACAATTTTCCTAATCCTATCAGCTCTTTGCAGCTCTTTTATTAGCCCCCTTCAGGAATATCAGCTTTTTTATCTAATTAAATTTTATATTAATGTGCTTTTTTACTTTTGGCCTTTCTCTTCCTTCTGCTCTTTTTTTCCCCCTAAATTACATGTTTCTCTTTAACAGCTACTATCAATTCTTTGATATGAATTCTCAACATCAATTTACTAACTCCAGAGATGAAGGAGCATCAATATTTAGAAGCGAAGAATACAAAGCCTTGGGCATCTGGATGGCTCAGTCACTTAAGCATCTGCCTTCGACTCAGGTAGTGATCCCAGGGTCGTGGGATGGAACCCCAGGTTGAACTTTCTACTCAGCTGGGAGCCTACTTCTCCCTCTCCTTCTGCCTGCAGCTCCCTTTGCTTGTGTTCTCCCTCTCTTTGTCAAGTAAATAAAATAAAATAAAATAAAATAAAATAATGTAAATAATACATTTATTTATTTATTAAAATGCAATTATTACACAATACATAATGTATTGCATAATTATAATAATGATTAAATAATTTATTAAATATTTATATTAAATATATCAATTTAATTAAATAAATATTTTTAGAATTTAAAATATTTCAAATTTAGATTATTAAATATTAAATCATTAATTTAATAAATAAATATCTAAACATAATTAAATAAAATAATTTATTTATTAAAATGAATAAAATAATGTTGTCATTATCTCAGCATGTATTTTTAAATAGTCTAAAAAAAAATCTAATAAAGTCTAAATACATTGAATTCAGATATTTATACAAGTTAACCCAGACACTCAACCCACAGTTTCAAAACTTTTGTTTTTATCTACTACTCAAAATACGATTTTAATGTATTTATTTGTAACTTTGACATAGCAAGGAAACTTGGAGGAAAAGGAGACATTTGCTTTTAATATTTGAAAATTATTTTGTTGATTTAAAAAAATAAAAACCTTAACACGTGAGCATTTCTTCTTAAATGACACTGTGAAGTTTCTGAGTCGCATTCTATTAAAAGTGCTGATAAAATGGCCTCAGTTACTCATTTAAATTATCAGCTGAATGGGTAACAAATGAAGTAGAGAGCTTTTTAATTATTTATGAATGTATTGCTTGTGGATGGAGTGCCACATAGAGTTACCTCTCTTTTTGGCTTTGTTTTGTGAGCAGCAGTGGAATCTATGAATGAGATTAAACATAAGGACATTCACAGAAATTCTTAATGAACTTCTGGGGAAGGGCAATAAGTGCAAGGAAAAACTGCAGCAAGACTAATTACAAATTTCAAGTGGTCATCGCTTAATTATAGAAGCTTTTAAGTTCAAGTAATATATCTTTTTCATGAGCCTATCATATTGTATTAATTACCACAAACTGCACTCTTGAACACTTATCTTTTCACATATTTCTTACTCTTAGTACTTAAAATTACCCTTATGATTGATAAGTAAATGGATTTTACTGACAATGCATTTATTTACATAAATAAATAATGCTGTTTATATATATAAAAACAATTGAATATGTGTATGTGTTCAATGAATTTTTTTTCAAATTAACATCTTAATTCTACCACATTAGTTACAAATAGATATAGACTTTATAGATTCATCAAATATTTTATTCTCAAATTTATATGTCCTTTGTGAAGTAAATGAAACTGTATATATTAAATATAATCCTATCACATGTAACAGTTACTAGTGCATCCCAGGACATACATAGGTCAGGTCCTCCTCAAGGCATCACGGATAACTGGATTTAACTTTCTATCCTAGGAGTCTTCTGTATATTTCTGTGGCTTTTATACTACAATCAGGAGGAAGAATTCTTTTGCTAAAAGCTTCCAAATGACTATGCGAGTAGATTATTTGTAGACTAGTGATATAATATTATTGTTTAATATGTGAAGCATGATAAAATAAAATGCTATTGCCATATTTAATTTGTTCAGTAAAGCATTCATTTAGTTATCAAGCATTCATTTTCTTTTTTTAAAGATTTTATTTATTTATTTGACAGACAGAGATCACAAGTAGACAGAGAGGCAGGCAGAGAGAAAGGAAGGGAAGCAGGGTCCCTGCTGAGCAGAGAGCCTGATGTGGGACACTATCCCAGGACTCTGGGATCATGACCTGAGCAGAAGGCAGAGGCTTTAATGCACTGAGCCACCCAAGAGCCCCAAGCATTCATTTTCTTTATACAGAAGAGATAGAACAATATTATATAGTAGAAAATACAGTAAATAATCTAGAAACCTTGATCATTTTGTTTTGGCAATTTTAGAACATAAAATTAGCTAAAGCTCAAGTGCAAGTTATATTTGTATCATAGGAGGAAAAGTTAATTAAAAGTTTGTTTATTACCATAGTTTAACACTTCAACGAAATGATAACGAGTCCAAAATCAATGAATATATGAAGTATACAATAAAAACAATAATCTTGAGTGTATGTGACTCACTGTAGGTATTGATAGGCTAGAAATCAAAGGGAAAGTATCTATAGGGTTTGTTCAGTTCCATGCTCATCAGATTAATAGGCTTTCTCATATTGCTTCCTTCACCACATTAATTTGTCTAATGAAGTTTTCAAGAGTTAAAGACAGTGATAGGTTCATGGCTGGAGAGAAGGTACAGAATCTAAGATAGTTCAGCAGTGCTTATTATTTAAGAGAAAGACAGCATGGGAGGTGAGGGGTATATCATGCATCCTGTTTTCACTCCCTTTGTGGAGCACCTACCCTGGAGGTCATGTAATAATAACCAATGACCAAAAAACAATAAAAAAACCCAAACATCCATGTGGAAGTGCCATCCCTGCCTGGAGATGAGTAGACTGCTCAAACAGATCCTGGGCAGGCATCTCAGCCCAGGCCTGTGCTGGGGAAGCTGGTTCATGGCTTTGGGCGCAATCAGGAAGCCAGCAAACTGACGGGAGAGTGCAGCCAGGGTTAACAGGACTGATGATCTTTTTGCAGCCAGGCCGCGGGTGGACACCCGCTCAAGGAGCCAGGCTAGGAGGCTGCCCAGCGCCAGCGCTGGCAAAGCTTGCAGCCCCCGGGGCTTCCGCCCGCGCCACAGCCAGGGCGGGGCCTCAGGAGGGAGGGGGGCGGGGCGGCGCGGAGAAGGGGCTTTGCTAATTGCCAAAGCGAAAAGGGAGCTCGCGGAGGACTCAGGAGGGAGGGGGGCGGGGGCGGGTGGAGGGCGGCGGGGAGAAGGCGCTTTGCTAATTGCCGAAGCTGGAAGTGAGCTCACAGAGGATGTGGCTGAGAGTCTGGGAGGAGGTGGAGGGGCTGGCGGAGGAGGGGCGGGCAGCGCCGCGGTGCTGTGCTGCGGCCCAGTCGGGACTGCAGGACCCACCGGACTCGCCGCCCATACGCTCCCATGTGAGGCTCCGCTGTCCCGCTCCTGCTGCCTGCTGCCCCTCCCTGCCCCAAGGCTTCTCCGGACCACCCTCTGCACAGGGGTAAAGTGACACCGCGCCGCGCCCTCACCTGGAGCAGAAAGCGCGGACCCGACCTGGGGGCGGAGAGGGAGGTTGTGGAGGCCCAGCCTCCCGGAACCCCAGGGCACCGGGACCACCCCGGACGCTGCGCCAAACCCGGGTCCTCATGGGGTCGGGCTGGGGACAGCGCCTTGCGAGGTGCCCCCCGCCAGCAGGCACGCTAGCCCCCATCTTTCCGCAGCCCCATGCGCCCGTGCTGAGGACCCCCTTCCCTCCCCCGCCATGGCCCCGCTGCTTTTGTTCTGGACTTGGGATCCCAGGTGGAAACTAGTCCCTCAGACCTCCCTGGCAGCAAGGAGGGCAGGGAGGGATTCTTGGTTTTCTGCCCTGGCTCCTCCTCTCTCCCCATTCACAAGCCTTCTGGCTTCCCTTTCCTCTCCTCATTGTCAGTTTTCTGAAATGGTTTTCTTCTGCATGTTGACCCAAAGAGCTATTTCATGAATGAATATACACGAAACTGAGTTGGGGCCCACCTGTGAGAACCCACCTGTAGAGGCCTTTCATTAGAATGGTCTCTGGTTCTAGCCTCAGTTCAGAATACTGCATGTACCTGAGGACCAAGTCCAGATATTTCTTTCATCTCTGACTTGAATTTGAAATCCTCCTCAGACTTCAGCTTCCAGGATTTCTCCAGTCCTTGCTCTCCCACTGTCTTGCTGGGGATCCGCCATGAGTGTTGAACACAGGAATGAATGAATGATATATACCCCAGACTGCTGGGGCTTTGTCTTCTTTTGCTGAGGTTGGAAAGGCTTGGGAGAGACCCCCTGTATGCAGATAGAGAGCTGCATGCAATTGCTTAGATAAACGTGTTCCACACTTAAGTGCTTGGGCATTGAACATTTCGCCCTTAACCTGTGGCTTGAGCAGTTAGGAGGAGACAATCTGGAGGTGAATCAGAAGATGGCTGAATCCACATGGTGGTGGTCTGGGTTTGGGAGATTTTCCTGTAGATTCAAAGGAAAGATATAAATTCTTCCAGTGGGGAGTGGTAAACTTTTTATCGATGGGAGATGGAAAATAAATGGTCTGGTTAAACTTTCCGGCCCCCTCAAAACCCATTATTTGAAAACACAAAAAGCAAAGTGAAGGGAGAAATCCTCCCACTCCCATTCCCACTCACCTCCATAGCCATCTCCTCTTCCAAGAACCTAACAGACAAGGTGCCAAGAAGTGTTAGGTACCAGCAGTGGTCTCAGATCTCATTCAAGAATCATGGTGAAAGGCTTTCAAATAGATTGTGGGGGAACAGGGGTCCAATTAGGGGGGACAAGTTTAAGGTTTGCCTGGTCCCCTAAAAATTAATGGCACTAGAGAAGATGAGCTTTGGGAACTATAGCTTAATGGATACAATGTGTTAAAAGCTTCAGTGAGTCATGGTGGGAAGAGGCTATGAGGGCAGCAAACACAGTCCTAGATGATGTTATTAATAGCATTATAGGCTCTAGATTTCCTGTGGTGGTGTTCTTGGCAAGACCAGCCTGGCCAAAGTGGATACTCTCAACCTGGAACAGAGGGTCTTGGAGATGCCAGCACGTGAGGTATAATGAGAGGGTAAAATGATAGGAGGTGTCCTTTGGAAGGACTGACTCCTTGACTTTAAAATGGAGAACTCAAATCTGTACGTGAAATCTTTCTGGCTACAAAGAGGGCCAAGGCCTCCTAAGGCCAAGGTCTCCTCGTCACTTTCAAAGATGTCGAAGAATATATTCAGACATTTCAAAGATGTCCTCATATCATTGGTTCCCACTCTGGAATTCTATCAATAAGGTGAGAGTTCCTGTAGTTGAAAAAGAGATCTAAAAAGACTTCCCTTTCTCATGTAATTTCTGTAACCTCCAGGACACACCCACCTCCCCCTTCCAGCTCTGTAATGAAGCCACAGCTGGTGCCAATTTGTGGAACTCCTTAAAGGCTATTCTCCCTTATATACCCCCGGACCAAGTTCCCATGCTCCCTCACCGGATTTTCTGCACTCACCTCCCACCTGGTGTGTTCACACCTGCAAGTGCCTTTTACCAACCCCTTTGCCAAAAGGCAGCCAGAGTGACCTTTCAAAGACCTATCAGTTCCTGGCATTTGTCTCCATAGAAATCTGCACTGATCTTCTAACAAATTCTCAGTCCTCCAAAGGCACCCATAATCCTCCCATTAGTCTCCTCATACCCCTCCAAGTGACTGATGCCTGTTCTGCCCCATCTCTCTGCCCTTCAACCACACTGCCTCCTTCTTCCTGTGGAGACCTCTCATGGCACCTGCCTCCAAGCACAGGTGATTCCCATTGATGGGAAGACCCTCTTCTCTCCCCCATCTCCCCACTCCAGTTACTCCCACTTATTCGTGAGCTCACAAGCCCCATGGTACACACTCTCCATGCAGCCTGCTCTCTCTTTTCTAGCACTGGCCTCCGTTTCTAGCTGTGGTTGTGTCATGGATGTCCTTCCCCAGCCAGCCTCCAAGCTCTCCTTCCCTTTAGCTCCAACACCTGACACAGTGCCTGGCACGTAGTAAGCCCTGGCTAGCTTCTAAGAGCCTCACTGAGGGACTGAAAGCATTTTAAAAATGTCACTACGTAGGCTCCAAACTGTAGGCAGAAAAAGCTTTGCCTGGATTGACATTTTAGAGACGTATTGGTCAAGTTGGATGTGTTCACTGACTTTGCCTTGTAAAATTAAAAAAAAAAAAAAGGACCTCTGTATCGCTTCGCATCTACCGAAGGCGCATGTATACTATTAGACCACGTTATGAGCTTAATGGAAGGAGACAAGATGTTTTCGCTAAGAAAATGTATGAGACTGTTGAGGTCAAGTGGGAGGAAACAGTCCGTTTGTTGGAGCATTGCTATCTTACTCTATCACAGCCACTCTTAAAAATCTGACACGGGGTGAGTCAGAATTGTCTGTCGGAGATGAGTTAGATCTGGCTCATGTTCCTACAGACATGAAAGCCAGAAGCGAAGAAGGAGGCTTTGAAAGCGTGGGTTGAGGAGGCCGTGTGGTTCACTGCGATGAGCTAAGTGCCCAGGGCCACCAGCAGACAAACTGGCCTGTGTCCGTCCTTTGTTCTGGGGTCCCTCTTGCACCACGTGGTGAGGCTGGTGGCTGGGAGCAGCTCAGACAGTACCTGGTGGCATCTTACCTCTCCCACCCTCCTGTGTGCTCCAGTAGGTCCCAAGGGACAGCCTGCCTTCCTTGAAAAGCCCAGTAGCACTGGGAGCAGAAACTGGGGCCAAAGAGTGAGCACCCTGTTTGACAAGCTGGACCAGCCACCTCTTCTTCAGATGCAGGGAGAGCCCTGGCATGCTGACTCCTCCCTTCTCCCTTTCCCCTTTCCTCTCTTCCTCCCTCTTTCCTTCCCCTCTCTCCTTCCCTGGTGGTGCCCTTTCCCAATGCCCACTTCATCCCTTTTCCTTTCTACATACCTGTCTTCTAGAGTTTCTTCTCTTTCCTCCCCATTACTTCCCTTCATCTGAATCTCCTCTTTGGTACTTTTGTCCCTGCTCTCTGCTCCTCCTCCCCTTGTCTGGCCCCTGTTCAGCTCTATACTGAATGCAGGCAGAGCTGGACAAACATGCTCACTTGCTAGCTCAGCCAACCTCCAGAGAAGTCACTCTTCGGTGTCCACCCTCCTGACCCTCTGGTCGCTTCTCCACTTGTTCAGATATTGCTCTGAAGTCTGAGGAGGACAGAGCGGGGCTGCCACAGAAGCAGGCCAGAGGAGAAACCAAACCATGTGTCCACACTGTCCCCCAGCACTGCTGCTCTGAGAGCTTTCGGAGTCCTCAACAGGGTTAGGATTTAGGGGCTTCTTCAGAACCGGGAGTGAAAACAACCATAGGTCAAAAGAAAAGCGACGGCCCCCACACAAAAATAATAATCACAAATGAAAACTATGTTAACTCTGAGTCCCAAAGTCGAAAAATTGCCTTGAATCTGTCACTAGAAAGCACCCAAGGCCTCACTCTCTGGGTTCTGGGTGCCCTGGGAATGGCAGGAGGCTCTGACAGGCGCGTGGGAGTGCGGAACTATGGGGGCTCTGACAGGCGCGTGGGAGTGCAGAACTATGGGGGCTAGCCTGCCGTCTGGCGGGGGGGGGGGGGGGGGGGGGGGAGGTTACCTCCTGTGGCGCCGTCCTGGCCCGACCCCCTGCGGACAGGGTGTGGCGCGGCCACCGGGGTGGTCCTGGTGCCCTGGGGTTGGCGGGAGGCTGGGCCCCGACCACCCCACACCCCGCTCCTGTCCTGCGTTTTCTGCTTCAGGTGAGGGCGCGTCGCGGTGTCACTTTACCTGTGAGCAGAGGGTCCTCCAGAGAAGCCATGGGGCGGGGAGGGGCAGCAGGCGGCCTGAAGGCCTGAACGGGAACGGGACACCGCGGCGTCAGGGGCTAGGCTGCAGCGTGGGAGCACAGGGGCAGCGAGTATGCTGTGTCCTGCAGTCCCGAATGGGCTGCAGCACAGCACCCTGGCGCTGTGCGCCCCTCCTTCCCGCCTGGGCAATTAGCAAAACCCCTGCTCAAGGCCGCCCCCGACACGCCCCCCCCTTCCCTCCTGAGTCCTCTGAGAGCTCACTTCCAGCTTTGGAAATTAGCAAAGACCCTTCTCTGCTCCGGCCCCGCCCCCTAACTTCTGAAAACTGAGCCATGGCTGGGGTGCGGGGCTAAGCCCTGGCATGCTACTGCATTGCCAGCTCCAGCGCTGGGCCGCCTCCTAGCCGGGCTCCCTGAGCGGGTGTCCACGTGCAGCCTGGCTGCGAATAGATCATCAGTCTTAAACGCCGGCTGCACTCTTGGGTCAGTTTGCTGGCTTCCAGATTGCGCCCAAAGCCAGGAACCAGCTTCCCCAGCACAGGCCTGGGCTGAGATGCCTGCCCTGGATCTGTCTGAGCAGTCTCCTTGACTCCAGGCAGGGATGGCACTTCGACCTGGATGTTTGGGTTTTTTGTTTGTTTTTTTTGGTCATTGGTTATTACATGACCTCCAGGGTAGGTGCTCCACAAAGGGAGTGAAAACAGGACGCCTGATATATATGCATATGGCCATTCTAGAAAAATAGCTTGGGGTTCTCCTGGAAACGCTGCATTGGTCCTTGCACTATGGTTTAATAGAAAAGGGATTATGCACCAAGTTACTTAAATGAGCATAGGTTGAAATCGTTTACTGAGAGTAAATATTTTAAATAGTTATATTTTAACTAAATCTATCATCAATCATAAATCTATTACACGAAGGTTACAGGCAATTTAAAAGCAAGAGCACTCTATTCAGGGTTTTAAATAATCCCTGTCTGTCTTGGCACATGAGAATGCAAAGATAGGAAATGGTTTGTAAAAGATCATATAATAGCTTTTACTAATTCTATTTATTTGACAGACAGAGATCACAAGTAGGCAGAGAGGCAGGCAGAGAGAAAGATGGGGAAGCAGGCTCCTCGTCAAGCAGAGAGTCTGATGAAGGGCTTGATCCCAGGACCCTGAGATCATGACCTGAGTCCAAGGCAGAGACTAAACACACTGAGCCACCCAGACGCCCCCAGATGAAATACATTTCTGACTTAGAAACTTCAGATAGAATTATTTTGTCCATGATGACAACTGAAAAAAATGTGTCATCCCTAAACCTAACCTTAAACCCTACCAACGCTGAAACCTAAGCTGACCTTAAAGCCCAAACTAGAACCCTGAATCCCAAACCTGGAATGGAACCCAAAGCCTGTACCTGAGCCCTGGATCCAAGCCCTGAACCACGAACCCAAACCCTAAACCAGACCTCCAAGTCATGAAACCTGAACCCAAATCTCAGCATGAAGTCAAACCCCAAATTTGACCCTGAACTTTATCCCATAAGCCCTGAGTCTTAAAGCCTAAATCATAAACTTAAAGCCCTAAACTATAACTCTGTTCCCTTGTCCTTCACTCTAAACCCTCACCCTAACACTAAACCCAAAGCCTGATCTAGAACTCTGACTAAAACCTGAACCTGAACCCAAATTCAAACCCTTCACCACACTTTGCATATGCACTTGCCATTGATGGATATTTGCAGTTTCTACCTTTTGATTCTTGTGAACATTGTTTGGGTTGGGGGCTAGGGTTAGGGTCTTGGATTAGGGTAGGGTCCAGGCTTGAGACCAAGTTGAGGTCAGAGTGTGGGTCTGCATCAGGGCCATGTTCAGTGACACTGTTTGGGTCAAGGACTGTTGTAATTCCACATTGTTTCCAATTCATTGTTCCTTAGCTATTTGGGGGGAAGTTGGGGGGTATTGGGCTCCATGCAGCTTGAATTTCCGGAATGAAATGGCATCAGCTGGTCCCGGGGAGGGAGCAGGACCTTCCACTGAAGGGTGAGCTCCCACAGTCCTGCACTGCCTTGCACCGCCTGCAGATGGCGCCAGACCCCAGCTCCCGCCCTGAGCCCAGGCTGCACAGCCACAGCTGGGACCAGAGCCCCGCCTCTTCAGGACCCACTGTGGAGACTTCTGGAGAATGTGGGGCGCCTCCCACCCTGACAGGACAAGCTGAGGAGGGTGTGGCTCTGCATCCACACTGACCGGACCCGTTGTGGAGGACGCGCCCACACTGGCAGCAGTCCAACCTCCTAAGGACCAGATGCTGGAGGAGCTGAGGAGAAGCCGCCTGAGTGGACTGTCAAGGGGTTCGTGGTCTCAGGACCCCACAGAGAAAGGCAGCCCTATGTAGACACTGGGGCTTCCGTCGTTTTGTGTGAGGAGACGTGGCCTCCTGCTGTGCTGTGCACGGGGCTGTGGGGTCCCCCCTTTCTGGGCTCGGGTGATCTTAGGTCCTCGTCTGTGTTTGTGTGCTCGCGGATTTGGTTCCTGGGGCTCCTCAGATGGTCTGCAGTCTGGGAGCGTCAGCCTTCTTTGGTGCTTGTGCTCTCCCCACCTCAGCCCTGCGGGGTCCTTCCTGTGTCCACACCCACTCCAGGCTTGCGCCGAGTCCAGAAATTCGGGAGCCAGAGTGAGGACTCTGTAGACGGTTTTGGGGAGAGTAGGTATTTTCCCAGTGTGGGTTCTACCCTGAGCACAGTGCCTCCCCATCTCCGTGTGTACCCCTCCCTGTCTGTCGTCATTTGCGGGGCTGTCAGAGGACAGGTCTGTCACCTTCTTGGTTCAGGGGCCTCCCGTGTATCTTGCTGTCTTGGATGCAGGTGTAAATGAGATCGTTCTCCGCAGTCTCTTTTTGATGGTTCCTTCTGAGCACCTAGGAGTGCCACTAATTTGTGCATATTGATTTTGTTCCTTGCAAGATCTTGAATTTATTTGTTCGATTGGCCTTAAACTCAATCTGCCAGTTATTTGACCAGCAGCATGGATTTAATTGGGAAGAGCAGAGAATGGCAGTCTGGGCTGAGCAAGCTAAGGTCCCATCACAGGCAAGTGCGAGAAACAAAGGAGAGGAACATTATTTCATGGAGGAGGAAGAAGTTGGGAAGGGTGCTTGAAGGAAAGTCCCTTGGAGAAAGGCAGGGTGATGGAGAATTCTCACCAGCTGAGCTGCAAAGCTCCTACAAAAAGTCAGGAGATGAACCTCCAGCTTCCCGTGTGGGGCCTGGAATTGGTGAGTCTCTCCTGTGGGGAATTGCAATGTGGAGTCTGTAATGGGCACTGAACAGCAGGCGCCCCCTTCCAGCCTCCCCTTCTGGCATCCCCAGTCCACTTTACTGGGGCTTCCCTTCCTGCTTTTGCACAGTTCTAACCAGCTTGTGGTGGAACGTTGTGGAAAAACTGAAATTCCAAATCCACTGCTTCTACTGCACCTGAGATACAGTGGCCCATGATTTAATTCTCCCACGAGTCTCTTGCTAACATGTGTCCTCTCCATGTTGGGTGACCTGGATCTGGGAGGGCTTGGACTCCATCCCAAAGTCTGATGTTCTCTCTGCTTCCGTGTCGTCGTGCTAACATGGTTGTTTGGAAGATTCATTTCCTCTGTGGTGATTTCAAAGTGCAGTCAGCTTGTTATAGCAGCACAAATACGTGCTGTCTCCACACTCAGATTCCCCAGCCATCATTTCTTTACCACGTTTGCCACTTCACACGGGATGTTTCAGTGTGTTTGATCCCACACCAGGACAATGTCCTGCAGAACCACCACATAACCTGAAATGAGGAGATCATTACAGAACCCATCCAAGGGTTAGTGTTAGGAACCAGGGACATGGCAGGACTGACCTGAAGACCCCATGGAGAGCTGTCTGGGTGGCTGAGTTGACAGTGGAGGTGAGGGTGAGTGTCTGGCTCTGGCTTTGTGTCCAGGAGTCAGCTCTGTGTGGGTGTGTCCTCAGTTAGGCATGCAGATTTCTGCTCCTCTGAATCCTTTCCGGAGTTCCAAATGGCACAGTTTCCTTCTGGGCAGCAGGCTGAGTCCTCTGGGATTGCCCATGTGTCCCCAAATTGTAGGGCACCTACTGCAAGGCCTTTGGGGTCACAATCCTGAGAACCGAACCAAACCAAAGGTTATGGTTAGGGCCCACCACATGGCAGGCCCGATCTGCCAGCACTCTGTCCATCTTTCTGGGGGAGGAAGCAGTCGAGGGATTTGTTCAGGGTGAGTGTCAAGCTCCAGGTTTGCATCCAGTGGCCTGCTGAATATGGGGGTGTCCAGAGGTAGGAATGCAGATTTCAGTTCCTCTGAATCCTTTCTGGAGTTCCAAATGGCATGGTTCCTTTCAGGGTGGCAGGGTGAGTTTTATGGTGTTCCTCACTGTCCCCAATCTCTGAGGCTTTGGAGCCAGGCCGTCGGGGACACACCTCTCAGGACAGAATCTAGGCTTAAGAGTTTGTGCCTATGGGCATGGCTGCACTGATCTGAAAGCACTGTGGCAAGGATCACAGGGGTCTGAGTTGAGAGCATGGTTCAGGTCAGTATCAAGGTCTGGGTTTGTGTCCAGTGGACCGCTGAATGTGGGGGTGGTCTCAGATGTCCAAGACGATTTCCCCTACTCTGAATCCTTTCCAGCATTCCAAATAGCCTGGTTTCCTTCTGGGTGGCAAGCTGAAATCTCTGGGATTTCTCAGGTCTTGCCATTGCCCTTGCAAGGGCAAGATACTTTTTACAGTAAAAGAATTCACCAGATGAGCTGAACAGCAGAAAAGACACAGCTCAAGAGTTAATCAGTGAACAGGAATATCATGCCAAAAACTTCTTTGATAACACACTACAGAGCAAGGGAAGATAGGAGAGAAAGCTGAGATATAAAGGACAAACCCTCCAACTTTCCAACATCATTCCCTACTTGTTTATTTCCATTGCTGTCAGCTCCTTCCCAGTCAAAAATATGTCACCTGAGCCAGCCTTTTTTCTTCCTGAGATTGGGGCACTGCAAAGCCCACCAGAGGGGCCAAGGGCACCCCTATACCTGCTGAGCTGAGCCCATTTGTACCCCAACTGTGAGGAGGTACCAGCCTGTCCCCCTGGTGCTCCATGGTCTGTGGCAGTCCTTCCTTCTGGACCCTGCTTTGCTGCTCTATTTTCGCTAACCCTGGTCTCAAACTAGGGATTGCTCCTGGAAGAGGAACTCAGGGAGATGAGGCTCAGGAGGGTCTCCCTGCCTGGAATCTTCGTGTGAGGAGTGCACAGCCAACAGATTTTGCCCAGGGACTTGCAAAATGCAGAGAGGCAGATTTCTTTTCTCTCTTTCTCTCTCTCTCTAGCCTCATACTAACCAGGAGTTCTTAGAACTTTCTTCAGTGACTTCTAGGTGTAGCTTGGCCACTTTTTCACAGAAAGGCCACTTGAGCATGATGAAACACACGTATAAGCAATTACATTAAAAAAAAAAAACAATAAGCCAATGCACACAGACCTTTGACAGCAGCACAGGACGCTCAAGGGACCAGAGTTCCTACCTTGGGCAATAGTGGTAGAGGCCGGGTTCTGCCATGCAGGTCCCTAGACCTTTGGCAGTTTCCACGATTGCAAATCCAGACATGCAGAATCCTGAGGGACAACCTACTAACTGCAAAAGAGCAAAAATTCATCAGGATTCAGAGAGTGGAAATCCATTTGTACTGGAAAAGAAAGAAGTAGGCTTGCTGTGAATCCAGCAGGGAGGACAGGCATAGATAAAGGCTGGTGTATGGGTCACGGAAACTATTGTTTCTCAAGGGTCCTGCTGTCTCTGTAAAATGCTATGAGGACTGTCTCTTGGGGACCTCCTGCTTTCCTACCAGTGACACCCCCAGATTCTGCTTTGCTAGTCCCATGGATTCCTGGGGATACCCAGTTGATAAGCTATGCTGTCCTCATGACAACACTTGCTAATGGACTGAATGTTTGTGTCTTGTCCCAATTCAGATGTTGAAGCCCTGACCCTCAAGGAGTGCCATCAGGAGGTATGGGCTTTGAGAGGTGGTGAGGTCATGAGGTTGGAACACTTGTGAATGAGATAAAAGCACTTCTGAGAAACGACCTGAGAGATTGTTCTGCCAGCTGTCATCCATGCAAGTCTACAACAGAAATATGGGCATTTGTAGATAATGAAGCAGTCTCTTGCTAGATATCAGATCTCCCAGGATCTTGCTTTTGGACTTCTCAGTCTCTAGAACTGCAAGGAATAGTACATGTTTTGCTGTTTCAGCCACCCAGTCTGTCATTTGTTGCAGCAACTTGAACTGAATAAAGCAGAGCCCAAGTCCTGGTTAATCCCTGCTTCTACTCATTTCCCCTCAGAAAGAGCTTCTAATCCAGAACTGACCTCTGCTTTCCATACACGTGCTTCAGACTCCTTCTGTGAGAGCCCAGACTTTGTAAAAGACTCCTCCCTCATGGCAACCAGCATTCTGTGACTCCTGAGGACTGTCCTCCCTGACTGTATTGAGTCAATCAAACTGATTTTGATTCTGGAGTCCCAGGATCAAGGACTGCATCAGGCTCCCAGCTTCATGGGGAGTCCGCTTCTCCCTCTGACCTTCTCCCCTCTCATGCTCTCTCTCTCACTCTCTCTCTCTCTCTCAAATAAATAAATAAAAATCTTTTAAAAATCTGATTTTAACAGACCATAAGCTTGTTCTTGCTGGTCTTTGGAAGATTAGGCATTAGCCCTTCGGAGAAAGTTCTGAATGGCTGCTTCATGAAGGGGTGAACTGTGTCCCCAAAGTCTCTTTTTGCTGCCTTCTAATCACAGATGCTGAGACAAATCCTCCCAGGTGCTGGTTTTTCAAAGCACTTCATGCTTTGGCTTTGAAGTTCCTCACTTGACAGTTCTGCTTTAATCAGTTTGTGACAAAACAGCCAATTGGTGGTGGATGCAAAGTGCACTGATAAAGTCAATATCAGGGAACAATTTTTTGAGTGTCATGCATGTGCACGTGTGTGCACACACATATCCATGTGCTAAGCATTATGGTAAATGTCTGACAAGAACTAAAACATCAAAAAGTCAAAATACCCCAATAGCTGATATTTTTATTATTCCTACATCCTAAACTATGAAAAACAGGGTCAGAGAATAAGAAGTGGTAAAAAGAATCAAGATTTGAGGCAGTTCGATTTCTCAGCCAGCCTTGATCAATAGGCATGTACACCTGTGTCTAGTTTCAGCTCTGTGTAACCTTGCCATAACCTTGGATAAGCCATTCATCTCTCAAGTTCAGGTTCTTGGTCCAAGGAGGGAAGGGGCACAGGTTGAGTACCTCCAGTGGGACATCCTGGCAGGCTTGTTCATCCAAGCATTCCTGTTTCAGTTTGAGTAATTGAAGCCAGTCTTTGTTTTACCAAAGGCCAAGCTTGTCCAGTGTGTCCATGCCACCAGCCAACAGCATTTGTCCATGCCATGTAACAACTGAGCAACATTCATAGGAATGGGGGGAGGAAAAGATGTCCACAGGTGTTGACAGATGTTCTGCATGGAGGAACAGGAGCTGGGGCCATCACCTGCTGTTTCTAGTGGCCTTCTCTGTCGAGTTAAAATAAATGGCAATTATTTGCAATGACAGGGGTGAAAGTAGAGGGTATTATGCCAAGCGAAATAAGTCAGTCAGAGAAAGACAATTATCATATGATCTCACTCATATGTGGAGTTCAAGAAACAAACCAGAATCATAGGGGAGTAAAGGAAAAAAATAAAACAAGATGAAGTCAAAGAGGGAGACAAACCAGAAGAGACTTTAAAAAAAAAGATTTTTATTTACTTATTTGACAAACAGAGATCACAAGTAGGCAGAGAGGCAGGAAGAGCGAGAGAGGAGGATGCAGACTCCCCAGGGAGCAGAGAGCCTGATGTGGGGCTCGATCCCAGGACCCTGAGATCATAACCTGAGTTGAAGGCAGAGGCTTTAACCCACTGAGCCAGCCAGGTACCCCTCAGAAGAGACTCTTAATCACAGTAAACAAACTGAGGGTTCTTGGAGGGGAGAGGGATGGCTGGATGGGGTAACTGGGTGATGGACATTAAGGAAGGCATGTGATACAGTGAGCACTGGGTGTTACAAAAGACTGATGAATCACTAACCTGTATGTCTGAAACTAGTATTATATGTTAATTAATTGTATTTAGATTAAAATTTTCTTTAAAAATAATTTTAAAATAAAATAAGTAACAATCCAATAATGATCAGAGTTATCCAGCAGGGAGTATCAGATCTAGATGTCAGTTAAATTTAAGGGGCTTGCCGAAGTATAGGAGAGTCACGCTAGGTCATTTTCCTGTGTGGGGAAGTCTTCAGGGGCAGTTCCAAAGACAAAGATTATTAATATTTCTCCTTCCCCCATTCCTCTTAGAGCCAAAGATGTTTCCTCCACTCACCCACTGGCCCTGTATGTAGGTGTTGCTTTCTCTCTACCAATCAAAAAATCAGTGAGTAACTATAACTTCACCTTTTCCAATATCCCCCTACCCCCGACCTTTGGTCTTTAATGGCCATGGGCAACAGGGACAAAGACATTTTTTAAAAACTTACAGAGATCTATTATGCTCTACTACCTTGGCCCGCATGGGCCACTGCAAAGGGATTCTGTGAACCGTGTACTCAGATGAATGGTCATTATCTTCAAAAAGGCAGGGGCAGTGATAGACACAGGAACCAAAAAAGCAAGAGTTAACGGACCATCAGAATAATGGAGTACCAACACTTTTATGTCCTTGGCTTGAATCCTCAAGGTCCAGTGTCTCAACAGAATTTTCATTTTGGTCTCATCTGCCTCACTTGTCCACCCCTGGGCCAGTTGGCAGTTATACTGAGAACCGGAAATTTTCCTTAGAAGAGAGAAAGAGTATTTGTCAGGTAAACCAAGGAAATGTCCATTATAGGAAGTTAGGCCTTTTGTCATGGTACTCCATTAGCACCCTCCTGACTGTTAAAGAAAAAAAAAATATTGTGACACCCATTAAAGAGAGTAAGGAAGATTTTATTCAAGGGATGCTACTATGATGAGATTTTATTGTATAGTATGGGAGAGAAATCTGGCTCAGCTCAGACAAATGGAGATTTACAGCTAAAGAGCATGGTGGGGATCACTGAATGTAAAATTAAGATGGAACATCAAGGGTAAGGATGAAGGGATTCTGGCTAAACCATCTGGACAGTAATATTGTTGAAGGAAGGCTAGGGTCATAAACTATTGAGATCAGGGGATAAGGAATTTTTTAAAAGACTTATTAATACATTTTAGAGAGAGGGAGCAGGGGTAGGGGTAGAGGGAGAGGGAAAGAGAATTTTAATCAGACTCTTCACTGAGCATAGAGCCTGAGGTGAGGCTTAATCTCAGGACCGTGAGATCATGACCAGAGTAGAAACCAAGAGTCAAACGTACAACCAGCTGCACCAACCAGGTGCCCTGGGAATAAAGGATTGGATCAGATATTAAGGGTTATAGATACTGAAGCACCTGGGTGGCTTAGTTGGTTAAATCTCTGGCTTTGGCTTGGTCATGATCTGATCCCAGGATCAAGCCTGGCATTGGGCTTGCTGCTCAGTGGGGAGTCTGGTTCTCTCTCTCCCTCTGCTATTCCCCCTGCTCAGGCTCTCTCTCTGTCAAAATAAATAAATCTTAAAAAAAAAAAGTGGTAAGATACCAGGGGTGAGAGATAAGGAATTTGATCAGATATCAAGAGTAGGATAGAAGATTGCTGAAAAATGACCAAGCAGATTTCTTGCTAAAACTGGGCTAAGTGGGCGGAGCCTAAGGTCAAGGCTAGACAGAAAGAGGACTCAGAGGAACTTGACTCGAGTCTGGTCAAGGAGAAAATCTTCATCATCCATGACCATTGTATTTTCTGCAGTCACACATTTTACTAATTCTTTTATCAGACATTCAGTGAACGAGAAACATGAACGCAGCAGCAATAACATAACAAATGTAAGCGCTCTAGAAGAGACAAAGGCAGTATGGGAATCCACCTCATCAGATTTAGAATATGCATGACTCCATGACTGAATTACTACCACTGCTTGACTGTTGAGATTAAGATGTAGTACAGAGGATCAGAGGGAAGGGAGGGAAATCTGAATGGGAGTCATCAGAAAGGGAGACAAGCCATGAGGCACCTTTAACTATAGGAAACAAACTGAGAGTTGCTGGGGGGGAGGGGAGTGGGAGACATGGAGAAACTGGGTGATAGGCATTAAGGAGGACACGTGATGTGATGAGCACCAAGGGTTATCCACAACTGATGAGTTACTGAATTCTCTGAAACCAATGATGTACTATCTAATGGCTAATTGAATTTAAATATCTAAAAAAGGCACTTCAAAAAAAAAGATGTAGCATAACTCACAATATCCTTTGAGTGGAAGAATGTGCGGACTTTCCACACCTCTGCTTTCCAAGTCCCATGGCTAGTAGCCACATGTGGCTAATGACCACTTAAAAGGTGGCCAATTCAAATGGAGAAATGCTGTAAAAGCAGAATAAACACTGGCTTTCAAAGACATATTGTAACCAAAAGTCAGAGAGT
Organism: Mustela nivalis; assembly: GCF_964662115.1. NCBI lineage: Eukaryota > Metazoa > Chordata > Mammalia > Carnivora > Mustelidae > Mustela > Mustela nivalis. The sequence goes on from NW_028136528.1 coordinate 1,706,045, forward strand.
ATTGCCACCCTCACATCACAAACATCGCATGACTTCTACAGCTAATGAGAGTGGGACCCAAGATGAGAGAGGTCAACCTGAAAGTCCATGATGTCAGAAAGAACATGGAGAAGAAAGAGTCACAATCCTGGAGTGGATGGGCTGAGGACTGTCAGAATGCCTTTTTTTTTTGGTGATTCTGTATACGGACAAGGAGAATTCACTGGAGATGACATCTGTATGCCTCACATTTTCAAGGGAAAATTATGAAAACGCATATAGACCCACAGCCATAGTTTAATTATGTTTGAAATATATTCAGAACTACTCCAGTCAGTAAATTGCATATTTTCACATTTAGCTTCTCAATTTTCTCTTCGGCACCTCCCATTCTTGAAATCCCAACACAAATCACATCTCTTGCCTAAGGACCATAAACTACCTCACTATCAAAGGCTACAGTTCATTCATTCATTTGATTCATTCAAAGCAACCTAATCTTGAGTGATGTCTTAGGCGCTCTTCTAGGGACTGGTGACATGGTGAACAAAATAGGTAAAAATCTTACTTTCATGGAGCCTCTCTGGTATTTAGGGGAAAATCTTTCCTTATCAACATGAAAATACTTTTTATGGATGTTGCTTAGAATTTCAGTTTTTTTTTTTTCTTGACAGTATCTCAGGTGATCATCTTTGAGGTGGTTCTCCTGAAAATATTTTTGGGGGGTACTGACTCGACTTTCTGAGTCAGACACTTTCCTAAAGACAGGGGTCAAAGGAAAAGTGACAACTGTCACTCTTGCAGTAAGAACAGGGATCACAATGCTTGAAACAGATATGCTGCTCAGCTGTCAGAAAGTCCAGAAGGCTCCAAATGTGTGTGGCCAACTAACAGAACCTGTAACTCAGAGGTTATCATCCTGAGAGCAATGGGAAATCCCTCTAGTTAAGGACTCTCCTTGACGGAAGCTTGACAATGGCCTTGATTTACTTACTATGATGTTTAGGTAATTATACACATTAAGAAAAGTGCACAAGGCACTTACATTTCCATGATACCATCAAAGATATTGTTGTTTTATTAAAATGTTACATCTAGAGTTGTAACGTATAGAGTAGTTAAGTCAATCACTATGAGGTACAGGTGAGACTATTGTAACAGCCATACTTCCATAAAAAAGAAAATTTTTTTGTGGTTTCTGATCTAGGAATCAGCCAGTGAATAATTCTATATCAGTGTCCAGTTACCGGGCTAAACATGTAATCTATTTATATTTCTGAGGGTAAGCTGAATTGTGATCACTGAGCCAGCTGTATTCTAGTAACTACTCATTTACCCAACATAACAGATATAAGAAGGTAAAAGGCTTCTAAGGAGACTGGTTACTTATATTTTGAACCACATTTTGGCAGGTATAACTTGCAACTTGTGCTTAGTGGTAAGATTTCTGATATTTACTTTCTCCTTCCTTTGGCAAGTCAAGTTAGTTAAAAAGTAATTAGAGTAGAGTCCATTGTTTTTCTTAAATGCTTACAGAGATATAGAACTCTCAAGTTTCTTTACTAGACAGGATTAGATCACATTAGTGATAAAGATCAGAATGATTTACATTGCTAAAACGAGAACTTCCTGTCAGTTTGGAGAAAGCTCATTTTTATAACCAACATATTGGCTGGGCTAGAGATTAATGAGTGCTATGGGTGGGGTGATGAATGTGATATATTCAATGACCTGTGGAATTTGTTCTGTAATTTCCCCACTCCTCTGGTCAGCAGAGCGTCTTCTTCAGTACCCAGCACTGCCCATAACTGCATTCAGAAAATCACTCTCCAAAAATGGTTATTTGTTTTGCCTTTTTTATAATTTTTTAAAACATTTGATTTATTTACATGTCAGAGAGAGGGAATGAGAGCACAAGCAGGGGGAGCAGGAGAGGGAAGGGGAGAAGCAAGCTTCCTGCTTGGTGGGATTGCACAAGGGCTGAAGAAGACAGAATGGGAAGGGGACAAGGAGAATAGTGGGTTTCAGATTCTTGGGAACAGAGCCCACATCTATTTCTATGTTTATCTCACTGCTATAAACCCAGGTCACAGCAGAGTGCCTGCAGCAGAGTCATGGAAGTGCTCCAGAACTGATAACTATTGCTATTTATACTACTAACATTCCTCCACAAAGGGCCAAGTGTCATAGCTTCTCCCAGTTCCCCACACTGAACGCAATGAAGAATCAAACTATCGGGTGAAGGATGGCGAGGGGCATTTAACAGGACCCAGATCACAGGAGCCATATTGAATTGCAGGACAAGGGGTCTTACCAGTGACTAGGTATTCACTCCTCTTGAGAGGCTAGCTCCTTGGATCTCCCTCTTCAATCCTCTGAACCCATGTCTGGCATCAGAAACAAAAGTAAACATAACATATCGCCCTTGTTTATTTTTTACTGTTATTTGTTACAGAGGAAGAGAGAGATCACAAGCAAGGGGAGCTGCAGGCAGAGGGAAGGCAGGCCCCCCACTAGAGCCTGGTATGGGATCCAATCCCAGGACCCTGGGATCATGACCTGAACCAAAGTTAGATGCTTAACTGAGTAAGCTACCCAGGCGTCCCTTATTGTCCTTCTTTAAAATTTAATGTATTCTCTCTCCCTCTCTCTTTGTCCCCACTCTGTCACTCATACTCACACAATCACAGAGTCACAGACAATAGCAAGGCATTTCCCATTCTAATTCGCTAAGGCACTATGAGCTTAAGCTCAATAGAATCACTTTGCCAGCTGCTGCTCTACCATGCCCTGATCCCTTCTCTATCCCCAAGCTCGATCTGTAACTCAAGTGTCATGGTGGTGGCTCTTTCTGCCCTCCCTCCACAAGGCTGTCATCAGCACACTCTTCCCCGTGGCTCCACTCCCCAGCACTGGCTGCCTTTGGTCTACGGGTATGCCCTCTCCTAGAGCTTTTCCACTCTCCCTGAGGGGAAGACAACCCTTACTTCTACCCGGTGGCTGTCACGTGTCCACTATATATTGTGAAGATCAGCCCGATTAAGAGATTGGGAACTAAAAGACTGGCTTCTGCTTATGGATCAAACTAACTCTGGGGCTTGGGACACATGACAGCAGCACATGGTGGTAGAACTGAGATGGTTAGGGAGTTAATCTGCATTTTCACATCTGGTCAGCAGCAGAACAAAGAAGACACCCCAGATCTCCTATCTCCCAGAATAGTACTCTTCAAGTAACTTACAGCACCATCCTTCTCCAGCTTTGGAAGTGGCACTTTTCCAACCCCAAAGTCTTGATTCTAGGCAGCACTCCGAGAGATACTCCCTCCAGAATCACCCCTGGCTGGAAGTAGTGGTTGGCCAAGGCCTCCCAAATATCTTCCCTTCAGAGTTGCACTTGCATCAAACTCAAAACTGTGGCACGTACAGGACTTTCCTGTCGGCCTCTAGCTCTAATGACCTATTGGACTTAAGAGGTGCTCTTTTATACCCACTTACCTTTTAACATCAACGTGTGACTCCTCTAGAATTCTCTCCATGGCTTTTCTCCTGTACTAATTGTTATGGACTGAATTGTGTCCCCACAAAAGTCATATGAAGAATTCCTAATCTCCAGTGTGACTGCATCTGGAGATAGGGCCTACCTAGAAGGAGGTACTGAAGGCTTGGTGAGGTCACAGGAGTCCTAATCTGCTAGGACTGGTGTCCTCATAAGGGTGAAACACATGAAAGCACTCCCCCTACCTCCCCTCTGGGGGCCCACAGAGAAGAGGTCATCAGAGGGCACAGTTGAAAAGGTAGTGATCTATAGAACAACAAGAAAAAGCTCACTGGAGACCAACCTTGCTGGCACCTTGATCTGGAACTTCTGGCCTCCAGATCTGTGCAAAAATACATTTCTGACATTAAAGCTCTCCAGCCTGTGTTTGTCTGTCCCCAACAACCTGGCTCCAAAGCCTCAGAGATTGGGGACAGTGAGGAACACCATAGGACTCACCCTGCCACCCTGAAAGGAACCATGCCATTTGGAACTCCAGAAAGGATTCAGAGGAACTGAAATCTGCATTCCTACCTCTGGACAGCCCCATATTCAGCAGGCCCCTGGATGCAAACCTGGAGCTTGACACTCAACCTGAACAAATCCCTCGACTGCCCCCTCCCCCAGAAAGATGGACAGAGTGCTGGCAGATCGGGCCTGCCATGTTGTGGTCCCTAACCATAACCTTTGGTTTGCTTTTCAAGATTCTGACCCCAAAGGCCTTGCAGTAGGTGCCCTACAATTTGGGGACACATGGGCAATCCCAGAGGACTCAGCCTGCTGCCCAGAAGGAAACTGTGCCATTTGGAACTCCGGAAAGGATTCAGAGGAGCAGAAATCTGCATGCCTAGCTGAGGACACACCCACACAGAGCTGACTCCTGGACACAAAGCCAGAGCCAGACACTCACCCTCACCTCCACTGTCAACTCAGCCACCCAGACAGCTCTCCATGGAGTCTTCAGATCAGCCCTGCCATGTCCCTGGTTCCTAACACTAACCCTTGGATGGTTTCTGTAATGATCTCCTCATTTCAGGTTATGTGGTGGTTCTGCAGGACATTGTCCTGGTGTGGGATCAAACACACTGAAGCATCCCGTGTGAAGTGGCAAACGTGGTAAAGAAATGACGGCTGGGGAATCTGAGTGTGGAGACAGCACGTATTTGTGCTGCTATAACAAGCTGACTGCACTTTGAAATCACCACAGAGGAAATGAATCTTCCAAATATCCATGTTAGCACGATGACACGGAAGCAGAGAGAACATCAGACTTTGGGATGGAGGCCAAGCCCTCCCAAATCCAGGTCACCCAACATGGAGAGGACACATGTTAGCAAGAGACTCGTGGGAGAATTAAATCATGGGCCCCTGTATCTCAGGTGCAGTAGAAGCAGTGGATTTGGAATTTCAGTTTTTCCACAACGTTCCACCACAAGCTGGTTAGAACTGTGCAAAAGCAGGAAGGGAAGCCCCAGTAAAGTGGACTGGGGATGCCAGAAGGGGAGGCTGGAAGGGGGCGCCTGCTGCTCAGTGCCCATTACAGACTCCACATTGCAATTACCCACAGGAGAGACTCACCAATTCCAGGCCCCACACGGGAAGCTGGAGGTTCATCTCCTGACTTTTTGTAGGAGCTTTGCAGCTCAGCTGGTGAGAATTCTCCATCACCCTGCCTTTCTCCAAGGGACATTCCTTCAAGCACCCTTCCCAACTTCTTCCTCCTCCATGAAATAATGTTCCTCTCCTTTGTTTCTCGCACTTGCCTGTGATGGGACCTTAGCTTGCTCAGCCCAGACTGCCATTCTCTGCTCTTCCCAATTAAACCCATGCTGCTGGTCAAATAACTGGCAGATTGAGTTTAAGGCCAATTGAACTAATAAATTCAAGATCTTGCAAGGAACAAAATCAATATGCACAAATTAGTGGCACTCCTAGGTGCTCCGAAGGAACCATCAAAAAGAGACTGCGGAGAACGATCTCATTTACACCTGCATCCAAGACAGCAAGATACCCGGGAGGCCCCTGAACCAAGAAGGTGACAGACCTGTCATCTGACAGCCCCACAACAATGACGACAGACAGGGAGGGGTACACACGGAGATGGGGAGGCACTGTGCTCAGGGTAGAACCCACACTGGGAAAATACCTACTCTCCCCAAAACCGTCTACAGAGTCCTCACTCTGGCTCCCGAATTTCTGGACTCGGCGCAAGCCTGGAGTGGGTGTGGACACGGGAAGGACCCCGCAGGGCTGAGGTGGGGAGAGCACAAGCACCTAAGCAGGCGGACACTCCCTGACTGCAGACCATCTGAGGAGCCCCAGGAACCGAATCCGCGAGCACACAAACACAGATGAGGACCTAGGATCACCCGAGCCCAGAAAGGGGGGACCCCACAGCCCCGTGCACAGCACAGCAGGAGGCCACGTCTCCTCACACAAAACGACGGAAGCCCCAGTGTCTACATAGGGCTGCCTTTCTCTGTGGGGTCCTGAGACCACGAACCCCTTGACAGTCCACTCAGGCGGCTTCTCCTCAGCTCCTCCAGCATCTGGTCCTTAGGAGGTTGGACTGCTGCCAGTGTGGGCGCGTCCTCCACAACGGGTCCGGTCAGTGTGGATGCAGAGCCACACCCTCCTCAGCTTGTCCTGTCAGGGTGGGAGGCGCCCCACATTCTCCAGAAGTCTCCACAGTGGGTCCTGAAGAGGCGGGGCTCTGGTCCCAGCTGTGGCTGTGCAGCCTGGGCTCAGGGCGGGAGCTGGGGTCTGGCGCCATCTGCAGGCGGTGCAAGGCAGTGCAGGACTGTGGGAGCTCACCCTTCAGTGGAAGGTCCTGCTCCCTCCCCGGGTCCAGCTGATGCCATTTCATTCCGGAAATTCAAGCTGCATGGAGCCCAATACCCCCCAACTTCCCCCCAAATAGCTAAGGAACAATGAATTGGAAACAATGTGGAATTACAACAGTCCTTGACCCAAACAGTGTCACTGAACATGGCCCTGATGCAGACCCACACTCTGACCTCAACTTGGTCTCAAGCCTGGACCCTACCCTAATCCAAGACCCTAACCCTAGCCCCCAACCCAAACAATGTTCACAAGAATCAAAAGGTAGAAAATGCAAATATCCATCAATGGCAAGTGCATATGCAAAGTGTGGTGAAGGGTTTGAATTTGGGTTCAGGTTCAGGTTTTAGTCAGAGTTCTAGATCAGGCTTTGGGTTTAGTGTTAGGGTGAGGGTTTAGAGTGAAGGACAAGGGAACAGAGTTATAGTTTAGGGCTTTAAGTTTATGATTTAGGCTTTAAGACTCAGGGCTTATGGGATAAAGTTCAAGGTCAAATTTGGGGTTTGACTTCATGCTGAGATTTGGGTTCAGGTTTCATGACTTGGAGGTCTGGTTTAGGGTTTGGGTTCGTGGTTCAGGGCTTGGATCCAGGGCTCAGGTACAGGCTTTGGGTTCCATTCCAGGTTTGGGATTCAGGGTTCTAGTTTGGGATTTAAGGTCAGCTTAGGTTTCAGCGTTGGTAGGGTTTAAGGTTAGGTTTAGGGATGACACATTTTCTTCAGTTGTCATCATGGACAAAAAAATTCTATCTGAAGTTTCTAAGTCAGAAATGTATTTCATCTGGGGGCGCCTGGGTGGCACCGTGTGTTAAGGCTCTGCCTTGGGCTCAGGTCATGATCTCAGGGTCCTGGGATCGAGCCCTTCATCAGGCTCTCTGCTTTACGGGGAGCCTGCTTCCCCATCTTTCTCTCTGCCTGCCTCTCTGCCTACTTGTGATCTCTGTCTGTCAAATAAATAGAATTAATAAAAGCTATTATATGATCTTTTACAAACCATTTCCTATTTTTGCATTCTCATGTGCCAAGACAGACAGGGGTTATTTAAAACCCTGAAGAGAGTGCTCTTGCTTTTAAATTGCCTGTAACCTTCGTGTAATAGATTTATGATTGATAATAGATTTAGTTAAAATATAACTATTTAAAATATTTACTCTCAGTAAACGATTTCAACCTATGCTCATTTAAGTAACTTGGTGCATAATCCCTTTTCTATTAAACCATAGTGCAAGGACCAATGCCGCGTTCCCGAGAGAACCCCAATCTATTTTTCTAGAATGGCTGTATGCTATATATGGCGTCCTGTTTTCACTCCCTTTGTGGAGCACCTACCCTGGAGGTCATGTAATAACCAATGACCAAAAAAACAAACCAAAAACCCAAACATCCAGGTTGAAGTGCCATCCCTGCCTGGAGTGGAGGAGACTGCTCAGACAGATCCCAGGCAGGCATCTCAGCCCAGGCCTGTGCTGGGGAAGCTGCTTCCTGGCTTTGGGCGCAAACTGGAAGCCAGCAAACTGACCCAAGAGTGCAGCCGGCGTTTAGGACTGATGATCTTTTGGCAGCCAGGCTGCGCGTGGACACCCGCTCAGGGAGCAGGCTAGGCGGCTGCCCAGCGCAGGCGCTGGCAATGCAGCAGCATGCCAGGGCTTAGCCCCGCACCCCAGCATGGGCTCCGGCCTCAGAAGTGAGGGGGCGGGGCCAGCGCAGAGAAGGATCTTTGCTAATTTCCAAAGCTGGAAGTGAGCTCTCAGAGGACTCAGGAGGGAGGGGGGCGGGGGCGGGGGCGGGTCGGCGGCGGCCGGGAGAAGGGGCTTTGCTAATTGCCCAGCCGGGAAGGAGGGGCGCACAGCGCCAGGGTGCTGTACTGCAGCCCATTCGGGACTGCAGGACCCACCATACTCGCTGCCCCTGCACTCTCATGCTCCAACCTAGCCCGTGAGGCCACGGTGTCCTGTTCCCCTTCCCGCTGCCTGCTGCCCCTCCCGCCCAATGGCTTCACTGGAGGACCCTCTGCTCACAGGTAAAGTGACACCACGACAGGCCCTCACCTGAAGCAGAAAACGCAGTGCAGGAGCTGGGCGCAGCCTCCCGCCAACCCCAGGGCACCAGGACCACCCCAGACGCTGCGCCACACCCTGTCCGCAGGGGGTCAGGCCGCGACAGCGCCACAGGAGGTACCCCCCCCTGCCAGCGGGCAGGCTAGCCCCCATAGTTCTGCACGCCCACGCGCTTTTCAGAGCCTCCTGCCATTCCCAGGGCACCCAGAACCCAGAGAGTGAGGCCTTGGGTGTTCTCTAGTGACAGATTCAAGGCAATTTTTCGACTTTGGGACTCAGAGTTAACATAGTTTTCATTTGTGATTATTATTTTTGTGTGGGGGCTGTCGCTTTTCTTTTGACCTATGCTTGTTTTCACTCCCGGTTCTGAAGAAGCCCCTAAATCCTAACCCTTTGAGGACTCAGAAAGCTCTCAGAGCAGCAGTGCTGGGGGACAGTGTGGACACATGGTTTGGTTTCTCCTCTGGCCTGCTTCTGTGGCAGCCCCGCTCTGTCCTCCTCAGACTTCAGAGCAATATCTGAACAAGTGGAGAAGCGACCAGGGGGTCAGGAAGGTGGCCACCGAAGAGTGACTTCTCTGGAGGGTGGCTGAGCTAGCAAGTGAGCATGTTAGTCCAGCTCTGCCTGCATTCAGTATGGAGCTGAACAGGGGCCAGGGAAGGGGAGGAGGAGCAGAGAGCAGGGACAAAGGGACCAAAGAGGAGATTCAGATGAAGGGAAGTAATGGGGAGGAAAGAGAAGAAACTCTAGAAGACAGGTATGTAGAAAGGAAAAGGGATGAAGTGGGCATTGGGAAAGGGCACCACCAGGGAAGGAGAGAGGGGAAGAAAAGAGGGAGGAAAGAGGAAAGGGGAAAGGGAGAAGGGAGGAGTCAGCATGCCAGGGCTCCCCCTGCATCTGAAGAAGAGGTGGCTGGTCCAGCTTGTCAAACAGGGTGCTCACTATTTGGCCCCAGTTTCTGCTCCCAGTGCTACTGGGCTTTTCAAGGAAGGCAGGCTGTCCCTTGGGACCTACTGGAGCCCACTGGAGCCCACAGGAGGGTGGGAGAGGTAAGATGCCACCAGGTCCTGTCCTGAGCTTCTCCCAGCCACGAGCCTCACCACATGGTGCAAGAGGGACCCCAGAACAAAGGACGGACACAGGCCAGCATGTCTGCTGGTGGCCCTGGGCACTTAGCTCATCGCAGTGAACCACACGGCCTCCTCAACCCACGCTTTCAAAGCCTCCTTCTTCGCTTCTGGCTTTCATGTCTGTAGGAACATGAGCCAGATCTAACTCATCTGGGACAGACAATTCTGACTCACCCCGTGTCAGATTTTTATGAGTGGCTGTGATAGAGTAAGATAGCAATGCTCCAACAAACGGACTGTTTCCTCCCACTTGACCTCAACAGTCTTATACATTTTCTTAGCAAAAACATCTTGTCTCCTTCCATTAAGCTCATAACGTGGTCTAATAGTATACATGCGCCTTTGGTAGATGCGAAGCGATACAGAGGTCCTTTTTTTTTTTAATTTTACAAGGTAAAGTCAGTGAACATATCCAACTTGACGAATACGTCTCTGAAATGTCAATCCAGGCAAAGCTTTTTCTGCCTACAGTTTGGAGCCTACGTGGTGACATTTTTAAAATGCTTTCAGTCCCTCAGTGAGGCTCTTAGAAGCTAGCCAGGGCTTACTACGTGCCAGGCACTGTGTCAGGTGTTGGAGCTAAAGGGAAGGAGAGCTTGGAGGCTGGCTGGGGAGGGACATCCATGACACAAGCACAGCTAGAAACGGAGGCCAATGCTAGAAAAGAGAGAGCAGGCTGCATGGAGAGTGTGTACCATGGGGCTTGTGAGCTCACGAATAAGTGGGAGTAACTGGAGTGGGGAGATGGGGGAGAGAAGAGGGTCTTCCCATCAATGGGAATCACCTGTGCTTGGAGGCAGGTGCCATGAGAGGTCTCCACAGGAAGAAGGAGGCAGTGTGGTTGAAGGGCAGAGAGATGGGGCAGAACAGGCATCAGTCAGTTGGAGGGGTATGAATAGACTGATGGGAGGATTATGGGTGCCTTTGGAGGACTGAGAATTTGTTAGAAGATCAGTGCAGATTTCTATGGAGACAAATGCCAGGAACTGATAGGTCTTTGAAAGGTCACTCTGGCTGCCTTTTGGCAAAGGGGTTGGTAAAAGGCACTTGCAGGTGTGAACACACCAGGTGGGAGGTGAGTGCAGGAAATCGGGTGAGGGAGCATGGGAACTTGGTCCCGGGGTATATAAGGGAGAATAGCCTTTAAGGAGTTCCACAAATTGGCACCAGCTGTGGCTTCATTACAGAGCTGGAAGGGGGAGGTGGGTGTGTCCTGGAGGTTACAGAAATTACATGAGAAAGGGAAGTCTTTTTAGATCTCTTTTTCAACTAGAGGAACTCTCACCTTATTGATAGAATTCCAGAGTGGGAACCAATGATATGAGGACATCTTTGAAATGTCTGAATATGTTCTTCGACATCTTTGCAAGTGACGAGGAGACCTTGACCTTAGGAGGCCTTGGCCCTCTTTGTAGCCAGAAAGATTTCACCTACAGATTTGGGTTCTCCCTTTTAAAGTCAAGGAGTCAGTCCTTCCAAAGGACACCTCCTATCATTTTACCCTCTCATCATACCTCACGTGCTGGCATCTCCAAGACCCTCTGTTCCAGGTTGAGAGTATCCACTTTGGCCGGGCTGGTCTTGCCAAGAACACCACCACAGGAAATCTAGAGCCTGTAGTGCTATTAATAACATCATCTAAGACTGTGTTTGCTGCCCTCTTGGCCTCTTCCCACCATGACTCACTGAAGCTTTTTACACATTGTATCCATTATGCTATAGTTCCCAAAGCTCATCTTCTCTAGTGCCATTAGTTTTTAGGGGACCAGGCAAACCTTAAACTTGTCCCCCTTAATTGGATCCCTGTGCCCCCACACTCTCTTTGAATGCCTTTCACCATGATTCTTGAATGAGATCTGAGACCACTGCTGGTACCTAACACTTCTTGGCACCTTGTCTGCTAGGTTCTTGGAAGAGGAGGTGGCTATGGAGGTGAGTGGGGATGGGAGTGGGAGGATTTCTCCCTTCACTTCCCTTTTTGTGTTTTCAAATAATGGGTTTTGAGGGGGAGGGAAAGGTTAACCAGACCATTTATTTTCCATCTCCCATCGATAAAATGTCACACAGGAGAGAGGTGGCAGAAACGCACTTTCAGGTTAATTTTTTTACAAGGAAGATTGACTTATGAACCTACTTTGTTATTTCCTTTCATTCAATTTCCCTGTACCTCCTTTTCTATGAAGTGTAACGGTAACCCATTATTATTTTTATTGTTGGCACGTGCTTTGTGAACCATAAAGTGTACGCTATAAATGGGAGCGCTTTTCTTTTTTTTTTTTTTGTAGTTTACGAAAAACTAATATTTTTTAAATTAATTTTTTATTTATTTTCAGCATAACAGTATTCATTCTTTTTGCACCACACCCAGTGCTCCATGCAAGCAGTGCCCTCTATGATACCCAACACCTGGTACCCCAACCTCCAAATCCCCCGCCCCTTCAAAACCCTCAGATTGTTTTTCAGAGTCCATAGTCTCTCATGATTCAGCTCCCCTTCCAATTTCCCCCACCTCCCTTCTCGTCTCTAACTCCCCATGTCCATGAAAAACTAATTTAAAAACATTCATCCACCAGAGTACCCAAAGGGCTCCCATATAAACTATCTGTCGTTACATTATGTCCCGATGTGGAGCTCGATCCCAGGATCCTGAGATCATGACCTGAACTGAAGGCAGAGGCTTTAACACACTGAGCCACCAGCCCCAATGTATTCTCTTCAGTACCAGAATTTGTAACCAATTGACAGATGAAAAAGGAGGCAGTCAAGTGAAAATCAATAGGTCTTAGACCTGCAAGAAATTTGAATTAGATGAATTCAGCTACTCAGGCACTGTTTCACATTTTCAGATCTCTGCAGAAAAGGAGTTAACCTTTTTACAGCATGTAAAAGAGAAGACTATAACACATACTATGTGTAAGCATGTAAATATCAAAAAATATCCCATTAGTTGCTAAGACACACAGGGCCTATATTTTCTCTCAAATTCATGAATATGTAGGAGCAATAAGTGAGAAGTGAATGTATACTCTTCACTTCGAAGTCTTTTAGAAATCTAAAATATGACTTTCTATGGTTTGTGTCTCTGTATTCCTTTATTGCCAGTTTGAACAAATCCACATGCTTTGATTCAAAGGTAATAAATTCCTCTTATTTGGAAACATGATGTTTATTTTTATTCTCTCACCCTTAGCAGGTGGTTTCATTTTAGCACACTTCAGAGTTATAATTTCATGCTTATTAAAAACATTTATTATGATCTACATAGATGAATGAAACTTTTATTTTATTAAATTATTTGACAAAAAATATGTTATTTTTAAAAATGTATTTCCTTTAGGGTTATTTTAGAGCGTTCAGAGAGGATCTAGGAGTGTGGTATTATGTAGTTTTTAAGTAGGTATGAAATGGTTATTTATAGGATTGTTTCTTTAAGGCTTATGTATATTGTCCATTATATGCTATAAAATATTTTGAAAGTAAATTTAAGGTATGTTTTACATAGTTTATTTTTTGGAAATAAATATTGAAATGACTTGTGAAATTCAGTATATTCTCAACATTAATTTATTTTGAAATTTACCAGTTGTCTACTGAACTATTATATGGCAGATATTACTTCAGACTACACTGGTAAATGAAATACTTGGCTTTGTAGAACTTTTATTTTAATGGGTGAGACAATTCAAAGCTATAAACCTTAATAAAAATTGCATAGTACATTCAAAAAGGATGAGTACAATGGGGAAAAAGAAAAACTCGATCAGGGTGAGAAAAATCAAGGTTGCTAGGCAGGGGATGGGGAGTTAAAATTTTTAATAGGAAGATCAGGGTAGTTACAATGAAGCTGACAATTGAACAAAGGTATGGAAAGGTGATGAATTTGCGCAGAACTATCAGCAATAAGGTCACTCCAGACAAAGGAATTGGCTATCTTGAAGGCCATAAGGTTGGATCATGCCTGGCATATCTGAGGAATAGCAAGGAGGCCACTGTGAGTGACTGAAGAGTAGCAGGGAAAGAGGTCACAGAGGTTAAATGAGTGGCTAGATCATGCAAAAGCTTAGAAGTCATTGTAAAACTCTGGCTTTTATATTTGGAAACTTACTGTGTGATAGAATTTCTGCTAATAACTGAGAGTTCAATTGTCCATAAAATTTCAAGGACTCTTATTCTAGTAAGACAGAATGAAGAGAAAGAGTTCATATTTTCACATGGTGTAACAAATGCTCAGAGATGCAAGTGTAGGAAGCTATAGGATCACAGAAGAAGGCCCTAAAATCACACCAATATATTTGATGACTGTGACTATATATAAATTTGTATTTTCTAGATTTTTTATAGTCATGGAATCACACTGTATATACTATTCATTGCCTGGCTTTTCTTTTCTCAGCATCATTACTTTGAGAATCTCCAATTGTAAATAGTTCATTTTGATGTTGAATAGTAATCTCTTTAATGAATAGATCATAATTTTTCTTTGCTCTATGGATGGACATTGATGAACATTTCCACTGTTTTCAATTCTTAAAAATAAAGCTGATATGAAATTCATATACAAGTCCCTGTATGAACATAGGGCTTGTTTCTCTTGGTTAAATGCCTAGAAGTAAAATGGCTATTTTTGTAACTGCAACATATTTTGCATTTAAAAAAATTTTCAAACTATTTTCCAAAGTGGTTGTATCATGATATATGCCAACAACAGTTTAGATTTTTTGTTGCTTCTCAATCTAGCTCAGACCAAGTACAATTAGCCTTTATAATTTTAGCCATTCTAATAGATATGTAAGCATGTCTCATTATGATTTTAATTTGTATTTCTTTAATGTCTAAATGTTGAGAAATTTGTCATGTGCCTATAAGCCATCCATATACTTTTGGTGACATGTCTCTTCCATTATTTCCTTCACATGTAAAATTGGATACTCTGTTTGGTTATTAGTAAGGTTTTTTATTTTTATTCATTTTTAAATAATCAGAGTAGATGTCCATTATCAGATATGTAATTTGCAAATCCCTTCTCCATCTTTACGGATTCTCAATGGAGCTTTGATAGCTGTGTCTTTCAAGAAATATGCTACTTCTTTCCTGGTACACGGAGGTATGACTAGAACATTATCAATGTTGACCTTTGCAAAGAAAATCATGGCTTAAGATATATGTAGTCTGCAGTTGTTGGGAGTGTTCACCATCCTTGCCTCTAACTCATCTCTCACTGCCCACACATTCAGATATAGGGGAATATTGATTGACAAAATATTAATTGCCAAATAACACTAGTTAGAGAATAAGAAAAATGCAGGCACCTGATTATATAATATTACATAAATAAAATGTGTTTTTATAAGTGCTATTGGAAGTAAATTCCTCAATACTTTAATCACACAGAATGATGGAATCCTAGATTTTTTTTTCTTGTATTTACTAAGAAAATGATCATGCCTCAAGTATATTAAAATGGTATAGGGAAAATTAAAAATTGTTTTAAGATGATTTGCGTGTGTTGTTCGTATGTGAGAGAGAAAGTGAGAGAGAAAGATAAAGAAAAAGAGAAAGGGAAAGACAGAGAGGTGGCTGCAGTGAATTGATGAGTTGGAGGATAGATTTTAAAGTTTTGTCTTTTGCTTTCTACATTTCTTTTTCCTTAGGTACAAGAGAACAATCAGTAATATCTCAGAAGCCTGCTGGTAACATCAGCAGAAAGAATTAGAGGTTCCCAGAAAATTAAGATGACATATAGTTTTCCTGACATAAGAAAATCATTTTTTGTCCCCAGCTATTTTCAATGATCTATACCCCACCTGTGTACTTGCCCAAGCACACTTCTTCCAAAACTTCCTGGGAGGTTCTTAAAAAGAAATGCAAAAACCTCACTCCTTAAGGATTTTGAGGGAACAAGGCAATGGGAAAACTAACAGTCACCACCAGACCAGGAAATAGCCTAAGCTATTGAGACAATAAATCAGTGGTAAAACTCCTAGTGCTATTTCAAAAGCAATCAAGGCCTTGCATTCCTTGTCCCAGAAAATGAGCCCAAGACCCCATCTAGTTTCTATCTGCTCTTGAAGCCTGCAGAGTCCCTTTCCCTTGTCCAACAGTTACCTCTGCTTTATTCTAACGTTGAAGTTTCTGCCCTCGGTGGAATACAAGCTTCATTCAGGTGAACATGCAATACATATTGCACAAATACATATGTGGATGTGCATGCATCCACAACCTTATGACCAACCATACACGGGATAATAAAACTCTCCCTTCTGAGTATTCATCTTAAATACTAAATAAAAATCTCTCTCCTGTTCAAACAGTCAAGGCTTTGGAACTTATTCCCTGTGATCTCCTTGTATGTTGTAAACAAAGATTCCTTTGTTTGACAACTCCACCTGTTTCTGTGATTCACCAAAGACTGACCTCAGTTAGTTCAGTTACTGTAATGGCTTTCACTACTCTGATTCTACCTCTGCAAGTCTCCAAATTTAACTATTTTTTCTCCCAATTCTGCATGTTCTTGGCTTTAAACTGCAACTCTGAAGAGAAGATTTGCTTGTTTAAAAAAAAAAATCAAGAAAAGGTAGTAGTAGTTAACATTGTTACTTTGAACTTCCTGCCCTAAGGGGCTCTCCTGTTCTTTCTCTTTGACTTCCTGGACTAAAACGACAGAAATTTGGCAATACATCACTCCCCAATCCAGATTACTGCCAGAACAGTTTATACTCTTAGAAAAATATTAGTTTAAAAGATCACATAATTAAATACTTAAGCATGTAGTGTAATATAGTGGTTTACAAGAAATATATTTTGGTCATCTGAATATTTGGTTTTCAACTATGGCTACTGACTCACAGCTCCTAAAACTCTTGGGATTTCCTGTGATAAGGGTGAGAGAGGTGTGTTTTGTTCTGTTAATGAAGTGACCTTCAGACCTCACTCAAGGCAAGGGCTGTTTGCCTGAAGGACCAACCACTTGGTGAAAGCCTTCACAACTTTTTGCCTCCCCTTCCTCCCAATACAGGATTATCTGGGGAGGGAAGAGGATCTGGAGATTAGATCAGCAAATGACAATTATTTAGTCAGTCATGACTATGTCATGAAGCCTCCACAGAAAAGCTGAAAGGACTGGGTTCAGAAAGCTTTTAGTTTGTTAAATGTATGAAAAGGCAGGAAGAGTGGCAGTCTTACAGAAGGTAATAGAAGCTCTGTGCCCATTCTCCATACCTTGCCCTGTGCACTTCTTTATCTATCTATTGATTTAAATCTTCTATTTTATCTTTTAATAAGCTGGCAAACATAAAGTAAGTATTTTTCTGAGTTTTGTGAGTCCCTGTAGCAAATTAAAAGAACGTAAGAAGTAGGCCACTGGGACCTCCAACCTGTAGTTGCTCAGTCACAAGCACAGGTAATAACCTGG
Source organism: Mustela nivalis (assembly GCF_964662115.1). NCBI lineage: Eukaryota > Metazoa > Chordata > Mammalia > Carnivora > Mustelidae > Mustela > Mustela nivalis. The sequence goes on from NW_028136528.1 coordinate 1,722,999, forward strand.
GGCCTACAGTGAGACTGGCATCTGAGGTGGGGTTGGAGATAGTCTTGGAGGACTGATCCCTTAACTGATGAAATCTTACACTATGTTCAGGTAGATAGTGTCAGAATTTAGTTGAATTCTTGGAGATCCTGCTGTTGTCTTAAAATTATTTGGCATTGTTGGTATGATGTCCTAAAACCCAAAAAGATATAGCTACCTCAAAATAAGAATACGGTTGACAGCTTATATATAATAAGTGAGTATTTCAGGGATTTAAAATATACCCAATAAATAATGTAAGGAAATAAGGAAAGATTTTGAAATAAAAACAAGAATAAGAACCTAGTGGTACTAATAGATTAAATATATGTAATCTAGTTGAATTAAGAATACAATGGATAGAATACGTAATGGATTCAATAGAGATAAGAAGTCACTTAAGGATATAGTCATCTGGATACCAGCAAAGCATTAAAATTATCAATATAAAAGAGGTGTAAGATGTAGGTGATGTGTGTGGAACAAAAGCTAGAGAAGAAATTAGATTTCCTTACTACTCATAGCCTGTTGACAAGTCCTTGAAGCTCCTCTGGGGACTCAGCTGCTTCCATGTGGACACATCCACTCAGGGCAAAAAGCATTCTTAGTCCACCCCCCAGGATACTGAAAATCTACTTTCACATGTAAAAATTACTTTGGAAACTTCTTTATCTCTACTCCCCACCCCTGCCCTCAAGATATACATTGGCAATCATCTCCCAAGCATATACCCACTGATACACATCAGAAGAGTCTCTTCCCTGAGTTTTTACTAAATAGTAATAAATGACCTTTCCCTAACAATAGCTAGCCCCCTCAAGGTCCTGGAAACCTTGTTTATAAAATACCTTGGAGGCTTGTGCTATCCCTAACCTCCTCCCAAATTGAAAGTATATAATCAGCCACTCTTCATGACCCTCTCTCTCTACTCCAAATAAATAAATAAGTATTTTTAAATAAAATAAAATAAATGACTTTTTTTAAATGAAAGAAGAAAAAGGAAAGAAATATTTGAATATTAATGTACATCTATTTCTCAAGCATAAAATAGTCAAGACACTGGATTAAAACTTACATACAAGAAAAGAAAGAAAATATTCATAACTAGAGTTGACTCTATGAATCCCAAACTAGGGCATACATACCAAAGACACACAAAAAAAATCACAAGTGTTAGAGAGAAAAAAAAATAATTCATTAATAAAGAAACAAGAATCAGACTGACAGAAATTTTTTAAATAACATCAGATATAAAAAAGAATGAAGTAATAGCTTTATTATCTTGAAAAAAATCACAAATGGAAACATTTAGATCCTTATAAAATGTCATTGGCATAGGAAGGCATAATAAAAAAATATTTTCAGGAATACAGACCACAGATAATTTGCCTTAATTTGTGTAGGCAGCACTTAAATACTAATATTATTTTAACAGTTAAAATATACTCTATGATCTTTGAGGTTGGGGAAAAGAGGATGACCAAGTCATCTTGAAATAATTCAGTTTTATGAAAAAAGTAAAAAGATCAAAAAAAAGACTTGTAGAAAAGAGAGATAAAACATATGCATAATAAAAATAAATAAATAAATAAACAGCTGGAGTGCCTGGGTGACTTAGTCGGTTCAAGTGTCTGCCTTCAGCTCAGGTGATGATCCCAGGGTCCTGGTATTGAGCCCTGCATCAGGCTCCCTGCTCAGTGGAGAGTCTGCTTCTCCCTCCCATTGAGAAAGAAAATTTGACTTATTTATTTGAGAGAGATAATCTTTAAATTTTACTTATTTATTTGAGAGAGAGTGAGAAAAGAAAAACATGCACACAGCAGAGGGAATAACAGAGGGAGAGGGAGAAGCACGCCACTGAGCAGGGAACCCCCTGCGGGGCTCTATCCCAGGACCCGGGTATTATGACCTGAGCTATAGGTAGACACTTAACTCAGGTACCCCAATAAATACAATCTTTAAAAAAAAATAAATAATAATAAAAATAAATAATATTTCAGATAGTATGATTTTTTTAATGTAAGACTTGGTATAAAAACAGGATGACATACTTGTCTAATTATAGCAAAAGACTTTGATAAGTTTAGATGCAGTAGTACATAAAAAATTTAACTTCTTTCATTAACTGATAATTTAATTAGATTAAATTAAGAGACATCAAAATTTAGAGAATCTAATAGTCCTGATCTATTAATAAATGTAGCCATCCTAACCCCAAAACAAGAGTCTTCAGTAAGTATATAAGCATAAGTTGAACATTTACACAAACAGGCCATTATTTAGGCCAGAAGTCTATGCCAATAAATTCCTAGAGTTAAATATCAGGCTATATTTTCCAAGAATAAGGCAATAAAATTAGAAAACAATGACCAAAATATTAAATTCATATAATTGGAAGTTAACATCATACCTAAAAAGAAATAATACAGCTAATTCAGAAATTTTTAGAATTACAGTACTTTGGTAATATCAACTCTCAAAATGAGTAACGGACAGGTGGGGCTAGCAAGAGACTCGTGGGAGGATTAAATCATGGGCCCCTGTATCTCAGGTGCAGTAGAAGCAGTGGATTTGGAATTTCAGTTTTTCCACAACGTTCCACCACAAGCTGGTTAGAACTGTGCAAAAGCAGGAAGGGAAGCCCCAGTAAAGTGGACTGGGGATGCCAGAAGGGGAGGCTGGAAGGGGGCGCCTGGTGCTCAGTGCCCATTACAGACCCCACATTGCAATCCCCCACAGGAGAGACTCACCAATTTTAGGCCCCACAGGGGAAGCTGGAGGTTCATCTCCTGACTTTTTGTAGGAGCTTTGCAGCTCAGCTGGTGAGAATTCTCCATCACCCTGCCTTTCTCCAAGGGACTTTCCTTCAAGCACCCTTCCCAACTTCTTCCTCCTCCATGAAATAATGTTCCTCTCCTTTGTTTCTCGCACTTGCCTGTGATGGGACCTTAGCTTGCTCAGCCCAGACTGCCATTCTCTGCTCTTCCCAATTAAACCCATGCTGCTGGTCAAATAACTGGCAGATTAAGTTTAAGGCCAATCGAACTAATAAATTCAAGAACTTGCAAGGAACAAAATCAATATGCACAAATTAGTGGCACTCCTAGGTGCTCGGAAGGACCCATCAGAAAGAGACTGCTGAGAACGATCTCATTTACACCTGCATCCAAGATAGCAAGATACCCAGGAGGCCCCTGAACCAAGAAAGTGACAGCCCTGCAACAATGACGACAGACAGGGAGGGGTACACACGGAGATGGGGAGGCATTGGGCTCAGGGAAGAACCCACACTGGGAAAATACCTACTCTCCCCAAAACCGGCTACAGAGTCCTCACTTTGGCTCCCGAATTTCCGGACTAGGCGCAAGCCTGGAGTGGGTGTGGACACGGGAAGGACCCCGCAGGGCTGAGGTGGGGAGAGCACGAGCACCAAAGCAGGGGGACGCTCCCTGACTGCAGACCATCTGAGGAGCCCAAGAAACCGAATCCGCGAGCACACAAACACAGACAAGGACCAAGGATCACCCGAGCCCAGAAAGGGGGGACCCCACAGCCCCGCGCACAGCACAGCAGGAGGCCACGTCTCCTCACACAAAACGACGGAAGCCCCAGTGTCTAAACAGGGCGCCCTTTCTCTGTGGGGTCCTGAGACCACGAACCCCTTGACAGTCCACTAAGGGACTTCTCCTCACCTCCTCCAGCGTCTGGTCCTTAGGAGGTTGGACTGCTGCCAGTGTGGGCGCGTCCTCCACAACGGGTCCGGTCAGTGTGGATGCAGAGCCACACCCTCCTCAGCTTGTCCTGTCAGGGTGGGAGGCGCCCCACATTCTCCAGAAGTCTCCACAGTGGGTCCTGAAAAGGCAGGGCTCAGGTCTCAGCTGTGGCTGTGCAGCCTGGGCTCAGGGCGGGTGCTGGGGTCTGGCACCCTCTGCAGGCGGTGCAAGGCAGTGCAGGACTGTGGGAGCTCACCCTTCAGTGGAAGGTCCTGCTCCCTCCCCGGGTCCAGCTGATGCCATTTTATTCCGGAAATTCAAGCTGCATGGAGCCCAATACCCCCCAACTTCCCCCCAAATAGCTAAGGAACAATGAATTGGAAACAATGTGGAATTACAACAGTCCTTGACCCAAACAGTGTCACTGAACATGGCCCTGATGCAGACCCACACTCTGACCTCAACTTGGTCTCAAGCCTGGACCCTACCCTAATCCAAGACCCTAACCCTAGCCCCCAAACCAAACAATGTTCACAAGAATCAAGAGGTACAAACTGCAAATATCCATCAATGGCAAGTGCATAAGCAAAGTGTGGTGAAGGGTTTGAATTTGGGTTCAGGTTCAGGTTTTAGTCAGAGTTCTAATCAGGCTTTGGGTTTAGTGTTAGGGTGAGGGTTTAGAGTGAAGGACAAGGGAACAGAGTTATAGTTTAGGGCTTTAAGTTTATGATTTAGGCTTTAAGACTCAGGGCTTATGGGATAAAGTTCAAGGTCAAATTTGGGGTTTGACTTCATGCTGAGATTTGGGTTCAGGTTTCATGACTTGGAGGTCTGGTTTAGGGTTTGGGTTCTTGGTTCAGGGCTTGGATCCAGGGCTCAGGTACAGGCTTTGGGTTCCATTCCAGGTTTGGGATTCAGGGTTCTAGTTTGGGCTTTAAGGTCAGCTTAGGTTTCAGTGTTGGTAGGGTTTAAGGTTAGTTTAGGGATGACACATTTTCTTCAGTTGTCATCATGGACAAAATAATTCTATCTGAAGTTTCTAAGTCAGAAATGTATTTCATCTGGGGGCGCCTGGGTGGCTCCGTGTGTTAAGCCTCTGCCTTGGGCTCAGGTCATGATCTCAGGGTCCTGGGATCGAGCCCTTCATCAGGCTCTCTGCTTGGCGGGGAGCCTGCTTCCCCATCTTTCTCTCTGCCTGCCTCTCTGCCTACTTGTGATCTCTGTCTGTCAAATAAATAGAATTAGTAAAAGCTATTATATGATCTTTTACAAACCATTTCCTATCTTTGCCTTCTCATGTGCCAAGACAGACAGGGATTATTTAAAACCCTGAAGAGAGTGCTCTTGCTTTTAAATTGCCTGTAACCTTCGTGTAATAGATTTATGATTGATGATAGATTTAGTTAAAATATAACTATTTAAAATATTTACTCTCAGTAAACGATTTCAACCTATGCTCATTTAAGTAACTTGGTGCATAATCCCTTTTCTATTAAACCATAGTGCAAGGACCAATGCCGCGTTTCCGAGAGAACCACAAGCTATTTTTCTAGAATGGCCATATGCATATATATCAGGCGTCCTGTTTTCACTCCCTTTGTGGAGCACCTACCCTGGAGGTCATGTAATAACCAATGACCAAAAAAACAAACCAAAAACCCAAACATCCAGGTTGAAGTGCCATCCCTGCCTGGAGTGGAGGAGACTGCTCAGACAGATCCCAGGCAGGCATCTCAGCCCAGGCCTGTGCTGGGGAAGCTGGTTCCTGGCTTTGGGCGCAAACTGGAAGCCAGCAAACTGACCCAAGAGTGCAGCTGGCCTTTAGGACTGATGATCTTTTCGCAGCCAGGCTGCCCGTGGACACCCGCTCAGAAAGCCAGGCTATGAGTCTGCCCAGCGCAGGCGCTGGCAATGGGGCAGCATGCTAGGGCATAGCCCTGCACCCCAGCCAGGGCTCAGGCCCCTGGAGTGAGGGGGCAGGGCCGGCGCAGAGAAGGGTCTTTGCTAATTTCCAAAGCTGGACGTGAGCTCTCAGAGGACTCAGGAGGGAGGGGGGCAGGGGCGGGGCGGGGGGGGCCAGGAGAAGGGGCTTTGCTAATTGCCCAGGCGGGAAGGAGGGGCACACAGCTCCAGGGTGCTGTACTGCAGCCCATTCGGGACTGCAGGACCCACCATACTCGCTGCCCCTGTGCTCCCACGCTCCAGCTTAGCCCCAGAGGCTACGGTGTCCCGTTCTCATTCCTGCTGCCTGCTGCCCCTCCCTGCCCCATGGCTTCTCTGGAGGACCCTCTGCTCACAGGTAAAGTGACACCTCGACGTGCCCTCACCTGAAGCAGAAAACGCAGGACAGGAGCGGGGGGGGGGGGGGGGTGGAGTGGTCGGGGCCCAGGCTTCCGGCAACCCCAGGGCACCAGGACCACCCAGGACGCCGCGCCACACCCCCTACGCAGGGGGTCGTGCCAGGACAGCGCCACAGGAGGTACCCCCCCCCTGCCAGCAGGCAGGCTAGCCCTCATAGTTCGGCACCCCCACGTGCAGGTCAGAGCCTCCTGCCATTCCCAGGGCACCCAGAACCCAGAGAGTGAGGCCTTGGGTGCTTTCTAGTGACAGATTCAAGGCAATTCTTCGACTTTGGGACTTCAGAGTAAACATAGTTTTCATTTGTGATTATTATTTTTGTGTGGGGGCCGTCGCTTTTCTTTTGACTATGCTTGTTTTCACTCCCAGTTCTGAAGAAGCCCCTAAATCCTAACCCTGTTGAGGACTCCGAAAGCTCTCAGAGCAGCAGTGCTGGGGGACAGTGTGGACACATGGTTTGGTTTCTCCTCTGGCCTGCTTCTGTGGCAGCCCCGCTCTGTCCTCCTCAGACTTCAGAGCAATATCTGAACAAGTGGAGAAGCGACCAGGGGGTCAGGAAGGTGGCCACCGAAGAGTGACTTCTCTGGAGGGTGGCTGAGCAAGCAAGTGAGCATGTTAGTCCAGCTCTGCCTGCATTCAGTATGGAGCTGAACAGGGGCCAGGGAAGGGGAGGAGGAGCAGAGAGCAGGGACAAAGGGACCAAAGAGGAGATTCAGATGAAGGGAAGTAATGGGGAAGAAAGAGAAGAAACTCTAGAAGACAGGTATGTAGAAAGGAAAAGGGATGAAGTGGGCATTGGGAAAGGGCACCACCAGGGAAGGAGAGAGGGGAAGGAAAGAGGGAGGAAAGAGGAAAGGGGAAAGGGAGAAGGGAGGAGTCAGCATGCCAGGGCTCCCCCTGCATCTGAAGAAGAGGTGGCTGGTCCAGCTTGTCAAACAGGGTGCTCACTCTTTGGCCCCAGTTTCTGCTCCCAGTGCTACTGGGCTTTTCCCGGAAGGCAGGCTGTCCCTTGGGACCTACTGGAGCCCACTGGAGCCCACAGGAGGGTGGGAGAAATAAGATGCCACCGGGTCCTGTCCTGAGCTTCTCCCAGCCACCAGCCTCACCACATGGTGAAAGAGGGACCCCAGAACAAAGGACGGACACAGGCCAGCATGTCTGCTGGTGGCCCTGGGCACTTAGCTCATCGCAGTGAACCACACCGCCTCCTCAACCCACGCTTTTAAAGCCTCCTTTTTCGTTTCTGGCTTTCATGTCTGTAGGAACATGAGCCAGATCTAACTCATCTCCGACAGACAATTCTGGCTCACCCTGTGTCAGATTTTTATGAGTGGCTGTTGATAGAGTAAGATAGCAATGCTCCAACAAACGGACTGTTTCCTCCCACTTGAGCTCAACAGTCTTATACATTTTCTTAGCGAAAACATCTTGTCTCCTTCCATTAAGCTCATAACGTGGTCTAATAGTATACATGCGCCTTCCTTAGATGCGAAGCGATACAGAGGTCCTTTTTTTTTTTTTTAAATTTTACAAGGTAAAGTCAGTGAACACATCCAACTTGACCAATACGTCTCTAAAATGTCAATCCAGGCAAAGCTTTTTCTGCCTACAGTTTGGAGCCTACGTGGTGACATTTTTAAAAAGCTTTCAGTCCCTCAGTGAGGCTCTTAGAAGCTAGCCAGGCCTTACTACGTGCCAGGCACTGTGTCAGGTGTTGGAGCTAAAGGGAAGGAGAGCTTGGAGGCTGGCTGGGGAGGGACATCCATGACACAAGCACAGCTAGAAACGGAGGCCAGTGCTAGAAAAGAGAGAGCAGGCTGCATGGAGAGTGTGTACCATGGGGCTTGTGAGCTCACGAATAAGTGGGAGTAACTGGAGTGGGGAGATGGGGGAGAGAAGAGGGTCTTCCCATCAATGGGAATCACCTGTGCTTGGAGGCAGGTGCCATGAGAGGTCTCCACAGGAAGAAGGAGGCAGTGTGGTTGAAGGGCAGAGAGATGGGGCAGAACAGGCATCAGTCAGTTGGAGGGGTATGAATAGACTGATGGGAGGATTATGGGTGCCTTTGGAGGACTGAGAATTTGTTAGAAGATCAGTGCAGATTTCTATGGAGACAAATGCCAGGAACTGATAGGTCTTTGAAAGGTCACTCTGGCTGCCTTTTGGCAAAGGGGTTGGTAAAAGGCACTTGCAGGTGTGAACACACCAGGTGGGAGGTGAGTGCAGGAAATCGGGTGAGGGAGCATGGGAACTTGGTCCCGGGGTATATAAGGGAGAATAGCCTTTAAGGAGTTCCACAAATTGGCACCAGCTGTGGCTTCATTACAGAGCTGGAAGGGGGAGGTGGGTGTGTCCTGGAGGTTACAGAAATTACATGAGAAAGGGAAGTCTTTTTAGATCTCTTTTTCAACTAGAGGAACTCTCACCTTATTGATAGAATTCCAGAGTGGGAACCAATGATATGAGGACATCTTTGAAATGTCTGAATATGTTCTTCGACATCTTTGCAAGTGACGAGGAGACCTTGACCTTAGGAGGCCTTGGCCCTCTTTGTAGCCAGAAAGATTTCACCTACAGATTTGGGTTCTCCCTTTTAAAGTCAAGGAGTCAGTCCTTCCAAAGGACACCTCCTATCATTTTACCCTCTCATCATACCTCACGTGCTGGCATCTCCAAGACCCTCTGTTCCAGGTTGAGAGTATCCACTTTGGCCGGGCTGGTCTTGCCAAGAACACCACCACAGGAAATCTAGAGCCTGTAGTGCTATTAATAACATCATCTAAGACTGTGTTTGCTGCCCTCTTGGCCTCTTCCCACCATGACTCACTGAAGCTTTTTACACATTGTATCCATTAAGCTATAGTTCCCAAAGCTCATCTTCTCTAGTGCCATTAGTTTTTAGGGGACCAGGCAAACCTTAAACTTGTCCCCCCTAATTGGATCCCTGTGCCCCCACAATCTATTTGAAAGCCTTTCACCATGATTCTTGAATGAGATCTGAGACCACTGCTGGTACCTAACACTTCTTGGCACCTTGTCTGTTAGGTTCTTGGAAGAGGAGATGGCTATGGAGGTGAGTGGGAATGGGAGTGGGAGGATTTCTCCCTTCACTTCCCTTTTTGTGTTTTCAAATAATGGGTTTTGAGGGGGTGGGAAAGTTTAACCAGACCATTTATTTTCCATCTCCCATCGATAAAATGTTTACCACTCCACACTGGAAGAATTTATATCTTTCCTTTGAATCTCCAGGAAAATCTCCCAAACCCAAACCACCACCATGTGGATTCAGCCATCTTCTGATTCACCTCCAGATTGTCTCCTCCTAAATGCTCAAGCCACTGGTTAAGGGCGAAATGTTCAATGCCCAAGCAATTAAGTGGGGAACACGTTTATCTAAGCAATTGCATGCAGCTCTCTATCTGCATACAGGGGGTCTCTCCCAAGCATTTCCAACCTCAGCAAAAGAAGACAAAGCCCCAGCAGTCTGGGGTATATATCATTCATTCATTCCTGTGTTCAACACTCATGGCGGATCCCCAGCAAGACAGTGGGAGAGCAAGGACTGGAGAAATCCTGGAAGCTGAAGTCTGAGGAGGATTTCAAATTCAAGTCAGAGATGAAAGAAACATCTGGACTTGGTCCTCAGGTACATGCAGTATTCTGAACTGAGGCTAGAACCAGAGACCATTCTAATGAAAGGCCTCTACAGGTGGGCTCCAACTCAGTTTCGTGTATATTCATTCATGAAATAGCTCTTTGGGTCAACATGCAGAAGAAAACCATTTCAGAAAACTGACAATGAGGAGAGGAAAGGGAAGCCAGAAGGCTTGTGAATGGGGAGAGAGGAGGACCCAGGGCAGGAAACCAAGAATCCCTCCCTGCCCTCCTTGCTGCCAGGGAGGTCTGAGGGACTAGTTTCCACCTGGGATCCCAAGTCCAGAACAAAAGCAGCGGGGCCACGGCGGGGGAGGGAAGGGGGTCCTCAGCACGGGCGCATGGGGCTGCGGAAAGATGGGGGCTAGCGTGCCTGCTGGCGGGGGGCACCTCGCAAGGCGCTGTCCCCAGCCCGACCCCATGAGGACCCGGGTTTGGCGCAGCGTCCGGGGTGGTCCCGGTGCCCTGGGGTTCGCGGGAGGCTGGGCCTCCACACCCCCCTCTTCGCCCCCAGGTCGGGTCCGCGCTTTCTGCTCCAGGTGAGGGCGCGGCGCGGTGTCACTTTACCCCTGTGCAGAGGGTGGTCCGGAGAAGCCTTGGGGCGGGGAGGGGCACCAGGCAGCAGGAGCGGGACAGCGGAGCCTCACAGGGGAGCGTACGGGCGGCGAGTCCGGTGGGTCCTGCAGTCCCAACTGAGCCGCAGCACAGCACCGCGGCGCTGCCCGCCCCTCCTCCGCCAGCCCCTCCACCTCCTCCCAGACTCTCAGCCACATCCTCTGTGAGCTCACTTCCAGCTTAGGCAATTAGCAAAGCGCCTTCTCCCCGCCGCCCTCCACCCGCCCCCGCCCCCCTCCCTCCTGAGTCCTCCGCGAGCTCCCTTTTCGCTTTGGCAATTAGCAAAGCCCCTTCTCTGCCCCGCCCCCGCCCCCTCCCCCTCCCTCCTGAGGCCCCGCCCTGGCTGGGGCGCGGGGGAAGCCCCGGGGGCTGCAAGCTTGACCAGCGCTGGCGCTGGGCAGCCTCCTAGCCTGGCTCCTTGAGCGGGTGTCCACCCGCGGCCTGGCTGCAAAAAGATCATCAGTCCTGTTAACCCTGGCTGCACTCTTCCGTCAGTTTGCTGGCTTCCAGATTGCGCCCAAAGCCAGGAACCAGCTTCCCCAACACAGGCCTGGGCTGAGATGCCTGCCCAGGATCTGTTTGAGCAGTCTACTCATCTCCAGGCAGGGATGGCACTTCCACATGGATGTTTGGGTTTTTTTATTGTTTTTTGGTCATTGGTTATTATTACATGACCTCCAGGGTAGGTGCTCCACAAAGGGAGTGAAAACAGGATGCATGATATACCCCTCACCTCCCATGCTGTCTTTCTCTTAAATAATAAGCACTGCTGAACTATCTTAGATTCTGTACCTTCTCTCCAGCCATGAACCTATCACTGTCTTTAACTCTTGAAAACTTCATTAGACAAATTAATGTGGTGAAGGAAGCAATATGAGAAAGCCTATTAATCTGATGAGCATGGAACTGAACAAACCCTATAGATACTTCCCCTTGGATTTCTAGCCTATCAATACCTACAGTGAGTCACATACACTCAAGATTATTGTTTTTATTGTATACTTCATATATTCATTGATTTTGGACTCGTTATCATTTCGTTGAAGTGTTAAACTATGGTAATAAACAAACTTTTAATTAACTTTTCCTCCTATGATACAAATATAACTTGCACTTGAGCTTTAGCTAATTTTATGTTCTAAAATTGCCAAAACAAAATGATCAAGGTTTCTAGATTATTTACTGTATTTTCTACTATATAATATTGTTCTATCTCTTCTGTATAAAGAAAATGAATGCTTGGGGCTCTTGGGTGGCTCAGTGTGTTAAAGCCTCTGCCTTCTGCTTAGGTCATGATCCCAGAGTCCTGGGATAGAGCCCCACATCAGGCTCTCTGCTCAGCAGGGACCCTGCTTCCCTTCCTTTCTCTCTGCCTGCCTCTCTGTCTACTTGTGATCTCTGTCTGTCAAATAAATAAATAAAATCTTTAAAAAAAGAAAATGAATGCTTGATAACTAAATGAATGCTTTACTGAACAAATTAAATATGGCAATAGCATTTTATTTTATCATGCTTCACATATTAAACAATAATATTATATCACTAGTCTACAAATAATCTACTCGCATAGTCATTTGGAAGCTTTTAGCAAAAGAAGTCTTCCTCCTGATTGTAGTATAAAAGCCACAGAAATATACAGAAGACTCCTAGGATAGAAAGTTAAATCCAGTTATCCGTGATGCCTTGAGGAGGACCTGACCTATGTATGTCCTGGGATGCACTAGTAACTGTTACATGTGATAGGATTATATTTAATATATACAGTTTCATTTACTTCACAAAGGACATATAAATTTGAGAATAAAATATTTGATGAATCTATAAAGTCTATATCTATTTGTAACTAATGTGGTAGAATTAAGATGTTAATTTGAAAAAAAATTCATTGAACACATACACATATTCAATTGTTTTTATATATATAAACAGCATTATTTATTTATGTAAATAAATGCATTGTCTGTAAAATCCATTTACTTATCAATCATAAGGGTAATTTTAAGTACTAAGAATAAGAAATATGTGAAAAGATAAGTGTTCAAGAGTGCAGTTTGTGGTAATTAATACAATATGATAGGCTCATGAAAAAGATATATTACTTGAACTTAAAAGCTTCTATAATTAAGCGATGACCACTTGAAATTTGTAATTAGTCTTGCTGCAGTTTTTCCTTGCACTTATTGCCCTTCCCCAGAAGTTCATTAAGAATTTCTGTGAATGTCCTTATGTTTAATCTCATTCATAGATTCCACTGCTGCTCACAAAACAAAGCCAAAAAGAGAGGTAACTCTATGTGGCACTCCATCCACAAGCAATACATTCATAAATAATTAAAAAGCTCTCTACTTCATTTGTTACCCATTCAGCTGATAATTTAAATGAGTAACTGAGGCCATTTTATCAGCACTTTTAATAGAATGCGACTCAGAAACTTCACAGTGTTATTTAAGAAGAAATGCTCACGTGTTAAGGTTTTTATTTTTTTAAATCAACAAAATAATTTTCAAATATTAAAAGCAAATGTCTCCTTTTCCTCCAAGTTTCCTTGCTATGTCAAAGTTACAAATAAATACATTAAAATCGTATTTTGAGTAGTAGATAAAAACAAAAGTTTTGAAACTGTGGGTTCAGTGTCTGGGTTAACTTGTATAAATATCTGAACTCAATGTATTTAGACTTTATTAGATTTTTTTTAGACTATTTAAAAATACATGCTGAGATAATGACAACATTATTTTATTCATTTTAATAAATAAATTATTTTATTTAATTATGTTTAGATATTTATTTATTAAATTAATGATTTAATATTTAATAATCTAAATTTGAAATATTTTAAATTCTAAAAATATTTATTTAATTAAATTGATATATTTAATATAAATAATAAATTATTTAATCATTATAATAATTATGCAATACATTATGTATTGTGTAATAATTGCATTTTAATAAATAAATAAATGTATTATTTACATTATTTTATTTTATTTTATTTTATTTACTTGACAAAGAGAGGGAGAACGCAAGCAAAGGGAGCTGCAGGCAGAAGGAGAGGGAGAAGTAGGCTCCCAGCTGAGTAGAAAGTTCAACCTGGGGTTCCATCCCACGACCCTGGGATCACCACCTGAGTCGAAGGCAGATGCTTAACTGACTGAGCCATCCAGATGCCCAAGGCTTTGTATTCTTCGCTTCTAAATATTGATGCTCCTTCATCTCTGGAGTTAGTAAATTGATGTTGAGAATTCATATCAAAGAATTGATAGTAGCTGTTAAACAGAAACATGTAATTTAGGGGAAAAAAAAGAACAGAAGGAAGAGAAAGGCCAAAAGTCAAAAGCACATTAATATAAAATTTAATTAGATAAAAAAGCTGATATTCCTGAAGGGGGCTAATAAAAGAGCTGCAAAGAGCTGATAGGATTAGGAAAATTGTCCACTCCTGGTCATTTCATAATTTTAAACTATTCCTTATTAATAAATATACTTAGTTCCAGAAACACAAGCACATAAGAACATTTCCACCAAGTTTCCTCTAACAGCATTTACAAATTAGACGTTCAAACAATGCAGTTCATTACATGTTGCATCTGTATCTTAAAGTTTAAACACATTCTGTGACACATTTTCCAACAATTAAAATTAAAAAATATATATATACATATATATCTATGTATATATATATATACCTTATCCCTATGGAAAAAATATATATATAGAGAGAGAGAAACCTTATCCCTAAATGAAACCTTTCTTTGTTTATTAGATTAAATAGGTAAATTAGCAACAACAACAACAACAAACAGCTAATATTATAGAGGTAGGAACAATTTACCTTTTCATTCATTGCTATTTTCTAAAAATTCCTATTTTATTTTTTTCTCAAGTCTGTCATAATAATTTTCTAAATCTCCTGCCTTTTTCAATTTTTTTCTTTTAGTGGAAATCTCTATTTCATATTTATTTTCTCTTCCTCCATTCTTTGCTCTAATAATTCAATGTATTATTAGATTTTCTGTTTTTCTCTTTATCCAGATATATCTTTTCTTTCTTTCTTTCTTTTTTAAATAATTTGATTTGCTGGCATTTTACATCAGTACATGCTTTCTTATGGATGTTAGAAATGTCTGTGGAACTCCTAGAAGAATAAACTTTTTTACCTTTAAGAAGTTTACAGTCTAGAGTGCCTGGGTGGCTCAGTTGGTTAAGTGTCTTCCTTCAGCTTAGGTCATGATGCCAGGGTACTAGGATCCAGTCCTGCATCAGCTGCCTGCTCAGCAAGGAGTCTGGTTCTTCCTCTCCCTCTGCCCCTCCCTCTCTCTCTCTCTAATAAATAAATAAAATCTTTTAAAAAAAGACTTACTGAAATCTGAGACTGAATTACTAAATTCAGTCTTAATAGAAGACAGCTAAACAAAGCAATAATCACAACTGGAAAATTTAGCGAGATCATGGTTTAACATTTTTGGTTGACACAGGACCTCTTTCAGTAACAACTTTCCCTAAATATCAATTTCTTTTTAAGGCAAAAAATTTTGACAAGAAATCCAGATCCTTCTGATCATTTTCATATCAATTTAAGGTGACATCCTCAGAGTATATAATCAAATATGTAATTATTCTATCTGTTGCCTTGTATATTGCCTGTATCTTTTTCAGACTCAAAGTTCCATTGAGGTAGAATTTTTTTTTTTTAAGCAGAGATTTTTAAAGTGTTTGATATATACAAGATGCTTAATAAGTGTTTACAAAGCCTATGTATTACAGAAGCTTTAAACAGGCTTTAAAATAATGTAGGTGATATTAGTGGTCATATCAAACAATTTTTAGGTTTCAGTCATGTAAATAACTACAATTCTCAGAGACAGAGAAACATACAAATGGTCTGGGTCCAGTAGGATAATGCTAGCATGTGTTGTAAATTCTCTTATATGACCTTATTCTTGCAAGAATTGGTTATGTGGCAGAAAAAAAGGTATCACTATCTTATACTTTATTATTTAAAGAGATTTATGGAAGTCTTAATTTCTTACACTACCCCTTTGTTTCAGTGGACCCAATTTCCGTGGTAATGGTGAGAGGAAAGTAGGCAATATAGGCAGCAGCAAAAATCTCCTACAAGGCACTATAAAATAAGGCTTGTTCTAGATCATGGGTCTGTCCAAAGGGGAATGTTAAGGGGTAGAATGGATGATGGATGCATTGTGGACTTATAACTTTAAGATTAATACTGTTATGCCCCAATAATGGGTCTATGATTAAAGGAGCGAGACTGATGTAAAGCAAAGGTCAAGCAAAGCTTTATTTCATGCCAAGCATCAAGAATCTAACCAAACGTTCGGGGCCACACCTCTTATGAGAGAAGGAAACCCTTTGCTGTTTCACAGTCTAGCTTTTAAGGGCAAAGGCCATGCAGTCAGGCCTGGCCACGCACAGGTGACCAATGAGATTTTAACACACACAGGAAACTCCACAGTGAGGCTAGGTGACCAATTGAGGTTCAATTTACCCTAGTATAGACATTTGACCCAGCCTATTACACCTTGATTAGGATTGGTGCAAAAAAGGTTCCCAAAGGGCGGAGGAGTGGGGCATACTCCTTAGTATCTAGGGAGACAATATGCAAACACCGCCCCCCTCCCGCTGATTGATGTCTCCACCTGGCCTGACCCACCCTTGTATATGGGCTTTGTTACCTGGAGCTGATTTCCAGGACTTGTTTTTAAGTGAATCCCCTGGGGGAAGGGGAGCAAGGACAGTTTAAGGGTTAACCTCAATGAAAGCCTCTTGCTAAAATATAAAAATATAAAATAGGTCCTTACATTACAACAACTCAGTAGGGAAAGTCCCAGTGTGGTGATAAAAGAAGTGAGGTAACTTGCATTGCACATTTTTTTTTAAAACGTGTAAGTTGTATTTTTCCGTGCCATTACATCATACTTTATCTTCATCTCTGTCTACTAGTTTAAAACTAGTTAAACAAACTCAACAATTTTTTAAAAAATATTTTATTTATTTATTTAAGAGCAAAAGCCAGAGAGAGAGAGAGAGAGAGCATGAGCAATATGGGGCTCGATCCCAGGACTCTTGAGATCCTGATCTGAACCAAAGGCAGACACTTAACTGACTAAGCAAATGAGACTCCCACAAACTCAACAATTTTATAAAATTTTTATTTATTGGGGTGCCTGGCTGGAACAGTCAGTAAAATATATAAATCTTGATCTTGGAGTTGTACGTTTGAAATCCACCTTGGGTGTAGAGGTTTTATTTAAAAATAAAATCTTTAAAAAAATTTTTTTTCATTTTTTTATTTAAGCCATTGTATGGCAGTGTTGATCACTATATTGTACACCTGAAAGTAATATTAACCTTATTTTAACTAACTCCAATTTAAATAAAAACTTTAAAAATAAAATAAAAATAATAATCATAAAAATAAAAAAGAGGAAAAATTATTTGGCAGGCAATTTTCTTAATTGCATCATTATTTATTATTATCATAGTCTGTGTGTGTCGGTGGGAAGTGGCTGGTATTACAGTGAGTTCCATATCTGTGTTACACTGAGGTCCATGTCTGTAGTCAGTCTTTTTTTTCTTTTAGTTTATTTTCAGGGATCCAAAATTCATTGTTTATGCACCACACCCAGTGCTTCATGTAATAAATTCCCTCCTTAATACCCACCACTGGGCTCACCCAACCACCTGCCACCCTCCTCTTCAAAACCCTCAGTTTGTTTCTCAGAGTCCACAGTCTCTCATGGTTTGTCTCTCCCTCCGATTTCCCCCAGCACACTTCTCTCCATCTCCCAGTGTCCTCCACGTTATTCCTTATGTATTGATTCTTATAAGAACTTTTATTTCTTTCCCTATTCTGCTTTGCATATGCTTACCTTAGATGTTAAAATGTTATAAACCTCTCCTGCCTGGTCCATTTTCTCTCTCTTCTCTCATGATTTCTCATGCTCTCCCTGCCAACCCCACATGCCTTACAATATCTGGATATGACTAATTTCTTCCTGAGCTACTTTATTCTACTCTGCCATATGGTTGCCCTTCCCTCTTCTGTACCATAACTTCTATCCCCTGCATTTGTGCTTTAAGAATACCTAATTCTTTTCACTGCATCTGTATCTTTGAGGTCAATACTCAGTAGTGCAATTGCTAGGTCATAGGCTAGCTCTATTTTACTGGAAAGAAGGGCCATATGCACCCCAGTGTTCATAGCAGCAATGTCCACTATAGCCATTCTGTTGAAAGAGCCAAGATCCCCTTCAACAGACAAATGGATAAAGAAGATGAGATCTATGGATACAATGGAATATCACTCAGCCATCAGAAAGGATGAATACCCAACTTTTGCATCAACATGGATGGGAATGTAGGTGATTATGTTAAGTGAAATAAGTCAAGCAGTGAAAGTCAATCATCATATGGTTTCACTTATTTGTGGAACCTAAGGAATAGCATGGAGGACATTAGGAGAAGGAAAGGAAAAATGAAGTGGGGGTATTGGAAGGGGAAATGAAACATGAAAAACTATGGACTCCAAGAAACAAACTGAGGGTTTTAAAGATGAGAAGGATGTGGGGATGGGTGAGCCTGGTGATGGGTATTAAGGATTGCACATATTGCATGGGGCATTGGGTGTTTTACACAAACAATGAATCATGGAACACTACTTCAAAAACTAATGATGTATTGTATGGTAACTAACATAACATAATTAAAAAAAAAGGAGGGGGACAATACCTAACACTCAATCTTTGCTAGTTTCTTGTTTACCTCCTTTTAAGAGTAAGCTCATTAGTGTTTTTTGTTTCTTTGTTTGTTTTTGTCTCAACTAAAAGAAGAAAAATAATACACATTATTTTGAAAACTTTTTGAACAGTGTACAAACGTTAGTCAAGTCCACAATGTCTCATCTCTTCTTCCTCCTAACATGGCTAAGATGAAAAACCCTTTATCTGGGAAAAGATCATTCTCCTGCCACCTTGTGTAAGATTTTGGCTTTAGCTTAGATTATCCTTTCTTTCCTTTTCTGAAAATAAGTTGAAAATATTAATAGCCTCAGTTTCTTCTTCCAAAATATGACTGCTTCTTTACCAAGTGCAAAAGCAACCCATTTGACCATAGTAAACAGCTTGGACCTACTTTTTTTGGCTCACTGTTTTAGTGAGACAAGTGGAGTGAAGATGACACACCATTTCCAAATGTATTAATAATTGGTAGACCATACTTATAAATTGAAGTTTTGTTGCCATTAAACTATGACCAGACTCGCTATAATTACAGAGGTAAATTCTTTATATTTACTATATTTGAAATTACCATATAATACCAAAATAAAATTATGATTATGTGAAGAGTCTGTAATATTAAGAAGATGACTTTGAAATGATTGCTTATCTAAATGAAATTTCCCATTTTATAATCTTGTATAAGCTTTCGTTGTCATTTCCTATTTAAAATCTATTAGAAGGCACTCTTATTTTCCCTTAAGTGGGAAGTCAAATGTGGAACAAATTCATCCCAAAGGAACTGATTCTATATTCCACTGAAGACCAGGTGGCTTCCATGTGGCATTTTGCCTCTTGCATATTGTTCATCTCCTACAACAAATGGGGGTATGCTCTTTAGTAAACTAATTCAACTCAATTAGAGGCATTGTCTTCAAGGGATAACATCATAGAGACTAGAATCAGAATCATACTTTTGGGAAAATTGGGCCCAGGATTTTTGTTTTGTTTTGCTTTGTTTTAAGTTTTTATTTATTTATTTGACAGGCAGAGACCACAAGTAGGCAAAGAGGCAGAGGGTGGGGGGGAAGCAGGCTCCCTGCTGAACAGAGAGCCTGATGCCGAGCTTGATCCCAGGATCCTGAGATCATGGCCTGAGCCGAAGGCAGAGGCTTAACCCACTGAGCTACCCAGGGGCCCCTGGGCCCAGGTTTTGATGGCTTCTTTCCTCAATCTTATAAAACCTATTTGAACTCTACTGGATGCCAGAACTGCTTAAAAATATTTGGTCCCTTGTAATTTTAACCTTCCAGTATTCAATGCACCTGATCCATGTAATATCCTATAGTATTTTTGTCAAATGAAGACTCTCAAAGTGTGTTTCTTGGGAGACACTTTTCAATTGGTTGCTTACATTTCTGCATTTATTATTTGTTCTAGGCCATCCTTTGAAGATGGTTGTATTGAATAGACTTGGAAGACAGAAATAGTATCTTTTTTTTTTTTAACTTAACCTGTTGTGTTTGCAAATATTATCTGCCTCTGTTTTGATTCTTCTTGTGGGAACTGAGGCTCAGAACTGATATATAACTCCCATCCCTACACACACACAAACACACACACACACACACAAACACACACACACACACACAAATAATGTTAATATTCTGGCTACCTCTATTGCTGTGAATAATAAACTATATTATTTCTGAAACATGAGTCTGCGTCTTCTATCAACCCCCAAGAAACTACGGCAGACTCATACACCAGCTTTCAAATAAGGGAAAATAATCTCAGGTGCTTTATATTTTTTGATAGTGTTACCTACTTCTGAACATATGACTGAGCACATATAAAGCTGGAGCCATGACCATTTAGAGCTTCTTCTTGGAAGAACTATGCATTCACTAGTAAACAATAGTAGTTTCATCTTTTTTTTTTTTCCTCCTGGACACCATTTCCTCTCTCAAACTGTTGCTCAAATTGGATGGAGTCTAAGGTCCTTTGAGGAAATTTTTGTTTAATGATTCAAAATAAAATAGGAAGAGTCTAAAGTGCTAAAAATACTTCTAGATAAAAGGTATAAGATCATGCCAGAAAGGATAGTAATTTTATCTAACAACTGCCTGTTCACCCCTTTTTTGTTCATTAACTAATCTCCAAATTCCTGACTAAATCCCTTTTGTAAGCCAGAATGTGAGCTAAAAACTGGGATTTTAAAAAATTTTCATTTGAAATCCAATTAGTTAACATATATGGTTGTATTAGATTCATGTGTACAATATAACATATAGCACTCAGTGCTCATCATGACAAGTGCTCTAATTAACCCCCATCACTTATTTAATCCATCACTCCTTTCAGATCCCCTCAAGTAACCATCAGTTTGTTCTCCGTAATGAAATGTCTGTTTCTTGCTTTGTTTCTCTTTCTATGTCTTATTATTTCCCCTTTGCTTGTTTGTTTTGTTTCTTTTATTCCATATATGAGTAAAGGTATTTGTCTTTCTCTGACTGACTTATTTCACTTTTAGCATTATACTGTCTAGTTCCAACCATGTTATTGCAAATGGCAAGATTTCAGTCTTTTTTATGGCAGAATAATATTCCATTGTATATAGATACCACTTATTCTTTATTTATTCATCAATTGATGGATACTTGGGCGCTTTCCATATCTTAGCTTTATAAATAATGCTGCTATAAACATAGGGGTGCTAGCATCCCTTTGAATAAGTTTTCTTATATTCATTGGGTAAATACACACCAACAGGATTGTTGGATCACAAAGGACTTCTATTTTTAAATTTTATGGAAATTCCATACTGTTTTCAAATATGGCTGTATCAGTTTGCATCACCACCAACAGTTCACAATTGTTACTTTTTCTTTTTTTTTTTAAGATTTTATTCATTTGACAGAGAGAGATCACAAGTAGAGAGAGAGAGAAGAGGGAGCAGGCTCCATGCCTGGCAGAGAGCCCGATGTGGGACTTGATCCCAGGACCCTGAGATCATGGCCTGAGCTGAAGGCAGAGGCTTAACCCACTGAGCCACCCAGGCAGCCCCCACAAGTGTTACTTTTTCACATCCTCTCCAACACCTTTTGTTTCTTGTAGTGTTGATTTTAGCCATTCTGACAGGTGTGAGGTGGTATCTCTTTCTAGTTTTGCTTTGCAATTTCCTGATGATACATGATGATGGACATCTTTTAATGTATCTACTGAACATTTGAATGTGTTCTTTGGGGAAACACTTGTTCATGTCTTCTATCCATGTTTTTATTGGATTATTTGTTTTTGGATGTTGACTAAAAACTGGATATTAAGTAACACACAAGACAGGTTTCCTTGAGCTTAAATTTTATTTGCATGAGTATCATTAACAGGAAAAAATATGCATATATGTATGTACAAGTGTGTTTATGTATACATCTATCTATCTATCCTCTATCCCATGTCTTCTAATTGTGGTAAATCCTGTGAGGTGGGGAATGGGATAGTCTGAAGAAATATGCTTCTGGATATGCTGGGTAAGCAAATTTAATTGCACTCAGATGCATTGGATATAAGTGAATCACTCAAATGAGTTATTTAATATTATATAGAAACAAATTAAAAGTTTATGTAGTTGAAAATAATAGGTAGTTAAAATAATTTTTTTGTTTGTTGTTTTTGTGTCTTTTTTTGTTTATATATACTATGGTGTGAATGTTTATGTCTCCCAAAATCATATTATGAAATCTAACTCTGGAAGTGATAGTATTAAAACATAGGGGCCTTTGGGAGGTGATTAGGTCATAAGTGGGATTACAGTCCTTTTAAAGGAGACCCCAGTGAGTTCTCTTGATTCATTCATCATGTACGTTTACAGTGAGAAGATAGCCATCTATGAGGAAGTGGGCTCTCCCTGGATCTGCCCATTCCTTAATCTTGAACTTCTCCGTTCTAGAACTGTGAGAAATAAATTCCTGTTCTTTATAAGCTATTAAGTCTATATCATGTCCGTTATAGCAGCCTGCATGCAGAAGGACACTATGACCTAAAATGAGAGCAATAAATATAAAGTTTCAGTAAAGTCAGTTGGTACAATGTTTTGTTTTTTTTTTTAATTAGAGAAGACATGCTGCTTCATGTTAAACCTTGATATTGTATATGTTTCTTGAAGGGCCACTTCTTACTCCTTTGTGTGTTTTCCACAAAGTCCAGGATGATGCCTTACATAAAGGTAATATTTTATAAATACTGTTGGAAATATATACTTCTCTAAAATCTTATTTTGCCTACAGATTACTTGGATCCACTTTGCCTTGTGTAGAATATTTGAAATATATTAAGAACAGAATGTCTCTCTAAATAACATTTAGAATCATCATTAGTTTATGACTCCTGACTGATTTGTTTATGCAGTGATACTTACTGCAAGAACACTGAAGTTTGTAATATAATTTTGAATTAATCACCAAGCTAGTTTATTTTAACTTATGAAAAAATAATTTCTCATGTTGGTTTAATTCTGCTCTTATGTTATGGTCATGACATTTTCATTAAAATAAAGTAGAAAATAGAAGTAAATAATAAATGAAAAATAAAAATTAAAAAATAAAAAAATAAAAGCAAATCTCTTGTGAAATGTTAAACTTTTCTTACTTATTTTGTTTTGCTTTTCTTCTACCATGCTGGCAAAGCTGTATATTGCAGATAGGTACAATTTTCTAGGTGCTAGGTTTGTTACTTTTGCTAAAATTTTCAAAATATAAGGAGTTGAATAGTCATGGATTGTTTATTAAACTCCTTATCTACACATATAAAAATAAAACAATGATGGTGACCTGGGTATTTCTAAAATTGTATTCTGTTTTTCCATACTATGGTTTACAATGTAATTAATAAAGATTCTGCATATATTAACATCATCCCATTCTATCTCATCTGTATGTCCATACAGAGCATGTATGATTTCTATTCATTGCTATGTTGTGGTGAAGAGATTGTCTGAAGTAGCCTATATTTATGCAGGTAGATCTTAAGCTACGGTGCTCTTGTTTATTTGCTTGTTCGTGATCAGTATGTTTGAAAGATGGTAACTATTGCATCAGGTGTGACGATTAAAAAATATTATTGGTGCCTGATACACTGTGATAAAATAGGTAAGTCAATTCATAATTTGTTAATTAAATTAGAAAAGAAATTCCTTTGGATTTGTTCTTTATTAAGAGTTTTTTTTTTTTTTAACGAATGCCTTGGGATGTTTTTTGTGTAATATATATCACATGCCTCAACCTTTAAATTTGAATTTAGAAAAGAGTTATCAGAATGAGCCTAGAAAATATTGTTATGGGGGCGCCTGGGTGGCTCAGTGGGTTAAGCCGCTGCCTTCGGCTCAGGTCATAATCTCAGAGTCCTGGGATTGAGTCCCACATTGGGCTCTCTGCTCAGCAGGGTGCCTGCTTCTTCCTCTCTCTCTGCCTGCCTCTCTGCCTACTTGTGATCTCTCTCTGTCAAATAAATAAATAAAATCTTAAAAAAAAAGAAAACATTGTTTTGAAATATTTTTGTTCTGTTGTATTATGTTAACTTAGGAAATAATGGTAGTTATTTTTATTAGCATTTCCTACTTTCCACATGCCCTTACAGATGAGATATCATGTTTTTCCTACTCTTTTTATCGTGGTTGTTATATTCTTCATGATCAATAACAATCAATGAAAATTCATAACATTAATTTTCTTTGGGAAAGTGATATTTTAGCAGGAATCCATGACCAAAAATTTTAGCTGTTGTTCTTCCAGGAGATGAGACTATCAATGTTCCCAAAATTTCAAGAAATAGAACTTATTAATTGTGTTGGTTGATGTTTATTGTCTCTGAACTTAGAGGTGCATAATTCAATTTAAAATTTATTTTGGGGGCGCCTGGGTGGCTCAGTGGGTTAAAGCCTCTGCCTTTGGCTCAGGTCATGATCCCAGGGTCCTGGGATCGAGCCCCGCATCGGGCTCTCTGCCTAGCAGGGAGCCTGCTTCCTCCTCTCTTTCTGCCTGCCTCTCTGCCTACTTTTGATCTCTATCTGTCAAATAAAATAAATAAATTCTTAAAAAAAAAACAGAGTGGACCTTATGGGGGTGCTTATCTGAAATTGAGGGACATTATAAAAAAATAAAAAATAAAATTTATTTTGAATTGAAAACAAGATCTTACTGAAGTTTAGGCATCCCACTTTATATCAGGCCTCCAGTACATTCTAATTTATTTATAGAAAATATCATAAACATGAATGACACTTTTCCTATTGCATTTATATGAAACTGCAATGACTCAAAGATGTCAGATTTGAAAAGCACTACCTTTCTATAATTTCTGTTTCTTAGGAGGAATGGATATACCATTTTAGCTCAATTATCCAACAGTATTCAAAACCACCATGAATTTTAAAACATAGTTATTACACCCTAAAAATCAAGTATGAAAATATATAAACAACCAAATCTCTATCTGTAAATGAAATACTCCCACACAGACGGGTTTTAAAACGTTCTAACTTAAGGAATTTGATAGCACAGACTCAGGGTAGTAGTTTCAGTGCCTACAGTATACTTTCAGGGAGAGAGTAATGTAAGCTGTGAGTCACTTTCTGCCTAGAGATGACCTAATAGTGGTTCTGGCATTGTTTGTTTGTTTTTGAAAATACGTTCCTGGGCGTCATTCAGAAAATGCATAGTTTGGCATCTATATAAATTAAGGATGATCTTTTTGAACTTTTGTCTTTCATTACATCAAATTAACATAATTGTACAGAAATTCCACTAAATTAAGCATTGTTAGGAAATGTGTAATTGGAGCTACTCAAATTAGTTGCTCTTTGAACTATGTGCTGTTGGTTCAGGATTAGATAAGGAGTTTGAAGGCAAACCTAAATCATTGCTTCCTTTTTTGAGAGATTCTCAGCATATTTTCTTAAAATTAGCTGAAATAAACAATGTGTTTAGTCGCAAAGTGATTTGCATTTTTGCACAAACTCCCTATCTCCTTGAGAATTATAACAGATATTTCATGAAACATCATTGATCTTTACTTTGTTACACTGCTGTAAAGTACATTTAGAGTTGCCAGTTAAAGGTGTTAGTGTTGAGATGAAATGTCATGCATTTTTCTTCACTTCCATGCAAATGAACACAGTAAATTATTAAGACACAATGAAGAAAAAAAAATTGACAATGAGTTCCAGATTTTAAAAATCACTTGCCATTCAATCCAAATTGTGAGTTTGATCAGTTACCGAACACTTTATAATGCACCCCCGGTAATTTTACAGAGATTACTTTTTTCTTACCAATTCTTGATTATTCTGTCTTGCAATTCAGAGAAAGCTAACTAATTTAAAATAAACTTCCGTTAATTTTGATTGTTATAAACTTAAAATTGATTAATTTCCATATACAGAGTTTAAAATGTTCACAATTTACATTAAATATATATTCTGTGTATACCTTGGAAAAATTATACTGAAAATTGAAATTAAACTGATGTTGTATATAGCTGCAAGAAGCCGCCTGTCCCATTTCATCTTACTATATAAGTTGTGTCAGGTAATTTATAAAATCCCTGCTGCATAACAAATCTATTTTTTGTTGGAATGGGTAGTAATGTTTCTTCTTATTTCGAAATAAGAGTTGGTCTATGAGTGCCTCTGCAACTGTATTTTTCCTAAGTGGCTTCATGGTCCTGAACTGAGAAAGCTCAGAGCATTAAACATCAAAGTAATATATTTTGACACAATTAGACATCAAGGAAATGCAATTAAAATGACACTGAGAGGGCGCCTGGGTGGCTCAGTGGGTTAAGCCGCTGCCTTCGGCTCAGGTCATGATCTCGGTCCTGGGATCGAGTCCCGCATCGGGCTCTCTGCTCAGCAGGGAGCCTGCTTCCCCCCCTCTCTCTCTGCCTGCCTCTCCATCTACTTGTGATTTCTCTCTGTCAAATAAACAAATAAAATCTTTAAAAAAAAAATGACACTGAGATATCACTACACACTTACCAGAATGGCTAAAATAAAATATAATGACAAGCCCAAAAGAAAAAAATATACCATTTGATGATACACAATGGCAAGTTGTACCATAACTTAACCATCTCAGACTAGTGTAGTGTTAAATTTGTTTTTCTAAGCCATGTTTTGGGTCACTTACCACTTTTCAAGGATATAAAGTGCTATCATTTTACTTAAAACTGTGAAATTTGGTCAGATTTAAATTTCAATTTATGTTAAAACATTCTGTAAACTGTGTTAGACTTTGACATTTGTTCCCTCAGTTCAGTGAATAACACTATATCATATTCTGAAAAATACGCTAATTTTTATTTTGAAAAATATCCCTTTTTCCTCTTATGGTAATTATTAATATGAATTAATAGTAGAATTTGATATGGTCCAATATGACCATAAATACTTTATAGTATATTATCAAATTTAATAATAAATATAATGTACTTCTTTGGACAATTTTTAAAGACCAGTCTACTCTTAAAACAAAAAAAATGGAGATGCACTTCTTTAGTTCACACAAATTTCATTTTATTATATATAACCTCAGATAAATTTCAACAAATCATAATTTATTAAAATCATGTCTACTTAAAAATCTCATAGAAGAGTTAAACCATCAAAAATAAAAATAAACACACACAACACACACACATCACCCATGTATTGGCAAATCACAATTGCTGTAACAATACATTAGGCATTCCACAGTTAAGGGCTATCAAAATTTCCATCAGTGACAAAAAGATTTGTATCCAAATGGACTGATTTGCCAGAATCCAAGAAAAAGTCTCCTAGGATTTATTTAAAGGTAAATATTTGAACAAATACTTCTTAAATTTAGGAAATTCAGAACATACGATTAAAGAATATTTGCAGTGCAGACTATATTCAATCCTTCCTTCAAAATGTGCCTTTGAGTACATAATTCTGTTTTCTCGATCTAAATTGAGCTGTCTTCCAAGGAAGTTTTCCAAAATGTGTGTCTCTGTGTGATAAATGTTCTAAGACCTAACATGCTTCATTGTATTTTTACTGTGCTCTCAAATTTAATCAATAATTTGGATTGATGTATAATACCTAGTTTCAAATATCTTTTCCATCTATAAAAACTCCCAGCTGTCTCTTTATATGCTATTACTATTGAGAATTGTGCTGTCAGTATTATTCTTGTACATTTTAGGTGATCTGTTCTTCTCTTGGGCATCATTTATGCTCTTCTCTGTTTTTGATATTCTTAAAACTCACCATAATGTATACGAGTGGTTTTTAGTGTGTGTAGTTTTTGTTTTGTTTTGTTTTGTTTCTGATATCTCGTGTTTGGCATCATTTTAAGTCTGGTATCTTTTATCTTTCTTTAATTCTCCAAAATTTATCTCAGTACTTATTTAAATATTTTCTTTATTTTTTTTTCTCTTCACTGTATTTGGGCAGAAGTCATTAATTTGTTTGTTTGTTTTTCCCAACTCATTTATTCATTTGACAGCTATATTCATCTTAGTCTCCATTTATTGTATTCTTTATTTCAACAATTTTCACTTAATTTATATTCACAGTATAGTATCTTTCTTTTCCTTGTATAAGTATATCATTATTTTATCATATACTTTTAAGCTATTTTTAAAAATATTTTATTTATTTATTTGACAGTGAGAGATCACAAGTAGGCAGAGAGGTGGGCAGAGAGAGAGGAAGAGAAGCAGGCTACCTGCTGAGCAGAAAGCCCGATGTGGGGCTTGATCCCAGGACCCTGAGATCATGACCTGAACGGAAGGCAGCGGCTTAACCCACTGAGCCACCCAGGCGCTCCTTTTAAGCTATTTTTTAAAAGTACAGTCATTCTTTTTTTTTTTAAGATTTTATTTATTTATTTATTTGACAGAGAGAGATCACAAGTAGACAGAGGTTAGGCAGAGAGAAAGAGAGGGAAGCAGACTCCCTGCTGAGCAGAGAGCCTGATGCAGGACTTGATCCCAGGACCCTGAGATTATGACCTGAGCTGAAGGCAGTGGCTTAATCCACTGTGCCACCTAGGCGCCCCTAAGCTATTTTTTTAATTCCTGTTCCCATAACACTTGGATTGGCATATAAAGTTAACCACATCATATTTTTTAGGTAAGTAATTGTACTTTTTATGTGCATAGTTATTTTGGTCCATGAGTTCAGCTCTTCTTAGGATCATCAAATCTCTGTAAAGTCTGGGTATGCTAGGATTTTCTAAGCAACAATAAAATACATTGAAACCTGGTAGCTTAATTATAATAATGTTTTCTTTCTCAATCATTCACAATAGTATTCCATTCTGAGTAGCTTCCTTCTATTTTGCAGCTATAGTGTTTGGAAAAACTTGAATTATGATATTACTGTGATAATGTGAATTAGTCAGGGTTTTTCAGAGAATCGGGAAGAGAAAAAAAGGAAGATATTCTCCAGGGCCAACTCTAGAAGTGACTATTAAAACATCTGTCCAAATTCAATTGAACAAAACTCAGAAATGCCATCTCCAGTGAAATACAAAAAAGATTATATATAGTTCTGGGCACACACATCTCATTTGACCCAATGATGTATATCAATGAAAGACTGAAGGCCAATCACCACTCCATGGGAGAATTTAAAAATAAATTTACTAATGAGGCCAAGAATTCAGAATCACCAATACTTCAGAACTAATAATAACTGCCTTCACTTGATGTTATTCTATAAGATAAATCCTACGGTCAAGTTTCAATTTTAAATTCTTAAATCCTTATGAAGAAGCATCATTTGGAGGGAGCAGTTTTCATAATTTATCATCCATCAGCCTTTTTTAAAAGATTTTATTTATTTATTGGACACAGAGAGAGAGAAAGAGAGCGAGAGAGAGAGATCACAAGTAAGCAGAGAGGCAGGCAAGCAGGGAGGGAAGCAGGCTTCCTTTTGAGCAGTGCCCGATGTGGGGCTGGATCCCAGGACCCAGAGACCATGACTTGAGATGAAGGCAGAGGCTTAACCCACCACCCACGTGATGAGAGAGCCACTCAGGTGCCCCTCATCCATCAGTCTTAATTGATTGGAGGAAAATGTGTGGAGGAATAATGCCTTAGGGAGCTAATCTCTCTAAAGAATTTTCAAGTCTTTACCCCTTCAAGGTTTTGTACAGTTCTGATAGCCTCTAAACATCCAGCGGATTTCTACAGTGACAGGCCTGTTAAAACCTGTCTTCAAACCAGGAATAGAGCTTGAAACATACCAGTCAAGGGCAACTTTGAGTATTTTAAGGCGTTTATCATCATTTCTTTGTTTTTGGTTAATATCTGAAATAGTTCCATATTACACTTGGATAATTTCTCCAGAGCTGACTTTGAAGGAGGCATTCAGTTCCAGCTAGTTCCATATTTTGGCAAGAACTATACTTCTATATTAAAAAAAAAAAACATATTTTAGGGCGCCTGGGTGGCTCAGTGGGTTAAAATCTCTGCCTTCGGCTCAGGTCATGATTCCAGGTTCCTGGGATTGAGTCCCACAGTGGGCTCTCTTCTCAGCTGGGAGCATGCTTCCATTCCTCTCTCTCTGGCTGCCTCTCTGCCTTCCTATGATCTCTGTCAAGTAAATAAATAAAATTTTTAAAAAAACATATTTTATACCAGTTATTCATGTTTATTAACTAAGATATCACAATACAAATAATACAAACAGTTGCTCTTTATTAATACCTTCAACCAAGATAAAAAAATATGTCATATTTTCTCCAAAAATTTTATATCATCTGATAGGTCAGATATATATATAAAATTACATTTAAAGTTTTAAAAATATCAGCAAATATTTTCATTTAAATGCCAATTTGAAAAGAAATCTACTTTTCCAAACACGACTTTTTATCCTATTTATTTTGAATTTTGTCAACAACTGATAAAATGTTTAGCGAGACTATAAATGTTAGATCGAAAAAAATGATTAATAGATGTAGGTTCAAATTATTATGTTCCATTAAAAATGATTTAGTCTTTGATGAACATCTGTTTGGTAATATGTTGTATCCAGATATAGTCAATTAAAGACATATATAAAATTATAGGGAAATGACATCTTCCGTTCCATTATGAGTAGAGCTTTTAAAATGCTATTTGCCACAACCTGTCATCTTGTCATTATGTAGCATTATGTAGCAATTAAAAAATGTATACTCTTCACTTAGAAGTCTTTTGGAAATCTAAAATATGACTTCCTATGGTTTGTGTCTCCATATTGCTTTATTGCCAGTTAAAACAAATCCACATGCTTTGATTCAAAGGTAATAAATTCCTCTTATTTGGAAAAAGGATGTTTATTTTTGTTCTCTCACCCTTAGCAGGTGGTTTCATTTTATCACACTTCAGAGTTATAATTTCATGCTTATTAAAAACATTTATTTTGATCTACATAGATGAATGAAACTTTTATTTTATTAAATTATTTGCCAAAAAATCTGTGAGTTTTTAAAATGTATTTCATTTGAAGGGTTATTTTAGAGCATTCAAAGAGGATCTAAGAGTGTGGTATTATGCAGTTTTTAAGTAGGTATGAAATGGTTAATTATAGGATTGTTTCTTTAGGCTTATGTATATTGTCCATTATATGCTATAAAATATTTTGAAAGTAAATTTAAAGTATGTTTTATGTAGTTTATTTTTTGGAAAAAAATATTGAAATGACTTATGAAATTCAGTATACTCTCAACATTAATTTATTTTGAAATTTACCAGTTGTCTACTGAACTATTATATGGCAGATATTACTTCAGACTACACTGGTAAATGAAATAATTGGCTTTGTAGAACTTTTATTTTAATGGGTGAGACAATTCAAAGCTATAAACCTTAATAAAAATGGCATAGTGCATTCAAAAAGGAAGAGTACAATGGGGAAAAAGAAAAATTCGATCAGGGTGAGAAAAATCAAGGTTGCTAGGCAGGGGATGGCGAGTTAAATCTTTTAATAGAAAGATCAGGGTACTTACAATGAAGCTGACAATTGAACAAATGTATGGAAAGGTGATGAATTTGCGCAGAACTATCAGCAATAAGGTCACTCCAGACAAAGGAATTGGCTATCTTGAAGGCCATAAGGTTGGATCATGCCTGGCATATCTGAGGAATAGCAAGGAGGCCACTGTGAGTGACTGAAGAGTAGCAGGGAAAGAGGTCACAGAGGTTAAATGAGTGGCTAGATCATGTAAAAGCTTAGAAGTCATTGTAAAACTCTGGCTTTTATATTTGGAAACTTACTGTGTGATCGAATTTTTGCTAATAACTGAGAGTTCAAATGTCCATAAACTTTCAAGGATTCTTATTCTAGTAAGACAGAATAAAGAGAAAGAGTTCATATTTTCACATGGTGTAACAAATGCTCGGAGATACAAGTGTAGGAAGCTATGGGAGCACAGAAGAAGGCACTAAAATCACACCATATATTTGAAGACTGTGACTATATATAAATTTGTATTTTCTAGATTTTTTGTAGTCATGGAATCACACAGTATATACTATTCATTGCCTGGATTTTCTTTTCTCAGCATCATTACTTTGAGAATCTCCAATTGTCTTTGCTCTATTGATGGACATTGATGAACATTTCCACTGTTTTCAATTCTTAAAAATAAAGCTGATATGAAATTCACATACAAGTCCTTGTATGAACATAGGGTTTGTTTTTCTTGGTTAAATGCCTAGAATAAAATGGCTATTTGTGTAACTGCAACATATTTTTCATTTAAAAATTTTTGAAACTATTTTCCAAAGTGGTTGTATCATGATATATGCCAACAACAGTTTAGATTTTTTGTTGCTTCTCAATCTAGCTCAGACCAAGTACAATTAGCCTTTATAATTTTAGCCATTCTAATAGATATGTAAGCATGTCTCATTATGATTTTAATTTTTATTTCTTTAATGTTTAAATGTTGAGAAATTGGCCATGTGCCTATAAGCCATCCATATACTTTTGGTGACATGTCTCTTCCATTATTTCCTTCACATGTAAAATTGGATACTCTGTTTGGTTATTAGTAAGGTTTTTTATTTTTATTCATTTTTAAATAATCAGAGTAGATGTCCATTATCAGATATTTAATTTGCAAATCCCTTCTCCATCTTTATGGTTTCTCAATGGAGCTTTGATAGCTGTGTCTTTCAAGAAATATGCTACTTCTTTCCTGGTACACGGAGGTATGACTAGAACATTATCAATGTTGACCTTTGCAAAGAAAATCATGGCTTAAGATATATGTAGTCTGCAGTTGTTGGGAGTGTTCACCATCCTTGCCTCTAACTCATCTCTCACTGCCCACACATTCAGGTATAGGGGAATATTGATTGACAAAATATTAATTGCCAAATAACACTAGTTAGAGAATAAGAAAAATGCAGGCACCTGATTATATAATATTCCTTAAATAAAATATGTTTTTATAAGTGCTATTGGAAGTAAATTCCTCAATACTTTAATCACACAGAATGATGGAATCCTAGATTTTTTTTCCTTGTATTTACTAAGAAAATGATCATGCCTCAAGTATATTAAAATGGAATAGGAAAAATTAAAAATTGCTTTAAGTCGATTTGTGTGTGTTGTGCGTATGTGAGAGAGAAAGTGAGAGAGAAAGAGAAAGAGAGAAAAAGAGAAAGGGAAAGACAGAGAGGTGGCTGCAGTGAATTGATGAGTTGCAGGATAGATTTTAAAGTTTTGTCTTTTGCTTTCTACATTTCCTTTTCCTTAGGTTCAAGAGAACAATCAGTAATATCTCAGATGCCTGCTGGTAACATCAGCAGAAAGAGTTAGAGGTTCCTAGAAAATTAAAGAAGAGATATAGTTTTCCTGACATAAGAAAAGTCATTTTTTGTCCCCAGCTATTTTCAATGATCTATACCCCACCTGTGTACTTGCCCAAGCACACTTCTTCCAAAAATTCCTGGGAGGTTCTTACAAAGAAATGCAAAAACCTCACTCCTAAGGATTTTGAGGGAACAAGGCAATGGGAAAACTAACAGTCACCACCAGACCAGGAAATAGCCTAAGCTATTGAGACAATAAATCAGTGGTAAAACTCCTAGTGCTATTTCAAAAGCAATCAAGGCCTTTCATTCCTTGTCCCAGAAAATGAGCCCAAGACCCCATCTAGTTTCTATCTGCTCTTGAAGCCTGCAGAGTTCCTTTCCCTTGTCCAACAGTTACCTCTGCTTTATTCTAACATTGACGTTTCTGCCCTCGGTGGAATACAAGCTTCATTCAGGTGAACATGCAATACATATTGCACAAATACATATGTGGATGTGCATGCATCTACAACCTTATGACCAACCATACACGGGATAATAAAACTCTCCCTTCTGAGTATTCATTTTAAATACTAAATAAAAATCTCTCTCCTGTTCAAACAGTCAAGGCTTTGGAACTTATTCCCTGTGAACTCCTTGTATGTTGTAAACAAAGATTCCTTTGTTTGACAACTCCACCTGTTTCTGTGATTCACCAAAGACTGACCTCAGTTAGTTCCGTTACTGTAATGTAATATCAAGCATATCTAGTTAGTTGATCATTTTGTTCAAGTCTTACATATCTTACCAATATGATGACCATTTGTCTATGTAATCTTAAAATAAGGGTGTTGAAATTATTTTCCATTTGTCGTCCAAGGTAGAAGTTATGATTTTTGTTCTTAGTTTTTCCCTATATATCCCCAAATCTGTTGTTACGTATTAAAATTCAAGAATTATTATACTCCCGGGGCGCCTGGGTGGCTCAGTGGGTTAGGCCGCTGCCTTAGGCTCAGGTCATGATCTCAGGGTCCTGGGATCGAGTCCTGCATCGGGCTCTCTGCTCAGCAGGGAGCCTGCTTCCTCCTCTCTCTCTCTCTCTGCCTGCCTCTCTGCCTACTTGTGATCTCTCTCTGTCAAATAAATAAATAAAATCTTTAAAAAAAAAAAGAATTATTATACTCCCTGATGAATTCATCCTTTTACTCTTCTGTAATTTTGACTTGATCTTTATGTCTAATAATGATATTTGCTTTAAAATCACTTTTCATTATCTTGATATAACCACCAAAGTTATAGTGTGATTAGAGTTAATATAGCATATTTTTTCTTTTACTTTTTAAAGCACTTCTATATTGAATCCTGACAAAGAAACAAAACAGATTTTTAACTCTGGAAGCATCTTTCTAAATTATCTTTTTTTTTTTTTTAATGAAGCAGTAGCAATTTTTGTTAAGGGACCTAAACTGAAAGTAGGTTTAGAAATTTATTTATTTTTTTATTTATTTAGTAAAAGATTTTATTTTATTTATTGACAGCAAGAGAGAGAGAGAGAGAGAGAAGAAGCACACAAACAGGGGGAATCATGTGCAAAGGGAGAGGAAGAAGCAAGCTCCTTGGGGTGCAAGTAGTCCCATGCAGGGCTGGATCCCTGTACACTGGAATCATGACCTCAGCCAAAGGCAAACATCTGCTTAAACAACTAAGTCATCCAGGCACCCCTTTAAAATTAAAAAAAAAAAAAGACCTTTTAAAAACATTTTGTTTCTTTCTTGTTTTTTTTTTAATATTTTATTTATTTGACAGACAGAGAGACAGGAAGAGGAACTATAAGCAGGGCAGAGGGAAAAGGAGAAGCAGGTTTCCCACTGAGCAGAGAGCCTGATGTTGGGCTCCATCCCAGGACCCTGGGATCATGACCTGAAAAGAAGGGACACTTCTTGGAGGAAGCCACCCAGTCACCTCTTTTCTTTGATTTTAATATATGGCAACTGATGCTTCCCAGCCACGAGTAGCATATTACCCATTGATTAAATCTTTGATAACAACCTATTTAAAAAGGTGTGTAAATATATACTTACTCAGATTTATACACTTTGTGTTTTCTTCATAGTTTGGGGCTGGACCCCATGGTCACAACACTGCTTCCAGTCTTTGCCTTCCCATCTTTTGATACCAGGTATTTGGTCAGGAAAGCAAATTAGTATCAAAATTAATAAGCCCTTGGCACCATATCTCTGGAGCAGGGCTTGCTCTTAGCCAAGGCCCAGAGCAGTTGACCTCCCCTCGCTAGTGCTATAGCCCCAAGGACTAGGTCCCTGCCACCAGAACTCAGTCTTACATGTTATGCTAAGCAGACAAAACCAAACCAGGAAAGCTCCAACAGCTTACACTGCCCTGCCTCATCTCCAACTCTCTCGACGTCTAGGCAGTACCAGATGACAGGGAGGGGTCTTGGTCCAACATATGGGAGGGAAGGAAGTAGCCACGAGCAAGTACCTGCCTCTCTGTTCCTTTCTTTCATGAGCAGGTTGTAAGGAGGAGGAAGAGGAAGGGGAAGAGAGGTGAACTTCAAGGGGTGAAGGCCTCAGGTAGGCAGCTGGCTCCTGCCAGTAGGAAAGGGACAAAGGAGAAGGCAGTGAGTCTTGCAGGGAGGGTGAGGGGTAAGGGTTACAGCTTATGACGGAATCTGGACAGGAGTAATAGGGATACTAGTCATTTGAGTCCACCATTGGCAAGCTGGGCTGGGTGTCAGGGCAGATAGGCCTCCCTGGGCAACGGCACATGAGAGAAGGTGGAATTCTTCTCTGAGGAGCAGGTGAAGCTTTGGGTGTTGGGAAAGCATAGACAGTATTGTTCCAGGGCCAAGGACAGGTCCGGGTACTCCTGGTTGGAGGTCAAGGCCACAGTATGATCCAGGTCTTCTACCAGCAGCTTGAAGGTACCACATGCCAGCCACCCCTCATTATTGTGTATAACTCTCTGGTGCACTTATTGGCTTATCCATCAAATGACTCCTTCAGCAGCTTAAAAACCACCTCCACAGGCACTCCAGGATATGGGAGGCTTCCAGAGTGAAAATTTTGCACAGGATCACCCCCAAAAGACCAGAAGTCACTCTGGTGGATGTAGATCTGGTCAAACATGGCCTTAGGGACCATCCACTTCACAGGCAGTCCACTGTTGGTTCTCATTTTATAGTAACTGATGTGGTGATATCTCTGGCAAGGCTGAAGTCTGAGATCTTCATCATGTTGTCCTTTGTCACCAGCACTTCCCTGGTGGCCAGGTCTTGGTGTATGCACTTCTTGGAGGCAAGGTACTCCATGCCTCAGGCTACCTGGTAG
Organism: Mustela nivalis; assembly: GCF_964662115.1. Lineage (NCBI taxonomy): Eukaryota > Metazoa > Chordata > Mammalia > Carnivora > Mustelidae > Mustela > Mustela nivalis. The sequence goes on from NW_028136528.1 coordinate 1,759,257, forward strand.
GCACAGGATACCGGGTGCTTGGAGGAGAGTTGCTCTGCTGCATTGTGGCTGATATTGTAACAGTACTCCAGGTCAGGAGGCCTCTGGGCCTGCAGGTACTCCTGTATGTTGTCTTTGGAGGCATATTCCATGATAGTGTACGAAGGACCATCCTGTGTGCAGGACCCAGCAGGTTGATGGTGTCCTTGTGCTGTCCAATCATCTTCATCATCTCCATTTCTGAGATTAGGTTTGACAGGTCTTTCTCTGCTGCATCTGACTTCAACATCTTCACAGACACTTTAGTCAAATGGTTGGATTTGTCTTTGTCCAGCCCAATGGCCTCCTCCAACACCACTTGCCCAAAGTAGGCCTCTCTTAGGGGTCTGCCTAAACTGCCTACAACCAGCCTGCCTCAAGGCAGTTATGAACTCTAGATTATCCTCAAAAACATTAAACCACAAGCTAAAAATTCTCTTCACTAGGTCTCTGTCGCAGGTCTAATTTTCTTATCTTTCATCATTTATCTTTTTCCTAATTCTTACTTTCAGTATAGTTTATTTGGCTTCCAGGTGTTTCCCCGGGTTTCTGTATGCTGTTTCATAGGGAAGAATTATCCTGTCATAAAATTATTTCTTGAGCATTCATTACATCTCTCGGTTAAAATGGGTTCTTTTATGGTATTGATTCATTTGAGTTTTCTCAAAATGGGAAGAATTTTCAAAATGGTGTTTTCCTCAAGGTTCAGAGTATGTCTTAGCCTCATCTTTACTCTTTTTGAAATTCACTTTTCAAATTCTTGTCCCTCTTTTTATCTTTTTAAATTAAAATGTTTTATTTTTACTATTTTTTTATTTGAGTGTAGTTGATAGTCAGTGTTACATTGGTTTCAGGTTTTCAATATCTCCATACATTATTCTATGATCACTACAAATATAGCCGCCATCTGTCACCATATAACACTATTATAATATCATTGACTATATTCTCTACACTGTCCCATATCTCTTTTTAAAATCTCTGATTGTTATGTTTTCTGTTATTCCAGTTTTCGACCATCATTTTACTTGGTTACTTTAATAAAATATGCCTGATTACACACTCTATGCTGAAAACCATAGCATTTGATTTATAGTAGTCTTCTTCTTCTTCTTCTTCTTCTTCTTCTTCTTCTTCTTCTTCATTAACATATAATGTATTATTAGCCCCAGGGGTACAGGTCTGTGAATCACCAGGTTTACACACTTCACAGCACTCACCACAGCACATACCCTCCCCAATGTTCATAACCCCACCACCCTCTCCCTAACCTCCCCACCCCCCCCCCCCGGCAACTCTCAGTTTGTTTTGTGAGATTAAGAGTCTCTTATGGTTTGTCTCCCTCCCGATCCCATCTTGTTTCATTTACTCTTTTCCTGTTCCCCAAACCCCCCACATTGCACCTCCATTTCCTCATATCAGGGAGATCATATGATAGTGCCTTTCTCTGGTTGACTTATTTTGCTAAGCATAATACCCTCCAGTTCCATCCATGTCAACGCAAATGGCAAGATTTCATTTCTTTTGATGGCTGAGTAGTATTCCATTGTGTATATATATATATATATATATATATATATATATATCATTCATTTGTTGATGGACATCTATGTTCTTTCCATAGTTTGCCTATTGTGGATATTACTGCTATAAACATTTGGTGCACATGCCCCTTTGGATCATATAGCAGTCTTCTTTACCTCTATCTGAACCCCAGGAAGCTTTATTTATTTATTTACTCACATAAACAGATGATCCAACACAACGTTTTTTGATGTTCCAATGTATTATAATGTCTTACCGCTTAACACTATGCTTACTGCTCTCTTTCACTGTCTGACTAAATCCTCATCATCACTATGCCATTTAATGAGAAAGAACATTTGAACTCAGAGTTCTCTCCATATCAGGGAATGAAGACTCCACCCTTCTGTTTGTGCAGGTAAAATAAATGTTGATGTCTGTCCTGCACATACCCCATCCTGTTCACCAGAATATTCACCATCAAAATATATACACAATGAAAACCATACCTCACCACTTCTATTACCACCCAGCATGCTAAAAACACCATCATATGTTCCTGAATTATTGACTTGATTGATAACCCCACTTCCACACATACTGCACTCCTTTCTCCCTGCAAATTTATTTTGGTACAGCAATTTAACCTAAAAATCAAGTCAAATGATTTTATTCTGCTGTTGAGGGTCTTTTGGTATCTTCCCCTTTCATATTAAATAAAAACTGAAGGCGTTTCAATGTACTAGAAGGTCATACATCAATACGTTCTTCCTCTCTCCACCACTATGAACTCCTCATTGGCCTCCTTGCTTTTCCTCAAAAGTAACAGACAAGCTGTTCACACAAAGTCTATATACTTACTTGCTCTGCCTAGAGCAATCTTTTCCTTTAATATTTGTATAACACTCTCCTTCACTTCCTGGGTCTTTGTGCAAATAACATCTCATAAATGAGATATAACCACCCAACACAAAATAAAATTAACTTTCATCCCAGCATTCTCCAATGGCTTTTACCTTTCTTGTATTTCTTTGTATCACTTATCACCATCAACCATCAATCATTATTCTATTACTGGTTTATTTTCTTATTTGAGACAGAGAGAGAATTGGGAGGGTGCGCAGAGGAAGAAGAAAACACCCCACTGCCTAGAAAGCCTGCTGGGGAGTTACATCCCAGGACCCTGAGATCATGACCCAAGCCAAAGGCAGTCACTCAATGGACTGAGCCACCAAGGTGCCCCTCTATTATTGGTTTATTTCACTATTATATTTCAAAAGAATGTAAGCTCTTTGTGGTCAGGTATTTTATATGTTTTATTAATTGAAGTATTCTCAGAAAGGTAGCTGGCAGATTGTAAGGGCTCACTAAACTGTATTTTGTTGTTATTATTGGGCTCCTTTATGGGCTTTACCTCTTACGCTAGAAGTCTATCCTTCAGATGTAAGCGATAAGAATAGAGCCGTGCTGCCTGTTCAAATGTGTAAAAAGCCTGTATTAAGTGGATATTTTAAAAGTTAAATGAATGGCTTAATATTTGTATATAGGGGGAAAGGGAACATATTTTCCACAGTTTAGAAGTGGAGTTCTTTTATAGAGTTCTTGTACAAGCCTACACTATGGAACAATAATGGGCAGTTGTACATTACAATTATACAAACACTTTGGTAATTTATATCCTTTTTTTGTTATTCTTGACTGGATCATTTAATTCCTTAGGAGCATTATAGCATTTCAACTTTTCATGTTCAATAAACTTATTGGGATTGCTACCTTTTTTATTCAAATGGAGAAATAGTCATGATTTAATCTAAATAAAGTGTTATTGATTGTGTTGTTTTCTAGGAATGAGTCGCACATGCTAGTTTAAAAGTTTTGTTAAATTCCCAAGTCTGTCACTGATAAAAGCCTTTTGTAGATTAGTAACTTGATCAAAACGGAAAAGTTATGTAACACCAATTGTTATACTACCTTTGTTTCCATCTTGCATTGTAATAACACCCATCTTAACTCTATTTAAGACAAATCATTGCCAGATGGATTTCTGGCATTGATTGCAGGATATGAAATCTAGTATAACTAAAAGTTTTTGGTTTTAGTAGCATATAAATCAATTTAGAAAAATATATGTATTTGAATATAAGATAAAGTTTTAAATTATTTGGCAATAGTAAACTAAACTTTTTTTTTGTAAATTTTTATTTTCTAAAATTTCATTGAGCTCTCTTGCAATAAGAAACAAGTTACAAAAAATTAAGGTTTATTTACCCCAATTCAAAATTATTAGGAATATAATCATAGAGGTTGAAGTATTTAAAATATTGAACCCAAAATGTTTTATTAGGTAAATTCATGAATGCTGAGCATTCACTGTTAAAATATACTAATACTATTGATAGACTGGTAGAAGCCTAAAATCAAATATTTATTAAATATTTATATCCATATCTTTTCATAGCTTGGTAATTCATTTCTCTAGCATTAAATAATATTCCATTGTTTGCATGTACTACACTTTCTTTGACCTTTCACTTATGGAAGGATATCTTGGTTGCTTCCAAGCTTTTGTCAGTTATGAATAAAACTACTATAGACATCTTTGTGGGTATAGATTTCATCTTCTTTGGATAAATACCAAGAGCTGCTACTGCTGAATCATCTGGCAAGAATATGTTTAGTTTTGTAAGAAACTGCCAAGTTGTTTTCCATTCTTTATTCTCAATACACATGGAAGAACATTCCTGTTGCTCCACATCCTCACCAACATTTCATGTTCTGTTGTCAGTGCTCTGGATTCTGGGTATGTACTGGTGTCTCTTTTTTGTTTTAATTTGCATTTTCCTGATGACCTTTGATGTGAAGCATCTTTTTATATGCTTATTTGCCATCTGTAATATTTTCTTTGGTGAGGTATCTGCTAAGGTCTTTGGCTCATTTTTAATCAGGTTTTTCCCCCATTGTTGAGTTTTAAGGGGTCTTTGTGTATTTTTGATTAACAGTCCTTTGCCAGATGTGTATTTTGCAAATTTTTTTTCATAGTCTGTGCTTTGCCTTTTCATTCTCTTGGCATTGTGTTTCACAGAGTAGACATTTTTAAATTCAGTGCTTGTGTTTTTTAGCTAAAGTTATTGCGAAAACCAAGGTCATTTAAATTTTCTTCTATATTACCTTCTACATGTTTCATGTTTAGGTTTATAATCCAATCTGAGTTCATTTTTGTGAAGAGTGTAGGATATCTGCCTGGATTTATTTTATTTTATATTTTTAGATTTAGCTTCACCATTGCTACAGAACCATTTGTTTAAAAGATTGTATTTTGCTCTCTTGTATTGCTTTTGCTTTTCTATTATATATGAAATATAATTGATAATATATATTCTGTTGCTTTAATCTAGTCTCTCTGTGGTATTACAATATCATGCTTACAATTATCGTTATGGTAAACATTTTTTAAGATTTTATTTATTTATTTGACAGAGAGAGAGATCACAAATGGGCAGAGAGACAGCCAGAGAGAGAGATGAGGAGAAGCAGGCTCCCTGCTGAGCAGAGAACCCAATGCGGGACTCGATCCCAGGCCCCTGGGATCATGACCTGAGCCGGAAGGCAGAGGCTTAACCCACTGAGCCACCCAGGCGCCCAATCGTTATGGTAAACTTTGAAGTCAGTCCTCAGTCTTTGTTCTCCTTCAACACTATGTTTACTATTGTGAGTCTTTGCCTCTCCATATAAACTTTAAAATAAGTTTGTTAATATTAAAAAAAAAGAACTTGCTGGTATGCATTAATTGTATAGATAAACTTGGAAACCAGTGACCTCTTGAGCTTAGCAGGAGATAGACCATGGACATCAGTTGTCACAGTGGTGCCTCTGGCAGAACCTATTGCAAATCCCTAGGCAAAATGAGACCTCAAGGATCTGAGAGAATGTCTAAGAAGTACTTGATACATCCCTTGGGTATGGTTTATTGAAGTGTCCACCTGTCTGAAAGCTGGGGAATCTAGATAAGGGAGGGAAAATTAGTTATGATAAAACATATCAACAAACATCAATAAATTTTGTAAAACTAATTGTCATGGCTCATATACAATATGACCAACAGAGGGACCATCAGAAGGAAAGCATCAGTTATGTTTATTGTGAAATTTTTTATTCAAAATAAAGCAATGTGAGGGGAAGACACAATGAGAAAATTACCAGTTTTTAAATGGTAAACATCTTACAAAATGGAATAGGTTTTATATTCTAAGTAGTATATTGAAAAGTAAAACATTGGGGCGCCTGGGTTGCGCAGTGGGTTGGGCTGCTGCCTTCAGCTCGGGTCATGATCTCAGGGTCCTTGGATTGAGCCCCGCATCTGGCTCTCTGCTCCACAGGGAGCCTGCTTCCCCCCCCCTCTCTCTCTGCCTGCCTCTCTGCCTACTTGTGATCTCTGTCTCTCAAATAAATATATAAAATCTTTAAAAAAAAAGAAAAGAGAAGTAAAACATTAAAAAATAAAATTTCAATGAAAAAAATTATTTAATTTTAAAAAAAGGTTAAAAATAGCAGAACCATTTTTCTTATAACTGGAAAATACACTGTATATACATCTATCAAAATAACTTGTCATGGGGGAGCCTGGGTGGCTCAGTAGGTAAAAGCATCTGCCTTTGGCTCAGGTCATGATCCTAGGATCCTTGGATCGAGGCCCACATCGGGCTCTCAGCTCAGCAGGGAGCCTGCTTCCTCCTCTCTCTCTCTGCCTGACTCTGCCTAATTGTGATCTCTGTCAAATAAATAAATAAAAACTTTTATAATAAATATTTGAAAAAATAACTTGTCATGTGTGAAATCAGGAGCATATGGAAAAAAATAATATCTGAGGACAATACTTCTGCCATGTTTTGTGCCTTGCTAATATTTTTAAACAGTCAGGCAACTTTTAGCCTTATTGAAATACCTGCTAAGATACCTGCAGTGCCTTTTGGAGCCCTATGACTATAAAAATTAATTGCAAATATTCAAAATGTTTACTATGGTGTCACTATTTAGGGCCACCACCAAGTATGTTTCAGAAGTAAGCATAACTGTTACTCTTCCATAAGGCAAAAGGGCATATTTTCAGGAGTTCCATCTGCTGTACCAAGAGGTGAATCAAGTAATGATTTTTGTCTATAAAATAATTCACTTTTCAATCTAACATTCCTCATTCCACATTATAATAATAAAAACTAGGAGGAGACTAAAACAAACAAACAACTACAACTACAACAACCAGCTTTTCCCACAGTGGAAAAGTAAATATAACCTTAGGAGTAGCCTGAAATTTATTTTTAAATATTTTTAAGATAAACGTTTTTGTTAGAAAACCATATATTTTATATTACTAAGAAATAACAGGCAACGTTTTATGAACTTCTAAAAAGTCTAGTTACTTGTATTTATCTATTAAGTCATCTCTTTATGAAGTAGAACATGATCACACCTCTTGTATCTACCCAAGTTTGTATGCTTTGGTTGTTTTATGTTTGCTATTTCCTTGCTTAATTTTTACAATATTTGATACATAATAGTATCTTTAAGTCCATCTATGGTTTCACAGAATTTGTTTGAACTTCATAAAAATGTACCATACTTTTTGCACTGTCCTTGTTTTACTTCTCTATTAGCTTTCCAAGTTTTATTCACTTTAGAGTGTGTAGCTATCATTTATTTTTACTCCTCCATAATGCTATGTTTACAAATTTGTATTTATCTGTACTTTTAAAAATATCTTAATTATATACCATTTCTCATCTCACGTAACACTCATGTTACTTCTACACTTATCAGATATTATGTAACGGAAAACCACAACTCAGCAACAATAGAACACCGTTTTTCAAAATTAAATGGCTTACCAGAATTCTTTAATTCTATCCTTTATTTGTATTAGATGACCCTTTATTCTGGTATTTGGCATTGTTCATATGGAGGAAAGCTTATAAGTTGATATTCCATAAATAGAAGTATTTATAATGATTGATTAATTATTTTCATTTAGAATGCATAGAATATGGTTGATTTAATATTTCTTTCTTACTCTCTGCCTGGAACATAGTGCTATCTATACAATAGCCACTAAATATTAAGTTAATTACCTAGACTTTAAACTGCATATTAATAGGAATAGCATACAGAACTCTTCTCAGATTGGGACACCTGGGTGGCTCAGTCAGTTAAACGCCTGAGCCTTTAGCTCGGGTCATGATCTTAGGGTCCTGGGACTCAGTTCTGCAACAGATTTCCTGCTTAGCCGGGAGTTTGCTTCTCCCTCATCCTGCTGCTCCCCCTGCTTGTGCTCTCTCTCACTCTCTCTCTTACAAATAAATAAAATTAAAAAAATAAATTCTTCTCAGATAGCTAATATAGAATATCGTCTTTGTATTCATCAAAGGGAAAGTGCCATATAATAATGAAATCCAGACTACTTCAAATTCACTTTTTAACCAGTAAGAAAGTACTGGAAACAAGCCAAAAATGTCTTCAATGAATTAAAGAAATAGATTGATTTTCAATATCTTAATGTTTCTAATGTTAAATTGCAAGATTTTTATACTAGATATCAGTGTAAATATTCATTATACAAGGATATTCTAAAAATAAACCCGAGAAAACTACTTGATATATATGATGACAAAAACGAGTTTGACCAATGTCAGTTTGGGTAAAATTTACAACACCTACCACCTGAAACTCTTGTTCTATATGGTGCCATCTTGTGATGCTGGGCAGCGGCAGTGAGCCACAGCTCCCAGTCAGCTAGAAGATTGATTACAGGGGTGAACACCTGATATTCTTACAAGCATTCTATATATAGAATATATATATAGAATATATATATTCTTCTTTTTTTAGTGTAATATTTAATAAATTGCATGTGATATTTGATACTTTGTTATAAAATAGGCTTTGCTTAAGATGATTTTGCCCAAATGCAGGCAAATGTAAGTGTTCTGAGTATGTTTAAATAAGCTTAAGGTAAGCTATGATATTTGATTGTTTAGGGGTATTAAATGCATTTTCAATTTTTTATGTGTTTCTCTGTACATAGCCCCCTTGTAAGCTGAGGAACATCTCTATATGTATATGTCGCCTTGGTATGGCTTACATATTATTGGCATGAAACATCTAGAACAGTACGTGTGCCATAGAATTGTCTACAACATCAAACAAGTTTCTTGAAAACTTGTGCCAAAGGGGTTATGTCTTTAAGGATTCTTATTTCAGAAGGGTTCTCTCAAACGTAAGATTTTTCAGAAGTTAAGTGAAAATCTGACCAAACTAAACATTTTTCCATTTTCCCTAGTGAGCAAAGATAGCTAAAATCTATCTGCCATTTTCAACACTGTACTCAACGATTGTAATTCTAATTTAAGAACAGATTATTTATATCAAAACCACATGTTGGCCTAATCTTATACAATATTCATAAGTCACACTCAGACCCTTGGACACTTTTATTTGTTGAGTCTATATGGTACTACGGACATTCATCTTTTTTGACCTCATAGCTTCATGTATGTCTATACTTTTGAAAATACATGCATCATAGTTCCATTGTAAAATGTCTGGGTTATAAAATGTGCTATGCTATCAAAATGGTAATAAGAACATACAAATGACCTGATGTAATGAACTGGACCAGATTGCCAGATATCACATTTCATACCAGAAAGATTCAGTGGTAAGTTTTAAAATGGCCAGCTATACATTGACTGAATTATAACTCATTTAACTTCTTTCTTTGTGTACAGTATTATACATTAGTCAGTATTATAGTAAATAAGTACTTTGGACAGATGTAAATATGCTGTAATAAAAAATGTTTTTCTTCTTTCTTTTAGTCCTTTTTACTTGTGAGACTAGCCACAAATACCATGCCTCCCCCTAAATAATTTGCAATCAAAATTTATCTCTAAATGAATTTATTGCACAGAAAATATATATATATATATATATATATATATATATATATATATATATATACACTTACAGTAGACATGTTCAAAAATAGTTACACAACAGCAGGGCCCTAAATGTAAGCAGTATAGTTGTTTTGTTTTGTTTTGTTTTTTTCTTTTATAAAAAAGAGGTTATGTGAAATATTGGGATTTTATTTCCAGGCCTAGTATTTCAAGACAGTTAACTACACTTACGGTGTCAACAGCCTCTTGTTGGCAGTACGATTTTATTGGCTCCATGGAATAACAGCAAGAATTTACTATTGCTTCTTTCTTTTATGACACACACAGAAAAAAAAAATTGACACATTTGCTCAAGACCAACCAGAATCATTTTAACCTATCAAAATTGATGGGAGGCCTTCACTGCCAAAGTCACTGCTGCGTTTTCACAATTCATTGCAGACAATCTGCTACTCCCATTATGATAAAGGAGAGAAGAGTCATAATCAGGGAAGAAAGCTAGATTAATACTTGAAATTATCATTGAATTATTTAGCCTGCTATAGGATTATTATTATTAGTGTCATTTGATAATTTCTCTCATTTTATTAAACACAACTGTGAGTAATTACGCTACCTAATATTTCTCTGTATTGGCTGACTAGCTAGCAAACATTCATGAAAATATCCATTAGCTACACATATAAAATGGTGCATTATGATGCTGTTGAATCAGAACATACCACTACCTGATCCTGTAGCTCTTTGAGGATTTGCAAATCAATTAATTCTATCTTTGTTGGATTCTTCCCATACAATTAGAAAATTTATAATCGAGTCCATGAACATTATTAGTTTTGCCATTTTAAACCAGCAATCACACTTTGATTTTTACAACAAAAGCAGAAATATAAACACACACATTTGGATCAGTTTTCTGTTAGTCTGTCTGGACTTCAAAATCCTATTCCTCAAGATGATGCACACCAAAGTTCTGGATTAAACAAGAAATTAGATGGCACCTGAACACTTGGTTTAATATTCTCAAAAGGACTATGCAACTTCTTTCTTACATTAAGACATTGTTTTACAAAGATCCACACTTTTATAATGTTAGTATTTTTAATAATCAATAAAGTCAATTAATCATGATTAAAAATCAAACATAAAAATTTCTACTTTTTGCTTTTGCCCCCTCCATTTAGAACTTATTTATAGCCTGATAATTCAAAGGTCCCTATGTTTATGAAAATCTGGACAGAAATAGCTCTAAGATCCCATTCAGAACTTGATATTAATCTAAGTCTTTTGGCTCCATTTATCCTGAGAGCAAAGAGTAGGACAAAGGATTTGAGTACTGTTAGTTTATCTGGGAGATTATCCAAGGTAGAAAAGAATGGGAAAGTGATACAGTGAAGAAGCAACTTTGTCAAAGAGGTACATTGTTGATATAATTGTTGTGGATAGAAAATGAAGGCTTGCTTTTACTGAAAGGTCCTGAGAAACTTCTTTAAGTTGTCCTCATGAAGACCTGAAAACTGACAATTTTACCTATGGTTCTTATTTCCACTTCACTGAGAGCTGTCCTCAGAGGACATTAACTCTCCTACACTTTTGGGTTGTGTTGGAGACATTCTAAAATGAGAGAGAGAACATGAGATGCTATCACTGTTAAGTAACTGCAATTTCCCATGGAACTATCCACCACAGGTTTGGCTATAATCAGGAGTTGGGCCTTGATATCAGAGGGATTTGAGGCAGTATCATTTTAGGTTAATCATTATATCTGAAATTTCCAAAAACTTCAACTGATGAAACTTTGATTATAAATCTATAAATATAACAATAAATCTACAGTATTCAAATTATTTTCATAGAAATACACAAACAAAGCATCAATTGACTAATATTTAAATGTTACAAAATACTGAACTGAAAGAATTTGGTCATATAACAACGTGTAAGAAGTAGAACTTAGGTTTAGGTTAGAAGTCAGGATGCATTTGGGACTCAGTTAAGAAATTGAATGGAGGGACGCCTGGGTGGCTCAGTGGGTTAAGCCGCTGCCTTCGGCTCAGGTCATGATCCCAGGGTCCTGGGACCGAGCCCCAAATCAGGCTCTCTGCTCAGCAGGGAGCCTGCTTCCTCCTCTCTCTCTCTGCCTGCCTCTCTGCCTGCTTTTCATCCCTCTCTGTCAAATAAATAAATAAAATCTTAAAAAGAAATTGAATGGATGTCTGACTATCTTATAGGTTTGCTAAAAATCAGTGACTTTGTGTTCACGTGTGGCTATGCAGGAATTTTTAACTTTCTCTAAGAAGTTATTAGATTTGATTATATAATGGCAGTAAAGAATGGGGAAAAGCAAAGTACAAACCCCATAAAGACAAAGACACTGAGTATGAGAAAAGAGTAATAGATAAGAAGAATCAATGCATTTGAGGAAAATGGGAATTGAAATACACAATGATTGTTGATTTTTTTAGATGGAGAAAACAAAACTAGCTTGCAAGAAGGAAATAACAGAAGACATGCTGTGATGTGATACAGAATCCTGGAAAAGGCAGTAACGTGGAATAAAGGAGTAGGGAGAGCATATCAGGTAATTTGGATAGGAAGGAGTTAGGAGATAATTGCTTGATAAATTTTATATGGCCCACTTAAATGCACAGATTTCTCTTCTTTAATTTATATGGAGAACAGGGTGTCCTTTCTCTTCCCTTTCAGAGCACCCGAGGTGTACTCTTTCAGACTGAAAACCTAAAAAGCTCAGGACTCAGTTGCTTAAGCACAGCTGAGAGGACATATTTCAATTAAGATTTACAGTTTGCTGTAGGTAGTAGACTGTCAAAAGTGGTTTAACCATATTTTTCATTTAACAAGAAGACTACAGAGAGTGTTTTCTGGTGTTGGTTCAGAGTCTTAAGAAAGTCAAGTGAACTATCTTAGAGGTTTTCATGGCTTTTTATTCACAGTTGAAAAAATTGCTGTTGGAGTTCTCACTATTAAGCCCACATTTCTGGCAGAAAGATAGAGGTAAAAGAGAATGATATCTTGTACGACTGATACTTTGTCATAAGGTTACAATGTAACTAGAAAAGAGACAATAAAATATTTGATGTTGTTTTAAGTTTCCTTGTTGTCAATCCCTCAGTGCTTTCTGATACTAAAGGAAAAAGTAGATGGATATTGACCTGGCAACTATCAACACCTGTCAGTCTCTCTTGGATAACCAATATCTCTATAATCTCTTCTTCCCAGTAAAAAAAAAATAAAATATATTCATAAACCACACTGTGCCATCTCAAGTTACTGCACCAAGATAAAATTACAATGATTTTCAGTTGTTCCAAATGGACAGAATACCCTTCCTTATGATATCATGTCTTATAAGATAGATAATTGGCTTGCTACCAATATACCCAGATGAGACTGTGGAAGAGACAGGGAAAAAAATAATAATATTTATTTATTCCTTGGGTTGACCCTGTTTACACAGATGCATTACTATTAGAAAAGGTTGGTTTGGGACATTGGAATGAATTTACTTAATGGGTCTGTATGTAATTGGGTTGGAGGAAATTTTTAATTTCTACAAAAATTATTAGAATTCGATCTTATTCTCTTTTGTTGATTTTCACATGTTAACAAAGCCAACGTTTTTGTCTAGCAGACAAGATCTTAAATCCTAACAAAACTCAATTTTCCCTTTTTTTTTTAAAGTTTGAGAGCCTCATGTTCTCTCATGCTGCTTTAAATACAACTCAAAAAAACAAAAGGAGCTAAATGGGGCAGTAAGACCAGACTTTTTATTTTATTTTATTTATCTTATTTTTAATTAAAAAATTAAAGATTGTATTTATTTATTTGAGAGAGAGAGAGAGCATGAGTGGGGCAGGGGGATGTAGCTGCAGAGAGAGACTGAGAAATATACTCCCTAATGAGCAGGAAGCCCAAAATGGGGCTCGATCCCAGGATCCTGACTGAGATCATGACCAGAGACAAAGGCAGATACATGTGCAAAATCCCTTTTTTTCTGGGAAACAATACTTTACAAGAGATGTTTGAAAAAGTACTGGGGAATCAACTTTAATCGGAGATACAAAAATTTAATTGACTTTTGTAAAGCTACAGGGATCCAAATGATGGGAATCCCAGCCCGTTTAGGTTGTGGACCACAGAGTATTCTTCTCTGAAATTTTTTATTTTCTTCCATGTCTACTAACTCCAGTCCAAGTTCACTGATCTCTTTTTAGATAGTGCAAAACATGGCAAAGAATACCAAACAAGTGCCCAATATTCTACATTTATTACATCATTTCTCACATATAGAAGTGTGTTATCAAGGCTGGTTCTGTGAACGAACCTAGTTATGCTAAAGTGTGTTTTGTTCTCCAAGAAATTAAATGCATGGTTATCACACAATTATAAAATACTTGTGTCAAGAATTTTTATTCAAAAATTAATAAGAGAAGCAGATATTAAAACTAGTTCACATGGTTATTTGGGATATAAGCAGAGTTGTGCAGCAGAAGTGCTCTGGGCCCATAATTTGGGTTATAGAATTTATGTTTTCTAATGAAAAATCACTAACTTGCATTATTGTTAACAAGAATCCTGTGCATTACCATCAGTTTTCTCCATTATAACCTCTTGCTCTACAGTTTGTAAATAACTTTGTCAATAGCAAGCTAATAAACAGGGTGACTCCAATGGATTGAGATAATCTCTAGAGTTTCTGCTACATAATGAACAGGACTCCATTGAAAGGACACCTAAGAATTTATTTTGCCCCAAAATTTGATCACTTTTTTCACTGTCCTTACCTATTTTCCAAACCTAGTCCTTTTGCTTCACCTTTCAGTCTACGGACAACCCTGTATCTGACTGACTTGTTAATTCTGGGAATGTCTTGCAGATTAATTTGCTTGCCCGAGGTGGTTCCTCTAATTGATGTCTAAGAACCCTAATTAGTTAAGAAAACTTTTTTTTAACATTTTCATTGCTATTTATTATTATTATTATTATTATTATTGCTAATATCTCTATTATAAATAATTCACAAGGGCATCTTTCTGACAAAAGACAAAGAGCTGGCTACTAGTAGAAAAAGTACATTTAACTCTGTCAGTGAAAGTGGTAAAGGGATTTGAGAAAATAAGGCAAAGCAGTGGAATTATGTGTTAAAACTTTAAATATTATAGACACATTTACTTAATTTCTAATACTGTTGTTGCTTATAATTAAATAAGATGTTTTCCATGAACCACGCATTACAGCAAATATATTGTTTATACAGATTAAATTTTCATCAAAAGGGACGCCTGGGTGGCTCAGTTGGTTAAGCAGCTGCCTTTGGCTCAGGTCATGATCCCAGCGTCCTGGGATCGAGTCCCGCATCGGGCTCCTTGCTCGGCCGGGAGCCTGCTTCTCCCTCTGCCTCTGCCTGCCATTCTGTCTGCCTGTGCTTGCTCTCTCGCCCACTCTCTCTGATAAAGAAATAAAATCTTAAAATAAATAAATAAATTTTCATCAAAAAATTGTAAGTGTATTTTATTGTAGGATATGATAAGCATTTTGCAGATGAGAAAAGTGAAATTTAGAAAAGTATGTCTTTTCAAATCCCTTATACAATATCTGGCCTAGATAGAAGGATATACTATCACAATTGAGGAAGATAATTGAGATTACTTAAAATGATAAACTTTACTGTATAGGGATTTTTACAAGTTTGCCACAGATTCAGATTCTTTTAAAATATATATCTATTTTGTGTAAAGAGAATGCACTGAGAAGTAAAAAGAAAGTGATATATCAGTGCTATCAACTAATGGCTATAATATCATCACCTTATTTATGAACAATGAAACAGTGTGCAATATTTAAATAAATTTAAATAAATTCCTATTTATTTTATATATTTATAAATTTAAATAAATTTCTATTTATTTATTATTAAAGAAATTCCTCTAACAAACAGTATGTTTTGAAGGTTGCTAGCAGGAAAGTGTTGTACGACATGGAAGTAATCAGAAAATGTGATCTAAAATTCTGCTTTCAAGGGCGCCTGGGTGGCTCAGTGGGTTAAAATTCTGCTTTCAAGAAGCTATCACAGTAAGTACTGAGCATTAGCTATTATATGCTATGGATGAATAACTGAAATCTACATTTGAAACTAATGGTACACTATATGTTACCTAATTGAATTTTAAAAAGTTAATAAAAAAAAAACCACTATTTTATAAAACAATATTCCCAACAGGCTCTTTTGCTTTAAAATACTCACTTTGTAATGAGAGTCATTACTTTTGTCTAGCCAATTCTTACAGCACTGTTTATCCCTTCTCTGCTTTATCCCTTCCCAGTATCAATAAAGGCTCACTTGGGTTACATAGAAGCCATGAGAAGGCTTGTAATAGATCTGGCTGGTTTTCACCAGCAATTTGACCACCATGTGCACAGGAAGTCTATTGATAAAGTCTTTATTGCAATAAGTTGCAAATACATGGATGATTTTGAATTCTCTTTCTTGAGGTCTTGTTTCATGATAATAAATTTAGGGTGGCTTATTGGAATGGATGTTATTAACATATCTTCATAGTTATAAGCACATGGAATTGTAAAATAGATGAACGAATGTGGCATTACTGACAACTGTCCTCATTTTGAAATCAAATTACAGTGTACTAAGATGAGGAAGCAAAGCAGATTTGGGATTATGAGTGAAATAATTTAAAAAAGTCTTGGGGTATGATCAGACTATTGGGTAATTCAGTAGAAAAATGTCAACTGATTGAGATTCTGTGTTCCCTGATTTCAGAGAGAAGTTAAGATAAATAAGTAACACGAGGAGACTAGGAAGCCAAACATAAGTGATAATTTTGTGCCAGGGTGTGTTTACATCTGTTTATCTTCTTGCTTTACCACTAAGGTTGCTCCTAGAGGAGAGTTTAAATATGTGTTGGAGCTAATCTCTGTGGATTACACAAGAAACCACATCCTACAGCTCTCCCTGAAACACCCCTTATGATTTCAATGTAATTTGGTTTTTGCATTTTTAGAAATAACAAAATACTTTGCAAACTCATCTACTTTATTACCATCACAAGTGAGTCAGCTGACTCCACATTTTAACACAGTGACAGTCACAGAGGAATGGAGGAATGAGTAGAGTTATCAATATATGTGCTTTTAAGAAGTATGACAGGGTAGCAGCTATTTCCAGGAACCAAAACATGGGTCAGCAGCTGTGCAGGAAAAGTGATGGAATAAATGACTCATTTCAGAGGAGTTCTATAACATATTAGTTCTATAATGTATCTTCAGCCCCCAATTACCCGCTTTGATCTAAAGATAAGGATTTACAGTTAAGGTCCCATTTATGATTTGACTGGTGTGGTCTGAATCATTTTTACTATTGTTTTGACTATTACTTGAAGCCTATAGTAGTACTTGGGATATGTGTTGTGTATTCTGTGAACATGTGCTATTTTTAGATTAGATAATTTCTGTCTCGAACCCCTGTTCATTTGTTTGTTTTTGTTTATTTGATAGTGGTTTCAGTAAATGGATATATCTGAAAAATTGCAAAGCCACTATTAAAACAAGTTATTATTATATATAGCATGGAATTGCACATTCCTCCTTTGAATCCGACAGAGCTTCACCATATCCTTAACAATTTGGGAAAAACATGCTATTATTTTTCTTTATAAAATTTCTCCTGTTAGGCTGTGATGGTTGTCATCAGCAGTAACTCCTCTGAAGGCTTTGTCAAAAGAGTTGAAAAAATTGGAAAGGTGTGTGAATGAAGCTGTTTGCTGAATATAAAGAAAAGAGCATTGAAGTACAATTCACACTCTTACTTCTCCTTCTATGCTTTCAGATGTTTGACATTTGAAAATTTTGCTTCTAGAAGAGATGCCCTATATAATTCTTACTTTAAGGAGCAAGTTGCTTTTATAATTTTTTTATTATTCTACCATTCCAGTATTTCCATTTAAATTAAATTCAATACCATTTAAAAAAAATCAAAAGTGAAGCCAGTATTCAATTCCTGGGCTAAATAATTTTAGAAAGCTTTGTGTTATTGAACCTACAGGGTTTTTCTGTAGTTTTAACTCTTTCTTTCTGTGATTTTTCCCATTAGTCACGTAAGTGACTGCAATATAACAGACCTTGAGGATAAAGAAGGACTGAATAGAACAATCCTTGGCCTCATGAAGTTGAGAATCTAGCAAGGGAGTCAAACAATTCAATCATTCAGAGACAATTTATTGAGTGCCTGGCCTAAAATGAGCACAACAAAACCCCAGGCCAGAGGAATCATTTTAATGGGAGAGATAGATAATAGGTAAGCCAACTTAAAAAAAAAATCGTACTGCTTTTTCTTTAATAGAGATGCATATTTGAACTAAATAAGCACATTTTAAAAAGAGCAGTGATTGAGAAGAGGTTTTTTAACTGAGTGGTCCGAAAGGGCCTCCCTGAAAAAGTCTGTTTTGAACAGATTTCTGAATAATATCAGCTAGGAAGCTGCGTAAAAATCTCAGGGATGGGTGATTTTTCCAGTCGAAAAACTGTAAAGGCTCCAAAGTCACAATAGAGCTATAAGTTTCTCTAATAAAGTAACTTCTGACAAAGAATGAGAAGAAATAACTAACCCAGGTTTGAAAGAAAAGGGACAGACTTTCTATGGAATTCATATTTAATTAAAGCTCTAAAGGACAAAAATACAATAGAGCAAAATTCTGGTCACGCTGATATACCTAACGAAAGTTCATAAACAAGGTGTGGGTAGCAAAGAGTGTGTGGGAATGTTGGTAAGAACAGTGGGGAAGAGTCATCCCTGAACATGTTCTTAAATGAAGCAATTCTTGGGTTGTATTAAAGGGTAAATTGGAGTTTGCCTAAGTGATTAGAGAAGGATGCCTCAGCTTATGGAAGTTCAAAGCCATAAAGATGTGATAAACTACTGCAGATATTTTCATGTATATTTGTTGTTGCTTCTAGTAATGGTGATCTAAAAACTCCTACTTAAGACAACTAAAAATCCAGACAAAATAGCTTTTAAAGTTAAAAATATCAGAATGATTATAAAAATAAGTGAGGGATTACTGGGCCAAAATACGAAATACAATGAGAGCCTAGAGATATATGCCCTGAAGCCATTTTAGCTATGAGAGCATTTGAAACTGCTAAAACACACTGAGCTGTGTTGTTAATAGACTCTTGATACTAGAGAAACAAATCCAGCAGCAATCAAATTTGAGGACTTTGGTACAACCCAAATTTAACTTGAGATCCACAAAGCACAAGGAGAAGCAGAAATAAGACTATAGCCTACCTTGCCTTCTGTGTAAACTGAGAAAGCCAATCACTGAATTTGGAGTATGATTGTCTTGTAGAGTCTCAGATATAAGAGAAAATCCTACCAAGGAGGACCATACCGTTATTATAGCTCTTAATTATCCCTACTCAATAAGAGTTTCAAATATAATGTCTTGAACATAGCAAAATGTAACAAAGCACACAAAGAAAAACCATTAACAAGATTTGATAGACAAAATGGGATTAAGTATGATGTTAAAATGATCAATAAAGATTGTAAAATGGCTTGATTACTCTGCTCAAAGAAATGAAAGGGGAAGCAAATTGAACAAAAAACTGACACTAAAAATGATATTGAGAAAGGTTTTATAAATGAACCAAATGGATACTCTAGAACTTTAAAGATATGACAGCTAATTTAAGATACCACAGGGGTGCCTGGGTGGCTCACTTAATTAAACCTCCAATTCTTTTTCCTTTTTTTTTAACACCTTACTTTTATTTTATCTCTTTCAATTTGGCTCAGGTCATGATGTCATGGTTGTGAAATAGAGCCCAGAGTTGGGCTCTGTGCTGAGCCTGGAGCCTGCTTAAGATTCTTTTCCCTTCTTTTTCTATCCCTCCCTGCACTCTCACTTGCTCACTCTCTCTTGCTTGCAAATAAATAGATAGATAGATAGATAGATAGATAGATAATAGACAAAGCAAAATAAAAGCAGATTATGAAAATAAATATAAAGATTTTGAAATGAAAACAAGTTCAAAATAAAATAGAGAAGACCTACACAGCTAAAAGTTCATTCAGAAAATCTACTATTAAAGAAGTCAGTATGACACAGTGTTAAGATATCAAAAGATTTGAGCATGTACTTTACAGAAAGGGTAATCCAAATGGCCACTCATATATAAAAACTGTTTATCTTTATTATGAATCTGGAATTAAATTAAATTAAATTAAAAATAAATTAAAACCTAAAATGACATACTATTACACACTTACCATATTGGGCAACAGTAAAATTGCCTTGCAAGAATGTGAAAGAATGAAAGTGCCCATAATAAAAACATTTGAGGTAAGTTGGACAATATTTAGAAAACTTAAAAATAAAAATAAAAATTTGGTCCATTCCTAGAAATACAACATGGAACTAAATGAATATTTTCACCAGGATATGCAAACAGATGATTATAGCTATTTCATTCATAACGGCAGATCAGTAGTGGTCTATTTGCACAATGTTACATTAAATAAGAGAGAATATTAACAAACTGGGAGGAGGGGCTAGGTTGTTATCAGAAACAGATCTTCTATGGTGCTGATTATGTTCTATTTCTCAAAATCTTTAAGTTAAAAAAGTTTTCAAATTTATATCTAGATAGATAGATGATAGATAGACAGATATCCCAGAAGCTGCAATGCTAGGCTAAGACCAGGCTTTAAAGGGCTTTTCTATACTCTACTAAATACTTGAAACCATTCATTATATCATAGCTCAGTGTTCAAATCTCCATTTGTTTCCTCAGGTTCCTAATATTTACCTTAAGGTGACCTGATTCAGACTTTGGATCACCTTTGTCTAAATATTTCTATTTTAACAAAGTCCTTTTTAACACTGAGAGACTAAAACTTAGAAAAATACTCTGATTGTTATCTCACTAGGGTGGAAAATATATAGTTACCCATTAACTAATGATATCCATGTCTACATTAGATCCGTGGCATTTTTAATTCTTGGGAGCTTTTGGTTAAATGAAATTTTTAAGCTTCCTTTAAAGGAAGCTTTAAGCCATCACCACATGAATAAAATTAAAGAACCAAATGAAAACAGGCCAAGTATTTACAGAGTAATAGAATGTGCAGTGGAAAGAGTACAATTCTGAAATCATAAAGCCTAAATTAGTGTGATGCATTTTTGCTACCCATGTAATCATAAACCAGTTATCTAAATGTGTTAGCCTCAGTTTTTTCACCCATGAAATGGTGATGATAATACTTATTATGCAGCGTTGTTGTGTGGATGTGATGAAGCATGGAGCATGAGAGTCTCATATTCCATGCTAAAATGATAGCTATTTTTATACTTATAATAATTCTAGTAATAGTAATTAAATTGTTCAAAATGGTAATATTCATTTATATTGAGGCATTGTATTGACTATTATTAGACACATTTACCAACATAAATTTCATTTTACTTTACCCCCTCTGAGGATATATATTCCCTAATTCAATATGAATCTCCTTATGAATAATAATTATCATAATAAATATGCTGATTTTTCTTCTATTTGTTTTTAAGGAGGTATCCTTTACTGTTGAACATAAAGAAACTTAAGCAAGTCTGTCTTATTCAAACTTTGCATGCTGCTTTCTTATGAAACTAGATTATAGAGTTGTATGAAATAAATTCATGCAGTTAAGACATTGATGTTTGGAACACTGGGTGGTCAGTTTAGTATTTTAAAAGAAGATATTAAATTTAAACCTTAAAACTGAGCTCTTTCAGCCTTTTTTATAGACCATCCTTCATGCTTCATAAGTACTCCTCCATTGTAAAGTAAGTAATAGTTTTTGTCACAGTGTATATACCAAAAATGGATTTTATATTCTATTATTTCAGAGTTAGTTGCAGTTTCTACTGCCTTACTTCCTTTTTTGAAAAATAGATTAATTCTACAAAAAGTTTTTTCCAGCTTTATTGAAAAAAATCGACATATTTGTAAATTTAAGAAATGATTTCTTATAACATTGCAAACTTTTAACATTGTGTAAATTTTGTACAATTTGATAAATTGGTATACATCTTTATTGCAATATAATCTACACAAAAATGTTAATACATCTACTATCTCGTATAGTTGCCACTGATTTTTATGCATGTATCGTAAGAAATTTTAAGATCTACTCTCTTAGCAACTTTTATGTATATAGTATAGTAGATAGTATAGTAGAGATAAACTTCAGAGGTCTTGTGGGTTTTGTTCCAGACTGCCTCAATAAAGTGATTATCTCAATAAACTAAGTCAAATTATTATATTTTTTGGTTTCCCAGTGCATATAAAAAATTATGTTTCCCAGTGCATATAAAAAATAAAAACTATACTGCACTGTTCAAAAGCATTATGTTTTTAAAGAAAATCAATGTATATACCTTAAGTACACTAGTTCTGAGTTTTCAGTGGGTCATAATTACTGATCACAGATCACCATAACAAATACAATAATAATGAAAAAACTTGATATATTGCAAGAATTACCAACATGTGACAAAGAGACACAAAATGAACAAATGTTGTTAGAAAAATGGTGGCAGCAGACCTCTTTTATACAAGATTGCTATAAACTTTCAACTTGTAAGAATGTGATATATGCAAAGTTTATTAAAGGGAAGCACAATAAAAAAAAGTATGTATATCTTATTAACTATGATCATCATGCTGTACATTAGATCCCCAGAACTTTTTCATATTATAGTTGCAAGTTTGCACCCTTTGACCATCTTACTCCACCCCAGGTTCACCCCTTGTCAACTCAACTCTAAGTTTCCATTAGTTTTCCTTTTCCTCAGATTCTGTATGTAAGGGATATCATAATACATAAATTTAAAAAATATATAAAATCTTTGAAATATTTCACTTAGAATAATACCTTCAAGATCCATCCATGCTGTTGTAAATGGCAGTATTTCTTAATTTTTCATGGTTAAGTAGTATTCCGTAGTATATATTTACCATACTTATTTTACTCATTCATCCATTAATGGATACTGAAGTTATTTCCATCTCTTGCTTAGAGTTAATAATTTTATAATAAACATAAGAGTGCAGATATGTCTTTGAACAGTGACTTCGTTTTCTTTAGATAGATACCTAGAAGTGGGATTACTGAATCATATGGTAATTTTACTTTTAATAATATGAATAATCTCCATACTGTTTTCCATACAAATTTATATCCCTATTACAGTGCATAAGTTCCCCGTTTTCCCCAATATTTACCAAAATTGGTTAGTTTCAATTTTTTGGTAGTATATATTCTAATATCTTGCTGTGTTTTTCAGAGGTAAACAACAACAACAACAACATAAGGACTTTGCCCTGAGATTTTTACGTTGAGCACTTTTTAATGCTCCTGTTGGTCATTTATATAACTTTTTTGAAAAAAAAGTCTATTGAGATCCTTTTGCTATTTTTTTAATCATATATTTTTTTCTATTTGTATCTGTTGGTTATTAACCTCTTTTCAGATATAAGATTCGTAAGTATTTTCTTACATTCTGTGGATTGTGTTTTCATTCTCTCTCCCTTTTTTTGGCAATGCAGAAACGTTAGTTTGATGTAATACCATTTATTTATTTTTGCTTTTTTTGCTTGTGTTTTTGGTCTGGTATCCAAAAAACTATTGGCAAGACCAATGTCAAGGAGAATTTTTCCTATGTTTTCCTTTAGGAAATTTAGTTTCATGCATCACCTTTAAGTCTTTAATCTATTTCAAGTTCAGACTTATGAGTGATATAAGGTTCCCTTTTCATACTGTTTATGTGACTATTCAGTTTTAAATATCATTTATTGAACAGACTATCTTTCCCCATTACATATGTTGGCCCCTGTCAAATATTAGGTGACTGTATGAAAGGATTTATTTCTGGGCTCTCAATTCTGTTCTACTTGTTTATTGGTCTGTTTTTATGCCAGTATACTTTATTGTTTTGAGCATGAGGGCTTTGTAGTATAGTTTCAAATCAAGAAGTGTAATCTCCCTTCTTCATTCTTTCTCAGAACTGCTTTGATTATTTGTTGTCTTTCATGGTCTCATATAAACTTTAGGATTCTTTACTTACTTCTGTAAAACAATAATATTGGATTTTTTTTAAGATTTTTAATTTATTTATTTGACAGAGAGAGATGACAAGCAGGCAGAGAGGCAGGCAGAGAGAGAAGAGGAAGCAGGCTTCCTGCTGAGCAGAGAGCCTGATGCGGGGCTCGATCCCAGGACCCTGGGATCATGACCAGAGCTGAAGGCAGCGGCTTAACCCACTGAGCCACCCAGGCGCCCCTAACATTGGATTTTTGATAGGAATTGGATTTACAGATGGTTTACGGTAGTATGGACATTTTAACAATGTTAATTCTTACCATTCATAAATATGAGCTATCTTTCCATTTCTGTCACCTTCAATTTCTTTATCAATGTCATAGTTTATGGAGTACAGATCTTTCATCTTCTTAGTTAAATCTATTCCTAAGTATTTTATTATTTTTGATGCTATTGTGAATTAGATTGTTTTCTTTATTTTTTCAGATAGTTCATCATTAGAATGTTAAAATGCTCCTGTCTTGTGCTTACTTTGGCAGCACATATACTAAAATTGGAATGATGCAGAGAAGATTAGCGTGATCACTGAACAAGGATGACATGACAAACTGGGAAGCAGTCCATAAAAAAAAAAAGAAACAAAACAAAATTCTTTTCTTTTATATATTGATCTTGTATTTGGTAATTTTACTAAATTTGTTTATTCAAATTTTTTGTGAATTTTTTAGGATTTTTTAACATGTAAGTTCATGTTATCCAAAAAAAGAAAATTTTACTTCTTCCTTTTTTTTTTTTTTTTTGGAGTCTCTTGTTTCTTTGTGTTCCTTGTTTCTCTGGCTAGGACATCCACTACTGTGTCAAATGAGAGTAGTGAAAATGGACACACTTGTCTTTCTTCTGATCTTTAAGGGGAAAACTTTCAAAAGTTTTGATTGAATATGAGATTAGCTCTGGGCTTGCAATCTGTGTTTTTTCTTTAATGGGTTTTTTAAATTATTTTTAAAAATTTTTTATATAATGTGTTTTAATCCCTAGGGGTACAGGTCTGTGAATCACCAGGTTTACACATTTCACAGCACTCACCATCACTCACCATAGCATCTGCCCTCTCCAATGTCCATACCCCAACACACCTCCCCCCAGCAACCCTCAGTCTGTTTTGTGAGATTCAGTCTTTTATGGTTTGTCTCCCTCCTAATACCATCTTTTTTTATTTTTCTTTTCGTACGCCCGAAACTGCCTATGTTGCATCTCCACTTCATCATATCAGGGAGATCATATGATAGTTGTCTTTCTCAGATTGATTTATTTCGCCAAGCATAATACCCTCTAGTTCCATCCACGTCATCACAAATAGCAGGATTTCATTTCTTTTGATGGCTGCATAGTATTCCATTGAACATATATACCACATCTTATTTATTGATTCATCTGTTGAAGGACATTTAGTTACTTTCCATAGTTTAACTATTGTGGACATTGCTGCTATAAACATTTGGGTGCATGTGCCCCTTCAGAATGCCACGTTTGTATCTGTAGGGTATATACCCAGTACTACAAGCACTGGGTCATAGGGTAGTTCTATTTTCAGCTTTTTGAGGCACGTCCACGCTGTTTTCCAGAGTGGTTGCACCAGCTTGCATTCCCACATACAGTGTAGGAGGGTTGCCCTAACTCCACATCCTCGCCAGCATCTGTCATTGACGGACTTGTTCATTTTAGCCATTCTGAACGGTGTGAGGTGGTATCTCATTCTGGTTTTGATTTGTATTTCCCTGATGCCAAGTGGTGTGGAGCATTTTTTATGTGTCTGTTGGCCATTTGGATGTATTCTTTGCAGAAATGTCTGTTCATGTCCTCTGCCCATTTCTTCATTGGATTATTTGTTTTTAGGGTGTTGAGTTTGATAAGCTCTTTATAGATTTTGGATACTGGCCCTTTATCTGGTATGTCATTTGCAAATATCTTCTCCCAGATAACTTCTGACAGTGATCTTTTGGCTTTGTTAACTGTTTCCTTTGCAGTGCAAAAGCTTTTGGATCTGATGAAATCCCAATAGTTCATTCTTGCCCTTGCTTCCCTTGCCTTTCGCGATGTTCCTAGGAAGAAGTTGCTGCTGCTGAGGTCAAAGAAGTTGCTACCTGTTCTCTCCTCAAGGACTATGATGGATTCCTTTCTCACATTATGCTTCTTCATCCATTTCCAGTCGATTATAATGTATGGTGTTAGGATGGTCCAATTTCATTTTCTGCATGTGGCTGTTCAATTTTCCAGACCCCAAGGCCAATGGCTCCTTCTCTTCCCCAGGGACAGTGTGATGTGCCTTCCCCACACTTGCTCCTGGGGAGCGCAGTGACAGACGTGTGCAACCATGCATCTCTCTCATGCAGAGGGGATGCCCAGGCAAAGAGGATTTCGCTCCATGCGGGTTTATTACACCGTGCTGTGGAGACTGGCTCCGGCAAGCAGCAGGCAGCATCCCACAGACCCGACTCTGATTTCCCAAAGAATGCTGTGCTTTCCCAGAGGGGATGCCCGGGCAAAGAGGCTTTCGCTCTATGCGGGTTTCTCCAAAAGTGCTGCGAATACTAGGCTAAGGCAAGCAACAAAAGCAGCCCACAGAACCGACTCTGATTTCCCAGCGACGGCCATGCTTTCGCAGAGGTTTTCAGCTTGGCGCGAACCTCACTTCGCTGCTGCTTCCTCAGCAAGGCTGTGGTCGTTCGCTCTGTCGCGGCAGGAAAGAAGAGCCGCGGGAGAGCTGGTGCCTCTTGGTCCTTGCTTTCCCGGGCTCCATGTTCGCGCCCGGGGTTCACCTTGCTAAGCCGAACTAAGCAGACACAGTCACAACCCTGCAGCAGCGTGCGTGGCCTAGCATGGCACTCTATGCCTATTACCATCTCCTGGCGTAGGTAAGGCTTTGCCTTTTGCTCCGGCGCTCGGGCAGACTCGGGGTCTAGGCCAGTGCCTTCACCATAGGAGAAAGGAGGCGACAGGATTCCTGCACCGGGCCCGAGCACTGGGATGGGGAACAGTGGGGACTGTCTCCACTCTTTCCCCGGCACACCCCCTGCCACCCACAATGCTGCCATATCTTGGTGGAAGACGGCATCTGACTGCACGTTTCTCCATGGGGTTGTTTCGGCGAGTTCCGGGTATGGCAACTGGTGGCAAGCCCAAGTCTGCCCTTGGGACAGGTGGCCAAGGAGATGCTTTCCCCTTGGGACCAGAGGCACAGGACAGGCCTGCCTTCTGCCCAGACTCCTTCCTCAGAGTGGAGCACGCACCCATGCCCTTGTCGTCCCCTCATGTCTCCTTAGCAGCCAGGCTTCAATCTCTCCGCACAGGGAGCAGAGGACACTTGTCTTCTCATGGCCTGCTGTTCGTGCCTCGGCAGGCTATTCTGACTCCCGAGCGTTTCCAGACCCCACGGCCAAGGGATCCTTCTCTTCCCCGGGGGCGGCGTGCTGTGCCTTCCCCAAAATTGCTCCTGGGGAGCGCGGTGACAGACGTGTGCAACCATGCTTCTATCTCAGGCAGAGGGGATGCTAGGGCAAAGAGGATTTCGCTCCATGCAGGTGTCTTCCACCATGTTGCCGAGACTCGCTCAGGCAAGCAGCAGCAGCATCCCCAAACCGAACTCTGATTTCCCAACGAATGCTGTGCTTTCCTAAGGGAGAGGCCCAGGCAAAGAGGCTTTCGCTGTATGCGGGTTTCTCCCACCGCGAGACTGGGCTAAGGGAAGCAGCAGAAGCCCGGACAACATTTCTCAGCGAATGCTGTGCTTTCGCAGAGGATTTGGTTTGGAGCGAACAGCACTTCGCCACTGCTTCCTCAGTAAAGCTTCAGTCGCGTCAGGGAAGAAGAGCTGCGGGAGAGCTGGTGCCTCTTGGGCCTTGCTTTCCCTGGCTCCATGTTCGCGTCCTGGGTTCACCCTGCCAGGCACAGTCACAACCGTGCAGTAGCGCGCTTAGCCTAGGATGGCACTCCATGCACACTACCATCTCCCGGTGTAGGCATCGCTTGTCCTTTTACTCTGGCGCTCAGGCCAACTCGCGGACTAGGCCTGTGCTTTCCCCACAGGAAAGGAGAGGTGACAGGATCCCTGCACACCGCCCGTGCACTGAATAGGGAGCTTTGGGGGACTGTCACCACTCCTTCCCCTTAAAACCCGGGCCTCCTCCAAGCTTCTACATCCCGGAGGAAGACGGCATCTGATGGCCAGGTCTTTCTGGGGGTTGTTTCTCGAGTTTAGGGTAGGCGCCTGGTGGCAAGCCCATGGCTCCACCACGGTCAGGTGGCCAAGGAGCTGCTGTCTCCTTGGGCCCAAAGGCTCAGGACAGGCATGCTTTCTGCCCAGACTCCTTCCTCAGAGTGGAGCCCTTTCCCCTGCCCTAATCTTCCCCTCGTGTCTCCTTAGCAGCCCGGCTTCCTTCGCTCTGCAGTGACAGATGTGTCCCTTTCCTTAAGGCTCTTTCCACAGGCACCACCGCGCTTCTTTCTCAGGCAGAGCGGATGCCCAGGCAAAGAGGATTTCGCTCCATGCGGGTTTATTCCACCGTGCTGTGGAGACTAGCTCCGGCAAGCAGCAGGCAGCATCCCACAGACCCGACTCTGATTTCCCAAAGAATGCTGTGCCTTCCCAGAGGGGATGCCCCGGCAAAGAAGCTTTCGCTCTATGCGGGTTTTTCCAAAAGGGCTGCGAATACACGGCTAAGGCAAGCAACAAAAGCAGCCCACAGAACCGACTCTGATTTCCCAGCGACGGCCATGCTTTCGCAGAGGTTTTCAGCTTGGCGCGAAACTCACTTCGCTGCTGCTTCCTCAGCAAGGCTTTGGTCGTTCGCTCTTTCGCAGCAGGGACGAAGAGCCGCGGGAGAGCTGGTGCCTCTTGGGCCTTCCTTTCCCGGACTCCATGTTTGCGCCTGGGTTTCACTTTGCTAAGCCGAACTAGGCAGACACAGTCACAACCCTGCAGCAGCGTGTGTGGCCTACCATGACACTCTATGCCTATTAGCATCTCCTGGCGTAAGTAAGGCTTTGCATTTTGCTCTGGCGCTCGGCAGACTCGGGGTCTAAGCCAATGCATTCACCAGAAGGGAGAAGAGGCGACAGGAAATCTGAGTTGGGTTTGGGGAGGCTGCTACTGCTTGCCTAAGCGAGTCTCCGCAGCATGTTGGAAGATACCCGCATGGAGCGAAATCCTCTTTGTCCTAGCATCCTTTCTGCCTGAGGGAGAAGCATGGATGCACACGTCTGTGACCGCGCTCCCCAGGAGCAATTTTGGGGAAGGCACAGCACGCCGCCCCCGGGGAAGAGAAGGATCCCTTGGCCGTGGGGTCTGGAAACGCTCGGGAGTCAGAATAGCCTGCCGAGGCACGAACAGCAGGCCATGAGAAGACAAGTGTCCTCTGCTCCCTGTGCGAAGAGATTGAAGCCTGGCTGCTAAGGAGACATGAGGGGACGACAAGGGCATGGGTGCGTGCTCCACTCTGAGGAAGGAGTCTGGGCAGAAGGCAGGCCTGTCCTGTGCCTCTGGTCCCAAGGGGAAAGCATCCCCTTGGCCACCTGTCCCAAGGGCAGACTTGGGCTTGCCAACAGTTGCCATACCTGGAACTCGCAGAAACACCCCCATGGAGAAACGTGCAGTCAGATGCCCTCTTCCACCAAGATGTGGCAGCATTGTGGGTGGCCGGGGTGTGCCGGGGAAAGAGTGGAGACAGTCCCCACCGTTCCCCATCCCAGTGCTCGGGCCCTGTGCAGGGATCCTGTCGCCTCCTCTCTCCTGTGGTGAAGGCACTGGCCTTGACCCCGAGTCTGCCCGAGCGCCGGAGCAAAAGGCAAAGCCTTACCTACGCCAGGAGATGGTAATAGCCATAGAGTGTCATGCTAGGCCACGCACGCTGCTGCAGGGTTGTGACTGTGTCTGCTTAGATCGGCTTAGCAAGGTGAACCCCGGGCGCGAACTTGGAGCCCGGGAAAACAAGGCCCAAGAGGCACCAGCTCTCCCGCGGCTCTTCTTTCCTGCCGCGACAGAGCGAACGACCACAGCCTTGCTGAGGAAGCAGCAGCGAAGTGCGGTTTGCGCCAAGCTGAAAACCTCTGCGAAAGCATAGCAGTCGCTGGGAAATCAGAGTCGGTTCTGTAGGCTGCTTTTGTTGCTTCCTTTGCCTAGTATTCGTAGCACGATGGGAGAAACCCGCATAGAGCGAAAGTTTCTTTGCCGGGGCATCCCCTCTGGGAAAGCACAGCATTCTCTGGGAAATCAGAGTCGGGTCTGTGGGATGCTGCCTGCTGCTTGCCGGAGCTAGTCTCCACTGCACGGTGGAATAAACCCGCATGGAGCGAAATTCTCTTTGCCTGGGCATCCGCTCTGCCTGAGAGAGAAGCGGGGTGGTGCCTGTGGAAAGAGCCTTAAGGAAAGGGACACATCTGTCACTGCAGAGCGAAGGAAGCCGGGCTGCTAAGGAGTCACGAGGGGAAGATTAGGGCAGGGGAAAGGGCTCCACTCTGAGGAAGGAGTCTGGGCAGAAAGCATGCCTGTCCTGAGCCTTAGGGCCCAAGGAGACAGCAGCTCCTTGGCCACCTGACCGTGGTGGAGCCATGGGCTTGCCACCAGGCGCCTACCCTAAACTCGAGAAACAACTCCCAGAAAGACCTGGCCATCAGATGCCGTCTTCCTCCGGGATGTAGAAGCTTGGAGGAGGCCCGGGTTTTAAGGGGAAGGAGTGGTGACAGTCCCCCAAAGCTCCCTATTCAGTGCACGGGCGGTGTGCAGGGATCCTGTCACCTCTCCTTTCCTGTGGGGAAAGCACAGGCCTAGTCCGCGAGTCGGCCTGAGCGCCAGAGTAAAAGGCCAAGCGATGCCTACACCGGGAGATGGTAGTGTGCATAGAGTGCCATCCTAGGCTAAGCGCGCTACTGCACGGTTGCGACTGTGTCTGCTTAGTTCGGCCTGGCAGGGTGAACCCAGGACGCGAACATGGAGCCAGGGAAAGCAAGGCCCAAGAGGCACCAGCTCTCCCGCAGCTCTTCTTCCCTGACGCGACAGAAGCCTTGCTGAGGAAGCAGTGGCGAAGGGCTGTTTGCTCCAAACCAAAGCCTCTGCGAAAGGACAGCATTCCCCGAGAAATGTTTTGGGGGCTGCTGCTGCGTGCCTGAGCCCAGTCTCGCGGTGGGAGAAACCCGCATACAGCGAAAGCCCCTTTGCCTGGGCATCTCCCCTTGGAAAGCACAGCATTCGTTGGGAAATCAGAGTTGGGTTTGGGGATGCTGCTGCTGCTTGCCTAAGCGAGTCTCCGCAGCATGTTGGAAGATACCCGCATGGAGCGAAATCCTCTTTGCCCTAGCATCCTTTCTGCCTGATAGAGAAGCATGGTTGCTCACGTCTGTCACCGCGCTCCCCAGGAGCAATTTTGGGGAAGGCACAGTACGCCGCCCCCGGGGAAGAGAAGGATCCCTTGGCCTTGGGGTCTGGAAACGCTCGGGAAGCAGAATAGCCTGCCGAGGCACGAACAGCAGGCCATGAGAAGACAAGTGTCCTCTCCTCCCTGTGCGGAGAGATTGAAGCCTGGCTGCTAAGGAGACATGAGGGGAAGACAAGGGCATGGGTGCGTGCTCCACTCTGAGGAAGGAGTCTTGGCAGAAGGCAGGCCTGTCCTGTGCCTCTTGTCCCAAGGGGAAAGCATCTCTTTGGCCACCTGTCCCAAGGGCAGACTTGGGCTTGCCACCAGGTGCCATACCCGGAACTCGCAGAAACAACCCCATGGAGAAACCTGCAGTCAGATGCCCTCTTCCACCAAGGTATGGCAGCATTGTGGGTGGCCGGGGGTGTGCCGGAGAAAGAGTGGCGACAGTCCCCACCGTTCCCCATCCCAGTGCTCGGGCCCTGTGCAGGGATCCTGTCGCCTCTTCTCTCCTGTGGTGAAGGCACTGGCCTTGACCCCGCGTCTGCCCGAGCGCCGGAGCAAAAGGCAAAGCCTTACCTACGCCAGGAGATGGTAATAGCCATAGAGTGTCATGCTAGGCCACGCACGCTGCTGCAGGGTTGTGACTGTGTCTGCTTAGATCGGCTTAGCAAGGTGAACCCCGGGCGCGAACTTGGAGCCCGAGAAAACAAGGCCCAAGAGGCACCAGCTCTCCCGCGGCTCTTCTTTCCTGCCGCGACAGAGCGAACGACCAAAGCCTTGCTGAGGAAGCAGAAGCGAAGTGCGGTTTGCGCCAAGCTGAAATCCTCTGCGAAAGCATAGCAGTCGCTGGGAAATCAGAGTCGGTTCTGTGGGATGCTGCCTGCTGCTTGCCGGAGCTAGTCCCCACTGCACGGTGGAATAAACCCCCATGGAGCGAAATCCTCTTTGCCTGGGCTTCTGCTCTGCCTGAGAGAGAAGCGCGGTGGTGCCTGTGGAAAGAGCCTTAAGGAAAGGGACACATCTGTCACTGCAGAGCGAAGGAAGCCGGGTTGCTAAGGAGACACGAGGGGAAGATTAGGGCAGGGGAAAGGGCTCCACTCTGAGGAAGGAGTCTGGGCAGAAAGCATGCCTGTCCTGAGCCTTTGGGCCCAAGGAGACAGCAGCTCCTTGGCCACCTGACCGTGGTGGAGCCATGGGCTTGCCACCAGGCG
This sequence comes from Mustela nivalis, assembly GCF_964662115.1. NCBI lineage: Eukaryota > Metazoa > Chordata > Mammalia > Carnivora > Mustelidae > Mustela > Mustela nivalis. Next base: position 1,791,493 of record NW_028136528.1, read on the forward strand.
CCTACCCTAAACTCGAGAAACAACTCCCAGAAAGACCTGGCCATCAGATGCCGTCTTCCTCCGGGATGTAGAAGCTTGGAGGAGGCCCGGGTTTTAAGGGGAAGGAGTGGTGACAGTCCCCCAAAGCTCCCTATTCAGTGCACGGGCGGTGTGCAGGGATCCTGTCACCTCTCCTTTCCTGTGGGGAAAGCACAGGCCTAGTCCGCGAGTCGGCCTGAGCGCCAGAGTAAAAGGCCAAGCGATGCCTACACCGGGAGATGGTAGTGTGCATAGAGTGCCATCCTAGGCTAAGCGCGCTACTGCACGGTTGCGACTGTGTCTGCTTAGTTCGGCCTGGCAGGGTGAACCCAGGACGCGAACATGGAGCCAGGGAAAGCAAGGCCCAAGAGGCACCAGCTCTCCCGCAGCTCTTCTTCCCTGACGCGACAGAAGCCTTGCTGAGGAAGCAGTGGCGAAGGGCTGTTTGCTCCAAACCAAAGCCTCTGCGAAAGGACAGCATTCCCCGAGAAATGTTTTGGGGGCTGCTGCTGCGTGCCTGAGCCCAGTCTCGCGGTGGGAGAAACCCGCATACAGCGAAAGCCCCTTTGCCTGGGCATCTCCCCTTGGAAAGCACAGCATTCGTTGGGAAATCAGAGTTGGGTTTGGGGATGCTGCTGCTGCTTGCCTAAGCGAGTCTCCGCAGCATGTTGGAAGATACCCGCATGGAGCGAAATCCTCTTTGCCCTAGCATCCTTTCTGCCTGAGAGAGAAGCATGGTTGCTCACGTCTGTCACCGCGCTCCCCAGGAGCAATTTTGGGGAAGGCACAGCACGCCGCCCCCGGGGAAGAGAAGGATCCCTTGGCCTTGGGGTCTGGAAACGCTCGGGAAGCAGAATAGCCTGCCGAGGCACGAACAGCAGGCCATGAGAAGACAAGTGTCCTCTCCTCCCTGTGCGGAGAGATTGAAGCCTGGCTGCTAAGGAGACATGAGGGGAAGACAAGGGCATGGGTGCGTGCTCCACTCTGAGGAAGGAGTCTGGGCAGAAGGCAGGCCTGTCCTGTGCCTCTTGTCCCAAGGGGAAAGCATCTCTTTGGCCACCTGTCCCAAGGGCAGACTTGGGCTTGCCACCAGGTGCCATACCCGGAACTCGCAGAAACAACCCCATGGAGAAATGTGCAGTCAGATGCCCTCTTCCACCAAGGTATGGCAGCATTGTGGGTGGCCGGGGGTGTGCCGGAGAAAGAGTGGCGACAGTCCCCACCGTTCCCCATCCCAGGGCTCGGGCCCTGTGCAGGGATCCTGTCGCCTCTTCTCTCCTGTGGTGAAGGCACTGGCCTTGACCCCGCGTCTGCCCGAGCGCCGGAGCAAAAGGCAAAGCCTTACCTACGCCAGGAGATGGTAATAGCCATAGAGTGTCATGCTAGGCCACGCACGCTGCTGCAGGGTTGTGACTGTGTCTGCTTAGATCGGCTTAGCAAGGTGAACCCCGGGCGCGAACTTGGAGCCCGAGAAAACAAGGCCCAAGAGGCACCAGCTCTCCCGCGGCTCTTCTTTCCTGCCGCGACAGAGCGAACGACCAAAGCCTTGCTGAGGAAGCAGAAGCGAAGTGCGGTTTGCGCCAAGCTGAAAACCTCTGCGAAAGCATAGCAGTCGCTGGGAAATCAGAGTCGGTTCTGTGGGATGCTGCCTGCTGCTTGCTGGAGCTAGTCTCCACTGCACGGTGGAATAAACCCGCATGGAGCGAAATCCTCTTTGCCTGGGCTTCTGCTCTGCCTGAGAGAGAAGCGCGGTGGTGCCTGTGGAAAGAGCCTTAAGGAAAGGGACACATCTGTCACTGCAGAGCGAAGGAAGCCGGGCTGCTAAGGAGTCACGAGGGGAAGATTAGGGCAGGGGAAAGGGCTCCACTCTGAGGAAGGAGTCTGGGCAGAAAGCATGCCTGTCCTGAGCCTTTGGGCCCAAGGAGACAGCAGCTCCTTGGCCACCTGACCGTGGTGGAGCCATGGGCTTGCCACCAGGCGCCTACCCTAAACTCGAGAAACAACTCCCAGAAAGACCTGGCCATCAGATGCCGTCTTCCTCCGGGATGTAGAAGCTTGGAGGAGGCCCGGGTTTTAAGGGGAAGGAGTGGTGACAGTCCCCCAAAGCTCCCTATTCAGTGCACGGGCGGTGTGCAGGGATCCTGTCACCTCTCCTTTCCTGTGGGGAAAGCAGAGGCCTAGTCCGCGAGTCGGCCTGAGCGCCAGAGTAAAAGGCCAAGCGATGCCTACACCGGGAGATGGTAGTGTGCATAGAGTGCCATCCTAGGCTAAGCGCGCTACTGCACGGTTGCGACTGTGTCTGCTTAGTTCGGCCTGGCAGGGTGAACCCAGGACGCGAACATGGAGCCAGGGAAAGCAAGGCCCAAGAGGCACCAGCTCTCCCGCAGCTCTTCTTCCCTGACGCGACAGAAGCCTTGCTGAGGAAGCAGTGGCGAAGGGCTGTTTGCTCCAAACCAAAGCCTCTGCGAAAGGACAGCATTCCCCGAGAAATGTTTTGGGGGCTGCTGCTGCGTGCCTGAGCCCAGTCTCGCGGTGAGAGAAACCCGCATACAGCGAAAGCCCCTTTGCCTGGGCATCTCCCCTTGGAAAGCACAGCATTCGTTGGGAAATCAGAGTTGGGTTTGGGGATGCTGCTGCTGCTTGCCTAAGTGAGTCTCCGCAGCATGTTGGAAGATACCCGCATGGAGCGAAATCCTCTTTGCCCTAGCATCCTTTCTGCCTGAGAGAGAAGCATGGTTGCTCACGTCTGTCACCACGCTCCCCAGGAGCAAGTGTGGGGAAGGCACAGCACGCCGCCCTTGGGGAAGAGAAGGATCCCTTGGCCTTGGGGTCGGGAAACGCTCGGGAACAGGATAGCCTGCCGCGGCACGAAATGCAGGCCGGTGGCCAGACATGTGTCACCCGCTCCCTGTGCGGAGAGATGGAAGCCTGGCTGCTAAGGAGACATGAGGGGACGACTAGGGCAGGGGCGCGTGCTCCACTCTAAGGAAGGAATCTGGGCAGAAGGCAGGCCTGTCCTGTGCCTCTGTTACCAAGGGGAGAGCATCTCCTTGGCCACCTGTCCCAAGGGCAGACTTGGGCTTGCTACCAGGTGCCATACCTGGAACTTGCAGAAACAACCCCATGGAGAAACGGTCAGTCAGATGCCATCTTCCACCAAGATGTGGCAGCATTGTGGGTGACAGGGGGTGCGGCGGGGAAGGAGTGGAGACAGTTCCCCACAGTTCCCCATCCCAGTGCCCGGGCCGTGTGCAGGGATCCTGTTGCCTCCTCTCTCCTGTGGTGAAGGCACTGGCCTTGACCCCGAGTCTGCCCGAGCACCGGAGCAAAAGGCAAAGCCTTACCAGAGCAGGAGATGGAATTAGGAATAGAGTGCCATGCTAGGCCACGCACGCTGCTGCAGGGTTGTGACTGTGTCTGCCTAGTTCGGCTTAGCAAAGTGAAATCCGGGCGCGAACATGGAGTCCGGGAAAGCAAGGCCCAAGAGGCACCAGCTCTCCCGCGGCTCTTCGTCCCTGCTGCGAAAGAGCGAACGACCAAAGCCTTGCTGAGGAAGCAGCAGCGAAGTGAGGTTCGCGCCAAGCTGAAAACCTCTGCGAAAGCATGGCCGTCGCTGGGAAATCAGAGTCGGTTCTGTGGGCTGCTTTTGTTGCTTGCCTTAGCCTAGTATTCGCAGCCCTTTTGGAAAAACCCGCATAGAGCGAAAGCTTCTTTGCCGGGGCATCCCCTCTGGGAAAGCACAGCATTCTTTGGGAAATCAGAGTCGGGTCTGTGGGATGCTGCCTGCTGCTTGCCGGAGCTAGTCTCCACAGCACGGTGGAATAAACCCGCATGGAGCGAAATCCTCTTTGCCTGGGCATCCGCTCTGCCTGAGAAAGAAGCGCGGTGGTGCCTGTGGAAAGAGCCTTAAGGAAAGGGACACATCTGTCACTGCAGAGCGAAGGAAGCCGGGCTGCTAAGGAGTCACGAGGGGAAGATTAGGGCAGGGGAAAGGGCTCCACTCTGAGGAAGGAGTCTGGGCAGAAAGCATGCCTGTCCTGAGCCTTTGGGCCCAAGGAGACAGCAGCTCCTTGGCCACCTGACCGTGGTGGAGCCATGGGCTTGCCACCAGGCGCCTACCCTAAACTCGAGAAACAACTCCCAGAAAGACCTGGCCATCAGATGCCGTCTTCCTCCGGGATGTAGAAGCTTGGAGGAGGCCCGGGTTTTAAGGGGAAGGAGTGGTGACAGTCCCCCAAAGCTCCCTATTCAGTGCACGGGCGGTGTGCAGGGATCCTGTCACCTCTCCTTTCCTGTGGGGAAAGCACAGGCCTAGTCCGCGAGTCGGCCTGAGCGCCAGAGTAAAAGGCCAAGCGATGCCTACACCGGGAGATGGTAGTGTGCATAGAGTGCCATCCTAGGCTAAGCGCGCTACTGCACGGTTGCGACTGTGTCTGCTTAGTTCGGCCTGGCAGGGTGAACCCAGGACGCGAACATGGAGCCAGGGAAAGCAAGGCCCAAGAGGCACCAGCTCTCCCGCAGCTCTTCTTCCCTGACGCGACAGAAGCCTTGCTGAGGAAGCAGTGGCGAAGGGCTGTTTGCTCCAAACCAAAGCCTCTGCGAAAGGACAGCATTCCCCGAGAAATGTTTTGGGGGCTGCTGCTGCGTGCCTGAGCCCAGTCTCGCGGTGAGATAAACCCGCATACAGCGAAAGCCCCTTTGCCTGGGCATCTCCCCTTGGAAAGCACAGCATTCGTTGGGAAATCAGAGTTGGGTTTGGGGATGCTGCTGCTGCTTGCCTAAGCGAGTCTCCGCAGCATGTTGGAAGATACCCGCATGGAGCGAAATCCTCTTTGCCCTAGCATCCTTTCTGCCTGAGAGAGAAGCATGGTTGCTCACGTCTGTCACCGCGCTCCCCAGGAGCAATTTTGGGGAAGGCACAGCACGCCGCCCCCGGGGAAGAGAAGGATCCCTTGGCCTTGGGGTCTGGAAACGCTCGGGAAGCAGAATAGCCTGCCGAGGCACGAACAGCAGGCCATGAGAAGACAAGTGTCCTCTCCTCCCTGTGCGGAGAGATTGAAGCCTGGCTGCTAAGGAGACATGAGGGGAAGACAAGGGCATGGGTGCGTGCTCCACTCTGAGGAAGGAGTCTGGGCAGAAGGCAGGCCTGTCCTGTGCCTCTTGTCCCAAGGGGAAAGCATCTCTTTGGCCACCTGTCCCAAGGGCAGACTTGGGCTTGCCACCAGGTGCCATACCCGGAACTCGCAGAAACAACCCCATGGAGAAACGTGCAGTCAGATGCCCTCTTCCACCAAGGTATGGCAGCATTGTGGGTGGCCGGGGGTGTGCCGGAGAAAGAGTGGCGACAGTCCCCACCGTTCCCCATCCCAGTGCTCGGGCCCTGTGCAGGGATCCTGTCGCCTCTTCTCTCCTGTGGTGAAGGCACTGGCCTTGACCCCGCGTCTGCCCGAGCGCCGGAGCAAAAGGCAAAGCCTTACCTACGCCAGGAGATGGTAATAGCCATAGAGTGTCATGCTAGGCCACGCACGCTGCTGCAGGGTTGTGACTGTGTCTGCTTAGATCGGCTTAGCAAGGTGAACCCCGGGCGCGAACTTGGAGCCCGAGAAAACAAGGCCCAAGAGGCACCAGCTCTCCCGCGGCTCTTCTTTCCTGCCGCGACAGAGCGAACGACCAAAGCCTTGCTGAGGAAGCAGAAGCGAAGTGCGGTTTGCGCCAAGCTGAAAACCTCTGCGAAAGCTTAGCAGTCGCTGGGAAATCAGAGTCGGTTCTGTGGGATGCTGCCTGCTGCTTGCCGGAGCTAGTCTCCACTGCACGGTGGAATAAACCCGCATGGAGCGAAATCCTCTTTGCCTGGGCTTCCGCTCTGCCTGAGAGAGAAGCGCGGTGGTGCCTGTGGAAAGAGCCTTAAGGAAAGGGACACATCTGTCACTGCAGAGCGAAGGAATGTCAAACATCTGAAAGCATAGAAGGAGAAGTAAGAGTGTGAATTGTACTTCAATGCTCTTTTCTTTATATTCAGCAAACAGCTTCATTCACACACCTTTCCAATTTTTTCAACTCTTTTGACAAAGCCTTCAGAGGAGTTACTGCTGATGACAACCATCACAGCCTAACAGGAGAAATTTTATAAAGAAAAATAATAGCATGTTTTCCCCAAATTGTTAAGGATATGGTGAAGCTCTGTCGGATTCAAAGGAGGAATGTGCAATTCCATGCTATATATAATAATAACTTGTTTTAATAGTGGCTTTGCAATTTTTCAGATATATCCATTTACTGAAACCACTATCAAATAAACAAAAACAAACAAATGAACAGGGGTTCGAGACAGAAATTATCTAATCTAAAAATAGCACATGTTCACAGAATACACAACACATATCCCAAGTACTACTATAGGCTTCAAGTAATAGTCAAAACAATAGTAAAAATGATTCAGACCACACCAGTCAAATCATAAATGGGACCTTAACTGTAAATCCTTATCTTTAGATCAAAGCGGGTAATTGGGGGCTGAAGATACATTATAGAACTAATATGTTATAGAACTCCTCTGAAATGAGTCATTTATTCCATCACTTTTCCTGCACAGCTGCTGACCCATGTTTTGGTTCCTGGAAATAGCTGCTACCCTGTCATACTTCTTAAAAGCACATATATTGATAACTCTACTCATTCCTCCATTCCTCTGTGACTGTCACTGTGTTAAAATGTGGAGTCAGCTGACTCACTTGTGATGGTAATAAAGTAGATGAGTTTGCAAAGTATTTTGTTATTTCTAAAAATGCAAAAATCAAATTACATTGAAATCATAAGGGGTGTTTCAGGGAGAGCTGTAGGATGTGGTTTCTTGTGTAATCCACAGAGATTAGCTCCAACACATATTTAAACTCTCCTCTAGGAGCAACCTTAGTGGTAAAGCAAGAAGATAAACAGATGTAAACACACCCTGGCACAAAATTATCACTTATGTTTGGCTTCCTAGTCTCCTCGTGTTACTTATTTATCTTAACTTCTCTCTGAAATCAGGGAACACAGAATCTCAATCAGTTGACATTTTTCTACTGAATTACCCAATAGTCTGATCATACCCCAAGACTTTTTTAAATTATTTCACTCATAATCCCAAATCTGCTTTGCTTCCTCATCTTAGTACACTGTAATTTGATTTCAAAATGAGGACAGTTGTCAGTAATGCCACATTCGTTCATCTATTTTACAATTCCATGTGCTTATAACTATGAAGATATGTTAATAACATCCATTCCAATAAGCCACCCTAAATTTATTATCATGAAACAAGACCTCAAGAAAGAGAATTCAAAATCATCCATGTATTTGCAACTTATTGCAATAAAGACTTTATCAATAGACTTCCTGTGCACATGGTGGTCAAATTGCTGGTGAAAACCAGCCAGATCTATTACAAGCCTTCTCATGGCTTCTATGTAACCCAAGTGAGCCTTTATTGATACTGGGAAGGGATAAAGCAGAGAAGGGATAAACAGTGCTGTAAGAATTGGCTAGACAAAAGTAATGACTCTCATTACAAAGTGAGTATTTTAAAGCAAAAGAGCCTGTTGGGAATATTGTTTTATAAAATAGTGGTTTTTTTTTATTAACTTTTAAAAATTCAATTAGGTAACATATAGTGTACCATTAGTTTCAAATGTAGATTTCAGTTATTCATCCATAGCATATAATAGCTAATGCTCAGTACTTACTGTGATAGCTTCTTGAAAGCAGAATTTTAACCCACTGAGCCACCCAGGCGCCCTTGAAAGCAGAATTTTAGATCACATTTTCTGATTACTTCCATGTCGTACAACACTTTCCTGCTAGCAACCTTCAAAACATACTGTTTGTTAGAGGAATTTCTTTAATAATAAATAAATAGAAATTTATTTAAATTTATAAATATATAAAATAAATAGGAATTTATTTAAATTTATTTAAATATTGCACACTGTTTCATTGTTCATAAATAAGGTGATGATATTATAGCCATTAGTTGATAGCACTGATATATCACTTTCTTTTTACTTCTCAGTGCATTCTCTTTACACAAAATAGATATATATTTTAAAAGAATCTGAATCTGTGGCAAACTTGTAAAAATCCCTATACAGTAAAGTTTATCATTTTAAGTAATCTCAATTATCTTCCTCAATTGTGATAGTATATCCTTCTATCTAGGCCAGATATTGTATAAGGGATTTGAAAAGACATACTTTTCTAAATTTCACTTTTCTCATCTGCAAAATGCTTATCATATCCTACAATAAAATAACTTACAATTTTTTGATGAAAATTTATTTATTTATTTTAAGATTTTATTTCTTTATCAGAGAGAGTGGGCGAGAGAGCAAGCACAGGTAGACAGAATGGCAGGCAGAGGCAGAGGGAGAAGCAGGCTCCCGGCCGAGCAAGGAGCCCGATGCGGGACTCGATCCCAGGACGCTGGGATCATGACCTGAGCCAAAGGCAGCT